>NC_139900.1:22168478-23368478 GCF_905171665.1 Trachurus trachurus
TGTCCTGTAGGTCAGAATGAGGATGTGAGAATGAAGCCAGTGCAGGTCTTTGTCAGTAACAGTCACATCCAGACGGTTAAATGTAGATTTATGAGACTGATTCCTGATTTGACCTATGGATGCAACATGATACACAGACTACTGGGCAGTTTGTTCATGCGTTAAGGTGCACTGTACAAACATACTGTAGATGTATTTGATTTTGTGCAAGATAAAACGTGTTTAGCCAGATTTATATTCAGATTCCTGGCTGGATTTGTAGAATTAAGAAGATCAGAAAACAGTTTTTCTGTCTCTCTCTGCTGTCACTGTCTTACCGTCTCTCTTTCTGGTTCACTGAGTCCGGCTGTCAAGTGCCGGCATGCTCTACTTGGTCATGCAAGTCTTACTTGAACCTAATGAATAGCTGCCAGAATTTAATTTGTGGCTTGGTGTCAGTTTTACTCTTTGGCTTCATGTTACTGGCTGGTGCCTTCCTTGTTTATCCTTCATAAGCCTGTACTGTAGCTGCGATCCTGTAAGCTGTGGAACATCTAATAACAAAATAATGTGAGAATAACGTGTATAGACCTGTACTACTTTTGGCATGGATTAACTGTGACAACCAAAACCAAAACACTTTGCTGTAGTCCGTTAAGTATCTACAAAAAACAACATGTGAGTCAATATACTCTTCAAATTTGTTTTCAACAACTATAAATGAAATGAAAATGAAACCTGATTACACATCACACTCTTTTTTTTCAATTTGTCAACATATTATTGACCATAAATTGCTGTTCCAAAGAGCAATATGAGCTCCAGTCTATTTTAAAGCAATATTTATACAAATTTCAAATGTACAGCTGTGTCAGGCATGTGCATTGCTTTCACATCATACAGTATGCTGTTTGCTAAAAATTAATTTCCCTTTCCAAACTGCCAGGTCAGTTTCTTGTGTAAAGTAGGTCAAAGTAGAGATGGAAAATGCAAAAACGTTTAACTAACAGAACACATGTATAGAGCCTCTTGACAACACATACCCCAGACTGACCTGCTTTCCTGTTTAAACAACCACCAGGTTCCTTCATGCACCTCAAGCTGGATTTCAGCCAAACACCTTCATGCTCAAAAACACCAGTCTCAGAAAAACACACACACAAACACACTAATTCCCATTGATTTACAAATTCTGATGTAGTAGATATATGTTAATAATTTCATGTTCAGATATTTTACACAACATAATGTAGTATGTAAAGGCCAGTTGTGCAAAAGTGTTGTAGTTCCACAAGTTATTTGTTGCATGTGAACAAAGCTCCACTAGCCATGGTCATAAGCAGCCGTAGAAAAGTGTTAACACTTAAAATAAGTCTTAACAAAGGAAAAACTCTGTGAAATATGTTTATTTAGAATTTATTTAATACTTAATAAACTAATATAAAAGGACACCTCATATGTTGCTGAAGTTGTGAATTTGTTTGATCATCCAGTAAGTGATTGTTCTAACTGAGAACTAAATTTTCAGGAATTGTTTGAAGAAACTGTTGAAAGTTCAAACTATAATTTCACCTCAAAATCCCCTAGATCTCAATCTGATCCAGCGTGTGTGGGATGTGCAAGAAAATCAAGTGTGACCCATGCCCCCTCCTTGTACCTAGCAGGACTGAAGGTCTTCTGCCAACGCCTGGTGGTGCCTGATGCCACAGGACACCTTCAGGTCAGAGCTGTTTGAACTGTTTTGTGTTTCAACAACAGTAACTCATAGACTGTAAAAATAAGCAGTAACTACATTAATATTCTTCAGTTAAGGTAGAGCAAAGGGGGTCCTTCAGATTGTCAAAACAAAGGTTGCCTTGGAGTTACTCATCAGAAATGAGTTGCTGAGGGAATTTTTAGAGTAATCTAAAGTGATGCTGCCCTCTGCTGGATAGAATGTAAACGACACAACCTAACCATGGTCTGTAAGTGCATGTGCATAAAATCCCAATAAAATGTCAACCGCATGTATGGAAATAAATAGCATGAACATACCAAACACACAACAGTACAGTGGGCTTGATTTCTATCAACTTGCCCTTGTGACATTTGTCATTTAAAAATAATCTGCTCTAGTTTCAGTGGACGGATAAGTTACAATGTTGTTTACACTGGTGATGTTTGGAGGATGACTACATATAAACAAGATCAAATTGTCAGTGGTACTGTAATAATTTAAAAAGGACATTAATCTAATTAAATAGTAACTTAATTTTACTTATGTGTTTTAAGATTTTTCTTGCAGCAAAAGTCTGGATTGCAATTCAACCATGATTTTATCCATAGCAGTGCACAGTTTGAAATTTAATAGGCCGAGGTCACCTCCATAACTTTGGCACTGTGCCTCAATATCCAGTTTACAAATCTGTGTGCACGCATGTTGCCTGCATACCTCAAACCACTGTTGACAAATGTCAGACAAACTTAGACTGCATTAATTTAAAAAAGTAAATACATTTTGTAATGAACTATATTTAACAAATAGGTATAGTTACTACAGTTGTCACTATTATGTTAATGATTAAGTGTATAAATCAAAGCATCAGTGTCCATTATAAGTGGACAATAAGCAGTTCACAATACCTATAAAATTAAAGCTCAGACACCAAACCTCCATCTTAATAACCAAATTTATTTCAAAACATCTGAACAAATGAGATGTTGGCCATTAAGCAAAACTGATGGCATCCTCCGTTCCACAGCGCTGGATCGGTACCTTACAGCTTCAGCGGGCCCTGCAAAGACAAGACATTAGTCACAACCCATCTTACAAAAAATTCATAACACAACCAACAAAACAGGTTACTAGCAAATACCAGAACTGTTCTGGACTCACTTCACATTTCAAATCACTGACAGTGTCTCTGGACTTTGAGTCCTGAGATCTGAGGTCCACAGTACTGACATGACTGGGATACAACAAGACACAAGAGTTCAACTGTCACTGACAGTGGAGACTAACTCATGCCATTAGGTCCAAGACATGAAAGGGTTCAAAGCTACACTTGGTCAAATATGAACCCCATATGAACAGATAATACAGTTAAACACAAAGGAGGATCAATAATCGTATCTTTGTGGTATGTTTAAGTTTGTACAGATTGTATTAGTATAAGGCTATTGTGTTTTTTATACTACACAGCATTAAAAGTCATAACTTTTTCAGAATCTGGTTTTATTGCCAGGTATGTGTGAGCATACATACAAGGAATTTTTCTCCAGTTCATAGCTACTCTCTAACTGACTACTACAGTACAAAAATAAAAGTTAATTTACAGGCTAGGAAGAATTCCCCCACTAGCATACATTTCACTGCAACCAATCCAATGCAACTGTAAACTACTTGGTTGCATCAAAATTTGATCATATTGATGGTACAGTTGAACCACTACATTTTAGAGTTCACAATGTCTTGTGGTTACTGGGGGTGCACTGTATTTTACAAATGACTATTACAACTGCTGGGTTTTTATTTATTGCATTTCGGTCTACAAAATGTCAAAGAACAAGTATCTATTTGACATCAGAGTCATGGTTACATCTTCAAATCGCTAGCAGGCTTATGTTTACACTTTACCCATTACACCCATAAGTAAACATCCATAGCTTGGCTCATGTTTCCTCACCTATCGCAGCCTCCTGGCTTCTCTTTCAGACTCCAGAAGTGTGAGCACATCTCCCTCTCTGACTGGGCCCTTCACGTTCCTGATGATGGAACGGTTGCTGTCGTCCATGAACTCAACACGGACCTGCAGGTATGAATGATTAATTACGTTAAAAAACAGCAAGTCCTGGTTAAAATCTGCAACATGATGGTCGGCTCCATCACTGGCACTAGAACTGATGCAGTCAAAACTTCATGTGTACCCACCAACTGATCAGGTGGCTACATTTTACATAATGATATCATCATTTCAGTTATTATTCAAGCATAGCAAGTATCAGAAGATTCTCCAATTTCAAGCTCTTAAAATGTACTAATTTTTCTATTCAGGTGATGGCAAATTGATTAATGATTGATTTGGATTCTTAACTCAGGGAAGGAACTTGCTGTCCAGTAGACAGACAGATTTCTATAATTTAATTCAGCAGACCATATAAAATATGGAATAGACAGATCAATAACACACTGTCAACAGTTGCAGCACTAATAATGAAGTATTCAGGTAACAATTATGGTTTTACCGGCTTTATCAACTTTGAAGCAGTGCTCATTTCAAATTGTATTCATTCATTTCATGTCCAATTAAATATTTATTTCATTAACCTAACTAACCTAAAACACAAAACGCACTTTCACATGTGGCATTTCTGAGGGGTTAAACAAGTTACCAACAATTAAACACATTTATAAAAAGGTGACAGGCAACGCAATAAAATACCCATTTCATACTGACCATAGCATATAAGATATGAATGGAGTGATGCTATAGCTGGAAGATTTCTTTTTTTTTTTAACCAAATACATTTCCTGTCTCCTTTACTCCTTAGCTGTATACTACAATATTTCCAAACGTTTTAATCACTACATGATCTGGATCAAAGTATGAATGGATACAAAATAATTTCCTGTCCAGGTGTTTATTCTGCTCATCATGTCTGGAAACCTGGAGCTGCAGATATATTACATACTTGCTGAATTTACACAGCAACATTTTGTATCGTTGGTGTGCTCACAGCGAGGCTAACGTTAGACAGCATGTTTAGGACATTGGCAAATATCAATAAGCTGACGTGCAGACAGTCTGCAATAAATAATACATTACATGAATACGTGTGAACACGGTATACTCGTGTTAATGTTAGTGGAGCTGCTCAGTACTTAGTAAGGAAAAGAAAACTGGACACAATCAGACGCCTCACGTTTCACAGAAGAAACGCCGACCCAGCGACATTAGCCACGTTAGCTTACCTGTGTACATTGTCCCTGGGAACCAGTTCTTCCGAGCACTTTGGTGACCTGAAAACACAACAGACGTTATATTACTTTTACAGCCTGAGAAAAACGAGTTTCTGGGGGTAACCATCCCCAGTCCAGAGCAGTAACACCAGTCTCGGCGGGGCTGGTGGTGAAGCAGCAGACCGAGGCATGAACAGGCCTCCATGATGGAAACACGAGAGCCCACGGGCCGTTCACTAATCACCGCGTAAAAGCTCGTGTAACTCCAATGTTTCGGCACCGTATGACATATTAAGTGTTTCTGTAGCCGTCTATCCGACTGGTTTCGTTTACTTTCACAATATTAAACGTTTTCTTACTCTTGCGAGCTTGATCGGCTGCACGCGGCTGGCGTCCATGTTGTCAGGTTAGACCAGAAAGGAAGTCACGTGGTGCGCGGACCGTATATATCCCAACTGAAATCTTTTACTTTATTTGGATTTTTATATTTTTTATTAAATTATGATTGAATTAAAACAATTATAACAACACCGATATACATATAAACACAGAAAAACGTATAGCCTAAATAAATTAAAAAATAAAATTTAATTTTATACAGGCACTTCCTTTTCCGCTACATTGGGAAATACCATTCACATGAGCCTTCGTGGGTGGCGACATGGGCCATACCATTATTCTCTGTGTCTGTATTATTATTATTTTTTTTACAGTCTATGGTCTGTACACTAAATTTCACCTTTAAATGTAAAGTAGGCTACCATCCACAGATAAAATGTTCCTGCATTGTTTCGCCAACTGTTATTTAATGTTTTGTGTTTTATATGAATTCTCCCAGTAAGTATGAATATATGAATTACTATTTTGATACAGTTCACACGTCTTTGGATGTCTGCAACAACAAACCACAGTCCATTTAGCTACCTGTTTTATAAAGATGTGTGACAATTGAAAGGGGAAACTTGAAAACTGAGTAGAGAAACAGAATGACAACTTCTGAAGCCTGAATCCATCATACACCAGGGGTGATTGAATGGCTTGATGACCAGATAACTAATCTCAACCCAGTCTGAGATAAAGTAGCCTAGAAGATACTTGAGGATCAAAACTCCAAATGAGGGGATGTCTTGTCTTGTTTTGGAAATTGGTGTTTATCTCTTTATTAAATTACAGACAGTAGATGAATCAAGGCCAAATATATAGCTGTTCTATCTGCACATGGTGGCATAAGCACATTATTAAGACACCTTATGTTCCCTTTAATTTGTCACCTGTCTGCCTACATAGGCTACAAGAAAATAGGCTACATGCTCATTAGGCTGTTCTGAAGATCATGTTATGTTATGTGTGTGTGTGTGTGTGTGTGTGTGTGTGTGTGTGTGTGTGTGTGTGTGTTTCCTTATTCAGTATTATTTGATCAGAATTTTGCTTAAATATTTTTATTATTAAATTTTTTTTTTAAATTTCATTTGATTATTTATTTTGGGTGTGCTTTTATTTTAAAATCACCAAAAATATTTAAGTTTTGGCAGAGATGAATTCCCAACCGGGATTTGATTGTGAAGAATTAGAGGGGGAAACATACATAGGCCTACTAAAAAAAAAAATATATATATATATACATTCTGCTGAATCATAGCTTATTTATAGGTACAAGTGTAGAAGAACTGGGCTTGAGCTAGCTTGTGTAATCTACCTATACTGTATAAAATCCCTGCAATAAAGCTCTCCATAGCCTCGTTAGCAATGCAATACTGCCATCACATCACTCCCTCTGCCTTTCCTCCTCTCTCTGAACTCAAAGCCTTAAATCACAACACTAATCCTTGTGAACAGTATTTTTAACTTGTGTTTGACAGAAAGAACAGCAATAGGATTAGAGAATCAGCGAGGAAGCTGAGTCCGTAACTCATGCAGTTGATCTTCTTGCACGCTGAGAGACAAGCACGGGAGCTCTTACTTCATCTTTATTTCAACCTGTAAGCAGAATTTTTCAAAGGACAACATCATGCTTAAATGAAGATCTTGTGGAGTCGTGTTTTTATTGTTTTTTTTTCTGACTTGATCTGAACTCAGTGCAGGAGTTTTCTGTTTGGTTTGTCTTCTAAGCTGTCACGATGGAGCCTAAGAGGCCAAAGTTGAAAGTCCTGAAGAAACGTCGCTCTAGTCTTTTTGCGACAGTAAAACGGGAAGTTAGTTTTTCACAAAGCGTTGAAGAACAGGAGTACGAATTCCCTTTTTCACAGGCCAGCTCGGTGAAACCATGGACATCTATGGACAACCTTGATGCTCCTGATGAGGAAGATGATGAGGCTAAAGAAGCACCGAACCCAAGGCACACATCATTACACATCGTCAACCTCAATGTGGGCGGAAAGGTGTTTCACATCCCGAAACATTTGGTCCTACGATACCCAAAAACCAGGCTCGGCGTCCTTGCCCTCTGTGATGATCCAGTCAAGCGCCTTACACTCTGTGACGATTACAGTGTTCAGAATGACGAGTTCTTTTTTGACAGGGACCCCACGTTTTTCCACTACATATTCCACTTTTACTGTAGTAATGTCCTGTGGGTTATGGACAGTCTTTGTCCCATCAACTTTGAAGAAGAGATGAAGTTCTGGGGATTGAAACTGAAGGACACTTCAAGGTGTGCTGTGGATACCTGGCCTTGAACTTGATTCTGAAAAGTAGCTCTTGTAAAAACTGATGATAATTCTCCTCTTCTTTTACTCAGGTGCTGTCGGATTCTGTTTGAAGAGAAAGTGGATGACATTAGAGACCAACTGAAGGTCAACCAGGAGCTGATCGACGAGATTAAACCTCACCAGGACGATGAGGGATACAAGGCCATGTTTCTTGGAGGCTTTCGAAAGGCTCTCTGGGACCTGATGGAGAATCCCTACTCTTCGCTGTCAGCCAAGGCCTTTGCTGTGTTTTCCAGTCTCTTCGTGCTCATCTCTATTGTTGCCATGACCATGAATACAGTGAAAGAGCTCAGGCAGTATAAACTTGCCGGCAAAACCTACATGGAGTGTATAGAGATTGCTTCCATCCTTTTCTTCACCACAGAGTACTTTCTGCGTTTATTCACCACATCCGACATCAAACATTTTGTGAAGAGTGCCCTCAACTTTGTTGATTTGGTGGCTGTTATGCCCTACTTCATCCAGATCATTTTTGAGGTGTTTGTTATAAATACAGAAGACGCCAATGCACAGGAAGATTTAAAAACCATGGCAAGGGTCAGTAAAGTCAGCAAGGTGCTCAAGGTCGTCAAGCTGATGCGCATCTTCCGTATCCTGAAGCTTGCCCGTCATTCCACAGGCATGAGAGCATTTGGTTTCACCATCCGCCAGTGCTCTGAGCAGGTATGGAGAAATATAATAAAAACTAAATAAAATACATGTGATGCAATACCTTTAACACTTAAAACTCCCAGATACATGAATCACAGATGTAGTGTTGTTTCTCACGCACAGAAGAAAACAGTTTACAACTGAAAAGCTAGCCTGTTAGCAGCTAGGAGGTAGCGAAAGATAGCAGGGCAATCAGACACTCACAAAGCAGCTATTTCTTTCAGCTGATGAAGACCCAACTTGCTACATGTCCAGAAACCTGACTCCAGAATAATGCTTCTGTTTCTCCACATGTGCCAGGTGTTATTTACATCGACATTTTGTTAAAAAACGTAATAATTTAATAATTTCTCAAGGCGATGATGATGATATTGAAATGTCAACATCATCTTTGTGGGAGGAAAAGTATCACAGAGAAAGGTTGACAGGTTTCATGTACATGTGCCAGTAATGCGAAAGTTAGGGCAGTGGGGGTCTTTTATAATCTGTGGTAATATCCAATTTAATACTGTAGTACTACAGTGATCCTGTCTGTGGTTACACTGATACAGTATCAAATCCTCAACCTCATCCATCCAGGGTATATATTGTTCTTGGGTTAGTAGTTTTTGGTAACTTCTGTTCATATGGACCTGTAGTGCTGAAAATATTGTATGCACATTTTATCAATATGCAGGTATTCTAGGTATGTCATAACAATAATTCCGTAACATGTGACCTGATTGGTGACCCAAAGATTTATACATGTAGTAATTTCCAACTATGAATGGGTATTTTTGTTGACACATAATGATTTCTCTCATTGTTTAGGTGTGCTGTCTGTTTCTGTTCATTGCCATGGGCATCTTCACCTTCTCTGCTCTGATGCACTCTGTGGAAGTGGATCAGCCCGGGACACCATTCAGCAGCATACCTGATGCCTGGTGGTGGGCAGCGGTAAGTAAGATCAACTTCAACCTTCAGACAGGTTTTACAATTACCCATAATCTGGTATATCAGTGACTTTGCAATACAATTAGCTGGATTCAAAAGTTGTAATAATTTATGTTAGTTTTCCCCTGTCCTACATATTTCTGCAACCTTGAGCATGTTGTAAGTCAAGGAAAAATGGGATCAAGCCATGATGGATGCGGCAAAATCCATCTTAAGTTGCACTTGACTACATATTCATATGATGCCAGGTAACACCTGAATTGGCCCTGAGCTTAATGGAGCAGGAAACGGTGTCTTTATCATTTAGAGGATTGGGCCAGCTCTTGTGGCTGCTACTTAGATTCTTCCGGATCAGTTAACTTGGTTATGAACCTTGCTAAGCTGTTCCTCTTGACTGTGCTGAGGAGACTGATGAGAAGCTCAGTAGGGGGTGTGTCAGTATGATCAAGCAGTGCTGTGCATTTCAGGTGTCAAGGATTAGGCCTACTGGGATTTGTGCTGCCAGACCAAGACAGAAGTGCACATGGCAGGGCAGTGCTATTTCCGTGCTTCTACCTAGCAGTGCATTCATAAAAAGACTGTATTTAAAGATACGCTGAATAATGTCTTTTTGTGAATGAAAGGTTGGCTTAATAGAGTTTTATATAAATGTTTAGAGCAGGAAAAAATAAGATGAACAAGATAGACATGGCCTTTGCAGATTTGAAGAACTGGCCAGGACCAAATTGTCCTGTGGTTACGCAGCAGCTTCTGTTTTTATCTTTGACACAAATCACTGATTCATTCAGCAGCAGATCTCTCACACCATGGTCCACAAAACAGAATGTGTTCTTAAATCGATAATTATTTCAGGTTTCACTATGTATTATTATTATTATAGGTGTTATGTAAACTCAACCAGTGGTTTAGGTTCTGTTTCACAAGCCAAATGTTATAAAGAGAAGTGATTACATTTTTCTGATGTTTGTTGTGATGGTCAGAATAATAATATTAACAATTTTGCAGAATTTCATTACATTTTTAAATGGTGTCACTGCACATCACCAAGCTATTTCTCTGTGTTTTTCCACTTGGTTTTCAGTTATCTGGTGGCAGCTGTGAACTTAGATGTGTCTAATCCTCTATAATACGCTGTAATGCGTCTTGTTTGTGGCCAGAGACAGTGATTGCTTTCAAGAGATGGAAAGTGTTGCAGTACATTTCTGAAAGTTTTGTTTGATCCTGCTCGCTCCCAACTTGAAATGTTTTAAATGCTCAGTAATTAAGAAATATTTTAAGTAATGGATTCTCATAAAGCTTTGGCCAAAGGTCACTCTGGGACAGGATGTAAAGCATCATGATGATGAAAAAAAGAGAAATCCCACTTTTTGTTTTCCAGCATGCTCTAAATACATGTAAAAAAAAAAAAAAAAAAAAAAAAAGTAAAAAGCTCAGTTCAGATGATGCGAGCAAGATAGCTGACATTACTCTTGTCTTCCTACAGGTGAGCATCTCCACTGTGGGCTATGGAGATGTTGTCCCTATCTCCTATCTTGGCCGCTGTGTGGCATTCGGCTGCATCTCGTTTGGCATCATCCTCAATGGCATGCCCATCTCCATTCTGTTCAACAAGTTCTCAGACTACTACGCCAAGCTAAAAGAACAGGAATACACGTTTTCAAACACAGAGCGCAGCTTCCAGCTTAAGAAACGTCTGAGGCGCAAGTTTGACAACTGCTTCGAACCCCAGCAAGACGAGTCCGACGACGACATACACTACCGCCCTGGCGGAATGCAAACCATCCGTGAGAGCGAGGATTGAGAGAAGCTGCCTGGTCGCTAACCCTAAATGGCCTTACCACCCATGGGTGTAGAAATCATCTGCCTCCAACTCCAAGCCTTTGTGAGTGGAGATAAACAATCTAAGGGGGGGGGGGGCAAATGAGGCGGCAGCAAGTTGAGATAAGCTTTAAGCCTCAGCTTTATAGTCATTGCTGTTTGCACGCGATGGGTGATGACTCCTCTGTCAAATAGACAAGACGCTCCCACTAGACAGCTTGTTATCTGTCTCCAAGAATAGCACCCGGGCTGAAACTAATTCTGGTGAAACTGAAATAGATGTTCTACACAAGGAGGTCAAGAAGTAATATTATTAATAAAACAATGTTACACTGATCACTTTGAAGGGAGTGAGATGCTTGCGAAGTGCTATTAATGAACTGTTTTGGACAAACACATAGTCTCTGATGTGTTACTAGACAGTCCTGATACTGCACGCAACAAACAGCATAACTTTGATTTCAGTGTTCTGTAACATAATATACTTGACTGTCTCTGTCCTCCACTGTACAAGCAATGAGAACCTCTCAGATTTGTGCACCGGAGAGAGATTCAACATCACTGCAAAGCCCTCCCTTTGTGTGCCATGTGTCAGGTGTAAGTGGCAATCTCCAGGAAACCACACCTTGTTTTTTTTTGTCGGCCCAGTTGTGCTCTGGACTGTACATAAGTGGGAGGGCAGGCACCACAGGGGTTGTGTCAGTAGCTATGGACAGCATGAGTGTAATTTCGTTCCCAGGGATTACCAGGATTTCCGCTTTGAACTTCTTTCCTGGTCAGTCGAGGGCAGAAGTCAACTGGGCTCTGTGCTATTTCAGTCGCACAGAAAATCTGATCAACTGCGCACAATCTGGTCCTATTTAAACTGAATACGTGATAGCACATCAATTAGGCAGGAAAATTGAGATAAGAAACAATAGAGCCATATACTTGTGGTCCAGCAGGTCAGGTGTTTGGCACAGTCAAATGCTGGACTGCAGATATCAGGATCAAGCACCACCCAGTTCTATAGCAAGAACAGCCGGCACCATGTGCTGACTGTATTTAGCTCCTTAGCTAAGATCATTAAACCAACTCCTGTCCTGAATCATCAGTTTCATCAGTATAAAAACACTTTACACTTTACTCACTTGACATTTTTCCTGACGCAATAACTTGGTTTTGTTTGTGGAGTTGCTGGTTGAAATCTGTCAATCTACCTTACACCTCTTTTGCGTGAACTATTGTTACTGTATGAATGTGATAAAAACTGCATTGGTTAAAAAAAATGCAAACGAAAGGTAACACAGGTCAAGGGCTTTTTATTTAGCTTTGTTTTAGTAATTAAATTAATTTCATTCCTTTCTCAGAGTAGAAACGTATTATTTAGTGACTGTAGAGAATCCTAAATGTCATTAATTTTCTTTATTATGCATTAACAAAACAGAAACACATACTATGCTATACAAACTGGAAACCTTGTCAAACACATTTTATTATGCATTAAAAAGTATACTTCTTATTACTCATCAAAAAAGGAAAAAGGAGATTTCTGGCTGAATTAAAAAAAATCTCTTCTTCATAGCACTCTTGTATTGTTATTTTTGCTTTAAAGTCAACCTCAGAGCGAGGTATGTGCCTATTAACAGACACTTGTCTCATTCATCTGAGGGACGGTGCTCCTGTCTAATAGCATTACAGGATAAGGTATTGGGAAAGATGCCAGTGGTTTAATAGTGTCGTCAGCATCAATTAAAACTCAAGAGAACTGACTGGGGGATTTTGGCTGTCTCGTGTGACTGAGGCCCAACCGAGTAGACAGGAATAGATGCAGTCAAAAGGGACATTGGGGAAAGGTCAGACAGACACAAAGACAGACAGAAAGACAGATACAAAAAGATGAATCAAGAACGGATTCGACTAAAGTTATTGTTCATAAAAAGCTAATATTTGATATATAATATATGTGATTTAATTGGTGCAGACAGACCCGCAGTGCCCCAAACATGGTACCTGGCATCATTTTCTTCAAATAATCTCAAAGCAAGAAGAGTCTCTGAGTAATAGCAATTGCAAATTGATACTGAAAAAGCTCACAGACCAGTTCTACTGTATATTGACTCTCCTTTTAGCTGTTTTTGTCTCCTCCAACTCCTGATTTTAGCTGCAAACTGCTCTACTGGGTTCAACAGCAAGTTGTGAGTCTGTCTGTTGTTTAGTGCTTGGCTAGATTACATCTTCTTTTTATTTGATCAGAGCTACAAACAAAGATGCTGAGATCTATACTCAGACTTAACCAAGACATTAAGGCTAAAGACGATAATGCCAAAACAACGAGCTGAAAGACACTAAACCCCCCCCACCGGTGATAATCCTGCAGATCTTTGAAAAGACACACGAGATTTGTTTGTGAAACTACAGACATAGATGTTTCCTTTTGTTTAGGAAAGATATGGATGATTTTACATCTGTGACCCTGAAGTGCAAAACAAAGCGAAATCGGCAGGAGACATGAACACCATGACATTTCAGAAAACAACTCACAAGGACGGTTCACAGTTGACATTTTCTTGGATTCAATTTTGCACTGATGTAGTTTGCTTAATATCTGTGGAAAATATCTGGGGGAATTAACTCAATACTGTTAATGAGCAGCATTGACATTAACCCCCTCTGCAAGACATAAAACACATGAATCAGTGAGGTGAAAGAAATTAAGTTAGACTGATATTTACAACTGTGTTTACCGCTCAGCGCAGCAGCTGGGCAGAGTCATTACTCAGCAGTGATATCGTCATTAGAGGTTAAAATGCCAAGCATAGCCAGAAGTACATTTAAGACATTAAAGTGCCACCTTTCATGTTTTTTCAATGGCACTGGAAATATGAAACAGTCATCACTGGCGTGTTTATGCAGCTACAGTATGGCCTGAGGTGACCATGTGTGTGAATAGTTGCGTCAATATCCTTGACATCTTTCTGCCCGTCGCACTGTGTTCCAATTAGCTCCTATCCCTCAAGATGTGTCAAGATAAGGTTTAAAGCAACATTCACATTCAAGGAAAATTATTCACCGTCATAACTTTCAACTTTCAATTTCAAACAAACATTGAGCAGCTTAGGGACGCTTCTGAATTAAAAAACAATAAAACCAGGTTGTGATCTGCAAACACCGGGATTATTAACAGTTGAACAGATTGAAATACATCTTGGTTTTACTGCTTTTCTCAATCAAGGCCCAAACTCAGACCTCAACCTGTTGGAGCTATGTGATTATCTTATGACGCTCCACCCAAACTGATTCACAGTATTTCTTGCGTGATACTTTGAGATAGTCTTTCTCAAATCTCAACCACAGTTTCAACCTTGAGGAGACTTTGCCTCACTATCATTCTGAGCTCCAGATCAGAACATGCCTTTCCCTCACCAAGGCTGAATACATGTTTCTAACAACCTGTGGCCTCAGCATTTTGGAAACTGTAACTGTGGGCAACACAATGAATATATAAACCCCTTCATGTACCCCTCATAAGTCACTGTCTCCGCACTCCCAACATCATTCAGTTCCTGCCTCTACGGACCAACTGAGGAGCAGCAACACATCATACAATGGCCACTGCAAAGAATTTGGTGTCTCTGATGATGGTGCTTGTGGCTGCAGCTTGTACGGTTCAAGCAGAGGAGAGGATTAAGATGTGTGGGAGGGAGTTGATACGTCTGGCCGTCTCATCCTGTGGGAACTCACGGCTGAGGAGAAGCATCCCGGACGCAGAACTGGGCCAGCAGCAGCAGCAGCAGCAGCTCGCTCCACACCGTAAGTGCTCTAAGTTACATTGTTAAACATCATGTGCATTGGTTGAGAGACACTCCTTGCAACATTGCCCCATGCAGCATTAAGTCAAATTTACCATTTTAATAATTTAAAGCTACATTTGAGAAATGCACAGCCTATATAACTGTCTTTGCTGCTGTGTAGGAGTTGTCTTTCTTTCTTTGTTATATGGTTTGAGTTCAGTGTTTTCCAGTCATCATTTTAAACTCCACATATCTTTCCTTCTCTTCTGCGCAGGGGACCATGATGCCTCCACGGAGGAGCACTGGGCTACAGAGACAGTGGACATCCTTCCAGAGTCCGACGAGACGAAGGATGTCCTCTCCTTGGCTCCTCACTGGTACCCCCTGTCCTCCCGGATCAGACGAAGTGCTGGGAGAATATCTGATATTTGCTGCGAGAAAGGATGCAGCATGAAAGAGCTGATACAGTTTTGTTAGACCTGACTATCACATCACAAAATGCAGTTTTAAAGTCTTGGATTGGTCTGTGTTGCGAGTTTAATAGATGCCTTCACCAAGTTGCTGAATGCTTGAGAATAAAAAGAGTAAAACAAATATGAAAATACTTTTTCTCTATTTTCAGTGATGACACACTGCACATTAGAAATGATAAATGCCTGATTATATTTAATCAAATTATTGAGTATGTCATTAAGCAGAGCCAAAAATAAATCACAAGGTTTTACTGACAGATTGTCAAAACGAAAAGATCATTTTGTACTAAAGTAATTTATTATCCTTTCATTATTGAAGGAAAAATTAATACATCGTTTGATAACTATCAATGAATTTTATTTATCTGTGATATCTCAGCTGTTTTGTGAAGGTTGATCATGGTTCACAACTTCTCTGATGTAATGTCAATGCAATGCACTAAGTTACTCTTGGGTATAGTATTTACAACACCAATATTGATTTGTTGTCAATCTGAAAATAAACTTTAATACTTTGAAAAGCAAATGAGTCAAACTAAATGAGATTTTCAAGTATATACAATAATATACGATAAAAACTACACTTGATTAATAACAGCGTGAGTGCAGTTACCAGCACCGGTACTTGCTCTGATAGTGCTAAATCGGATTGAGGCCATTGGCTGAGCCATTCAGCTCCATAATAACAGAAATAATCTCTGTAACGCAGCCACTTCCTCACACTGACGGGTGTATAATTCTCTCAATGGATAATCAAATATTCTTCTGATTATCTGCCACTCTATACTGCAGCCGTCCTAAATGACTCCTAATAGCAAATGAAATCAGCCTACAGTGACTGATTGGTTAATTGGTTTTATTTGGGGATGGATGGATGGATGGATGGATGGATTGTGTTGTGCGTACAATTTGTTTCTGAGAAACTAGTTTTATTTTCTGCGTTATCTGACTAAACACCCTAAGATTAATGTTAAATTCAGATCAAGTTGGAAGCAGATGACACTGTCTGGAAGGTTTTTAGATACAAAGAGAAAACAACAGTCAGACAATGTTTTGAACAGTTGGCCACATCTGGCTAACTGCTGCCAGCCATAAAACTGGCTCTACTCTTTGAAGACAATAAACCAATCTCTACCCTGTGTCCTCAATCCTGTTGAAACCATGCATTCTGTATAATGGCAAGGAGTCAGAAAGTGGGTAAGTAAGCCAATGACATTTGAGGGCATTTCATCTTGGATGGAGAAGTCAAATATATAAACTAAATTACTAAATATAGGTCACATTCTACAGATCTGTAGTTTCCAATTAATTTCCCAATGTTTCCTGGAAAATTATTACATCTGATGCTAATTGAAGGGGAAAATGAGGACAATGAACATTGCCAATTAATTAATCTCTATATGAAACAAACGAGAGGATTTCAAACACTGGGCTATAACTTTAACCTGTTTCTATAGATTTTTTTTTTAATGAGTAAGAGTATGAGTAAGTTTATAACATTAAAGGTACACTGAATTATTCATGAGCAGTTTCTATAAGCAGCATAGACAAAGTCACAGAAAGACTTCATACTGCGTTTAAAACCAGCACCTTCCTTTCTATGATTTTTAAAGGGATACTGTGATATTTATTTTCAATCTGCATTGAGAATAGTAATATCCTCAAAAATGTAAATCTCAATATAAAACTGCAAAACTTGAAACAGCAGTAACTTACTTTCCTTTTTTTTTCTTCTTCTTTTTTTTTTTTTTACCGCGTGTTTCCCTCTAGTAGTTGTTTATTCATTTGTTTTTAATTATGATTATCATTTTTTTGGATGTGCAAAAATGTAAAATTGGTCCACAAACATTCATTGCAACATAGATGGAGAATAATTCCTGAGAAAGTCAACAGTAGCTCAAAAACCCAAAACAACATTATCTCTATAGTGGCAAGGATATTATTATTTATATTCTACAGAAACTTTTAGCTCTTTTAATAGATAAACATTGGAGGGAGAGCAGGAGAGGGCAGGATGTGATTTGACAGAGCAGTTTCATGCAGTGTCTCATGTTAACCAGCAGAGAGTGACAGATATCTATATATTTTAAATGATGTACCTTCTGCACCGCTCTCTGTCCGGCAGCAGCACTCGCCTCAGTGCCTCAGACACCAAAGAGATGCTTCCTTCAGCCAAGTCAAGGATGTAAGTTTTGAATTTTAATGTCACTGTATAAAGTTGCATTTCCTCCCCTTTTTCCCTTCCTGCCATGACGATCAGTCTCTCTGTGCTCATTACTGCAAAAATGCTCAATCTCCTCAAGTGACTGAGGTGATCCCTGTGACAAGGGGAGTAATCTGATCAGAGGACACTCCTAGGCCTCAGCCCATCATTATTCGGTACAATGTGAGATGACAAACACACGGCTGCATGGGGCCTCTTTGATGGGCTTCTCCCCGTGCCCGCTTTATAAACTGAAAAGCTGCTAAACTGAATAATGGCAACGAGATCCGAGCCTCTCTCTCTCTCTCCTTCTGTCTTTCTATCTCTTTGTGTCTAGTTCCAGTTCGCAAGCAAAGCAGCAGGACAGAACAGCACCTTCACTGAGTGCCAGCAGCGCAGCTCTGCTCACACACAGGCATGAGCACTCATACACAAACACGTCAGGCATGTGTGTGTGTGTGTGTGTGGACTGGTGGGTGTCAATTTGCATGTAAATGAAATGGCTCTCAGTGCTCTTGTTTCCAACAGTAAAAGTGTCAAGGCTAAGGATGCTATATTTGGTGTGTGTGTGTGTATGTGTGGTTCATGTTTTGATGTGTATGCTCTGCATGTGTCGGTGTTTGCACATATGTGCATGTGCTCTGCATAAATGGTGTGTGCGTGGGTTTAGAAGCCCGGGAAACCCATCTGAAGTCCATGTCTATACTTACACTATACTTACACTCATTACACCACTTGTCTTGTTTGTTTGTGTGCTTTATTCTATAACCAGTGAACACATGTGTGTTTGGGAGCAGAAGCCAAGACAATGACTGACATGTCTGTTTTTGTGTGTCCATTATTGTCGGTGCTCCAGGCGTGTTGCGACGTAACATAAACTGTCAGATGTTGTGTAAAAAAAAAATCCTCAGTAACAGGGTCCTTGTCTTTGTTTAGAGCTGTCTTGACTGCAAAGTTGTTGCATGACAAAGATCGGATCAACTCTTGTTCATGAATATGAGAAATAAATGAAGCTTCCATGGAGCCTGAACTGGAACCTAAACTGTATTTTGTATGCTAGCATGCATGTACTTGCCTTCATACTGGGTAATTTCCAGTTGAGTCCAGTGATACTGGCATCCACGTTCATCTTCAGCAGCAGCGGCTACGAAGATGGTGAGGGTTGATTTGTCCTGCATAAGATCTTTGAGGTCTGTGCTCAGCTTTTCATCTGCACATTTCTTTCTGCAGTGATCAGAAGGAGTTGTTGTGGAAGATTCTGTGGAAATGTTTTTACTAAAACACTCAAGAAGATTGTCATGATGGTACAACTGATTATGTGAGTGTGCGTTGACAATACAGCACAACATCCATTACATTTAAGGTTAATTACCTTGAATAAGTGGTGAAGTTTAAGTGGCAGGTGTATTTAAGCCTTCAGAACAATCAGTTTCCTGAATACAATTTCAAATGGGATGCTGATGTGAAAGCTGTTTACAAGCAGTAAAATGATAATTAACTCCAGTACAATATGAATGCAGTGTCATACTGCTGAAGCTATTCCTCATATTAACTATAACCACAAACACAGTTTTTAACATATGTTGAATTGGTTTTGTGTTGCAGAAACAGCCATGTAAAAATTGTTTTGTTTTGGCTTTTGTACAAAGAGCTGTAACATTTGGTTTATTAATAGCTAATAAAATATATATTAATGCTTCATGAAAAAATCCCAGTGTGTATGCTCTTTTGACTTGATAGACCATAACCATTAACTTGATGTACACAGATTCCTGGAAGCTTTTGAAAAAGACAAAGCACATCTTCGCTGCTGCACACTTCAGGCAGGAGTCCTAAGTCTTCATGTCCAGCTCTTGACATCATCCCATATACTGTGCAACTTGTTTATCTTTCCATCTGCATCAGCTGCCATCTCCTGCTGCGACATGATGGGTCTGTCTTCTTCCGTGCTTTACAACATTTAGATGGGCTGACCAGCAGTGACAGCTCCAGTAGCATTGTGTGCTTGGATGCTCTCAGGGGAAGAAGAAGAGGAAGACAGAACTTCCAAAGAAGCTCTCCTGTTGTCTCTCTGTGTGCTCTGATCTCACTATCTTTAGCACTGTGTATTAGATACTGAAAAAAACAAAGAAACACTTAATAGTCTATGCGGTCTAATATATTCACACCTATGTTTTCACCGTGCAGTGATTGAAAACACTTTCCAAGACATAGCCATTATTATAAACAGACAGTATATTATCTAATAAATTACAGGCTGCCACCTTTATTTTATGTAGCCTCATAAATTATAATATTAAGATAAAACTCTATTACAGCTGAGTAAAGACATTGACTGTGCATTTTGGAGTAAATAAAAAGGATTTACAGTACTCCGCTGTGTGAAGAGTGATGCTGTGGCTGGGGCGGCAGGGAGGCGATCACTGGACAGCGTCGTTTCTCAGGGGTGTCATCCTCCTCCTCCTCCTCCTCCTCCTCCTCTTCCCTGATTGTCCTAATAGTATTAGAGAGGAGATTCTGCCTTTTTTTTTTATTTGGGTGGGACAGTGCAAGTTCATGAAAAAGACTGAGTGATACAGAATTGTAAACAAGCCACATTTTAGCCGCAGGAATTTCCATCTGTTGTCCCATTTACAGATGTTCCCAGGAGTACAATACAATAAATAAAAACATGTTATCACAGTTATAAAATAGCAGCATTCAGTTTACAGTAATAATACAAATACAATACAGTAGTACAACAATAATACAAAAGTGCAACCGTGTCTCGAGTAAGAGATAAAGTGCTTACAATCACTAAGGTGCTTAGAAAGTTCTGGTAGTCATATCTAATAGAAGCTATGTTACAATAATATGGCTAAAAATATTAATTAATCACTTGCACTGCTATATATGGCTAGAAGCTATAATACAGGTATTTATTTTATTTATTTAAAAGGGACAATACACATTAATGAACATTCGTACGTGTGCACAAATGTAAATGCGTCAGAGTTAGCAACTTGCTAATTTGCATCCGTAGTCCCTTGGCAGGTAACACACAAACAGACAGAAATGCACAATAATTATACAGTGGTTCAATAGTAACAGGTAATAATAGTAGTGAGTATATATAATAAACATTTAATAGTGATGACATTACTCATATTACTATTGTGTCTAGGTTAGCTATAATAATAATAATAATAATAATAATAATAATAGTCAATAATAAATCTTACATTTTTAATAGTGAGTGCAGGTCTGGGTCGATAACAGCCAGTTTTTTATCCAGAATAATGTTTAACCGAGTGAGGAGGAGGACATTCATCAATGACCTATGCCCCCTGGAGGAGCAAGGGGCTTAAGAAGAAGAAGAAGAAGAAGAAGAAGAAGAAGAAGAAGAAGAAGAAGAAGAAGAAGAAGAAGAAGAAGAAGAAGAAGAAGAACACTGTAACATATTCTGAGTTTTTTTTTTTTGACTGATATAGATATGACTTGGTTAGTCTTTTCTAATTTGTATGTAGGCCATGAGTATATAGTGGCAGTTTAATTCCTTTTTCTCCTACAACTGAAATGTCCCCAAATATTTCACAGCCGGTGGCCTCTGAACCAAAGCCAATTACTACTTCAAATTCCTTAATTACTTTCTCGCCCTATATGGTCTTCCATATGCATGTCATTATATCCGCTTAATCTGTCCAGTGCAGAATAGATGCACATGCAGCAAACACCACCACACACGCACATATACAGAGACATTAAATACCACTTTCTCACAACCTTGGGGCCACTGAGAGGTGGTGAAGCTGAACTAATAGAGCCGAGCTGGTAGAGGGCAGTGTGGCAACAGCAGCCGTCATTAACTGCAGGCAAGTTTTCTGCAGCTGCAGAGCCGAATGCTACAGGTAATGTTTTGCCGCTTGCAGCCAAATCTGATGGCAGAGTTGAACAACTGAGAATCTGTTGTTGCTATTTAACCATAGTCATATAATGTTTATTGTTTTAATGAAAATGATATATTCTCATAGTATTTTATTAACCACCACTCATGATCAAAGTGGGAGAGCTTTGTAGTATATCAATATGAGTGTAAAACACAGTAGCCTAGATTGTGTTGATTTTGCTTGAATTTGATAATTTATGCAAATTAACTAGCATATCCAATAATTTGTATTGAAATAAACCTGTCCTCAAGTGTCACCTTTTCACACAAATTATTATTTTTTTTTATTATTATTTGGTCCTTTTTGCTATGTTCTGGTGGTTTTTAGTCGACAAAAACGTCAGATTTTTAGTCTCAAGCATCTCAGTCACACCACAGAAAAGTGGAATAAAATGTCTCTCCACTGGTTTTAGGCTAAAACCTACAAAATGACAGGATGTGTGATTAGGATTACAACATTGCAGAGAGGGAATCTGGTCTGTTGTTATTAATTACATTCAGACATGAAAGACGATAAAGCAATGGAGTCTGGTAACATTAGCAACCCCAATGCAATCCAACTCTTGCAGTATGAGTCAGTCATTGCTGTGGTTTTAACTTACTGTCTGATAATAACTCAGAGTATCCAACCCCACAAAATGAAAAAGAACTCTGTGAAATAAATCATATAATGTTCAGCATGTGCCAGAAAAATGTTGATTTTATTTTGTAATTGTGTAAGTGGTAGTGTTCCAGTGTCACGCAGTGAGTGTTTAAATTGAGTTTACGCACTCCTACATTTGTAAAGGAAAAATTCTGAACTCTTAGCATTCAACACAAGCTAAGTGCTAGATAGGACAGCTTAGCTTTGATTGTGTCGTTAGTTGTGTTTTTCATCTTCTCATTTTATCTTAGTGAAAAAACAGAAAAATGTAGTTGCAATTCATTTTAAGGGCCCATTTAAGTCTCCTCTCTTTTTGTCAGATATTGTCAAGAGATTTAGTCACAGATATTGCTGAAGATGTCAGCTCAGTCATTGATGAATATGTTTCATCATGCACTTTTCCTTGACAATATGAGTAATGAATGAGACATTTTGTGTGGTTATGCACACAAAACAGAAAATTAGATTCCAGAGTAGTTAAAGGGATATTCCGCATAAATTTAACCCATGGTCCAACACACTGTCTGTGACCCGAGTCCGACTGGCAGCACAAACATTCAGTTTCAGCGGCCATTGGCAGGCAGTGACCACACATATGACCACTTTATTTTCCCAGTATTTAGACTCCACCGGCATCTCTTCCTCTTTCACTTGTCTCCTCCATTTCCTTCAGCTCATCTTCAGTAAACTCGGTCTCAAACTGATAGGGGCGCCCAACGAAATGAAACCAGTCGTCATTGTTCTCAAACTAAATTCAGCCCATGGATCCATGTTTCAGCTGTGTTGTCCCTTCTGTGATGTCTAGGCTACTTGTTACTGCCATGGTTACAGGTACAGTAGTCCGCTGGCGTGGAGGCGATTACCGAGTGAAGTAGAGTCCCGCAGCTCAAGGATGAAAATGTGTGATTATTACTCCATGCAATGCAGTCAAAGTTCCTATGTATCTTACGTATCTTGCCTATCGGTTTATAAAAGTTATTATCAAGTGTTCACAGGGACATTTACGGAATTGGGCATTTCTAACTTAAGATTCATTTTTAAGACTAAGATTTGGATTTGAAAGTAGGCTAACTTGTGTGTTTTCTGTAAAGACGATATTGAAACAACAGAGCACCTCTTTATTACATGCTCTAAAACCCAGCTGTTCTGGAAATCATTTACAGACTGGTTGAAAAGAAAAGAACCAACAATGCCAGACTTAAAGGTACAATATGTAAGAAATCTAAAGCAACTGGCCGTAAAATCCTCCTAATATGTCACAGAGACTCAGGAGTAATGTTCATATAACATGATGAACTCACCAACAACAATATTACAGCCAGAGTATTAGCATTAAAAATCTTTTTTGCAGACTGAAAATCATGTTTATGTTTTGAATTTACGTGTTGGCATGTTGCGCCACCTAGCCCTCTCTCCCAGTCATGGCGGTGTCAGTGGCATTTCAGCCTCTGGTCTGCTTCCACTGAGCTGCCGCTACGGCTGGGAAAAGAGATAGCTGTGTTTTGAATTTGACTGCAGTAACCATTTTTGGCCACATTCTTACATATGGCACCTTTAAGCCCTATTCGCACGGGATTAGTAGGCCTATTACCTGGGGACGTCTGGTGATTTGTAAATTACTCCCCCACGTCTGTGTTTCTTGCGGTGCATTCGCACGGGATAAGTCAAGTCTGTATTTTTACTCGAATTTACTGACATTAAGGCTCCGATATGACGTCAATAAATAAATTACGTAGCCTAAATAAAATGTCAAAGCAGCAACGTGACTTCGCAACAGTGCAGTTGTTGCAATAACGGGCTGTCATGGCATTTTTATTAAGCCTGTTGCACGTCATCCATCTCAATCCTCCTAAATTTTGCTCTTTTTATGGATCTGAGCTGTTTGTCTCCAGCACCGATACGAGCCCGTGTTTGCACCTAAACGCCTTCGAAAATGCCGCTCATAATTTCCACCGCAGCCTCCATGTTTCAACCCGTAGCCTACAGTAGGCTATGGTTTCAACGGGGAAGAACAAAAAATGCCCCTCAATTACTGAGATGCAGATTCGCACGGGACTAGTTTTACCACGGGACGTCGGTCTTTGGTGAAATATAGTAATTTGCGGGGGAATTTTTACTTTACAAATTAGGCTACTGACAGGGCGCATTCGCACGGGATTAAGATCACAGACGTCCTCCGCAATTATTACAAATGACCAGAGGTCCCCAGGTAATACTAATCCCGTGCGAATAGGGCTACAATAGTAGCTATTAGGCTACCTATGGTATTATGTTAAAAGACAAACAATTGGATTTAACGATAAATGTTTTACTAAGCCAAATTCTTTATTCACAAAGCCAAATATCTAAAAACTTCACCCATCTTCACATACTTTTTAAATGAATTCCATCTCTATATTAAGTCCCTAAAGTCCAAACAAAGACCTCTATTCAATGTTCAAAAATGATTTGACTAATGTAGCGTAACAACGGTTTAATCCTGGTTGATTTAATGTATGTGTTTTATTTATTTATTTTTTCTCTTCCCTTTTATGTTTGATAGCCTATGTGTTTGCTTTGTTTTCTACTCACATATGTTAATTTTTGTTTATTTAATGTTATTCATGATTCTTATCTCTGAAATATGATGTCTGCTCTTGTTAAATTTTGGACACAGATATAACATTTGCCTGACTAGTTTGTAAATGCATTTGCTTAAAATAAAGAGAAAAAAAAGTCTAACTTTAGATATGTGAGGGAGAAAATCTCGTAAACAAGCGCGAGATTAGACGCGACGTCACACGCGAGATCAGGACGACGTTTGTTGCCGGAAGAGACTGTCTGTCAGAAGCAGACATCACAGCAGGGACAACACAGCTGAGTTTATGGAGTTTGAGAACAACGACGACTGGTTTAATTTCGATGGGCGCAGCTATCAGTTTGAGACTGAGTTTACTGAAGACAAGCTGAAGGAAATGGGGGAGAAAAGTGAAAGACGGACAGCTGCCTGTGGAGACTATGTCCTGGACCTGGGGGAATCAAGTGGTCATGTGTGGTCACTGCCTGCCAGTGGCCGCTGAGACTGAATATTTCTGCTGCCAGTCGGACTCCATTGTCAGTGCCTGGACGTGTGCTGGATGCGGAAAGTTGCGTACTAGCGTAACTTAGCCTATAACTGGAGGAGAGTGGGTGAGTTGTTTTCGTCTCTTTTCAATAGAAACCAGGCTAAGCTAACATATGTTTGGTGCGTGTTATGTGCTGGGACCCTGTTTGTACTGTTGATCAAGTTTGGTGCTGTTCTGAGCATTATTTGTGGCTGTAAGTGGCTTTTTGGTCGCGGTGTACGCATGGAGAAAATAGACTTGCTAAAGTTGCTACAACTAGAGAAGCTAGCGGTCAGCAGACTTAATCGAGGCGGGGTCTAGCTCGGTGTCACGGTGCGTTGGACCATGGGCTAAATTTACGCCGGAATATCCCTTTAAAGAAGGAGGTAATTGATAGAGATGGAAGAAGCATGTGTGTGTTTGTCTGGGTGTGAGAGTGACGGGGTGAGTATGAAAAGGGTAAGAGGAGAAAAACGAGACAGGGGAGAGACAGCAGTGGGCAGGCCCAGAAAAACGATTACTCCAGCTGCTCCTTCACAGCTGCTCCCAATTGCTCCATTGCACCTCTTTCTCTCCATCCATCACTCCCTCCATCTCATCCTTCCATACACTCATGTGTGACTGGGCTGTTTGTAGCTGATGTAATGTTGACAAAATACTCCTGGGTTGGAGTACTTAGCTGGAGGGGGGCACCTATTTCCAATGATGCTCACTTTAAAGATGCTGCTGTGAAGATGTGGGAGAAGATTATACTTGATGTGATAGTAAAACACTGTTAGAGAGCTGAACAATGCAGTGGATGAATCACTACATTTATGGCTATAGCCTTCACTTGCTGTTATAAGTATTATAATACATGTACGTAGCAATGTTAAATCATTTACATGACATTCAAAACAAATATCCCCAGTTTGCCTTAGAAAAGTAAAATCAAGCATACCTCATGGATGCACACACACATTTTTGTATTAGTTCGTAGGCTTAACCTTATACTTCACAACTAGGAGCAAAATGTCTTTGCCTGAATGGTCTTTTAAAAAACAACCTCAAACTGGTTCTCACAATGTATAGCCATTCACACACACACACACACACACACACACACACACACACACACACACACACACACACACACACACACACACACACACACACTGCTTTTTGTCGGCCTGCCTCCTTCGATATTCCTGTCACTGTTATCAGCCGGGTCCATCTCGGGGGGGAGGCTGCTGTTAAAACATGAGCAGTCCATTCAATACACTTCACCTAATCAGAGCTAAGCTGCTTGTGTAACTTCCAGTTCTCCACCCCATCAGGGTGTGTGATGAAGACAGAATGAGAGTGCATGGGTTTCCTGGCAAGCTAAGGTGCGTCTATGGGTGTGTGTGTTTGGGAGTGTGTATGCATGTTTTTTTCTATTGTTGTAGCTTTGTTTGCCTCTCTCTCCCTTTATGTGTGTGCGACGTGCGCGCGTGTGTGTGCGTGTGTGTGTGTGTGTGTGTGTGTGTGTGTGTGTGACTCAGTGGGATACTTAAGCCCAGAGGAGTAGAGCAACAGCAGGAACAGTATCTTAGTACAGTGAGGCAGCTTTTTAAGAAATTGAAAAGCTGCTTCTCTGTCACTTCCAGTAAGTGGAGCCATTAACGAATACAGAGGCTTAATGGTTTGGCCCCCTCTGTGGCAAAAGTGCCTTTAAAGAGGATCCACCTGAACCTGGCAGGTGCAAAAGAAGAGGAAGGCGGGGGACATGAGCTTGTTGTCTTATTTTACTGCTCTACAGAAATAATACACTTTTAATAACTGTTTTTTCATGTCATATGTTTCATAAAACCAACACAGTTAAATCTACATACACACACTTACAAAACAGGTGGTGCTAAGCTTAGTGCAGTATGAGCAGATGTGTGTTGTACTTGTTTTTTTGGTTTGTGGCTAAATGGAGGAGGAAAGCTCTGTTGGTGTTGGCTGTCATTCAGCAGAACAAGGTTATATAAAACTGAAAGGAGCAACACAGCTAATATGATATCTCTCTCCATGTTAGACCCTCCAATTCCTAAAAGGTCAACACTATGAAGACAGTTTACAATTGATCAGAGTTCAATAAAGTTGGCCCCAGCACAAATTTACTTCATCTCGACCAGTACCGTCCAATAATCACAATGGTGCCACTGAAATTGAGTTTTTGTTCTAAATTTGGCGTTTGTCCTAAATACTGGTGTAGCTATGGCCCCACAGTAGATTTCTGGTCTGGTGCACTCAATGCTACATGATTACTAGAGTAGTTGCTTTGTATTTGCAACATAAGCTGCACAGGGCTCCAGACTAACATTTCTTACTCGGAGCACAGTAGCCCATAACTTAAAATTTTAGGAGCGCAAGCAGAAAATTTAGGGGCAGACACACCGTAAATTGACTTGCAAAGTAAATATTCACAATTTCTTTTCATTTATGATCCTCAAACATTGTCCTGCCACCTGTAATGACAGATTCTTTGAGTCCCCCCTTCCATGTTTTACCACTGTTAAAAAAACAAAAACAAAAAAAATCCAGCAAATTTACTGGTTGCACATGCGCGAGTAGATGAAAAATTTACTCGCATTGTCTCAAATTTTAGGGGCAAAATGCTCCCTTTTAGGGGCAATCTGGAGCCCTGCTAGAATTTGTAAATAATATTCATATTAGCCATGTTTAATTTGCCTTGACATCATGCGAACAGTGTGGCTGGGCGTGGGACGACTATAGCTTCTTGGTCTGTTGACTAAAAACATGGATGTAGCCTCAGGCTCTGAAAAGTGAAGCCAATACAAAATGACTTTAACTGCTTTAACACTGATGGTTGGTTGGCACATCACTTTAATATTTGGAATGAGTTCCATATTTCCCTGTGTCCACAACTGGACAAACTATGAAATCAGCTTTTCATGTGGTGGCATCAGGTCAAACAATAGCATCCGTCTCAGCAACGTGTGCTAAGAGCTAACTAACATTTTATAATCACATACCAGACAAACATCAGTTCGTTAGGATTGTTACTGCGAGCTTGTTAGTATGTTAATGTTAGCATCCAGAACAAAGCACCACTGAGCCGGAGAAGCTAGGCTAATGAGGCTGTACACTCAGTCTTATTTCAGTGCAGGTGTGCAATTAGCAATGAATGGTACTTCATTATGTGTCTTCATACTTTAACAGGTCTTAATAGAAAGTAAAGAATAATGACCCATGTTCATTTTCACATTATCTACTTCTTCCATTTTCTGAGCAGATTAACACCTGCAGCTCCTGTGTATCTGCAACTTTCGCCGCCTACAACCCCCTTTAAGCGTGACAGAAACCTCCCCTCAGCCCCACCACCACCACCACCACTGCCACCACCACCACTCATTTTTATCTCCTTTGCCCTTCCTACTCCCCCTCCTCTTCACCTGCCCCCTCATTCCTCTGCGTAGGTGGGTACTCTCCTCTTTCCCTCTCCATCCATCTCTCCTCCTCTCCTTTGCTCCAGCTGCCCTGTCATGCATAATTAAGTTTCTAGTGGAAGTGCACCCTCCCACTTTCTGTTTTTTTTCCTCCCTCCTCCATTTGTCTCCATGTCGTTCTGTCTTCCTGCCCTGCTCTCTTGTGAATAAGAAAGGTGAGGCTGGACAGGAAGCACTGGTCTTTTTTGCCGTTCCTCCTCTTTCACTGCCCTCCTTCCTTTCCATACCTTTCATGCTCTCATTGGGCCCACTGGGGCACTGTGCCAGGCCTGTCTTGTTAAGTGATAATGTTAAAATGCTAAATCACACCACCACAGCCACCACTGTCACCGCCTCCGTCCCTGCCTAATTCTGTGAAGGGTCTCTGGTTTCACTTTGCGCTGTCATCCTATCCAGTCACGCTCATCAATACACAATGCAGGAGCCCCATCGGCCAGTGTATTTCTCTTCCAGCATTAGACAAGGTGATGTTTGGGGCCTGACCAACGCCATGTTAATGTGCATGTTAATGAGTTTGAAGTATCAGACTTCCTTCTTTCTTTCAGTTTCATGTCTTTTTCATTTATTCAGCAAGTAAAAACACTGGGTCAAATTCATGGTATCTCAGTTTCACTCCACCACACAAGACAATACAGAAAAACTAAACTTAAGAATATCTAAGGACATGTGGTGTAAAGTCAGTCTTAAAGAATGTGAACCATTGTCATTTACAGTGGTGAAGTCGCTAAATTAGGACGTGTGAACCAAGGATTTGATCTAAATTTAAAATCTTGAACACCTGATCATGTTTTAAAGTAAACTTCCTGCTCGTCAACTGACTATGTTCATTTAAAACCAGTTATACTGTGAGTAGAAGTTTTACACATTTCCAGTGTATTAGTGGCAGTGTAAAGTAAGGAGTCAGCCACAATGTAAAAGTCAGTATTTACAATGCAGGTCTGTTACATTTAGTATCACTTCACAGCTGATACTTTACAAGACAACAGCTTCACCTCAGCACTGAAGCTATTTAAACTCCAACTCTATCACATTTGCTCTCATGCTCAGTCACCATGTTAATGTAACCCTTAGAGACGATGGGTGACTAGCTTGTTAGCCTATTCTATTTTATTACTATTACACAGGGCTGTCCATCTTATCAGCTAATGCATTTTCCAGCAGCTACTGTACTACTGACCCACTAGTGGCCCTGTCACCAGCTTTAAGGCTTTACAGGATTTAGACTGGTAATGTACCTGCCTGCTCAGCCATAGCCGACATTAGGGTAAGATATCAGTGATTCATTACAAAGGCACGATGAAGTAGCTCCAAATGCCTGCGCTGTATAAAGGTATATAGAATCTTTTTTGGCAAAGACACTGTCACAAGGCAAAAAAAATCCAGTCTTAAATCTTTCTTTATAGCAAAACACACACCTGCTGAAGTTTAACCATGAGCTCACCTCTGTTGGAGTCTGTCCAAAGAAAACCCTTCCTGGAGTCAAAGTGAGTGTCTCTTCATTTATTATAACATGTATCTAGTAGCCATGAACACAGAGAGGCAGTTCCTGTGTCAGACATTTCCATCACACTACATTATGCCAGGCCTTGAATATAATCCAAGACCATCTGTTGGGTAGATCCTTCGATATGCCAATTAGGTTGGGGCAATCTTCTCTATTTACAAGTGTGTGTTTTCACTCATCTACTATATCACAGTTTTATTTGCATATGAATTTATTTGATACTGTTTAAAAATGACCCTGCTGTGAATCCCTTCCTTCAGAGGCAACGTTACAGATGTGTGAACTCACTCTTAATTATTCAGTGATGAATTTTTTTTTATGTCTTTCAGAAACATACGCCTTGCCTTCTGGTGTCAGTGCCTTTGATAACAATGTGAGATGTACAGTATACCAATGAAGATTATGATAACTTAAATCAGGTTTGTCATAAATGTTATCATATATGTACATGGACATTGACTATATTTTTTTAAACACAGATTACTGTAAGTGTTCTGGTTACCGAGGTGATACCAAAAGGTGATGTGAAAAAATTACAGGGTTGAGATAATGTCACCGTGTGAGATGGGAAAATCTGAGCAAACCTAGCGATTTTACAACCCTCACTGTAGGCACTTAAAGGGATAGTTCAACATTTTGGCAAATTGGCCCATTGCCATAATCACTATAGGCCCAGTCATAGCAGTAGGTTCTTTACCTTTATTTGTCGGTGTAAGCTATTTTTAGAACGGCGGAGCAGAGCGGCAGGCTGCTCAGAGCTAAACTACGGAGGCTCATTGAACATGAATTTCTTGGTTTCCCTCATCAAACTCATAAAATACACAATCCAAAAACTCCAAAACGCTTTTGTGGACAAGTTGTGACCTGCACATTCACCACGCTATGAGATAATAACAGAACGTTACGGGACGGAGCCGTTTTTGAGGTAAATACAGAGTCTGCTTGCTGAAAAACTGTCCCTGAACGCAACGTGCATCAGCGGTTTTGCATGAATTTACCTCTAAAACAACTCCGTCTCGTAACGTTGTGTTATTATCTCATAGCGTGGTGAATGTGCAGGTCACAACTTGTCCACCAGAGCGTTGTGGAGTTGTTGGATTGTGTATTTGATGAGTTTGAAGAGGGAAACCAAGAAATTCCTTTAGCCTCTGTAGTGTAGCTCTGAGCAGCTCGCCGCTCTGCTCCGCTGTTCTAAAAATAGCTTGCACCGACAATTAAAGGTAACGAACCTACTGCTATGACTATAGGGATTATGGCAATGGGCCAATTTGCCAAAATGTTGAACTATCCCTTTAAACAAACAACAAACAGAGACACAGCTTGACTGGGTTTTGCAGGTTACTAAAAGTACATTACAATAACTACAAGAACTGTGTATTGTAATAAATGATACTGCGTTCAGGGGGTATTGACTACAGTTGCAAAAGAAGTTCCTGGTGCCAGAAATGAAGTCATGTAGAGTTGAGTCACATTTGTAACACGCAGTGAAAAAAAATGCTATTTCCAGGATCGTCAACCTAGTCCTTTAATGGTGTTTTAATAGGACTTGATTACAGATTATTGAGAGTCATGTTGCCCGATTGTTCATGTGGACTGATTCAGAGTAGTAAGCAGCCCATCATCAACTCTCTGACACAGCAGAGCCTCTTGCATTGCTGCTACATATATACACTTGCTTGATATATAAAATGAAACACTCTGGGAATCTGTCAGAATCAGTTACTCAAACCCAGCTCTTTCTGATCCTGATGTAAATTAAAGTAATGTTGTAAACAAATCAAAATTTAACTACTCTGTGTTCAATAAATAATAGTGTGTATGTGGATTCTGTTTCAATCCATGTTTTGCCACTCAGTGTTGGCTTATTTAAATCTCTGGCAAGAACTTTAGTCTGTTTCTAAAAAAAGAAACGACTTGACGTAATGGGAACATTGTCAAAACAGCCTCAATCTTAAACTCCTCTCTTAAAGTCATAATCAATCATTCTTTCGACTGTACACACAGAGGAATTTCCATAAGCGTTATTGAAGAGTTATGGATGAAAAGTCAGTGCTGTTTGTTTTATGGCTGATCTGGATGTGGGTTTGTTGAACCAGCTTCACAAATATTTATTGTGTAATCACACCTTTTATAGCATCTGAACAGTTTAATGAATGAGATTTGCTTGTGTTTCAAAGTTGGTCCTTAACTTAAATGGAAATATATGTCAGTCAATTTGAGATTGATAGGTTCCAATCTTCTGTTTACATTTGTACCACAGATTGTGGTTTTAAGAAACTGGCAAACCCAAGAAAGAAGCTCTTAAGCTGCCCAATGACAAATAAGTGCTGAGTAATTGTGTATTCAATTATTCATCCTCATGTACACAACTGCGTGTGCGCGCACGTACATACAGCCCACCACACTCATAGATTGTATTCCAGAGCCATGCATACATATGCACTGTATATACAAAATCTCTGACGCATAGCTCCTCTCCCCTCCTTGTCATTCTCACACATAACTAAAAAAAACATAAGCCCTGAAATCCTCCTCTTACAGCCCCAGCTTTGGAACACAATCCATCGCAGTTCATGATGAAGAAGCAACTGCTGTAAAATCCAATTGGAGGTTTATGGAGATAGATAGAGATGAATACCTCTCTCTGTCACCCCTCTCTCTTTCTTTCTGCCATACAAATGCACACATTCACACATGGACACATTTCCTCTTGCTGTCCTCCGAGTTAACATGAAATCCACCCACAATTATACAGGATCGTGCTCACAACTGCAAGGGAATCTTTCAGCAGCCTGCGTTTGGTCTCAGTGGGCAGCGCTTCACTGCTGAGTGTGCAGCCTCTCCTGCCTTGGTGGGGGGAGGCCTCCTCTGTCGAGGTATTATCCGCTCCCATCTAATATTCATCAGCCATTGGGAGATTGGTGACGACAAGTCAATTTGATAGGCTAACGATGCACTGAGGTGGTCGGTGTTGTTGTGGGCACATGAGTCCTCATCAACAAGGCATAAACAGCACACACATGGGAGAGCATGTGCTGGGAGAGTGGGGAGTGCCACTGGAGTAAAGGGGGTTATTTATCAGCAGTTCAATAATAATAAAAAAAAAAAAATTCTACAAGAAAGTAAATGAACAATAATCCAACATCTAAACGATGAAATATAAGTGTGCAGTTATCATTGCAAATGATTTCATTACAATTTTCATAGGGCTTTCTAAAAGGTAAATGTAATTAATTGTAATTGTTTGTTAATAATTTACCACAATTTGAAAACTGTTTGCAAACTGCAAATTTGAAGAGATGATGGGTCATCTAACAGCACAGTCATGCTCTGTGTGTTTCAAGTATGTTCATCATTGCCACTTGACTATATGCAAAAATTGTATATTGCGTCTGTTTGTGCTTTGTTATTATGAATAGACATAGAAGTATGTTAAGGGGAACATGTAACAAAGACTGGGGTCATTAGAAAGATGCAAATGCTGCTGCAAACATCAAACAGTTAACAATGCAAAGTTGGCACTACTATGTGGGATAATGGTTTTAAATATGCGACCTTAATAAACAGTCAATGTTCTCTGAGAAGTTACAGCAAATGATTAAACAGATGACTGCAAAAGTGCACAGCACTGCATAGCCAGTTTTACCAAGTTCTTTATATATGTTTATGTGTCTGTGAAAGACAAAAGGTACAACATTTAACAGAGGACTTTTTCACCAATTCCCACAGTGGGCCTCTACACACACACACACACACACACACACACACACACACACACACACACACACACACACACACACTGAGTCACCACCCCACCTTCTCCTACCCTCTTCCACTTTCCCTCTCTTTCTTTGGCATCCATCACTGTCCACGGCAATGGACTGCGAAACAAATTTCTATCACTATACATTACAGGTTAAGAAAGGGAGCTGGGAATGTGTTATATATGCCGGCTTCGATTTTTATGTAGCATCTACGGGCTCGTCCATCATAGCTCTGCTAGGCACCCTCGTGCACTGGGCCCCTGACGAGATGTTGTCTTGGCACTGCTATCAATCACCCTATGGTTGCCCGAGCCCCGTGCCCGATGTGCAGGAGGGGGCATGTGTTGTAGCTGCAGGACTCCCTCCCTCCTTCCAACCACGCACTCCCTCCCTCCGCCTCTCCTGAGCCTCCGTGACGGTGACGCCAACACTCACAGTCATTCGTCATTTGAACCGCTGCGTTTAGAGCATGTGTTTTGTATCCAGGCCTACGGCCCTGCGTGTGACCTCTGTGGGTCTTTCGTTCTCTGTGTGCGCTGCAGAGTACTCAGTGCTTTTAATAACAGCAGATGATTGGGTAATAATTGTTCAGGCCTTGGGGAAAACAAGGTTAGCACCGCTCACCCATGCAGTGATACTTTGGTCGCAGCTATTTAGAAAACACGAGGTGTGTGCCTTCATATGAACCCCGACTGTATATCTGAGGGAGGGGGCATCATATGGACCGACAGGAGATTACATTATACATTACTTACAGTGATAGTGGTTAGATGCTGTGCAGTGCTTTGATTTGTGGCTTCATCAGCTGATAGAATTTCAACCCACCAGGATCATGAATGTGTAACCTTTACCGGTCCGATGCCATATAATGTGTGTCTTTACTCTCTCTACATCTTTACAGATGACATATAGGGTTAGACAGACACAGGGAGCTGATGCATGTGCCTTTGCATGGCTGCTCAGGCTACTGCTAGACTAATCCTTTTTCTTCCAAAGTGAGGCGGATTATGATTTTAGGAGTACTCCTTTGCCCTTCACACTCCACGGTGAAAGTCACCAACCTATCAGAGAGCATGGGGGGTAGTGGGTGTCGGGGAGAGGGAGGGGAGGGGGGGAGGGGGGTGAAGGTGGAGGAGAAGGGAGGAGATGGGGAGAAGGCTTAATTAGGCCAGATCACTGCTGCTCTCCACCAGCGCCACAGCCACCACCATCCCCGGTCCCTTCACTATTCCCTTAGATCCCATCCACTTAATGTTCTGTGAAATCATATTCCATTCCCCAGAGAAGAGAGAGAAATCAGAACAATAAAATGACACATTTTAAAGAGAGACAGCACCACCGGGAAATAGACTGTTAGTGACACATGGAAGATGTTGTGGGCTGATGGATAGCGAGTACATCTGTCTGGCCCATTACCAACAAACAGCATCTGGCCCAAAACACGTTTAGCGAGGAGGAGGCTTTGGCACTGGAGTCAGCCCAAAAAAACAAAACAAGTAGTCACTATTGTTTTATGTCCAGTTAGATGGCTGAGATACTTATAGTGTGAAAAGTGGATCTTCATTATTAGACACTCTATTTCCATACCTGACATATCTGGGTTTGAGCATTGCTTTTTAAAAAAAATGGTTTGTGAAATTTTAGTTTTAATATTAATAAGTTGGATATTCTCCTCGAATGTATGCATCCATTAAAGGCTGCATTGGAGGACAACTTCCGTAACATTGGTGCAATAAGGCTCCTTCAAATGTGGCACAAAAATTCATCTTTTTTTCCTAGGAAACAAAGGTTACTATGGGCGAATCCTCCAGGGCCAAACCTGGCCCAAGTTTTGTTGCGTGGTAGTGATTAATCACTTTTCCAAAAGGGGATAAGGTTGACTCAGCAAATAAAACAACAGCTGAAGATATTGTCGTTTTGTTTCAGTTTCTGTGGTCTGTGGATGTCATTCTTAGTTTTTCAAATGCTAAAACCAATTACATTTTAATGAGAGTTACATTTTTTCTCATTAAAATGTGCAAAAATGACTAGATCAGTGTGATATATATATATATATTTTAATTCTTAAACCAAGAAAAATGTGTGATTTTAATCATGGCAACAGATTGTGTCATTTGGTTGCTTATCATTGCAATGATATCCACTGTGTGTTTACAATGGCTATTTGGTAGCTTGCCATAGGTGGAAAAAAATTTACTTAAAGCAGAAGTAAGTGGTCCGGTCGTTTTCGCTAATGCTGCGTTCCAGGCAGTCTTTTGAAATCGTAAATTGCAGCTTCAAGTCACAACTTACGACTTTGTAGCGTTCCAGGCAACCCACTCGTGTTTTTCCGACCTGTTTTACCGGTGAAAGTCACTATAACGGCCACTCGTAACTTCCGACCGGTGAACTCGTACCAGATCGAACTGGTACGACTTCACGGTCGGAAAAATACGAGTTTCCTTGAACGCACCATAACAGTCCTCGTCCCTACGTCACCACATTCACGGCGTCCCTTGGCTGCACACACAGCCCTGCATGCCGTTCTCTCTCCTCATTGGATAAAAACTGTAGGATACGATAAATGTTTTCTCTTCGGCTCAGAGCAGAGCAGAGTGACTGACAGACCCGTGTTTCAGACCAAACACTCTATGTAAGTGATTGCTGTCGGAAGATATAACTATTTAAGACTTATATTAACACAAATATATCACTTACTTCTGCTTTAAATGTATGTTTTAAACACATTTTGGCCATATTTGGATTTCTGATTTTGATTGTTATACTGCTGGATCTTACGTTATCAAAGAAAATGTCAGGAAAGTGTCTGTCAGCTCAGCTCTGAGCCACTGGAGACATCCTCACTGATATTTAAAAGTGAAACTGCTTCATTTGTTTATGTTTTAATCTCCTGGTCCACTTGTTATGGTGGGGAGGACACCTCTGTGGATAATTTGGCTGCCCATCAAAACCTGCATCTGAACATCTGGTTCATAAGTTATTAAAGAAACAAAGGTAAGCAGTTGCTATTGCCAGCTATTCTGAGACGTCATGTTTCAGAAAGTGTTGGTGAAGTTCAGATTCTTTTTTTTTTTTAACCCTTTAGTCCCAAAATAAATTTTTTTGTGTTTTTCCTGACAGAAGTTGTCATTTTCAAAAGTTTCACCAAATGCTACACATATTGAGAATTAGCACAACCTCAGCTACTTATATATAACAATCAATAAAGGCAGTCATGTCTAATAGTGTGACATGACTGTAAACATCACTCACAAAGAATATGAATGATCATAAACAGAGAATGCATCAGAAAATGCAAAAATTGTAAAACTATTCCAAATGTAGACACACATAGAAAGTGGAAAGTGAAGTTTTTCCACAGAAGAAAATTGCACATCTCCAGCTCAAATGTTTGCAGAGGAATTCAGCTCAACACAGACAACATGTGGAAGCATATAGGCTCCCACAAGCCTATAAAAAGAGTTACATTTATTTATTTTTTGAAGGGGGGGGGGGGTATTGTTTCCTGTATTCAGATATTTTTCCTTTGTGGGGCAGTTTATGTCCAGAAATCACTACCTCTAACTAAACTTTTAGTTCAAAGAAACAAAAGTATCACAAAAAATATTCAACACACATAGACCCACAAACAAAAGGCCTTAAATCATTTAATTATATTACATTTAATTTGGACTGCATGAATGGTTTGATATTGAGAAGTAGAAACAAAGGTAATAGCAGGGACAGTGACTCTTTTGGGCAACTGCTATAAATACTCTGTAGCCATGAGGGCTAGGAAAAAATACAACAGAGTAAAATTTAAAATGTCACTGTGTCCCTGGAAGGTTAAAACAGTGCTGCTAATAGCTGATAGTCGTTCCACTAAAGATTATGACGTCAATTTTGAATTAGAGCTGCATCCTGTAACATCCAATTCAAGGTACGTAGTTAAATTCTCTGATGAACGGACCTTGTTACAAATTAAACCCTGCTTTAATTCCTTAATTAGAAGTGTGTCTGTGTCATTGTTCTGTGTTTCCCTCAGGTCTATTTTAAATTAGCCACAGTCACCCAAATTTACACAAGCAGAGCAGTCGAACTGTACATTTATAGCATAAGCATTGCGTTGTGAATAACAAATTCTTGATGCTTCTGGGTGTGGCTGAAGCTTTCGTCTCGACACTTTTTTTTTCAGAAGCAGTGCCCAGGCAAAGAGGCAATGAAGCAGACAGGCGGCCCGGGAGCAAGCACCGAAGACATCCAGCAAAATGGAGGTAGTCAAATAGAGAGAGTGCCAACATGCAGACAGACATGAGAGAGAGAGAGAGAGAGAGAGAGAGGGGGAGAGAGAGAGGGGGAGGCTGTCAGGGAGGAAGACAGAGAAAAGCTGGACCAGTGCAAAGATACACATGGAATACAAATAATACACAGACTGGACAAACAGCTGGCCAGACAAAGACAGACAAGCGTGTTGACATACACACGGAGACTGATGAATAAGAAGACATGCAGGCAGGCAGGGTAGAGGGAACCCAGACATCCATGCAGAGTAGATGGAGGGTAGACAGACCCACAGGCTGCTGCAGGGATAGACATCCTGCCTCTCTGCACCTCGAGGACACATTGGCCCTCAGGAGAAGCTAAAGCTAATCCCCCCACTGTGTTTAGTGAGTTAGGGCCCTTCAAGAGCAGAGAGACTGTCTCTACTCCCCCACCAGGGATGGAGAAAGATAGAGAGGGAAAGAGGTCCTGCATTTTCCAGCAGCGAGATAGCATCTGTTTTTTTTTTTCATTAGGACACAAGGCTGCATTATCATCCAGAACATCTGAATTTACCCCCATCCACTGCACTCTTTCTTTAGCGCTCCCCTCCAATCATTTCTAATGCACTCTGCCCCCCGCCCTCCTCCCCTCCCTCTTTTTCCCTCGTCTCCCACTCAATCAGACAACCCTGTTTTTTTCTCTTTTATATTTTGCTTTATCCCTCTCTCGCTCTTGTCCTTTCTCTTCACTCACCCATTTAGGAAGGGAAACAGCATCATTAAGTTGATTTTCAAGGTCTTTTCAGCTATGTTTTCCCATGCCAGCGTTGGCCTAAATTCTCTGTGGTGAGAACTTGATTAATCCTTGTTCCTGGATGTTGCTCATTCTAATTCTTTTGTAGAAATACAACAAAATATCTGCTTATTTCCTGGAAAGGTTGCCTCTTTATTATCTGCTTATCAGTGTTTGAACATTGGTTACATCAACCTTTAACTTGTTAAAATGCAGAGCCAAATGAATCTATATGTGTGTGTAAATGATGCAAGCATGATGAAACAGCAGATACTGCAGAGTGCAGGCCTGCTTATTGTTACTTAGCCTTAATGGCATTCATGCACACAAAACAACAGAGCCATTCATGAATTTACCTCGTAAGTCTGACTACTATGACTGACAACAAGGGCCTAGCTAAGGTGGAGAACCCCTGTCTGTTGCTGGTGTTTTAATAAGCCTATTGATAAGAATCATTAAATATCCTATTCCTCAAAACTGTAACACTACTGTTTAATTTATAGGCCTACTGTAATTATCACGTTATCTGGCTGAAAACATTTAAATGTGTGAATGGCTACTGTAGAAGATGGCTGGTTGTTTGGCGCAGTGATACGTCCACTTGATTAACCGTAATGCGGTCACAGGTGTGCTTGTTTAGTTTGAATATGAAACGTGAACCAGCTAAAAGGAGCGGAACGCCTCATTTGGTGTTTATTTATTTATTTTTTTACAGTCCCACGTCCCCTCTGCGTCACTTTTGCATGCTCGTGCTTCCCCCAGCAGCTCGTTATCCGCCTTTGAATCAGTGCCCGAGTGGATAAACTAATGCAACCAGCTGGAGGAGTCCTCTCTGATGCCTAGCTTCTTGAGGTATGGTAATCCGCGGGTCTCCCCTGCCGTGTGACCCGCAGGTGACGGGGAAACCTGCCATCTATGTGCCCGGAAACCCTCGTCGCCAACACGGCAGCATGAGCTAAAAATAGCCCCGCTGGTGATAAATAATAAAACCCTCTCCCCATATGCCAGGCGTCCCTCCACATCCTGATTTCAGCCTGTGCGGCTAATTGCACGACTTAATTTTATAGTGTTGGCATTGTAAAGACACGGAAGTGCTCATACTGGTACAATGGTGTGAAGTAGTTGGCCTTTGTGGACACAATGTGCACACCATTCCCTTCTCTGCAAACTGAGTATATCCTGTTCAGTCATAATAGGATTAGAAAAATATAGGCTACCCTAAAAAAAGAAATTGAAATTCATTAACTGCTAAGTAAAGCAATGTGGGTATTAGGCCTATAGCCTATACACGTGATGTGGAGGGACACCATCAGGTGTATAGTCTGTTTCAGTGCATTTCTAAGAAATAGGCTACACACCTATAATAAATAGTCTGTTTTCTTTCCTTATCGTGACTTTGATCTTATTGAATTGTTTTGGACGTGTGACGCCTAAAATCAATCCTTTGAATGACAAATAGACGACTGTGATATAGGCTATAGGCCTGCATTAGTAATGATAGCTGTGAAAATGCAGTGTATAATAAATCTAAATGCCATTACAGGTTTATCACTGTAGTCTCTTGCTGAACATTCTCCCTGATCAGCATCCTCACATCCCTCTGATTTCCCCACAATATAATTATATACTCTATAATTCTGCATGATCCCCCCCACCACCCACCACCCCTCACCACCACCATCTTATTCACAGAGCTGTGTAATTTAAGACTGGTGTTTAAAAAAGGGGGAAAAAAGGAAAGAAAATCATGCAGCTAAATCAAAAACAGCAGTACCGTCCTGGAGGAGAGAATGACACGGCGCTCCCTTTTTCTCTTTCTGCTGGATGTCTGGTCACGATTCAAAGCCCTCACAGCGGGGGGCTTTGTGTTGATGCTGCTCCAGTTGAGGTCCGCATGGGAACCCCCCTCTCCCTTTCAATATCCCCCCTCCTCCCCCCCTTCCTCCTTCCTCCTTCTCCTCATTTTCCTCTCCTCCATCTCTCCCTCCTCTTCATCACCCTTGCCTTCTCCCGCAGCTTTCTCTTCTCTTTCTCTCCTCCACCCACGCACGGCTCTCCACGACCAAGATGCTAAAAATAGCAGCAGGAATCCCCGCATCAATTCAGAGGAAGGAGGGGGGAGAGGGAAGAGGAGGAGGAGGGGGACGTCAGCGCACACAAGGTCATAAAACCTCCCTCCAGTGCTTTTCTTGATTTGTCACAGCTCCCTTCAGCGGTTTTTTTTTAGCCGGGAGACCCGTACCGTGTCAGATTTTATTTTATCGTCCTGAATTGATAAACGTCCAAATTGTATCGATCCCCTGTAAATCACATTTAACGCCCCTCCTAAAATTAATTTCATGGCACAGAGGTGGAAATGAGATTTGAATGTGGACTCATTGGAAAAAAAGGAATTAAATTAAAATAAATACAAAATTTTATAAAAAGAGAAAGGGAGAGAAGAGAGAGTGGAGGAGGCTTTACGTTGCAGAAAGCGGGGTTTTTATCAGCACGCAAACAGGTGGAGGAGAGAAAAACATAGACGCAAATACAGACGAGAAGAGAAAGAGGAGGAAGCAGCCGGTGGCTGGAACAATAAGACGAACATGTGCTCCGTGAATTTCAGAGCGTGTGTTCTCCGTTATTCCACGCTACAAGCGACAGGAGACTGCAATGACTGGGAGAGCCCCTATTCTTAGCAGGAGACTATTGATTGTCCTCCTGTCATTTATAATCACTGTTGATGTGTCTTCCACAAGCAGAGAGCCTGTGCAGCCACCATCTGAGAAAAGGTATTTCCTTCCCTTTCCTCATCGTCATTCAGTTCATTCTCTTTTCTATCAGTATTAGTTAAAAAAGAGGGCTGTGAAAAGATTGCATGATGAAATTGCAATTGCAGGGTCTAATATCTGTAGCTAATAACCTTTATAGCCCACTTCATTTGCATTTTCACAGCTAACAGCACCAGTGCATGACTTTTTTCATTTCTCTTTTTTCAGGGATGAATTTTCTTATCTGACGTAGGGAGCAGAAATAAATGGACCATATCTGTGTTTCTGGTGTACAGTGTGGGATGTAAAGGGACATTCTGCATTACATTAGTCTCCGATAATGCCATGTTGCCTGTGTACAGGATTTACATTTTCTGTCCTTGTGTGCAGGGTGTGAGGTGATCAATTTAAGCAGCCAAGACACTGAAGTGTGTGTTCTTCTTGATACGATTTCTATAGGGGAGATTTCACAAGACCTTTTTATAGACGAGTGTACAGTGCATCTTTGCCTGCTGGTGGTGGGGGCTGGTGGGGGTCAGTTGGTCATCTCCTTTGTGTTTGTTGCGGCTCTGATGATGAGACAGGGGCCGAGTCTTTGAACCTTTGCATTAGTGATGAGCTTTCTCCTCTCTTTATCTCTCATCACCATATTTTACAACTGGCCAAACTGAGCCTCTCTCGTCAAACGCTGGTCCCATCCGCCCACTCAGGTATGTGTTCACATGTGTTCACATGTGCACACTGCTGCACAAACACACACTGTGAGGCACATGTCTTGAACACACACGAACACACGCACACACACACACCATACTGCGTTATAAATGGACCCTGCCCTGTTTTTTTTTTCTTCCTCTTTCTCTTTGCCCACTTCAGTTCTCCTCATCAACAGCCGCTCCATTTAATGCAGTGACATCATTGTGCTTTGTGAACAGAGGTTGATGGTCCAGTGCTTCAGCCGGGGCCATGATGGAGAAAACAAAGCAGGTGTTTGTTTTTGTGTGGCGAGAAGACGTCACGTGCAGCCGGCAGCAGGCAAACCCCTGAGTCGTTGTTGTCATTACTGCATTAACACCACCACACCTCCATTAAAGGTGGGAACGAGTATGACGTATGAGGTTTTTAAGATAGTGAGATAATGTCTCAGTTGGAGTTGGAGATGGATAGGCAAATTAAATGAAAGTGGAAGCTATCGCATGAAAACACATCTTTGAAAAAGCTTCAAATCTATTATTATTTTTTTCTGTTTTACTCTTCTAGTTAGATATTTTTGTCATTCTTGTGGAAACAGCTGAAAAGATTTCCCTCATATTTGTCATTCATAATCTCATAATCAAAAACTAAAGCAACTGTGGTGTGGTAGCCCTTACTTTAATAAGCTGAAGAGGAAACGGCTATAACGTGTGTGTGTGTGTGTGTGTGTGTGTGTGTGTGTGTGTGTGTGTAGGGGGGCGTTTTGTGTGGACGAAGGTGACTAATTGCCCTCTTGTTCATCCTCTGAGATGGATGAGAACACTCGCCCCTCTACTCGTCTAGCTTATGGTTGTGTGTCGGGATTACCCAGGATGCTTCTTGAGTCTCCCTTTATTCCTTCAATGGGATCTCATCACATCTCATCTTGGACGTTCCTGGCATGCTTGTGCATTACAGCTGCCGCCTGCACGGGCCACTTTATCATTCCCTGCACCTTGGCTTTGCTTGTGGCGATAATAGAAAACACTTCATCACAGTTGTCTGCCTTGCGCAGGTCTTTCCACTCATTTATGGGACTTTGGGATGCTAACATGTCAGCTGATATTTAACAATGACTCCTGCTGTACCTGCCTCCTCCTGAATGATGGGAAAGCTGCTTAGTCATTTGAGTAGCCGGAGCAAATCTAACTAATGATCTTAGCTGTCAGAGATAAATTCCACCATTGGGCACAGGGCCCTGTCGCTGCTGCTGCTGCCACCGCTGCCACCTCCGTGGCTGGCAGTCTGTATCTCCTAGACGCGCTGTCTCAAGCCTGCCCTCGGTATCAACTCACACCGGCTGCACTGAGCTTTGCCATGATGCCGCAGCCCGGGTTGAGTCACGACTCGTCTCTTATCTCCAAGATCGCAGGTTGTTTATCATGTGTGTGGAGCATATCAGCGTTTATGCAGGCCAGCCGCATCAGTCCAGCAGAATATGTGTCACATTATTCACTGGTCATAACACTGTATCAAGGCCCGCTGTCGCTCCCGCAGCCTCAAACTCACTCTATCCTTGAGGCATCACTCCAGTTAGTCATAGCTGAGGGAGATGACAGCCATAGCCATGACATGCAGCAAATTGACAAATTAATTCAAGATGGCTGCCTTCCACTCCATTGCTATCACATAACCAGGCAAAAAAAAAAACCAAAACAATGTAGGTCTTTGCTGCAGATCATACTCAAGGCCACAAGAAAGTGTTTTTGAAACCTCTGCTAAGTCTTTTTAGGAACACTTGTACGCCTCTTGTTTCCTTGTCCCCTGTGTTTCTCTTTCTGCATGCCACTCTGTCCTCAGGATAACAAACATTGACTGCAGATCACTATTAGAGGAGCACAAACTTATGACATAACAACATCGTGACTGGTATAGCCTGGTGGTTAGAGAGACAGTCTGATAGCCGGCAGACCCACAAAGTGTTTCTGACTCGGTCTCAGTCACACCAGTTAATTGAATCAAGTGATCATATTGATATTCAATAAAGGCTGACGGACACATTAAAAAGGACACAGTATTATACCAGACAGAGGTATACAACTGTCTGTAGGAATAGAGATTATAGACGTACATATGACTTATCTTCCAGTGGTAAAATAATAGGTTAATCTCTGTACCTGTGTGTAATTATTTTTGGTTTACTTCACAGTACAACACATTTTCTGTCTTCCTCTTCTTTTCAATTCAACTCTTTTGATCCATTCTGTGTTGGCGCACCTGCTCTTTTTAGATATCTCTCCCTCTCTGTCCTGTGTTGCTCGCACATGTGCACATACACACACAGCACACACAACACGTACACATGAGTGTGCACCCTATCAGTTTCTCCCTCTCTCTCACGCACACACGAATACTTACACATCTCTCTGCTTCGCCCTGGTTGGTTTTCTCTTTCTCTGTAATTACAGGCTCCTTATCTACTTCCTATGTTACGTGCTGCAGCCATTGGCCTCCTCCACGTTTCCTCCTCTACCATTTTAGTGTCACAGATCTTCCGCTGCTTCTGCTTTCAGTAGCCAACAGGGACAGAGACACACTATATGCTTTTTAACATGGCTGGAGTCGGCCAAGTCTGACGGCTGCATGCATGGGACAAATCCAAGAGGCATTCAATTCTGGTGGCAGATTCTGCTAGAGAAAGGATGCTCTAGTGAAATATTGCAGTGTTATGATTTTGTGTGTGTTTGTGTGTGTGATAAAAACGGGGTAGGGGCAGACAGAGAGAAAACTGGCATACATGGCTGGTCGGTGAATGAGTGTTTGTGTGTGTGAGTCCTGGAGTTGTAAAGTTTGATTTAATTATTCATGTGGAAGCTGTAACATTGCTTCCCAAACCAACAAATGAAACTTCATCTCGCCAAAGAACTCACACAGGTCACGACGACCAATTACTTAATGAAAATGATCAGGTTTCTAATGCAGCCCTGACCGCAGCTCCACTCCAGATTCCTGCAGTACTTCATGGAGCTATAAAACAGAGTGTACCTCAGCTTTCTTCCAGTGGTTGGGCAAAGTGTGCCACTGCTGCAGTCTTTATACCCATCAAAACTCCAAATGGCTGAGCCAGCTTTAAGGAAAGGATTATTACTTATTAAGAATGGCTAATGTATGATGTAAAAGTTGGCTCCCTCTCCATCCCTATCCCCTCCTGCCTCTTTGGCTCAGCCTCAACTGCTATCTATCTCTTGCGCTAAAAGTTATGTGTTTTTTGTTGATTATTCCTATATTTTCTCATGCTGACCCTCCCATTAAGCGTAAAGACAACAAATTACAAACAGCAACAAGTTACATGTACAGAAGAAAAGAAAAAGTTTTCAGTTTTTCAGCTTTTTCATACCGACACAGTGGTGATGGGGTTCGGTTCAATAGCACCAAACCAGCTGGCCACACAGCTCTCTTATTCTAGTTTTAAAGCCGTCATATATTTCTGATACTTTAACTCGTAATTCTGCATTGAGACCCCTGAGGTCCTAAGCTCAAGTGAAAGAGCCATCATGCTTTTACTGTTTTAGCTGCACCACCGTGGAATAAACTCTCCCTCAGTGGTTCGGCCGAGCCCTGGCCATATTTTAAAAAGCTTTTAAAACCCTACATATAAACAGTTTGGTCTTTATTAAATTGTATCACTCTGGTTGTTGTTATCTGTTGTTTTCTTTCTACTTCCCTGACTGTTGTCTGAAATTCCTAGTCACATAGTGGTGTTCATGATGACATGTAGGGCAACTGGGATAACTAAATCAAGGTGATATAGTTTTAGTCTTTTCTAATACAAAATTCCCTCTTTGTGTAAATCTCTCTCCACTACAGCTTTGCAAGGAAACAATTGGGACCAGTGCAGGGGAAATCTTTCAGTTCCAGTCTTTCCCTACATGGCCAGTACTGGCTGATGAAGAATGATATGCACCTCTTCGTTGTGTTGGACATGTGAGTATCAACTATTTAAAGACAGACTGCTTTATTCTGACGTTCTGTATGACACCTGATGGACAATCATCCATCCTGTGGCTACTTATCGACACCAGGACAGAACCAGTTGTTGCAGATGTACGTCCCAACTCCTTCAGCACCGCGGACAGCGCCGTCTGCACCTCGCCTCCCTCTGTCTCCATCTAGCCGCTTTTCCCGGCTGCTGTGACAGTGAAGCCTTTACCGTGTTATATCGACAGCATGCAACAGCAGCGACGCACACACACGCACCATACCACGCACGCAACTACACACACACCACACTGCGAGCCACAGCAACACCCATTCTCAATATTTCTGCCTGGTAATACAAAACCAGGCATATTCTGCTAAATTATTAAATAGCAGACTACAAGGCACAGGCTGTATGGCATGAGGTAATCGTTACAGCCCTGTTCACTTTATATGCTCCTCTATGGGTCAACAAGTGGAAATGTGCCTTGGAAATAGATATCAACCAAGAGTGTGATTATTGTTGCGCTCGGTTTTTTTTTTTTTTTATATACTAACACTTTGCGGACATCTAACTTGGAGGGAATATGATCAGTGAGAGTTGATCATGATGAGTTTCAGTGACGCTCGGTTAGGCAAAACATAATGTTTGACAGGCCTATGGATCTGTTTGGGTGACGTAGCAGTAAAAGTGATTTCTGATTATGCGGGGTGGTTATGGCAACACTGACAAAGTCGATCTATTGGGTCCACAGTGGATTAAGATGATCGACCATGTGAGCTGGATTTAAACACCTTTCTCCATCTCCATAGTCCCATTCTTGTAATATCCCTAACACCCTTAAGGAGTGATCGATCCGCTGCAACCTGTGCGCATAGCAGGCAATGGACCGATATTCAGTCGAAGGCGGTGTTTTGGCTGTACAGTGACGTTTTAAGGCAGGTCCTGGTCAAACCTACCAATGATACAAGTCGGTCCTATTCTGCTGGGACTGATCGCAATGAACGGGTGTCGGAGCTCTGCACGGCAAAGGAGCAACCACAGCGAGACGAGGCGATCAAGGGGATGCGGCATCGGTACGCGGGAGCTGTCCATCAGCACCAAATCCCCGACGAAAAGCAAGCAAGCAGCAAGCAGAGCCGAGACCCAGACACTCCTGTTTTCAGCCTGCCGCCCCCGCCCTCTTCTCACCACCGAGACCGCACTTCGACCACCGCCGCTCACCGCCAGAGCCTCCAGGAGCTCCCCTGTCTGAGCCAGCCCACTCGGAGACCTGTTCACAGCGGCGACCCTCTACCTCTGGCGAGCTACGACACCGCCCAGCGACCTTCACACCGAGGCTGTGAACCCAGCACCGGGCAGCCGGCGCACCTGCAGCAGGATCCCTGGGCCCCGGCCGGCTCGCAGCAGCAGCAGCAGCCGCCGCCGCCGCAGTCACAGAAGCAGCCTGTTTTTCCAAGCTGCCACTGCAGTTTTTCCGAGCAGGAGGCGAGCCTTTCTCAAAATCAGCACCATCCTGTCGATTCTCTCCCACCGCAGCCCTCCCCACCTTTTCCGCCGCCTATACTACCACCGCCACCAACGTCGTCCTCCTCCTCTCTGCTCTTTTCCCGGGAATCTAAAAGGGGGGATCGACTCCGAAGGAGTGCCAATAATTACCAACAGGCAAGCATCGTGGAACGCTGCAGGGGAGGAGGAGGAGCAGGAGGGCACCGAGACCACAGGCAGTTGTTGCAGCAACAGCAGCAGCAGCAGCAGCAGCAGCAACAGCATCAACAGCATCAACAGCATCAACAGCACAGTCATTTAAGACTCCAACAGAGGGACCCCTCCCCTGAAGGAATCCGTGCAAACTCGCAGAAAGGGCGCTCTTTAAATGTATGTGAGTCAACCGAGGCTAACAGGAGAGCATTTGAGTCTCAGACTCAGGACCTGCAGCAGCAGCAACAGCAACAGCAGCAGCAGCAGCAGCAACAGCAGATCCCACAATTACGAGCGCAGCAACAGCTACTGGTGGGGAGCAGCTTGCCTATCAACTACTGCGCCAGCGGCTCGGGAGAGCTATGTAGGACTCACCAGGCTCCACTGCTGCAACAGCAAGAGCAGCAGCAGCAGCAGCAGCAGCAGCAGCGGCAGCAGCAGCAGCGGCAGCAAGGCGCACTGGGGCTCTGTCCCCAGCGTCCGCAGCACTGTGAACAAGACCGCAATAAGTCTGGGAGGATCGCCGCGCAAGGCACAGCAGCGCAGCCACACAGCCGCGACTCCCGCGTAACCCCCCCGGTAACACAACAGGCATACGCGGGGAACTCGTCTGCGACTTGCAGCAATAGCAGCAAAGACAGCCCCAACTACGGCTCGAGCTATCACCTGTGGCCAGAGAGCCCACATAAAGGAGAGGAGAGGATACGCATCGACCTCCATAAGGTAGCCTGCCTTTTTCACATAATCTCATGTGCGATCTCAGCTAATTAGCCTCCAATCACAAAAACAAATTGGCCTAAGCGTTTTCACTCAATGACCACGCCTGTCATATGATTTTGATAGAACACAATCACATTTGTGTATGTTGTGTGCGCGCGCGTGGTGTATGTGTGTGTGTGTGTGTGTGTGTGTGTAATGTGTGAAGGTGGGGTGTTGGAGTCGTCATTCAGTGGGCTGCATTTCCAGAAAAAACACCGATGTAAGTGCCATAAATGTACGCGATATTTCCTCATCTGACCTGCTGTTTGTTTGATTTGGTCACACAGGCAGGCGCGTGCACATCCCCCCCAAAAAAACCGCGATCGCGGAAGCACACACACACACACACACACACACACACACACACACACACACACACACACACACACACACACACACACACACGCGCGCGCGCACACACCTGTTCCATGTTGCAGTGTTGTTTTGGGTAGCCCACTGAAAATATTCAAATGACGCTCCGTGGCAGCTGAATCGGAAACAAAGCGCCTGTTGTTTCCACAGAACAGAGGGGGATCTGAGCGGGGGAATTTTAATACTTTGGCTTCCAGACACCGTTTCTGACTTAATGGTTATAGCTTTATATCATTAGGCCTGTACCTGTCAGTGTGAGCAGCTGCTGCTTGGTGTTCAACACACTTCCAAACTCACTTTCTGCAGTGCTGGAAGGTTGGTAGAGCTTTCTTGCACATTATAGTCCAATACTCCTGTCATTCTAATGGGTTTTTATAATATGCGGACACTAACCATAGATGTAAAGACACCTTATGGTGATAAAAACGATATAGGGCTTAAAAAAACCCATCTCTAATCTGTGACCAGAAAATTTTGAGCTTGCCTATTGGATGACAGATAAAGCAACAACATGGATGGAAACATCTTTCGGATTGTGATGTCAAGCAAAGGTTGTAAGACGAGTGAAAATATCCTAGCAGAAAATGAAATCACAGGTTAGGTAAAAGTGTGGTAACAAGTGGAAAAGTCTGTGTGTGTGTGTGTGTAGAGGAGAAAGAAATAAGACTCAAAGACGATAGGCTGTTCTGAGGTAATATTTAAAGCTTATTCTTTATCTCCAATTATTACAAGATGCAGATTTACTGGCAGTGTGTGTGTCACCATCCACTGTCTTGAGGAGAAAAGAGAGACAATGTGAAAGTGGTTGAGAGCATGAAAGACCATCATCATGTTATTGGTTCAATATTTAGTTAAATATTAGAGAGTCTAATGGTCTTTATGTCACATCAGAGCAGAAAACACGTCTTGGCACAGTTTGGACCTTAAAGACAAAGGTAAAGCTGAAAAAGCGAAAGACATCAAGGTGTTCAAATGCATCTTTCTCACAAGAAATCTGCACATCCCATTATGGCTAATTATTGGTCTCACATGTTCATTATGGTTGTGAAAGTTTTTTTTTAGTTCTTATTGATGATTGTACATTTGGTCTCCACCATTGTTTGTTGTTGTTTTTCTTCCCGCAGCATTTACACGAGGTGAAGTGTTTATGGCTGTAGAGCATGCAGGAACGAGCAGGCCCCTGATGAGGGTGCAGCATCTAAATAAAAAGCACCAGACTCCTTTTTAAAATGCTGCAGCTGTTTCCAGGGGCTGAGCTGGCACCAGTTGCAAAAGGTGGTACATCGAACCACCTTGACATGACTGTTCTGAACTTGGCTCGATTTTGGAGCATCAGCAGAACTGAACAGCAAAATGACCAAATGACTGAAGGCAAAGTAAACTTTTCTCTTGAAGTTGCCATTATTGTGAAAATCACTGGGTGGTTTTGTCGACAGGTGGGCAGCACAGAAAACCATGATGCAAATGAGCTTAGCAAGACTAGTGGAGGATCCAGATGTGTTTGTCTAAATAAACTACCACTTCGTCTCTAAATACCTAAAGATAATATTATGACATCATGAAACTGTAGTTTGTAAGTTTTAGGGATGCAGTTTATTTGTTTCTTTTCATCTAAACCAAGAAAGGAAAAAATACACAAATCCAACTATTTCCCAAAATAAAATCTTGTTTGTTAACATCAGGAGGATGTTATGACACTATTATCATTATGTAATACTGAATGAAAGCCCATATTGTACTAATTATAGTGTAAAACCTCGTTACAAAGACTCCTTGATAGCTCTAAAATAGTCCAAGTGAATAGTCATTATTGTTTAAAGCAGCAAGGATTTTAATCAGCTGTAGGACTGTTATGTCTTTCATAACCATTTCGACTATGCTACTGCATGATTTCTTTGTTTTTCCAAACTGATGTGATGGCTAAAGTGAAGCTAAAAGCTGGAGAGCGATGCCATCTTTCAGCAGGGAACAACTTATAACTTAAAACAACTCGACTACTTAGAACGATCAAAACGGCGGTGACGGTGACGTGTTTTATAATTAGCTTCTCTTCAGACACTTAGTGTTTAATTCCCACTGCAAACTAGTGCTGTGGTTTACATTGGGACCACTGTATGCTGCTTTTTATTTCACAAGTATGACATAATCCTGTCTCAATCATGAAACTGGAAATCTGAAGGATGAAAATCTTAGAAGTGCTCCAATGACAGACTCTGTATAAGTATCAAACCTTTTCCACTTGCTCAGATCCAACCACGCCAAGTAGTTTGATATGGCTAGACATGCTTATCTATTCACGGATATTTGTGGGATCGTGGTTACATCTTATTGACTTGCCCTTAATGAGACAGTCCCTACCCCCACTCCCATTTGAAATCCCTTAAACAAAACACTGACAGAACAAGCCTGATAAAGTGTATACGATTACAGTATCCCACAGCACACCCTGAAACTCTATAGCCAGCCCACTGAACTGATGGCAGGTAGTACGATATTGTGTCCTGCCTCAATAACATTGTGCTTTGAAAGGTGCATTGCTGCTTCTATTGTGATAGGCTGTGTAAGTACTCTAATGCTTGCCACTTACTGCTATGGTGATATCCCCTACAGGGTCACTGTAGTACATAAACAGTGGTGGATTTGCCCTTGTTTAACAAGGCTGATTTTTAAGGAAACACAGATGTCGTGTTCAGTAAAAAACTGTGATTAATCACTTCCTGTTTGTCAGATTTGATCAGAGGAGAAAAGCCAGCACGCTCAAAAATCCTTTTGGAAAGTTTAATCAGTAAAGCACCAGGACAGGCAGGACACAGACGTTTCGACCGAGGTCTTTTTCAATGTGTGTTTTTTTTTCTTACACTGTTTGTCAGATTTGATGCCACACAAGGCCTGAAATGAACAGGGATTTTCTGAAGTCTGAAAGAGAATAAAATACTAACAGAAGTCAAAATGAGAACACGAGAAATGCCCTAGAAATGGGGGTGCACTTTTAAACCTATTTGCATTTTTAGAAATTACAATAACACAACTTCCTTTCCTTACTGGGTCATCACAGGTGATTTTTTGGGGGGAAAACCTCAAAGACTGATGAATTTTTTGAATTTTTCCCAGTGCATTTGGGTGACAAAATCGACCAGTATTTTAGTTAACAACTCATGATGGAAGGTCAAAATGTTCTTCAATTAATTGATGTTGAAGATTATATTGATTTTGAATAATTTAAGGCAACATTTTAAGATTATTCAGTTTATTAATCCAATTAATGCAGTAATTTTCCATTATATACTGTATATTTAGTAGAGAATCAGCCAATCTGAATATTTAAGAAGCTTTTACCAGTGAATGTTTGGGTAGTTTTACTTAAAGACAACTGATCATTTATCACAACTGATGAGAAGAAAAGTCTTCAGTTAATCAAACAATAGATTAGTCGAGTAATTCTTTCAGCTTTACACGTTCCAAAAGAAAACAACCAAGCAGGCACAACACAATAACAGAAAATGTTATGTAATGTTGTGACCCAGCTCTCACTGATTATTTTTGACAAATTAATTCATCATTTTCTTATAAAATGTCAGAAAACGGCGAATAATGTCTGTCACAATTTCACTAAGCCTATGATGATTTCTTGAAATAGCTTTATTTTTGTCCAATTAACAGTCCAAAAGCCCCAAATAATCGCTTTACTATCACACGAGACAAAGAAAAGCAACAAATCCTTAAAATTGAGAAGCTGCAACTGGAGAACGTTTGATATTTCTGCCTGGAAAAGGACTTAAATGATTAATTGATTTCTGATGCTGTAATATAAATTTAAATACAACAAATATTTGTGCTTGATATTCACTGTTTACTAGTTATTATGCAATGCAAGTCTTTGATTTCGTAATTCAAATTGGAAAAAAAAAATCGGATCAAGGGTTAAAAAGCAAAAAAAAAAGAAATATAGAATATTCATAGACTGGTGCCAATGTTTCCTTCTGCTGTCACACCACCCATGTTTGTTGGGTGCCCTGGGCCTGTAAACTGCTCTCCTGTAGCTGTAAGTGTGTGTATGTTGTGTGTATATGTGTGTGTGTGTGTGTGTGTGTGTGTGTGTCAGACAAGTGCCAGCCCACCTTTCTGGAGAACATAAGGTTGTATGTGTCATTGCAGAATGGATGGCTCGAAAGAGGAGGAAAGCTATTACAGTAAAGCCTTTTGTGCAGCTCCTGCCAAACTGCAGTGCAACATGCGTATAATCACCCTATATGATCTAGGAAAGGTCAACACAGTATATATCAAAGTGGCACTTGCAACCAACTTAGTGTCTCTTTGACGCTGTCTGGAGGATTTAGCGTGGTCGTGTTTAGTGGTGGTTATGTGTGAAAGCTTTGAAGAGTCGAGTGTGAATTTTTTCCTTGCAGAAACAAGAAACATGAACAGAAACATGAACAACTGAGGGGCAAATCAAACACTTTTTCCTTTAAAAAAAAAAAAGGAAAAAAGTTTTTCTGCTTTCATTTTGAGTGTTGACGTTTTCTTATAATTAAGATCATTACCACTACACTTATATTTAGTGTGGCTTTCCTCCCATCTAGATTAAAAAAAAAAAATAAAAAAAAAACCCCACTGTGGCTCTCTTTAAAAAGTAGTTCATCTTATCAGTCATGTGCTTGTCTTGGCTCCGTAATAACACTGAGGTAACACTGAATGCTGAAGCTTGGAACAATTGATGTCGACAGATCTGTTTACGGCTCTGATTTACCAGCGGGTTTATGCCAGGAGAAACATTATGTTGATGTAAACTTTCTCTATCGGTCATCTCGTTGTTACGGGGGCCTCCGTTTGTTTTTCTCTCATTAGGCGTCCATGTTTCCACTGCCTTATGCATGCGAGTCTGTGAAGGGCAGCCAACACCTTGAAAGTAAACATACACCCCACTGAACAATTAAATGTCAGGCAAGGGGCAGTTCCTAGTTTTGCAACCTCCGTATGTGACGAAGGAGTGGCACTGCTGTAGATCTCTGATAATGCTCACAATTGTATGAGGAGAGGTAGGTGTGAGCAGTGGGAGCCTCTTGGTTTCGGCTGCGGCTGGCAACACACAGGCAGTAAGTACGAACATGAAGCTCTTTTAAAAATTGATTGCTGTTTTCCCTATTTTTTTTCTTTCTTTTTTTTTTTTTTCCATCCGCTGTGTTTAAGTGCAAGGCTGCACTCCTGCTCTGAAATAGATTTGTGTTACCATGTGTGTTGCTATGGAGAGATCAGCTTGGTATTGTGTAGCAGTTTCTCTCGGGGGTATTGAGTTTGGTCAAGGAATCATGTGCAGAACAAGATTATATTTTGGATTTACGATTCATTTCACACTTGCCTTTAACAAACACGCACGCATACAGTAAGGGCTTGCACACATGTCCACGTCACACACACATACACATACACACAGTGGAGGGCAGCCCACACAAATGCTGATGGTACTGTAAGTGGTGTTCCAACACTGCTCCACTTGGTATAGTTCATTCACTTTGCGTTTCATTTGAGTGAGCCTGCACAAGGAGAGGTGTATTGAATTACTTGCAGTCCAGTTGAATACAAAGGGTGGAAAGAAAGAGTGTTGGGGGGGTTTCCTCAGTTGCCATGAGCCTCGTTGCAAACTTACTCCGCAGATAGAGTCAAAGCATGGCAGATGTTTTCGCTCTGCCAGCAGTCGATGCAATTTGTAACTTGACTGCTCGACCTCTCACGATGTTTTCCTTTTCTAATGTGTGTTGTAACTTGGCTTTTTTTTCCCTCTACCCTGTAGCATGCCAAGTTCCCACCACGGCTCTTAGCTTAATAAATGGCCGCAGTTCATTTATATGGTAATTCCTGTGAGATTCTAGCCAAGGGATGTCAGGCATATAATGTATCACCGTAATGCATATGCCTTATGGCTAATTAGGTTATTGATCTGAGGCTGTTCCTGCGTTAGGGCATGATCGCAACACAAAAGAGTATGAGAGTATGAGTAATGCAGCTGTAAGCAGATATTTGTCATTCATTACAAAGCTGGAGAGATTCAGATGTACAGTTGATGGCTTCATACTGTACGTGTGCGAGCATGCGCACCTTTTTAATACCGTCGACGTGCGAGCTCATTGAGTCATTTCAATATTGCCTGCTGGCTGTTTTCAAATGTTTGTTAAACACAGTGTTTGGTGGGAGAGCAGAGTGCATTAACGAGATGTGAGAGATGTGTGATTTCATCATACTTTGCTCACGCTGTCGACCAACGCTTCGCTTGCAGCCTGCCCTTGAAAATGTAAGTTTGGAGAGCTTCTCCTGCCATTGTGAAATTCCATACTGAGAGTGTTTGCTTTGTGCGCGCCTGTGCACATGTGTGCGTAGCGCGTGAGCACCAGCCATGCATGCGAATACATATGCGTATATTCATAATGAGTCCTCTGCTCTGCCTGTGCTCTCTCATTGGATGCGCTCGCTCCCCCCTCTTTCTCATCAGGTCTTTATGCCCTCAGGTCAGAGTTTGCCTGCTGATCCCCTGAGCTGCTGCACTACTTAATTTACAGCACATGATACACAAGCGTTCCCCTGTAAAACTCAATCACAGCCTCCTCTGTCCACTGATAAATATTCAGTGAAGAACAAAAAACCTTCGCTGATCCACATCTAGCTAGATCTACCCTGCCATCAGCAGTTTACAAAAAAATCTGAGTACGATTTGTTACCTTGATACAAACAAAACATATTCTGTCTGGGAATAAAAACATGAGCCCAGCCTTTAATCTGGAGGCCTTTGTGTATGCGTGTGTGTACTATATGTGTGTCTAATATATGTAAATTACTATGTGTGAGTCTTCATCATCAGCTATAGTGGCTCTTCTCCAAGACACAAGCTTTACACACTGTAACAGAAGACGAGTTGAATGAAGCTGCTTTCCTTCAGCTTTGTCAGTTTTTCCTTTCACCCCCCCCCCTCCTTCGTTACCTCACATCACCTAGCTGGAGAATATGAAACAGACTTCACGGATAACACAGTTGTGGGTCTGCTGAGATTGACTGGAGGCAACGTAAGCTGCAGAAAAACATCTGCTCCACAGAGCATTTCTTTTAGCCATGCATGTGTGTGTGTGTTTTTGTCCTGTTGCATGTGTGTAGCGTGTTTGAGCACATTTGCACTCGCGTACATTTGTTTGTACCTGTGTGTATGTATAAAGGCAAAGAGAGAGAGAGCGTGAGTGAGTGAATGAGTGGGAGGATAGCTTTAGTATATCATTATCATGTGGATGCCACTGTTGCCTTCTGGTGGCAAAGGCCACATTAACTCTGTGGCAGCTTGTAGTCATGTGGAAGACCCTCTCCTACAGGAATCCTTCACGGCGTTGTTGCGCTGTAGTCGTCTCCAAGAACAATTTCCTGTTTTTGAGCCACAGCATCTGGTCTCTGTGCTTAATTATGCATCTGCAGCCGTGTTTACAAAGAGGTTGAACTGTTACCGTACGTGTTAATGGGTGTTTGGGAAGTGAATGGATAAAAGCATTGGTTTCTTTTACAACAGTACATGAATGCTATTTTTATTCATCAGATTTCGTGAGTGTTCACACAATGCTGACATGAAAAAAAAGAAAGAAAGAAAAAGAAACGTGGTGGTGCCTGTTTTCCTCCCTCAGTCCATCTCCCTGTGTTTTTCTCTGGTTTATGTTCAGGGTTTCCATGGTGTTTGGCTCTATGTGTGTTGTAATTCCTATACAGCTGCGCCAACGTCCATTATCGGCCTCCCTCCGACTGTTAACCCCTTAATGGGCCACCAGTCTCTGCACTTCCCCTTTTGTCACTGCCATTTTCTCTTTAACCCTTTCACGAACAAAGCTGCCTCCCATCTCTCTCCCGTCTCTTTTTTTTGAGAGTCCATTTTTGATCACTTGTTTCTGCTGCCCCACCACCTCTTCTTCTCCGACTGGGAGAAACAGCTTCTTTTCTTTTTCTTTTTAAATAGAATCAATTTACATTAGAGGGCCCAAGGGGCATTAGAAAACTGCAGCACTTAATTTCATAACTGAAAAAAAGAGAAAAAAAATCACAGAGGGAAACTGTAGCTGGAGGCTGTTAGCACAATTCCCAGAACTTTTATCATGTGAGACGTAATAGACCAGCATGAAAGACAGCTAGTCTTGACTGTAGTACAGTACTGGGTATGGTTCACCTACCTGAAAACAAGATTACATGCAGTTCCTTAAAGTACAGTAGATGTGTGTCTATATGTCTTACAATCTTTTTTCTGGAAGCCTCTGTGGGTGAATACAAATGTGCTGCTTTTTCAACTGGCCTCTGTTTCACTTCACCAGAGAAAAAGAGGGGAGGGGAGGGGGGGTTCAGAGCCAGATAAGGATATTCAATTAGCCTGAGTCTATGGAAGACCGCTGCACCAGTCAGAGCATGCTGGAGCCGGGTGACATATGGTAAGGGCTCTCTGTCAGAGTGGAGCAACAATGAAACCTGATATCTTCTCATTTCATCTTGTCACTGTTTCAGTAATTTTCCCATTGGAATGTCAAACACATACTGTCTGCCTCAGTAGATATCATTTCCCCCCTTTTCTCAATGGGAAAGTCTTGTCTTAGAAAGGAAAATAGAAGATAACTGGAGTAAAAAAAACTGATATAAATCTGAATGGCCTTCAGATTAACACTGTGTTATGACTTTTTTTTTGTCTGTGTTTATTTTCCACGCATAATGCAGAGAACCCTATTAAAAGCTATAATTGGTATTTAAAATTGATATATTCTCCATAAGACACTGGTGAGATGTGAGATGAGAGAGGTACAAAATGACTTTCCCCTGATTCCCCATCACTCTCTCTCTCTCTCGCTCTCTCTCTGCCTTTCTTGTCCTCCTAGCTTCTTCTCTTGTTGGCTCGTGTCCTCCTCCCATCATAAATTTCACGCAGGACGTTTCCAGGCAACTCTCCAGTCAATCTTTACTGAGTTTGTTGCAGCTATCGATCTGTCATGTGCTATAGGTTGTCCTGGCTTCTCTCTCCGCTATTGATGTTTTTGCCTCGGGACAGAAAGAAACTGCCTCAGCCTAAATTTACCAGGGGCTCGTTTTCAAATGACTTACAATCACCTCGCAATGAAAATAGAAGTTGTCAGGGCGGTGGCATTTACACATGATGCTGTTGTTGGTTCTCCCTGTAGAGGATACAGCTTCATAGGAGGTAAAGATTGTGGGATTGTGGTGTGGGTTATGGAGCACTTAAGGGTGATAATCTCTGCGAGGAATATATGGCCACTGTGGTGCTGTTGGGATGTTAAATGGCCGCCAGGGGAACAGTCACCTAATGAAGATGGTTTAGTCTTCAGAGTCCACTTGGACTAAACTATATTTCAAGCCTTTGTGGTTTGGTGTGTTTTGAGTGTGTTTGTGTGCCTCCAGTGTCCCTGACCACATGCATTACCGGTCGTTTTGATTAGCTGGAAAAAAAAAAAAAAAGGACAGGGGGCTTTTAGGTCATAATTCATATTTGTTCTCACAGGATCATAATGTTACATAATGTTACACTGTACTCTCCTACACACACCACTGTACCCTCTTACATGTGCAATCATAGTCACTTTTGTCCAACACATAACTATACTTATCTGAGACTCAGGCATAAAGTATACATATGAGAGGATAATTGTCCATGTGGATGATAATGGACGGTATATACGTGACATTAATCTACACTGAAGTGCCAACACTCACACATTTAATAGGCTGCTACTATTGGTCATACACTTTTATAGGTTTTTTTTGTCCTCACATAATTACACATAAACTATGCCATCATTATTTGTCCCACAAATAACGATTTTCTCTTTAATAGATTATCAAACTCACACACACACACAGTTATATTATTGCATTTGTAAGCTGCATCTTTTGACGTACACTTGCCATTGTTTCTCACTTGTTTACTTTCACATGCTGTACGCTACAATAATGCTATTCTATATGTGACCGATGTTGTCTGGCCTGCCCTGAGTGGGTTTCGAACCTGGGTCTCCCGTACCGCGGGCGACGTTTCGCCAAGTGGTGAAAGAACACTTGGCAAGTGGGTTAGCATGTCTTTTATGGGCGAGTGAGTTTAACTTCAGTACCACTGACCGTCACTTCTCCTCACTGGTATCTCGTGACTGTGGCTTTACCCGCGGACCTCTGTTACATATAAACTCATGTACAGTTAGTGAATTCATTCACATGCATTTTTCCTTTATTCTCCTATTCATTCCAGCATATGTCCTGATTTCTGTTTTATATTATATTTTATGAATGATACAGTATGTTTTTTCCAATGCTGTCATATATAAATTGTACAAACCATAGGGAAGGGAAGGGAGTCGAAGGGACAATTGGATATTTAAATGGATAGTTCAATATTTTGGCAAATTGGCCCATTGCCATCTCTATAATCTTAGCAGTAGGTTCCTTACCTTTATTTGTTGGTGCAAGCTATTTTTAGAACGGCGGAGCAGAGCCACAAGCTGCTCAGAGCTACGCTATGGAGGCTCATGGGATTTCTTGGTTTCCCTCATCAAACTCATCAAATACACAATCAGACAACTCCAAAACGCTCTGGTGGACAAGTTGTGACCTGCACATTCACCACGCTATGAGATAATAATGGAATGTTACGAGACGGAGTCGTTTTTGAGGCAAATGTAGAGACTGCTTGCCGTAAAACTGCCCCCGACGGGAATGCGCGCAGCGGTTTTGCATGAATTTACCTCAAAAACAACTCCATCTCCTAACGTTCCGTTATTATCGCATAGCTGTGCAGGTCACAATTTGTCCACCGTTCTAAAAATATCTCGCACCGACAAATGAAGGTAACGAACCTACTGCTATGACTATAGGGATTATGGCAATGGGCCAATTTGTCAAAATGTTGAACTATCCCTTTAAGTCTAACTATGATATTGATTTGTATCCCATTTAATGCTTCAAGTCAACAGTGATTTAAAAAAAATCTCCTAATGGTAGGATTGAGAAAGTTAAATTTAACTTAGAAGTCTTACTTAACATGACCAGTCGTTATGGTTTCCAAGCAATATGCTAAATCATTTGAAACTCTCAAAGTCGTAATCACATGGCATACAGTATGTCAGGAGGGGAAAAAGTGTAGGCAGTTACTTCAAAGAAAGTTGGCAGGGAATATTTTGCTGATACTAACCTTTTGTCGTTACGCTGCTCAGTAAGTGCATTATCATTTGTCTTTTATAAGCCACTATAGAGCTTATAATGATGTATGTGAGCTGAGTTGGTGGGGAGGGGTGTGAATTAAGTTAATCTTTGATGTGCCTATTCCTGAGCTCCACATGTCAAAGTACTCTTAAGTAGGACACAAACATGTGTAAGTCACTTCGGTCAAATGCGTATCAGAGTTGCACAAGAGCGAGTGTGATTTCTGGCTTGCTCTCATACGTCTGAGTTTGTGTGGGAATATGTCAAGGACTGGGTCTGCCTCTTCATGAGAGGTTTATCAGCACAAATCTGGCATCAATCAAGCAATCAGCCATAATGGGAGTCAATGGAGGCGAATGGGGCAATACTGTTGATTAGCTAAAATAAAGAGGATGCTTTGGAGAGCTGATTGGTGCAACGCAGAAATGCTCCTCCATTTCCACGTACAATGTCAAACCTCAAGGAGCAGATTTTATGGAGGCATTCGCACATCAGCACTGAGAAGATCAGATCTGAGGTATTCAACTGACATTATACTGTGCCATCACCCATCTCATCTGGAATATGCTTATTTTAAATTTCACAACAATATCACAACTCATTCAGGACCAAAAAAAAGGTCTCACAGCAGTCGTGTGTCATTTTCTCACATTTTCCTACTGTGTAAAAATAGATTTTGTAGGGTAAAAAAAAAGATATGAAATAACAAGAGTGCAGTAAGGCAAAAGATTTCAGGGATTTGAAAGTAAATCCTCACAGTCATGGAAATTCAACTAAAACTGTAAATGCTTTACAATTAAACCAACAGTAACAGCCTTTTGTTAGAAAAGCTGATCCATTCCCAAAGAAATTTAAATCCATTTTAACTGAGTCGTTGTTTTTTTTCTTAACTTTTTTTTCTGACTATCAACACTCACTGCTCACACACCCGAGTCTAATGTGGTCTCCAAGCAGCACGGCCTCTTCTGCAGTTATGTCATCTGGGTTTTACCACCAGTGAGGGCAAACAAACTCTCTGAGCTTTGAGTGACATTACTGGTTATTTTACGAGCCACAAGTCTTTGTTCTTGGCTGGGTAACCATCTTTGGTTAAGTGATATTTACTGGTTTCCAGAACAGTCTGCAGCAGTGAGTGCTGCCTTCACTTCCCTTAATCAATAACTAATGCTGTTGCTTCATCAGAAAGCACTGCAATAATTATTATATAATGTATAATTATGTATTTCAAAGCCCTTCTTTCGGATTGCTGTAAGTCAGGGATTTTCAAAGGCTAACCCTGCACCAACACCCCTCGTCCCCCATGGAGGATGCAAACAGGAGGCGTAGCGTACTGCCCAAGCAGACTCCATGGCAACAACATATACTACAGTAACAACATGTTTTCACTGTAACAAATTGGCCCCATTAATAGCTTTCAGTAGTTTCCTGTTTGTAACATGGATTTTCAAACATCTGTCACTACATTTCTTTGATAGTGAAGAGAACTTAAAAAGTTCTCAAGTTAAAAGGAGCATCTTTTATCTATGGTTTCTAAGTGGATCTATGGATGTGTGTTGGTGATGGACAACAGAGATACTGATATCTTTGGAAAGAGTAAAGCACATTGAATCTAAAAATATCTGCAAAATTGAAAGAGTAAGATTAGTGTTTTGATCACACTCTTTTCATACGTATAGTATATTAGATTTATGCATCCACGAGGCCAAGATTCAGTTTGTTCAGTATTTTATCAGGATCAGCCCATACTTTATGGCCCGTATCTACAAATCAAGTTTCTAACAGCCTCCTCCTTAATTTGTTGAAAATTAAAACTGCTCCTAATGAGGCAGGGGTGTCCCACAGGGAAAGTAACCCCCCTTCAGTTCTAACCCCAATCTCCCCAGGACCTAGTTTATAAGACACACTCACACAAGCACACATGCAGTAACCTTGTTGGGTGCTAATTATAATAGCATTGTGTCCCTGTTGAACACAGTATGTTATTAGTCCTAACAATAACACATTCCCACAGGCATGTACCTGTGTCCCTTTTCCCCATGGAGGTTTTGCCTTGTTTTTGGCTGCTGTTATTTTTTAAATCACTAATTGAATAATAAAAGGAGGGAAAAGGTAGGAAGCTTTTCCATATAATTTGAACCTCCTTGTTGTGGATAGTGTTCAGACAGTGATTTGGACACTAATTGTACATTACATATTTGTCCCTTTGGTACTAAACATCTGTGTCAGCTTTTGAAAATCCTCTGTTTTCTAATTTTCACATAATTGTAGGATTTTCTCCTCTATTTCATGACTGCATATTGTTACCACTGTGTAAATGCACAAAAGCCAAACTAATAATGGTCACATCATGTTTCAGATGATTCATAGAATGATTGAATGTGATCTTTAAATGGTGCCAGCCCTAAACACGAAGAGAATCTCTTCTTTTTCTGCTGTGAGTTAATGCCATTGTCCCATATTTCTCTAGTCTAGTTCTTTGCCTCAGTAAAGGTTATAACATCCCTCAGGCAACTGCAGTGCTGAACTTAATTTTTTTTATAATGTTCTCACAGTTTATTGTGTGTAGATTTTATTGTTGCCTTTTCTCCTCCTTCTGAGTTGTTGGGTTAGATCTTCACCATGGGAATTTAATTGAGAAGTAGTAGACAAGATCTCTACCACATGCAACTAATGGTCCTCGCTGAATGACAATGTGTATTTAAGATGTCTATTAATGAAATTTCAAAACAATCCTTGACCATGATAACAAGAATCACCAATTTTCACTGAGTGACACTGGACACTGGACTTTGACAGCTGAGGTCTAGATTTGTGTCATTTGCCCTAGGACAAGACTGTGGTTTGAGAAAAGTCACCAAAGGCCACGGCAGTGTTGACATTATCACCATAAAAAAATAAAAATAAAAAAATAAATAAAAAATATATACACATATATATATATATATATATATATATATATATATATATATATATATATATATATATATATATATATATATATGTTATTATAGGGCTGAGCCCTTTTTTGTGGTCCCATCTATAATTTATCTTTTTTTATATATACATATATATATATATATATATGTATATATATATATATATATATATATATATATATATATACATATATATATATATATATATATATATGTATATATATATATATATATATATATATATATATATACAGCCCTATAACCAGTCATTCCATTTTGTTGTGATTGTTGCAGGCAAAAATTCTTCATTATGCGGCATGTTTTCTTTAAAAATGCAATGAAATACGCAGAGTATTTATGCAATTTTATGCGATGAAATTGCAGGAATTTGCGGGAAAAAATGCAATTTGATGAAAAATTAAAAAAAAAAAAAAAGTAATTCCCCCAACACTCTGTTCTCACTAGGCTACGCCACCTTAATGTAAAAAGAGTAATTTCTAATGACTTCCTATGATAAGCAAGCATAATACATAACAGAAAGTGCTGGGAATATCTTGTTTTATTTCAAAACTTAATAAACATGACTCAGTGACGCATTTTGTGCAGAAATCGCCAATTTCTCCAGTGAAAGTGTGGTGTCTTTAAAAAAATGCAATTCCCACATAATATGCAGGCTATTATGCGTTGAATTATATGATTGTACTATCACGTTTTTCTGGAGGGACGGTATAATGTATGTTCCTGACTGACTGAGTGATTGACTGGTTCAGATTTTCCCCTGCCAAAGTCTACATGACTGGACCATGCGTGGCTAGCAAAACAACTCTTTTTCCAGGCAGTTACCTTGCCAGCCTGGATTCCACACTCCCCAATCTGCATCTCCTTTATTATGGTAAATGATTGATTACATGTATTATTATTAATAGGAGGAAGAGGAAGGACTAAAAATCTGACAAACTGAACAAGACCAAGCAGGAGAGTGGGAGGGCCATTGCTAACTGCTAAGCTAAATCAACCAGCAAATCTGAATAGTGTGTGGGCCTGTTCAACAGACAAGCCAGCAACAGGAAATAAGACAAAACACTCACTGCAGCACATCAACAAAAACCCTGTTACAAGAAGGTGTCTGTCCACTAGATGGCTAAGTGAATGCAGCATTTAAACTGTATCAGGGCTGTCGATGTGCAGGCAAATCCAAAATCTGCCTCTCTTAGATTTAATATAGTGTCTCAGCTGCCCAGGTGCCTCAGTGGAGATGTGAACTGACTTCAGTTTAGTTAACAATTTTTGGACAAAATCATACTTACAAAATACATGTAGCGTTAGCAAAACGAGGAGTGGTCTAACTTAGCGAAGGTGCTACAGATGATGAATTAAGGAACACCTTCTTCTGGAGCACAAAGCACGGTCTAATGTGCTGACACTGTGTTAATTTTAGATTCAAACAGCTCATAAAATATTTAACTTTTCCCACATTCGAAAGCTAGTTTGAATTGAGATAGAATATCAAGTCTCATGTTACAGTATCAATATTAAATAAATCTACAGGAGCAGGAATGAAGTGAGATAGCTACAGCTGCGGAGCCTCTATTAGAGATGCAGGGTTTCTGAAATACACCGCTGCTTGAGACGTGTGCCGCGCTGTACTGTATTATCTTAACTGTAGCATCGGTGATGATACACAATGAGCACTGTCACACACACACACACACACACACACACACGAGTAGATGTGCGTATGAAAGAGTTTGGATGAATGTATTAGGTGAAAAATAAGACCGTGCACACTTTGCAATGGGCTTTCAACAGATATATTCCAGTCTTGTCCCAGTACACATCATGCAGCTGTCCACACACTTGCTGACCTTACCAGACCTGTGAAGTCAGTGTGAGAGTATTCTGTGAAATATCTTTGAACAGCGGCTGCCTCTTCGATCCCTGGGAATGTCGTGTCTTTGTTAAATGCGTTAGCTTTATTTTACACCACAGAAGCTGCCATTATTTTACAAGCAGAGATGTAAGGACATGAAGTACAGTGAAAGGAGTGGGCTCGCCTTCTCTACTTCTGCAAGGAAATAGTTTTTTTGATAAAGATGACAATTTTTCGTGATTTGAATGGCGATTTGAACTCTTATAGTATTGATTTCTGAATATTTGATGCTCTGACAGAATTCTACATTAAATATATACTGTACCAGTGCAGCACACAGATGAAGCGCACTAATGGAGGATTTTCCTATTCCTATTTCCTAGATATTGGGCTGAAGCCTCTGGTTCTCCTCTGTCTTTACCAGCGCTGAGTAATGATCCACATGCTGGTCAGGGATGGACGGAGGAGCCGTGATGCCTGCTGGCCTGTCAGAGAAATGTGACAGCGTCTAGTGTGCAGGGACAAACTGGAGAGTATAGCCTGCAGCTCTCAATCACTCCAGGGGCTGGCAGAGAGACCCACGGGGAGCTGTCTGCCCTCTCTTTCATTTATCTTCTCTTTCACTCCCTCCATCTCTCATGTTCCCTCAATTTTTAGATCTCCGCATTGTTCTGGCGCGTTTCCCTCTTCTTTTTCTCTCCGTCGTGATCCTCCTTTCATGTCAGCCTTGTCGGCATCTGTCCTCTGTTCGCAGATTTTTACAAATACACGTGGATCCTCTCAAACAATTCCTCCTCGTGCTTGTTTCGTTGTTGCACACTGTCTGCGTCAATATCCGACCTAATCCAATGCCTGGCTGAGGCTCAGCTTGTTCAACTAGCACACATATGCACACATCCTCCCACCCACCCACATACACACACACACACACGCACGCACGCACACACAATTAAACAGACTGGCATCCACATGCTCGAACTCACAAACATACACACAGAGAATTCAACACATTTGATTTTGTAAAGCACAACTCCATTTTTAGGGTGTATAAGCCTTCCAGACTGCAACACAGCAGCCCTGTACAAGACTGAAGAATGAGGATTTTCTATTAGATTTGTGCTAGCTGGAGAGAGAGAGACAGAGACAGACAGAGAGAGGGAGAGAAGAGAGAGACAGAGAGTTGCCTTCATTTAAACTGTTCTGCACTGAGGCTTTTCAATTTGATTATGAGGCTCCATTTCATAGAGCCTGGATGCTGCATGCCATTCAGAATGAAATTGAGCCGTTGGTCGACTGGTCGGGATGCCTCCCCATGTCTCCTCTGCGGGAGCATGAGGGGACAATAAGGGCAAAGCTGGCCCACGGTGCCCTTGCACTGTTTAGTCGGGGTTGCGGGGGAAATGTGAAAAGAGACAAGAGCTTGGCTGGCTAAGTGAGTGAGAGCGTGCAAGTGATTGAGTGGTTTGAGGTTTTGGAACAGGGTGAGAGAGCTGCTGCTGTAAAACCCTGCGAAGGACTCTTTAGTCTTATAGAGGAAGAAGTCACACATGCAGCCCTCTATATCCTCTCTCTTTATTGTGCCTGTCTCTTGTGTGGCAATTCGTGCAGAAACACATATGTCAGTGTTCACACAAACTGACTGATGGAACGTTTGCACAAATTTGGGTCAGTCCCGACCTGGTTCGGTGAGGAATGAGCACCAGGAACAGGTAACTAAAGCTGAGGATGTAACAGCAGCCCTGCACCCTCGGTTTGCATCATCAATCCTGTTCATTTACGTTATTGGAGCAACTCTTCTCAGGGTGTTCTCCTTTTACATCTCCAGCTCCCACTTTGTCCCATGCTGTCACAACATGGCTATATTACTCTGATTTATGGTCATGTAATTGGTCATTGGAAACCAAATTAGGGGACCACATTTTGTGTGTCATTATTCAGCTTTTAGGTTCAAACATTCTAGAGGCTTCTGGTTTTAATATTTAAGAGAGGAAGCCAAAGCCAGATTACAATTACATGAGTCAGTGAGAGCCTGGACTTTGCAGCAGGGTGGATTTATGTGATTATGAACCGAGGCTTGTCAGGCATCTATTGTCAGGTATTGTACAGTCATACATGCTCAGAGGTCAGAGGTCACTCTGATCTGATGAATCCACATCTTGGACCAGTGGTTTGTCATGTCATTTGTTGTCTCTCAGGAAACTATAAAAAAATAAAAAAAAACTGTACAAAATGTAAATGATGTAAAATGTACATTAAACATACAATTGTAAAAAAAAACTGTAAACATACATTCATATTCTTAAGAATGCACAAACTTATATCAGCTACCGTATGTTTTCTTTAAACATGAACAGCCTATGTTTGAAGCAGTTGTCTTGGACTGTTTCTCAGATATTATAGTCCAGGAGCCGTATTTGCATATCAAGCATCTCAGAACCACTCTAAAAGTTTGACTGGGACTAAAAATACTACACAGTTATTTACTTCCTACACAAAAGCAGGAAATTCTCTTTTGAGAATGAATAACATCATACATCATGCTGTGACACTGAAAATCAAAGGAATAATCAGTTTTTGTAGTTGCTCAGTATAAGATCACTGTGGATTCAATAGTCTAACAGTGACAGGCAGAGATCAACTGTATAACTTAGTTAAAAAAAGAAAAGCCCCGCTGAAGACTTCACAAACATTCACCAAAACCTATTACAGTTGCCTACTAAAATAACTGGTGTAGTTAAGTTCAATTCAACAACATTTCTGCATCTTACATGTATGATGCTTAATTACTGCAGAAACTGGCAATAATGATGATATTTTTTCTTTCTTTAAACGTTGTTGAACTTAAATCATACTATGCACATCTCTGCTTCAAAATCAGTTATAGTATTTTATGTACTGGTGTGTTGAGTTGCCAAAATCCATGCTAGTTCAAGTTTGCATCGAAACATTTTGAAACAGTGAAATAATTAAATGTAGGGACTGATTCTTGTTGCACCTCTTGCTCTTTTTGTTGTAAACTGCAAGAGTTCACATTTTGCAGTGTGCAAATTAGTCAAAACACACTGAGCATCTTGAAGGAACTTATTATCTTAATTTGTTGAACCGAGATCAGTTTTTTCAAAGTCCAGTACTTTCTGTTCTACTTTTTATCCTCATATAAAGAACTTCATCTTGACCATTATTGCCATATCAGTATCTTTTTCTGCAGTATTTCCTGTCATTCAAACCAAAAGTTCACTCACTGCGCAGTCTTCAAAAGTGTAGAGGGGTCCTAATGGCACAGATTAAAAAGCAATTTAATACAGAAAAGGGGATTAGAAACACTATGGGCTGCACTAATCCTTAACCTTTAGTCCTGTTCTCATGGAGCCACAATATGCGCAAGACGATAGCATCACAGGACCGGAGTTAGTAAATTTCCATTAGGGCCGCCCTTCTTTATTCCCACCAGCACATTTAAAGGCATTAGGCATGCTTTGTCAAGGCTAATAAAAAGGGCCAGCGGTGCTATCACACACCCCCCGACTTGTTTCGGAAAAAGCACTGTTCCATGTGAAGTTTTCATAACCCATTATGATAATCTAGCTGAGTCTCTGAAGGGCAGGGGATAGACAGGCAGATAGATGCTTCTGGGGTGACTGCTCTACAGCGTCTGCATGGATAGAACATTTTCTGTCTGTGTAACTGGGACAGAGACTTGCTCCTATCTGCCAGGAAGAGCAGATACGATAGACGGCTGAATGTAAGAAGAGAAGAGTCACCATGGCATCAGCTTGGAAAACAAATGTGCAGGTGATGTAAGTAAAAGAAGTTTAAGGTGCTCTCTCTCCTACGTCATTCAAAACTGGATAATGTATTGGTTGAACATCGTTCTTTGTGCCAGTATCAACGTGTTCTTCAACTTGCTCCAAAGTTGCCCTGCCTCTCACACGCATGTACAGTATACAATATCCTCCGAGTTGCAAAACAAATGGTTTCCCTTGTTTTCACTCTTGAAAAAGCCAGAGTCTCGGTGGCACGCCTGATTTGAGAAGATGTTTTCTTCGTCTCTGCTCTCGTTTGGGAAGTCCGTGTCTCGTCTCTGCAGGGGAAGAGAGTGTTTCTCTGACAGGAAACAGGGTCATGCCGGACATTAATCATTCATATCTAAATTTGTGCAGCGCAAAGATTCAATTTTCTGCACTTTGTAGGGTCCAATATTGGTTATATGGTTTTATTTATACATCAAAGTCCATCCATTATTTATTTGTTTTTGAGCCATCTAGTTTTGATGCCATTTTCTTGAAGGAAAAGCTGCTACACATGAAACATACTGTCCAATAATGGAAAAACACAAGGGGAATTCTTGACAGTTCGTGTTTAGCTGTAGAAGTGTGAAACTGCAGCGTTTATTCCCAACACAGATATAAATGATTCTTAATGAGCAACCACTCTCACCAGCTCTTAGTGTTGTATTGCAGAGGAAAACAGACCTTGGAGTATCAGAACTGTTGATATTTTGGGTTCGTACTGTACGTTGGCCACATGTCCTGCTGAGTTCTAAGTCTGTCCACTTTTATAACCAAAAATTGTTTTGCAAGATCGTTCTCTCTCTCTATGCCCTCTCCAGAGCCACACAGATATAACTCCCACATCAATGCTCTATTTAAAGTCCACCTGTGTGTGTATGTGTATGCGTGTCCCTCTTCAGTCTACTGTCAGTTTTTTTTTTACAAGCCTTTTGTTGTGATAGTATTGTATTTATCACTCTCCTCCCTGTAACCAGGCCACTACCGAGCAGAAGAAGCTGAGCCATGCTGGATCCAAGCCCTCCCTCTCCGAGAGCAGTGGCCGACTCCCTCAGATAGCCATGAACACCTGCAAGTACAATGGCGGAGTGGTGAGACCACTAGTGGGCAGCCTGGCGTCCTCGTCGCGCCGCAACCTCGCGGAGCTCGACTCTGAGACGCAGCCCTTGCAGACGCTGCACAGCTCTGGCCTGGAGGTGGTGGTGTCCAAGGGCAACGGCGGCGAAGACGCCAGCAAGGCGTCCAATGAGAGCTTGGTCAGGGAGGGCAGCGGGCGCAGCGGGGGCAGGGCGCCGCAAAAGAAGAACAGGGACATTGGCTACAAGCTTGGCCACCGGAGGGCGCTGTTCGAGAAGCGGAAGCGACTCAGCGACTACGCACTCATCTTCGGGATGTTTGGGATTGTCGTCATGGTGACAGAGACGGAACTGTCATGGGGGGTTTACACTAAGGTAGGTTGGGCATGTGTGTGATGCATGAGTGGGCGCTTTGTGTGTTGTCATCGCTATTGTTAAGTTTTGAGTTGTGTGGGGTTGGCAGCTGTCAGATGTATGAAGAGTGATTATTAACACAGACACTGACATACATTATCTAACAAAGGTGTTGGCAATATGGCACAAATACTAATAAAACTTAGCGTCATGTGATCTGCACAGTGACTGCCAATGGATTAAATCTCAGATTTTACAGTGTAAAATGTTCTATTCTGTAAATGCTTGACTGCGGGCCTGGTTTTGTTTGTGGTCGAAATTTTTCATTATTGGCATTAGATTAGAGCCGAGCAACAGCAACGGTTTCTCTCCTGGTTGGCTGTTGTGGGTTTCTGAAATTCCCTTTGAAGCCAGCATCTAAAATCACAACCTCACAGCAGGAGAGGAGAGAAAAATGCAGAGCTATCTATCTATCTATCTATCTATCTATCTATCTATCTATCTATCTATCTATCTATCTATCTATCTATCTATCTATCTATCCTAATACAGTGAGGACATAAAGACACTTAGAGATAAAGTGAACAGTCAGATGAAGTTCCAGATGTTTCTTAATGCCCAAGAGCCTCCTTCCACTCTCAGATCAGATCAGAGCGGAGATGACGCAGCATGGTATTGGAACAAGTGAGACCCTTGAGCAAGGACACCAGCAGGCAGTTTCAGCTTCAGGGTCACAGTGACCAAGTCACCACCCCTTGACCTGTTATTGTCCTTCTGTGTCAGCCAATGAGCTCTGCTGCGTCAGGATGTTTATGACAGAATATCATTCACTCAGTGCATTTAGAGCTGCCTTTACCACGGTATTTACTCGTCTGTTTACTCTGGAGCTGACATTGCAGTGCACGCAGTATGTGATAGGTCACAGAACAGGTGTCTTTATGTGTCTTTCACAAGAAGACCATGTTTTCAACAATACAGCCTGTATGAGAGGGAAAACCTGAATACTGAGGCCTGTGCTTGAAGATTTTCGTTACTTTGGGCACATTTGTGTTTGTTTAAGAAATATCTTAACATGTTAGCAAACAGTTTTAGTAGTAGAAGTACTATGTTCACAACCTACTTCCAAACTTTTACTGTTGTGGAAGTTGATAAAATTGTTACAGTTTTTCTCAATCGCTTTGGTGCTTTTCTCACATCACTCTTAACATTTGCACAACAGTTAGTGCATTTCTCAGAACAATTATTGCAAACTGCAAAACCTAGTGGATGACCTGCAAAAGAGCGTCACTTGCTCAAAATGATTGTCCATCCCTCAAAAGCAAGTACTCATGTCAATGAAACTGTCAGTGTCGTCAAAATGAGAAGTCCTGACACCATCGTTTATGAACAAGATAGTCAAATGGCTTTGTCATGTTTTCATTAGGACACTTTATTCTCTAAGTGTTTTCCAATGCAAAAAGTGATGATACTACCTGAAAATGCTCAAGACAGCACTATACACTACTTGTACAGCCATGTGAAAACTACAGTAAAGTTACACATTACTGTATTTAGTGGAGATACTGAATATGTATGTTTCACATTTCTACTGCATATGCTCTTTGCAATTCTGATTTGTTCACAGCATTGTGCAAAGGAAAATACACTAAAGTCATCTACAACAAACATAAGAAACACTCTTTGGGTACAACTTTACGTAAACAATGTTGCAGTACATATAGTAACTGAACCTACAGAGTACTGTAAATCATTCCTGCACATCCAGACGTTCCTGTCACATTTTCATCTACATCACTCTGTCAATTGTAGCGATTGAAACAGATTCAATATTCCCAAAGATACAGTAATGTCATCCTTACATTGTATCTCTTTCAACCTTATGCCATTGTTTGTAATCACCATTGCACAAATGTCTTGTTCTTGTAGCAGAGTAAAAAGGGCTCAGTCTCTTCCACCTCTGTGAGGTTGTCTTGTAATCCTATGTGATGCAGAGTAAAATTACAGTAATGTACAGTACATGTATTGCATCAACCATTTTTACTGTAGTGTACAATACTGTAAAAGTGCTTCCTACTTGTAAAATGCTGTAGTACAGTACCGTACTGAAAGATGGGAAATCTTTACTGTGGTTGCTGTAATACATTACAATACAGTAAATCTGTTCTCTAGTGAAGCTGTAAGTCTAAATGTAAATGTAAAACGTTCGTGTCCCACTGTATCTTACAGTAATGCCTGACACAATGACAGCAGTGCAGATTGTTTAGTGCTGAATTACTGTCCAATACCATACATACCTGTTGTTCCTTACTGTAAATGTTTGAATAATTAATTCACAGTGCTTCTCCCAACATTTAAAATTAGTTTGACAGATTTTGAAAACTAGTATAGTTTTATAGTTATAGGGAAAGACTATTCAACGTTCAAAAGTATAGTTCATTTTGACTGACATGACATAAACAAATGATAATGTTGTAAAACAGCAGAGAATTGTATGAGAGCAACTGATACATGTCCAAAAGCATTTGCAATTTGTTCAGAGGAAGGAGAAACTGCTACTATGATGTGGACAAATGACTACATCTTGTGGAGGTTGAACTAATAGTTATGAGAACTTTCATTCTGATCTGAGAATAGCACCAAAGCGATTGAGAAAAACTTGTAAGACTGAAACAAAAAAGATGTGGGCCCTAGAGAGACATTACTGTAATGCTCACGGTTAGTTAACAGTTGTCTGAGGGTTTGTCACTGCTGTTTGTCCAGCATTAACATTAAAACAGAACACAATATACTGTATTTGTTTTCTATCTTTGGCAACCATTGGTTTAAATTTATCCTTTCAAAATGGATATGTCAAGTCTTAAAATTTAAGCACAATGACACTCCTGTCTCAGGGTATGCCTGCTTCGTTAGCCTTAATTTAGCCCACACGTCCGTATCCAGGCTGATTCCAGCTGTTGCCCTCTAATGTTGACTGACAGCCAAGAAGGTTTTCTATTTGTGTGCCAAATGTGGAAGTATGTGACAGTCATGCTGTATGTGGATTGGACATGGGCTGAGGAACCAACCTTATTATCTGGCTAGAAGAAAAAATATGTAGCCAGAATACCGAAAAATACATATTTTTTGATTTTGCTGGGAAACTGTTATGTTGCCACAACCAAAGAATTCAGACGAGCATACCGCAGCATCTTACTGTAAGGAAAGGTGGCTTCCAGAAAAAGTGTTTTTTTCTTTTTTTGGTTTGTTTTTTTTACATATTGTATAATGGCCTTTCAGATTTATATTTTGGCGTTAAAGTTACAGTATTGCTGCATGCTGCTGCAGCTGTGAGAAGGGAGCATTTTCAAAATATGGTGCTGTTAAAGATGCTTTGACGTCCAAAAGTTTGAGTCTCCTGCCAAAAAGCTTTTAATTCATGATCTAGACTGTCAGAAATATTGTATGTCAGCTGAAACCTCAAACGTTAGGCCCTATAGAAGCTTTTGGTGCACTGTAGAAAATCGTCAGCACTGAGTTGAATATGCGAGTTGTGAATTACAATTGTTGGTTCCTTTCACAAGGGATAGACTTATTTTTCCAGTTGTCAGTGGATTTGAATTTTTCAAATGTGTTTTTGATTGCACAGGGGTGTGTGTGTGTGTGTGTGCGTGTGTGCACAATATAGTAAGTGGTGTGGTAATCCATAGGATGATTTATGGGGTTTTAAGAAAGTCAATACGTTTGTCTGTGACTGTTACTGAGTAGGGTTCAGTCCATTCATCAAGCTAACCTCAGCTGAAATGGAAATGACCTCCCATCTCTGAGTGGCAAACTCCGCCCTCCCTTCCTCCCCCCCCCTACCTCCCCCCGTCTCCCACATCAGACAGGTAGCATGTGCAGGGGATGGTCACATCACACAGCAGACACTTGAGGCCCCGCCAAGGATTTCTAAGTCCTGAAGGAGGGAAATGCGTTAAGAGGAGTGAGCGCTGGGACTGAAAAATCCTTGAACCTCTGGCAGGTGGATTAATTGGTTTACTCAATGTTATTTCACCAGGGACTTCTCAAAACAATTTCAGACATTAGACTGTCTTCCGAACATGTAGCTGACCTGAGGGGCAAAGCAATCTAGTTGACAGCTAAAAATACATTCTGTAATATGGACCACCGAAGGACGGAGTAATATTGAGCAGCTCTCACTGTCATCGCACTAACGATTATGAGCAATATTTCCACTTGCTGTCTTTGTCATTTGTTTGTTGGCATTGTTATTAAAATAACAACCCTCTGATCATTAGCCTGCTACAGAGCGGCATTTTTACATCATCGTTGTTAAATTGATTTATCAAATGGCATTTTACCGACATAGAGGGGGGTACTTGAGTGGTACAGGTTCTCATTTCCGAGATCTATGGCCCCCACGTACACACACATACACGCACACGCTGCTGCATTAGCATGCAGCTGGCCCATTTATCACCTGCAACGCTCACTGTGGTGGCCCCCCTGCTAATGCTAGCCTTGCCTTTTCTGCACCTACCATTAAATGGAAAGTCCCCTTGTTAGTGACGGGCTTTGATTAATTGGTAGTTTAGATGGTGGGGAACAGCATCCACAGATAATATCAGGCTGCACCTACACCTGCATCTGCATTGTTTAGTAACATCCTGACTGTTTGTGTGTAAAACCCCATTATCTGCTCTCAGTCAGACATTTAAACTAATCAGTAGTGTGTGTGCGTGTGTGTGTGCGTGTGTGTGTGTGTGTCCTATTGTGTGTATGTGGCTGTATATATTTTGCATGCATGTTCTTATGTGTATGCGTATGTTTAATTGGTCATGTTCCTTTTCTAAACCAATCAGATATGAATATTCTCAGGTTTCACATTGAATTGTTTTTCCCAACTACCTCAGTTCACCCTGTTGCTAAGCAGTAACATACAACTCAGAAAACAATCACTGTTGCCACCTATTGAGGCTAAATAGAGACTCTCAAAATATGGAAAGTGCACCATTGACAATAAATTTATATTTCTATGATTTCTATTTATGAGATTAAATTTATATCGTAATAAATAATTGTTTCAATTTAAAATGGCTGTTTCTAATTTTTTTCCTCCTCTTTTTTTTCTCTCTCACCACAGGAATCTTCATACTCATTTGCACTGAAATGCCTTATCAGCCTTTCCACTGTTATATTGCTTGGTCTTATAATAATGTACCATGCCCGGGAAATCCAGGTGAGTCTATCACAAAAAAAAACAACAATTTATTCATTATACCAGCAGCTTTTGGGATCAGTGTGGTGATAATGATGATAGCAACAATAATAGCAGGTGGAGGAAGGTTTCTTGTTTGACAACTAAAAACAGCTGGAATATTGTTTTTGCCGTGCTAACATGAAAATACCACACACATGGGTGTATGCTAATTATATTACATTGATTATTATTTTAATCATTGTATAGCCTAGTCAAACATCCACATGTGCAACATTTATTTGATTTAATATAACAACGTTCAGTTTATTGACAGCATCTCTCTTTTCCTTTTATTTAAAACATGTCAATCAATTTCTTCCGTATTGTCTTTTTATTGTTAGAATTTACTACGTCTCATTTATGGTTTTAATGTGCAGTTTGGTTTAAAGTTACTTTGGATTACATTCCCTGTTCAGTATTTCTCTTTGTTTGACCTGTTTGATCTGTTTTATACCTGTAAATTAAGATCAAAATGTGATAAATTATTTGAAAAAGTTTCCTCCTGGATTTTATCCTGAATTTACCTCACTGGATCTTGACTAGAATTTTAAATAACTATATATTATATACAGTAATACTAAAAAAAAGTCTACCAACTGTGTAATGATAAATACATGTAAGTGTTATTGAGGGTGAAAGAAACTAAAATCTCAAACATCAAACAAGAAAAAAGAGGCACACAGAAGGAGATAGTGATACAGCTCATTGACATCTTTCTCTTTCTCTTTCTTTCTTTCTCTTCAGCTGTTTATGGTCGACAATGGTGCGGACGATTGGAGGATAGCCATGACGTATGAGCGGATCTTCTTCATCGTGCTAGAGCTGCTGGTGTGTGCCATCCATCCCATCCCGGGCCAGTACGTGTTCACCTGGACGGCGCGGCTGGCCTTCACCTACACGCCGTCGGTGGCCGACGCCGATGTGGACATCATCCTCTCCATCCCCATGTTCCTGAGACTCTACCTGATCGGCAGGGTCATGTTACTCCACAGCAAACTGTTCACGGACGCTTCGTCTCGCAGCATCGGCGCCCTCAACAAGATCAACTTCAACACACGCTTTGTCATGAAGACCCTTATGACCATCTGTCCGGGAACTGTTCTGCTCGTGTTCAGTATATCCTCCTGGATCATTGCTGCATGGACTGTGCGCGTCTGTGAGAGGTAAACACGGGGTTGTGAATAATATAACGAATAACGGACGATTTGAAAAACCAAATGGCTGATGCACAAATCACACGTTGTGGATTACTAGACACCTTCTCTTCCTTCACTCTCGTCACTGTTTTGTCCCATGCTTCTCAGTGTTACCTTGTTTTCTGTCGCTCATCTGCACTGGTCCACAGAGATGTGTGGAATAGGCCACACGTCACTGCTGTACACATGTGTACAGGAAGGCATTGATACACAGACACGCCCACACACTACCTCACTGCCTGACTGTTTAAAAACACCCTTACATACGTTTCATTAGCTCAGCAATTGCTCCACGACTCCCCACTCCTTGTTTTTATTGCTATTTTAGATGGCTTGTCCATAATTCATGAGTGTCTAATTGTTTGTTTGCTGAATGGTTTGTTTTGGTAATGCAGAGCAGCCCCCAGGATCCCCTAACCCGTTTTCTCCCCAAAACTGCGCATCGGGCTTCATCTCAAGGGGGCAGCAATGATTCTCACTGAAAATGAAAGAGGCAGGGAGAAATGAAAAGCTTTTTTCCCTCTCTCTCTCTCTAGTTTTGCATTTGCATAGGGAAATGAGACGTTAATGCCAGCTTTGATGTTTTAAAGTCATTTTTGCATAGTTGGAGTGGAAAGGGGACTTGAGTAGGGTGGGTGGAGAGTCGAAGATCTATAGCAGCAGTTCTTGTCAGACCCAATATGATACTGTACATGTGCTGCAGTGTAAAAGTTAAGCCTCGGCTCAGAGGAAGGCTTTGCTCTCAGTCTTTCAGCCGGGCCCTGACTACAGATGCTCAATGTCCTCCTGCAGCTCGCCTCGCCTGCTTTTACTAAGTACCTCCCCTCCCTTCCTCTGCCTCTCCTCTTAACTACCCCCCCCCCCCCCCCCTCTCCCGTGTTAACACCTGTCACTAACCACCGCCCTCCCCCCTCGCACGCCCGACCCCGGATCCTCTCGGCCCCGTCGCACCTCTAAAGTGTTGGCTGGTGGGTTTGAGCCTCACTTGGGGGGAACTCAATCCGCTGATCTTTGACACCAGCTCCACTGGGACGCAGAGGCAGGACAGTGAGGTGTAACAGAGCGCACCCCTCACTTGAGATTTGTGTTGTTCAAAAACAACACGAGGTCAAGCTTGAATGTCATAATGTCTCCACATGGTCCAGTTTATAGCTGTTGCTACATACCTCCTCTGCCTGTCTTTATTATTCCCCACCTTAAATTCATGAAGTATCCTAAATCGGCTAGAAATTGACATGATTGGACCTTTGACACTGCACATCCCTAATCCTACTGCATGCTGGTGTCAATATGGAAATCTGAATTTAAATAGATGATGAGGTGAGATCTCTGGCAGAGTCTTGGTAGATCGGTTTGCTCACACACGCATTCACACATTCTGTGACACACTTCCCATGAGCAGTGCATGCTGTCAGTCTTTTGGTTTCAGTTTCAGAATAACATGTGTGCTCAGCTGGGTGGATTTGTGTACGTATGTCTATGCGTGTTACGACGGATGGGTGCAAGCATGCACGTGTAGGTGTGTGTGTGTGTGTGTGCATGTGTGTGTGTATGTGTTTGTATAATGTTTTGTTGTACTTTCTATTTCCCCACTATGCTGCTCCATAGGGATACCATGTGAGTCCTCGTTCTCTGGCCGTGGAAAAATCAACTTTATCATTTTTGCACCGAGCTGGCGCCACTGCTGCCCTGAGTAGGGTTTGGAGGGTGGGGGGTGATAGTGGGGAGAAAGGGCAGCCCAGTTAACAGTTAACCGATGATCCTTTCCAAAGTATGGCAAAGGAGGATTAGGTAGGCCCTCTAGGTGGTATGAAAGTGGCACCATCCCTCTGCTAAGAAAACAGGCTGTTAGTGGCTATAGGAGGACAGCAGAGACCAACGGTGTGAGCAGCATTTTGAAGCAAGCGTCTCTTTGCTAACTGTTGTGTGTTAGGCCGGTAGGGACCGGAGGAGGAGGAGGTGGATGAGGAGGAGGTGTAGGAGGAGGAGGAGGAGGAGGAGGAGGAAATTTGTGCTAAAATGGAGCAGCTCCTTCAAGTCACCTTCACGAGTCTGCCAGAGGGCAATTTGTCTTTTCTCATTTTTTCTCTCCCTCTCCTTATGCAATTGTTATAGATCTATACAGCACAAAAAGTCTTTTTAACAGCAACTCCAAAGATTTGCAGAGGAGCAAAAGCCTTTCTGTTCTTTGTGTTCACACATTACCATCCCATTATGTGTCTCCCCTCACAAAATTAATTGAACAGTGTTGTAGTGGTTTTCCACGGACTTTTGTGGCTTCTGCTGCAAAGATTCTGCTCTAGACATTGTCTCCAAAAAGAGGTCTGAATATCCAAGGAGAGGGCAAATGTCAAGTCATTCTGCACACTAGTTAATCTCATCGTGGTCTGGGGTGTGTCTTATCTAGCAGAGCATGATTTTGTTCGGCAAACACATAGACTCATGTTACGCAGTTCAGAGGTAGCCAGGTAAAGGAAGGAAGGCATTGCCTGTTTCTGAAATGGAGACACTCTTATTAATTAAAGGAGGAGTTTTCTCTGCATTGAAAGCAGTGTCTCCAGTTTTTGTTTACATCCATGAACCGAATGTCCTCATCCCCCTTCGTCCCCTCCTCTTGTAAACATGGAAACAGCATGCGGGTTTCCATGTTTACTTATCGATCATTTCAGTAAAAAAATAAAATATATATATATATATAAAAGGTGGGGGAAAAAAAGAGGCGCTTGTTTCCCAAAGTGCTGTTTGTGACTTTTGTATCTTGAATGCGCCGTTACACAGTCACATTGACCACGCATCTGAGCCAATCGAAGGGATGTGAGATTGGACGAGCACAGATTCTACCTGGAAAATGCCTAGTTGGGGGGAATGAAAGACAGGCAACCAGAGGAGCAGAGAGGGGCGGAGGGGTTGGAGGGATGCTAATGTTACAGTAGATGGATTTAACTCTGGTCACTGGCCCCCCTTTCCCTTCCTTCTTGATACAGCCCATCTTCGGAGCTAACCTACCTCAACTAAGCTCCTTAACTAAGCTCTTTTGGCTTCTCCCTCACCACCATAAGGCTCCCTCCCTCTCTCTCTCTCTCTTACTCCTGACTGATCCTTGCAGATCTCTTACTGTACCCATCTAACGTGGCATGCTTTGCAGTTTTTCCTCATCTCTCCCTACTAATACTCCCCTGTCCCTTTGCCTTTCCTTATCCATGAGAAGCAGACCCAGTCCGGCCAGAACTCAGTTACACACTTGCATGCATGCCTTGCCTGCCTCCCTGGTCTCTCGCTCCTTTTTCTCTTTAACTGTTATCTAATTCTCTTCCTCTCCTGTTCTAACTCTGTTATCTGAAACAAAACGCTCTATTTCAAGGCGATATGAGACTGCTGTTTCTCACCTCGCTTTCTCCAGCGAGGACCCGTAGGCTATGGTAAAAGACAAGCTCTCAGAAAGTTTAGCTGACTTTCCCTCAGAGCACGGCTCTGGATTATCAGGCTTGAGTTACTAGTCAGCTACACCTACACCCAAGGTCTGACATCCAGATTGTGTCATCGCTTAGCCACAAGACACAAACAGTGCCAGCCAAGAACACACTGTCCAAACCTCTAACCGGAGAAACACACACCAGTGCAACCTGAACTTTCTCACACCAACCACAGGTTTGCATGAAATATTCAGGTAGATTAGTGCAAACACAAAGATCCATCACTGAACAGGCACAACTTTGAAAGTGCTGATGTACCTTTCAATTTGTTATGATCCAGCATCATTGCATTCAAAACATACCTCCTTTATTCTACTGACTGAAGTCAAATTTAGCCATTTGCTTCAAGACGTTGAGTCTCTCTAAGAATTTCTGTCCACACATACCAATAAATCAGGTGGACGGTCGCTGCAGAACAAAAACACTGCTCATTGAAAAACCATTAAAAACAAATGACTGAACCCCAAGACTCACAAAGAGAACTGTCTATATAAATGTGTAAGTTGTACCACTGTCAGTGTCTAATATACTTTTACCATCAGCTAAAATCTCTTTAAAATGAGCATCTCCTCCACAAAGGGCTGCAACCTCAAGGACAGGTGGATTCTCTATGGTTTGATGACTTGATCTGATAACGTGCTTTAAACCATGCACACTCTGCAGGCAGAGTATTGATTGCAGCCTATGGCAGAGTATACAGAGCCCATAAAGCATGTTTGCATAACAAGGAACAAGGAGTGTGGAAGTGATAAACGTCCAGAGATACCATCAGAATATGCACTGAGGATCATTTACTGAACCAAGTGCTGGTCTCTACTTAAATAAAGACAGATAGAAGTTGTTTAAAGTCAGTTGTGCCTCTACAGTACATGTTTCTGTTATTATTTTTAGGCCCACTACAATCAGTTTTTATAATGATTATTTTTTTTCTATCTGAGGGTTACAATAAGTGCTATGAAAGCCTTTCTAGCAGTGGTAACATCAAAACTCTTATGTAGCTGCTGTGACCGTGAAGTGCTGCTATCTGCCTAATGTCTCGGTTTCTTGGTGCCTAAATGCTCATCTACTTGTAGAAACAGATAAGATTTAGAGTTTGATTTCGAAGCATTTACGAAACTAAGTTTTGACAGTTGCCTTTGATTATCCTGTTGAAGTCTTACTGCAGAAAATGATAAAAGACTTGAGCCAGGGCAGTCATGTAGGTGTGTATTACCAAGCGGGTTTGGTACACCATGACAAGTACAATGCCACCAGGTAACACAGCGACTGCAGATTTTTTTAAGGTTAATTCAAAAAAGAATTGCCTGAACATGAGCACAGGTTTGTTTACAGTTGTCTTTTGCGTTGATGATGGCAGAGACTGGGATTGCGGTGCTCACTGCTGAATGTGCTTTTGCACGTGTCTCCAGTCAAATTCAGTGGAACATCTGTAATAGAATACTTGCTATCTGATAACCCCAGAGACATAACCACACTCCAGCCTTGAAACATTAAGATTAAGGGCTTCGTGATCGACGCTTCCTGTCTGGTGGCCTTGTAGATTAAGAAGGACGCTCGCAGCAGGTCAAAGAAAAAGGCCTGACTGAATTTCTCATCTTAAATATGAAAGTTTGCAAGGGTAGTAGTGCTACAAGACTGTGTGAAGAGCTTTCTCCACCTGACAACTTTTACCTCAGCATCTGCAGTAGGATGACTTGCAGGAAATTTCACTGGTTAGATCACTGTGGTGTACTCTTTGGGAGTTTAATTAGTCTGGATGAGATGCACAAACACACACTTGATCATTTCTTGCAACTGAAGCCTGAAGCCTGCCTCGCTGCCAAAACTGCAAGTCAGCAAATCCGAGCAGTTCTTCACTTCTGGAATCACGTCTTAGTTGGTTGGCAGCAATACATTAGGCGTAGCTCATTATTAAAGTGCAATCATATTGCTATTGGTAAAGCAAAATCATTCAGAGCTTGGCTACAAATAAACATTTGGTGCGACAGGCAGGCAGTGACATCATGCTACAGTGTCACGCTTAAAGGAAAGCTGACATCTTTTCTGTCATACAGCATGCCTTTCTCCTGGTTTTATACTTAATATTAATTAGCTAATGTATAATTACAGCACACCTTGTGTGACTGTGACATCCCCTCATGTACAGTGTTGTTTTCGTTAACGATGACGAAATATTTTCGTTGACGCCCCTTTTTTTCATGACGATAACGAGACGGTGACGAGATAAACATGGCTCTCTGATGACGAAAACATGACGAGACGTGTGTGAGTCTTCGTTGACGAGATGAGAACGGACGTAAATGTTAGTGGTAGGGCTGTGATTGCCTCTAAATTCCATATTATAGAAAAAATGGCGGCCATTTTGAATTTTTGCGTGGCCAACATCTTTTTCCCAAAAAGTGACCCTTAGAGAGTATCTGTGCCAAATGTCATGCTTTTATACCAAAGTGAACGATTCTCTTGAAATATGCAATTAATCTGCTGCACTATTATGGATTGTCATTACTCTAAGCTTCACACGATTTAGCAACAGCTCCGTCAATAATAGAACGATGCTGCTGAGACGAGCCGCGGTGTGCCCGCCGCCCGGTGCTTGTGATCAGAGTGGCAGAGAGCAGCAGGCAGTGATCAGCTGCTCCGGTGACCGCGGTGCAGCCGCTCCGCGGCGCTGACGGGTGGATGGTCAGACGTTCAAATGCACGACATTTCTGCTTATTGTGCGGTATATAACCTGTCAATTAAAAATCAACAAGTATCTGCAATGCTGCTGCATCCCATCCTTGTGTGGTCACGTCCACCACCTGGCATGCAGCGCACATTCTGCCCAACACACCTGCCGTCACTCGACCAGAAGATATATGGACGTATTATAAATATAATCCAGCAGAAAAAAAAACTGAATGCACCAGGCTACTGTTACCACTTTATCTGTGTGTAGGCTAATGCATAATCCTTAGACCATAAGCCATTGGGTGGAAACATTATGTGTAAAACCATTCCTTTATTGAATTAATTTGTTAAAAAAAATTTTTTTTTTACTAAAACTGACTAAAACTAGACGAAAACCTTGTTGAGTTTTCGTCGACTAAAACTAGACTAAAACTATCACATATAGAAATGACTAAAATTGACTAAAACTAATAAGTATTTTCGTCAAAAAGACTAAGACTAAATCTAAAATGCCTGCCAAAAACAACACTGCTCATGTATGATTTTTAGATAAAGGGTCACTGTGATATTGAGCCCCACAGCTGGTCAAGTGTGTTTTAAGAAATCATTCATTGTTAAACTCTGGCATAAAGCCAAGACATGAAGGCAGGTATTACATTCTCTCCCATGAATACACGTTTTAATTGCAGTGAATGGAAAAAAAAAAATCAATAAGATGTGACACGTAGTATAAGGAAACCAGTCTAACACTGTAGTTTTTCAGTGAACACATCACAGGGAAACAGTACAGAAAATATGGGGTGACACAAAGTCGCTGTTACTCCAAATAGAGATGTACAGTATATTCTGAGCTAGAAATAACTTTGAGTAACTTTCCAAATAGTTCCTTTATGTACCTGTAGTTCTCTGTTCCCTAAAGGTACAACATACAGTTTTGACATGACTCTACAGACACGCTACTGTGGCATCTCCATAAGGCTATACTTTGGCACTGTGCTGTTTTCAGCTACTAAATGCTTGTGTCAGCACACTCACAAGCTCACAGTGACAGTGTTATGGTGCTGTTTAGCAAGTATAATGTTTGTCATGTTCATCATCTGTAATGAAGCTGATGGGAAAGTCATCAGATCTAATAGAACATAAGTGAAAAATTTTGACCTGGTGATCATCCTGAGGGAACATGAATGTGTATTTTATGGGACTGATCGGCAGGACTTTTGGCAGTCGTTTTCAATTCAGAACACAAACCTGATGGACCTCAGGTAGAAAAGTAAGAATTAGTCGGAGGATTCAGCCTCTGGGGAGTAGGAATCTGATTAAACAGTGTATCTGACTCAATAGGGCAATGCTGCCATCATGACTAATAGTAACTTTAACTACATTAAAATGTTTGTTTTAGATATTGTGATTCTCAAATAATGCCAAATAATTATATCCAGATTGTTTTGCAATTAAAACATTATGCAAATGTGTTGATAGAATAACTTTTGATGTATTTGTTTTAGTCTTGGAACCATACTATAAAATGTGCATATCATAAAATTGCCCGTTAATTTTAAGATATGTGCACCATCCACTTCAAATGTGCTGTTGCTGCTGCTTGCTTGCTTGCTTTGCATATTGGCTGCTCTGTAAAGACACTGTTAGGTTTGCAGATTTTTTAATTAGGTCATCATCACTTTTGAGTTTAATCTGCTCATGTTTACTGCAACTAACACGCTCCCCACGGAGCATCCCAACATATTTGTCCCCAAGTTATCTCAGCCAGCGCTCAAATTCATTTAGATCAACAACACTTGCACTCGTGGAAAAATCTTTTACATTTGTTTTTGTTGATGTGAAGCCCAATGCAGGAGGACAAGGGGAAGTGCTGTTATTGTACGCAGGCGATGGCTGCAGAATGGTTAAGAGGAACTTTTCAATGTGGTGGAAGTCGTTTGCTTTGTTGTTGCAGCTGACCGACAGAGGAGCAAGTCTGTGGCTCTCACCAAGAAAGTATGAAATATACATCTTGGATTCTACATCTATCTATCTATCTATCTATCTATCTATCTATCTATCTATCTATCTATCTATCTATCTATCTATCTATCTATCTATCTATCTATCTATCTATCTATCTATCTATCTATCTATCTATCTATCTATCTATCTATCTATCTATCTATCTATCTATCTATCTATCTAGTCTATCTATCTAGTCTATCTAGTCTATCTTTGTTCAGTTTTACCAGATGTATATTTTTGGGACACAAAAATAGCATTATAATGTTTGATACTTCAATCAGCTTTCTTCTTAGGAAGCTGACTGTGACTCATTATCCTCATTTTGAGCAGAGAGTCTTGGTGGTTTCACAGATTTCATGGATTTGAGGCGACTCACTGAAGACAACAGGCACTTACTGTAAAAATGACGCCTAAATCTTAAAAAAGAAAAAAAAATCACTGACAAGAACTTGTCTTTCGCTGAAAACCATTGAGACTGGAGTTTAGTTGTGTTTCATTCAGCGTAATAATTATCAAACCCTGCATGTTCAAAGGCTTTCCTTTTGTTTTGAATCAGAAATAGCAAATATTGTAGTGTTTTCAACTGAACATTTGGTATATTCCCTGTGGTTTGTGTGCACGTGCACGTGCACGCACACGCTTGTGTGTGTGTACGTATGTCTGTGTGTGTGTGTTTGTGTTGGCAGAGGGAAATGTGTGGCTCTTACATTGGAACCATCATTACTTTTCTGTTTGATCAAAGGCTGTGTTGTCAGCTTTGACTGCTGTATATTTCCAGTACTCATCATATGTATCATAATCTCACCTATACACAGTGGCAGCTAAAAAATTAAATGGCTGGGAATTGTGTGTTAGGGCATTTAAACAGAAAACATCCCAGTGATTGTTTTACATCTGCCTAACATGCAGAGTTCATAAATTGGTGATGAATTGAAGAGACTGATAAAGAAGCACACTGCTGTTACCTGCTGCTGCTGCTGCTGTTGTTGTTGTTGTTGTTGTTGTTGTTGACCTGTGTAGTTGTGTGTTCAGCTGGAGACATGTCACCTTATTTGTCTTATGTTGTGTGATTCATGCTGTACTCCTCAAACACACAGCTGGAGCAGTAAGTTTTAGAGCTTGTTTGGAAGTAAATTACAGTATTATTTTATACAGCAGTGGATAAATACTGTCATGTCTGAAGTATTTAAGGAAGTCAGGGTAATGCTCTGCTGCAGAGTGTCTGTGAGGGAGACTTTAACAGTGGGGGATAAAACTGTCTGCTCGAGAAACTATATACTTCTTGTCGTGGAATAGGTTGAAAGTGGTGCCAGCTCTTCTCCATGCTATTCCAAAACTTAACACAGTATATTGAGAGCCTTCAAATGCGATTGATTAGCTCCCCATCCAGCTTCTGTCTCTGTTCCCGTGTTGCTGTCTTCTACTCTTATTTCAGAGTAGAGAATTATTGAAACATGTGTAGAAAAGAAAAAAACATATTGCCACTTTTGGCATTAGCAAAATAGAAAGCAAGAGTTTTATGATTAAAACCAGAGAGAAGGCCTCCGTAATCCACTGTAATACTTTGTTCACTGTGCTATAAGGTGCAGCACATTTCTGCCTGCCTTGAAGACATGACTCACTCTCTGCACGCCTTGATGACAAGATAAATGAAATTAACATACTAGTCACTTGTAATTACAATATTTAGCCAGCTGATCAAGTTTAGCCCCCTGGCAGCTATCAAAGGGCAGCTGCTGAAGTGTTGGGATGCAGGTAAAAGAGACAGGGGTGTCAAATTCAATGAGCTTCTTGCTTTGTTACTCATCCAGTCCTACCCCACTGTTTACAAATGAAAGCCCTGCCCGAGAAGACGTACGATCCCCCTTCCACCTGGTGATACTGCAGTTATTTGTCAGGTGGCTCTCTTCTCTAAATGGACCCCAGGTTTGCCCCCATCGCTCCCCCCTGCTCTCAATATACTGGCTCTGACGCATGCAGGTTTACAGATCTTTTTCATTCCTGCATGGTATTGTACAGACTGCTTCTCTGCATGTCATTCAAGAAGCTTGAACCCCACAGACTGCACACTTTTTTGTCACTGAGGGAAAAAAAGTGGTCATAGTTATTCCCCCAACCCCCGACTTTGAGCATGAATAGAAACTTGAGAGTGGGAGTTTAAAGAACTGCAGAGGGCATGATTAGTTCATTTATGATATTTGATAACAATGAACTGTCTTGGAGGAGAAGGAGGAGCAGGTATTTCTACAAAACCAACTCAGTATCTTTACTTTTTTTTTTCCTTGTGGAAAGAAAAACTTCACAGTCCAGCCCCAAGTGTTCTGGTCTGGACTTGTGCACTAATTAGAGGTGATTGTTCCAGCCATTTTAAGTCCACATGCTGGGCCACTGTTGGATAGTTCAATTCATGATTGGCTCTTTGAGAATCCCCTTTAGAAAAGCCTCAATAAGATCCCAAGAAATTAGACTTCATCTCTGTTGTTTGTCACAACGATGTTGGTGAGATGTTGTCTCAAAGTGTTTAGTGAATGTTTGCTTTTTAACTCCAAAATTAAATCGTATCTGATCTCCTCCTAGACAGCCCGTTGGGAATAATCAGGCAAGTTGAATGAGGGTGGTTGATAAGGCAGATTTGCCTTTGTGATGGACTTTTGTCTTGCTGCAAAAGGTATGGGAATGTCATCATCAATCCAGCTTTGTACAGTGTGTCTTTTTGATAGAAAATATCTTTGCGTATGCACTGCAGGCCTTTGGACTGACAATTCAAGCATGGCTGTCAGCTATTTTCAGCAAACAACATGTTTGAAGTGATGATTTGCATTGCCAAACCTTTTCTGGGGGGTGGGGGTGGGGGTGGGGGGTGGGCAGCGTAAAAACTCTATGGAGGAAGATTTGCAGCAAAACCGTGACCAATAAGCCAATTGTTAGTTTGATTTAACGCAGCAGTACATGCATTTTCAGATGCACTGACATTACAATTGTTGGGTTGTCATATTCAAATCAAGTCTGACTTGATCGCTGCTCTTAATCCAGCCACTTACAGCGACATGTGTCTGTGTCATTAGAAACATGTTTTCTTAAATTGTACTGTCTGTGCTAATGTACAACCAGAGTAAGTCAACATGAACATGAAACACATGTTCAGTGGTTTTTCTCTCAGTTTGAAATCATTCCATCAAATTCTTTACAAAATTACACTATTTGATTTTTTTCTGCCCACATGTGAGTTTAAGTTTCCTCCCCATTAAACATATTTTTCCATTGAACCGTCTCACATAGAAATGACCTCAAGGCAAAGAACAATAGAAATGAAATATAGTGTCTCAAATCCATTGAAGAGATATTTTTTCTTCACTTTTGTTACTCAGAATCGTCTTGGATTCAGTTTTTTAGACTGTGAACCAAACTGGCTTTACAAAACAGGTGTAACAACCTTGCACCATGATTTCTTCCTCCTCCTCCTCCTCGATCTTCACCACCTCCACCACCCACCACCCACCACCCCTGTTTGGTTCACACAGCACCATGTCATTCTCCAGCATGCTCACGTTCAAGAAGCTGTGTGCAGTTTTCCTGACTCCGTGTCTCCCTCCTCTGCTTATCTTCATCGCTTCAGGTATCATGACAAACAGGAAGTGACCAGTAACTTCCTGGGAGCCATGTGGCTCATCTCGATTACCTTCCTCTCCATTGGCTACGGGGACATGGTACCACACACGTACTGTGGGAAAGGCGTGTGTCTGCTTACAGGGATTATGGTAGGTTCCTCTCTGTCGCACTCGCATAACACAACATTGTCACACGACAACTCAGATGGGGACACTTAGAAAATTAAACCTCAGCTCCACACTCGTCATTAGCTATCATGTGTACTGACTGCAAAAACAAACACAACGTCAGGCTTGTTTTTCTTGGGTAATGTGTATGGAGTTTCTAAGTATGTGAGGATTTAGTTCAATTTGTGAAGAACCAGAGACCATGTAAAGAGTCCACACTGCAATAATTTAATCTTCACTTGACATTTTTACAACTAACAGAGTCATTATCACATAAATTTGCCCCGTTATTCAACTCCTGTACAACATCTGATCATCATTCAAACATACAGTATACTCTATACCTCAGCCCTTTCTTACTTTTCATTTACAGCCCAGTGCATATATGTTTGTCTCTCTGATTAACTGGATTCAAAACAATTTCTGGCTGAAGATCTCATACAGTTTCTGAAAACTGAAACCTGAAATTGCCTGATTCATAGCTGTTTATAATAAAACGTTCCAAGACAAGTGGAGATATTCCTTTTTTGGGGCTTTGTTTGGTTTGTTTGTTGGATCTCAATTGTTTTTAATAATTAATCTAGTTAAATTAACAAGCTGCATAGTGAACGCTAACAAAAATATTGCTGTTTGTGCAACAGGGTGCTGGTTGCACTGCGCTGGTGGTTGCAGTCGTGGCCAGGAAGCTGGAGCTGACCAAGGCTGAGAAGCACGTCCACAACTTCATGATGGACACACAACTCTGCAAACGAGTGAGTCGTTGCATATTATTGTGTTTCCTGCTTCATTTTTTAGAGGCTCAAGAAGAAGAGTCCTCCACCTAATGGTTATGTAAGAAAAGTTTAATCAGGGACACGTAGTTGTAGATGCTTGAAGACGTTTCACCTCCCATCCAAGAGGTCTCTTCAGTTCTCCCAGCTCTTGTCTTAGAGGCCTAAATAAGTAGGTCTACATTAAATCTGGAGAGAAAATGTGGGAAAACAGGAAAACAGTGATTGAGACATGTTAAAAAAGATGTCTTACAGGAACATTTGTTCTCCATCTTATCGAACTAATTATCTTGCAGTCGTGTTGATGTAGTTTGCAATCCCTCTGGGGTCCAGCACAGGGAGCCACTGTTTTACATGGTGCAGATGTCCTAGATTTGTGCTAATCTGATAATCTTATATTGTGAGGACTGTAAACACGTGAACTCTCCCTCACTATCAGCTCCACTGAGCTTCTGCCACATATTTAAACAATTTCTGGCATTTTCACAACTAACTCTAAATGCTTTTATATCGACTCTTTTTGTGTGACTTCTCACTCAAGTTCAGATTTTTCTTGTTCTTGTTGTATTCCATGTTATTGAGTTGTTAGGTTGTATCCTACCTTATATTCTTGCTGTACGTAATTTTCAACCTTGTTTTACAGGTAAAGAACACAGCTGCCAATGTACTCAGGGAAACTTGGCTCATCTACAAACACACCAAGTTGGTCAAAAAGATAGATCACGCCAAGGTGCGGAAACACCAGCGCAAGTTTCTCCAAGCCATTCACCAGTAAGTCCTGTACCGTATTGGTTTTGTGTGATTGAATGTGAAATACAGTGTTTGACGAATATACGAGTTGTTCACCACCAACCACCAAGGGGAGTCTCTCAGCATGCACAAAAAAACAAAAAAACTAAATCGACAGTATGATATTGAAAAATAGCTGATAAGATGATCAGTCTATGTGATTGTGTTTAATTATATTTTTGGGCACAAAGTATTTTTGTTGTAGTATCAATAGTTGTATTGCTATAAAACTGATGAAATGTAGTTGAGTATTAATCACTTGAAGTGTTTGTTACAAAGTCCTACAGAGCCATTTCCTTTGATTGTTATGCTCACACACATGTAGACTCTCTCTCTCACACACATACACACAAGCAAACACACTGCAATCTATTGTAATGGTCCTTCCTATTCCCTTCCCCGTCCCCCTCTCCCTCCGACCCCCTTTTACCCTGTGCTTACAGTGAGAAGTGTAATGGTTTCACTCGTTTCGTGAATGTTGTGGGGTTAAAACTCTGTACTGTGTTCTGTCTTTGTTTTGCTCTATCACTGCAGAGCTCAGAAGTAAGTTGAGTCTTCTATGTATCCTCCTCCTACTGTTTCCTCAACATCCTCCTACTCCTCCTCTCTCCATGTCTGCATTTGACATGCATGAAAAAAAAGAGAAACGAAAAAAGAAAAGAGAAAAAAAAATGCTGGATGCTGATTTTGGTTTTTGGTTTTCTTTACTTCAGTGTTCCATTAACTTCCCTCTCCCTCCCATCCCCCTTTTGAATGGAATGAAACAAAAATAAGCATCAACATTTTGCCACTGGTGTCAATAGTGGAGGGTTGTCTGGAGAGAATGTGTGAAAGGAAAAGCATCTTGCACAGAATGAGCTTGAAGCTTCGTTGGCCTGGCCAGCGGTTCATAATCATCTACTATGTATAATGTTGCTCATGATTAATATAGCTGCTCTGGAGGCTATATTAACCTGCATCAGCAGAACTCATCCTACACTCCTGATGGTTTTGTGATGACATGAACACACACACTGCAATGTACTGTAGCTCTAATGAGGTTGAAATGTTTGCTGTTTCCTTTATATTGATTTTTTTTCTTTTTTTTTGCTTTTCTTGTATTCCTTTCTCATACAAAGAGAGATCAAACAACAAAGCTTGCACATGACATTGATGACTTAGTACAAAAAGACATGACACAACATGCAGGTTGGGGTTTTGTAGAATAAAATGGAACTCATAATGTGCTGCGCTAATAAGATGAGCTTTTAGCTTTTAGCCCCAATTCTTCGATAGCCATAAGGGATAATAAAGCCGAGCAAACAGACACATACGAGCTGAAACGGTTTCCCACAGAGATAGAGCCGTAAGCGAGCAGTCTCACTCTGCTCTGATATACTGATTTGCACATGAATAAATGCCCTTGAATGTCATCCTGTCTCATAATTTGCCGAACAGGGAAATTCTTCCTCTCACACATCCAGATGATGGCTGTGTGATGCCACCGCTAACAATGACACATTATTCACATCAGCCTTTGCAGTCCTTACAGTTCTATAATGTATTTGATTAGAGATAAGGAGGCGCAATGTTGAGGCAGCACAAAACATGTACAGTATCATTGTATAAGTTATTTGAAATGTCCATGTTGCAGTATGTTTAAAAGTGTGATTAGACAGTTTATTTCTGGCAACCTTCATCTTTTATCTGTGACATCCCACACACACACACACACACACACACACACACACACACACACTGAAAGACTCACGTTTCATTGTGCACAAAGTCAGTCACTCACAGTCACTGCACGTACTGAATGACCAGTGTGTCTATATGAAGTCCTATGTGTAGCACTGACAAAGGGCATGTCATCTTTTTTTTTTTTTTTTTTTTTTTTTTTAAATGTCTTACTTTTGGGTGGAAAGATGGGAATGTTCATTTCAAACATAGATTTTGGGATGTCCTGGTATGGAAGCATATTGCTCTCTTGCTGGAAAAAACAAACATGTTTTGTCATGTAACCATTAATCTATTTTGGGTTAGAAACATTTTTTGGGGGGGATTGTAACAAGATCATCTCTTAATATCATGACAGTGCTGCTGAAAGCATTGCACCATTATGAGAAAAAGCTCTTGTTATAACAAGATAAAATATTACCAATGAAGCCTTTATGTACGTATTTCACTTTTTTCTAAATGAGCGTAGTATGCTTCCTCAATTTGCATGTTTTGGTTGGTTGCATTGACCAAGACCTGGAATGCTTGTATATATATGTATGTGTATATATACATATATATTTTTATATATATGTATACATATAGATATGTATACATACGTACAACATACATTTACGATGCATGCAGGCTGTCCTCTCTCTTTTCAGTGTCATCAATGAGAGAGCACTGCTGATAATAGATGTGTTGTTCCTCCTTCTTTCTTCCCCACCGGCCCTCTCTGCCCCATCATGACCCCAAACAACCTGTCTCTCTATGCTCCACTTCTGCAAACCCCCCTCCTCCCCTCCTCCTCCTCCTCTTCCTCAACCCCCTCCCTGTGCCTCCTCCCAGACTGCGCAGTGTGAAGATGGAGCAGAGGAAACTCAACGATCAGGCCAACACCTTGGTGGACCTGGCAAAGGTAAGCCCTCTGATTTGCCATGAAGATTTTAAAATCTTACTTAAAGTCTATTAGTAACTTTAAAGGTTCCAAGTTGTATGAAGTGAAATTTCCAGGTCTTTTTATATAGATTATAAAGTTGATCTGAGTACTGTATTAATAATCGGTGTCCCTCAGAGGCCATGGAAGGACATCCATCCACCCAACCATCCATCTCTCTTTCCCATAGCTTCGGGGGAAAACATTAGAGGCTACAATTATTAAACAGGAAGTTATTACAGACTTGTAGATTATTAAGGCACTGTCAGACATATTTTTCAGCTGTTTCATCCTCCTTTTATGTTTATGTTGATACCAAATGTTTTAGGAAACATCTGTGCTCGTTTAGCTGATCCTATTGGTCCTGGTATACGAGACTCTCTACTGACTTTGAGAATAGTTTGAATGAGTTTAAGGAACTTGAATGTAAACACACATTGTAAGAGAGGTGAATACAGTCGTGACTCCCCAGCCTCTGTCCTGCTGTATAGATGTCAGCAGACCCAATAGAGCAGAGCAGAGAGGGGGTTCAAAGGGAGGTGCATGACTGCAGCCTCATTTGATGTGGGTGGCATTTGCACTCCAGCGTGTATTTTAAAAGGTTTCTAAGGCCAACTCCTTTAATGTGTGTTTGCTTGCCCTTACTCTGCTTGATGGTCAGATCCATCTGTGTACACCCTTCGGTAGTTCAACAGCTCAGTGTCTCTTTTTCAAGCCCTATAGAGAAGTGACCCTTTTATTTCTGTCCCAAACGCAGGACAGAAATCATTTGATTTCTGAGGTGCGCAAATGCCTCAAAAAGGCCCCAAGTGGGTATGAAATATTTTGTGACTGTGCTCCCATTAAATTTTGTCTCGTGAAATTCACAATGTAGAAATAAAGAATAGAATAGAATATATTACATGATATTTTATAATCTAATATATAAAATTGTCATAGTTTGAATAGAAGAATAGCATATAGTTATTGCACTAACATTGACACTGGCCCCACTGCATCTACAGATGGAACAATAAATGCCTAAATAATAGAGACACTTTTCATTATGGGAATGAGTTATGTCACGCAAATACATCAAAGTATTAAAGACATTCCTGCTTTAAATGGACTGGGGGAGCTGGTGGTTAAATCAATGGGGAGATAAAATCTATGCTGACTTGGTAAAACAGTGCAGCTCTCCTGCACACTGCTTCCTGTCAGTATTTCCTTCTATTCAGATGGAGTACTGTAAGTCAAATTTAGATGGTATACTTATGTAATCTATGATGAACTATTACATGAGAGGATTTCCCTTGGCAGTGTATACATATTAAATCTTCTCATCTGTATTTGTCTCTCTCTTGTCCCATCCTCCTCCTCCTGCCCTGTTCTCCTCTTTCTTGCATGTCCCCCAACACATTTACTTTCTCTCCTCCATTAGACCCAGAATGTGATGTATGATCTGGTGTCAGAGCTGCAGGAGCGCAGTGAGGAGCTGGACAAGCGCATCGGCACATTGGAGGACAAGCTGGACTCGGTGACGGGCAGCCTGCAGGCGCTGCCCTGCCTCATCTCCCAAGCCATAACCCAGCAGCAGCAGGACTTCCTGGACGGCTTTGTTCACCGCTTTCGGCCCGCCTCCCTAGCTTCAGAGCGCTCTGAACGCTCTGAGCGATCCTGGACTTCCACCGCCCGTAGGCGGCGCTCACCCTCCACAGCACCACACACCTCCTCCGATAGCGGATAACCTTGACAAATCCTCCGCAGTCACATTTGAGCCCCACCTTCCACCAACTCGACTCATCACCTCATTCTGTCCCATCCAAAGCCGTCCCTGTAACTGCTGGAGAGTCCACGACTGGACTAATAAAGAACCCATATCTTGACCCCTGACCTGACCCCTGGCCCTAACACTCCCTAACACTCCCTCTCACCCATCTCTTCTCTCCTTCCTCCATCCATCATCAAAATCCAAAATCCAATTCTTCTGTGACTGAGCCTCTCAGCACAGGACTGGATCAGAGCTACTCCAGAAGAACAAAGAAAGGCAAATGAAGACTCAAATCAAGTAAAAACACAAATGCATCCAAAAACAGAAAAAAGAGAAAAAAAAATTTAAAAAATGACTGAAAAACCGAGATAAAGTAGAGATATGGTTTATGTTTTAGCCATTGTATGGCTGTTCAAGTTAGCTTTTTTGTAAAAGCCCTTGTATAGTTAAAAAATGACTGAGTTCAGGGTCGCTGGGGTGAGAGCTGGCTATCACACCGGAGAGTCCTTAACCACAAGGGGGGAAGTTGGTCTGTGGAGCTGAGGGCCTCGGCTCACCTGCTGGCCCTCAGAGGCCATGGGGGACATCCGTCCACCCATCCGTCCGTCTATCTGTTTGTCCGGTGAGGAGAGCAAGACAAACCATTGGATTTCCCTTTCAAAAGACTAGTGTCATGGATTCTTTCCCATAGGTTAGGGTGAAAGCTTTAGGAGAGGTGATGAAAGCTCTGACTTCAGGTCAGTGTTTGAAAATGCACTTAAGCTTGATGGGAAACTGTCACACAAAAGAAGAGCAAAGGGGATGCATATGGCATTACTACTGGGTAGGAAAAATTTACACAATTGCCAACTTCAAGGTTTCAGCTTCCTTGTTCTTACCAAGGGAAAAATGAGAGCGACTATCTTTTTTAGTTACATATTGACATGTGATTTTTCAGTGCCTGAATGTATAAATAGTAGAGGGTTATTTAATTACTAATTTCAGAGCTTTTTTACGATGTTAACAGTCTGAATACAGCATTGCATTCCTTTTTCAGATACATTCCTCTCCAAAAATTTAAAGAAAATGTCTTAATGTAATGCATAACATTGCCTCCATTACACAGCAACTCTAAATGTTTTGAAAACCTCTTTTTTTCCCCTTCTCTTTCTACTAACACCGTGAGAAACGAAAAATGTTGAGAGAGTAAGTGAAAGTGAGACGGGCAGAGAATATTTGTCAGTGTGTTTGTCAAAGAACGAGTTCACTTTTAGCTCAATGCTGCACACTCATGCACACAACAATGAAATATGTAGTAGTCTACCTTTCTCACCAACACTAATTAGAGCTTCCTGTGGTCTTCAGATAATGGCATGGCTTGAGGTCTGCTGGTATATAAGGCCACACAGGCACACATCACTGGTTGAACTGAGAAACTAACCCTGCTCCTTTGCATGGTTCTGTGCAAAAATTACAATGGCTTGATGATTTTCTTGATTTTGATTTTATTCATTTACTTTTGTTTGTTTGTTGCCTTTCTTTCTTCTGTTATTTTTTCTTTTTTTTTTACTACAAGTTTCTCTTTTTTAAGTAGAATACTAGGGTTTTTAGAGTTGCAGAACCTAGAGAGTTGCAGTAATGTGATTCTGTAATGCATTCCCTGTTTAAAATATTAGGTGAAGAAAATTTACAAAATTTACGAAAGAATCCTCAGAGGACACAAATAAAAGTGGAAGAAGTTTTGATGGTTACAGAACAGTGAATTATTCACGTTCAAGTTTAAAGGAACAGTTTGACATTTTTGGGACTTGTGCCTATTTACTCTGTGGCTGAGTGTTACATGAGAAGACGAACAGTGTTGTGTACGAATATGCTAAATGTTTTGGTGAACAGTCTGCAACTAATGAACGTTAACTGTTGTAAGAGTTGTGATTGTGCACCAGAAGGGAGCAGTAAAAAAAGAGTGTTAGATGAAGAGTAAGAAGAACTGTGATTTTCAGTGGCACTGAACGATTTACAGATGGTGCAGCTGAGGCCAGAATATGTTTTACCCAATACACTATGTGCCATAAATCAGGACAACTTAAATCAGATCAGTTTACAAACATTGACGTTATGCAGAAAGAGTAGAGGTGCAGTAAATATAATACTGTAGAGGTACTGTGAAATGGGAATGCATTTTGAGTTGTCCTGCTTTATGACATGTTAAAGTGGTAAAACATTTGATTTGTTTTTCTTGGCTTCCGAATGTTTATATTCATAGTTTATTCTGTGTAAATCGATCCATCAACTTGCACAACACCAAGATCAATACCACTGTCATATCTGAAAGGTAAATATGAAGCTAATGCACACAGCTGGTTAGCTTATCTTAGCATGCAGACTGGAAACAGGGAAACAACTTGCCTGGCCTTTGTCCAAAGTTAACACATTATATCTTGCTTGTTTAATCTATACAAAAGCTGAAATGTAATGTAATGCAGTATAAATGCAGTATATACCCTTCAGTTTTTGTACAGGTTAAAGAAATGTCATAATGTAAAGAGAGAAGCTGTTGCCTCCTTTTTCTGTCTTTAGGCCAAACTAAGCTACAAAGAGATGCTTCATGTTTACTGTACATATTCAAGAGTGGTATCAATCTTCTCATCTAATTCTCAACAAGTAACAATAGGTTAATTTTCCAAAATATCGAACAATTATTTTAAAATCACCATATCAGACCAATATAAGGCGTGTTTCTAAATAACACTGACACACATTCACTGAAATGATGGAGAAATTAAATTTTAAAGGCATGGTACAATGAATCATAGATTCATAGATTCGAATGACTCGTAAATTTCTGATCTGTAAAGAATTATTTAATTATTTTTTTGTGTTTTTTTTTCTCTTCTTTTTTTCAAAAGCACATATGAAAGCAGATCAGGAAGTCAGCGGGTTAGCGGGCTAGCATGCTGTCCTAAAGTAGTTTGAATGGTAGATAATCTGAGTCTCAAAAAGGATGTTAGTGTTAAAAATCATCATCATTTATGGCCCATAAAGCTAACAGACAAATAGGATCATTATTATTTCTTGGATCTTAATTATTTCCAAGTTGCTTTGGGCCGAGCCAGGTCAAACCCTGTGAGACAGAGTGAGTCCACTCTCCCACAGGTTCTGGTCCGGCCAGAGAGCACTTCAGCTAAGAATGTACTGAGTTTGCTACAAGTGGAACTTAATCAAGCATGAATATTAGCTTTTTTCCTTTCAACTTGAGTTGATGAAGCATGACTCTTTACTACCCCCACCTCTCACCACTTCGCGTACAGTGCTACACTCCACCCCTTCAGTATGAGGGGATCTGTCATATCATTACAGTCTCTGTTTCAATCAGTGTCATCCAACGAGTCAGGATGGCTAATGGAAGACTGTCTGCTTGATTATGACCTCACCTGCCAGTCCGTATCTAAGGTCTCCACCTCTTCATTACATCAGAGCTTCAGCCTCACGTCTGTCACTAAGAACATCAGTACCTCCACACAAAGAGGCTTCCCAATGGCCTGCAGCAAAGGCCTGTGATTGGTTCAAAAAAGAAAGTAGGAAAGAAAGAAAGAAAGAAGCAGGGGAGCCCTCAGGTCATGTTCCATGTTGCACTCAGGGTGTACTCTTCAGTTACACCAAGGAGGATCACAGATGCTGGAGTGCCTTCCCCAGAGAGACGTAACGGTGCTGGTGTTAAGGACTTCATCCTTCATCAGGCAACAGGAAAGAGTAGGTTGAAAAAAGAGAGACAGGCGAGAGCCAATAGCTCATTTACTGACAGTCTGTTTTTGGCTCAGGGGGTTGTGAACAGCTAGAGTGGGTGTCCTGTAAATATGACCTCATTGTAGATGTCGCCACGTAAACGGGACAAATGGTGAACCACAGGGGTAAAGGTCGCTGGGTGCAATGCACAGCATGTTGCAGGTATGCAGTAGAAATACTAGAGAGAATACGAAAGGGTTAGAATTCTAGCATTTTATCAGTTTCACTTGTTTTTTTTTTTTGTTTTTTTTTAATCTTCTGCTGATGGAGGTATGATCAGGGTCTGCTGTTTTTTATCCAGTTGTAAAGGTTCGTTCTCTTCAGTCCTTACTCTGTCATCGACAAAGACCTGCCAAAACACCATTCCAATATTTAATAGTGACCCAATTTTCTCCACTAGAGAATAAAAAAATACACAGTATTTTGTAGTGAAGTGAGGGACATTTATGATGTTATTCTGATGATGGTAGATGAGTCAAAGTGATAAACACATCCCAGAGTCTTTTATTATCCAGAAAAAGTAGGCTTTTCTCATAGAGCAGGCATCAGAACGCACTTCTACCGAACAATAACAGAGTGAAAAAACCCCAAAAGTGAAGAAATGTAACCCAATCATTGTTCTGTGTACACTGCCACATGATGCATAATGTACGTAGTAGCACTGGAATAAATCAACTTTTAATGGATGGCAAATGGGTTTAACATATTCTCTGTATACTGTTCGCTGTTCCTTCATTTTGCAGGTGAACTTTTGTCCTAGCAAGGAGAGACACCAAGGTGAAATCATTAAAGACTATCTTCAGCTATGATCATCACTCTCTTATTTTGGTTGAACATTTTGAAATTTGAAATAATTTATTTTGTTTTATTTTGCCATTAAACCAACAACATACTGTACACTACCTCCTCCTGCCAGTCTGAAGCTTTTCCACACAACTTCCAACTGAGTGAAAAAGATGGCAGCAGCCTAAAGTCAATCGTGACTCTGAGAAGGTTGGTTGGCACACATGTTGACAGATGCAGACACCCCACGTCTCTTCCTGTGAAGGAGGTGAGGCAGGGACGTCCTAAAACATGATTACAGGAGGATGTATTGATGTACACATAAACACTGCTCCAGAGGACACACAGCTGCTGGGGCACCGTTCCAAGGTGAACTATGGGCTTCACACACACACACACACACACACACACACACACACACACACACACACACACACACACACACACACACACAGCCATTAATGGTCAAATAACAAGCTACTATTCATGTCCACAAGCACAAACAAGGCTCAGCCTGGTTAATTACAGCCAAACCAGGAGGGACTTGGCAGCGGACCGATATCCCGCAAGAGTGGCAGAGTCAGTCACCCTGCAGTTGTTGCTACACAACCCCAAAGACACGCAGCAGTTGAAACAAAGGGCACTGCTCTTGTGCTGTTCATCCCTCCCATGGGTGCAGGATCATTAAATGAAATATGGTTTTGATCCTTATCGCCTGTGATTTTGCACATGCACTCATAGATTTAAATCTAGTATATATGTGCAAGCTAGAACAAAAAAAAAAAAAAAGCACCCATAGATACTCAGAATAATCTGCTGAGCAAGCAAGCCTCCATCATTCCCTCTGTAACAACGTCAGTCTCTTAATGAGCATATTCAGTCATCCAGTTTACTTATTCTTATGTTTAAGGGAGAACGGCAGGAAAGGAAAAGAGGCATCAAATTACCAGGGATCTCCCATAGAGGGTACTCAAGATCAGCCCAGGGTGAGAAAAGACAAGAGAAAGAAGCAGGCTGCCATGAGGACTGAAGATGACCCTCAGACTGGGGAAGGACAGAGGGAGGGATCATCTTGCAGGCCGTTGAGGATGGTCCCCACTCACCCCCCCACCCTAGTGTGAAAAGGTTCTTCAGGGACAGCTTGCGGCAGGCAGAGGAAGTCATTTATTGAATTTATTACAGGCCCCACTTTTCTGCCTGTCTAGCCTGGGAGCTAATAGCTAGCAGCTGCATTATGCTTAATGCCCTCCCTATCACTTTTAGCTAACATGGTTTGGCATACACTTTGGGAAATCAGAGAGAATAGAAGTATTGATCTTGGCTTTTTTTTTTTTTTTTTTTTTTTAATGCATGGTGCTTTAGCGGTTGAGAGTGGGTGTGAAAAGCCTTTTCTTTTCATCAAATGTTTTTTTGAGTGTCATTTATTACAGCATCCATCATTTCTATCTTTCTTTCCGCGTCTATCTGTGTCTCTTCCTCTGCTGTCCATTCCTCTCTCCCTGAGAGATCTGAGGCCGAGTGAACTGATACAAATGAGGTTGTCTGTTGGAGGCTCTCGTAGTTTCCCTGCTTCATTTAGCCGCAGAGGAATAAAGAAAAAAAAAGCCCTTTACGGAGCCCTAAAGCCATGTGTCAGGACGTCAAGCATGAAGCTATAGTGTGTATGTGCACACACACATGACGTATGCATGTGTCCTCTACTTGACAGTATAATTTCAAGCAACGCTAGAAATTCAGATCTACTGATTATACAGATTAACTTTCTCTATACAGCCACTGATATTTGTGCTGAAGAGTGATGTCACTCAGCAACCATTTAATGAGACACTCAAGTTCAGTCTATTGATTCATATGAGGGGGTCACCTTTGAAAGGTATTTATTTCTTGCCACAACACAACATACAGTCTTATCAAAAAGCAAAACACTGCAAAAGCTTTGTAACTTATTTCAAAAAGAGCACTGAGACCCATGGTGATTCTCATACAAATATTGTGCATGCAGGATTGGGATTTTCTTTTATATATGCTGCATATACTGTATCACTCCTCATGACTTTAGCATTGTTCCGTCATATTATTTATGTGCAGCTGAGCAGGCACCTGTGCCAGCAGTAGGGGACATGCACGGCAGCACCAGATGAGGTAGCCCCAGGCCACGGCCACTCGTGGGACTCACCACTCACTTGAGAGAGTGGGTTGCATTATGTGTTTACTGTATTGGCTGTGAGTACTGCAGAGTGTGCTGTGTGTGTGTGTGTGTGTGTGTGTGTGTGTGTGTGTGTGTGTGTGTGTGTGTGTGTGTGTGTGTGTGTGTGTGTGTGTGTGTGTTTGTGTTTGTGTTTGTGTGGGAGTGGAAAGACAAGGGTGGGGGTGATGGTGGTGGTGGTGGTGGGGCACTACAGTTGTCCTTGCCCTGAGCTCTTCTCTACATGAAAATCAGCAGCGCTCTGGAAGCATCACTGCCACAGAGTAACGTCATATTATACAGCAGGAGCAGCTCCTGGTGTCATCGCTGAAGGGGAAGTGCTGCAGTAAGAGACTGGGTTTGCTCCCTGGAAACTTTATAACACCTCAATGTCAGAATGTGTCTCACTGATTCAGCTTCTGTTTTCACATAAATGAAGAAACACGGGCAAAAGATAGCAGCGCACATGTTTTAATTGAGGTTCACATAAGGACAGGAAAGAAAACAATGCACAAATGAAAATGTACAGTAAGCAGGGAAAGAGAGAGAGAGGTGGCCATGAGCTGTCAGTGAGAAGCACAGGAGCTTGCTGCCCTCTAGTGCCAAACACTTGAGCTCCCTATGTGGAACAATATGACACAGCTGAGGTGAGAATGAATAATTCATAAATGACGTGATGATAAAGCACTATTTCACAGATCGTAGATATGAGATGTAATTGATCATGTAGAGCTGATATCACACACAAGCTTTGTTGCCTTCTAGATGTTTTTGATAGTCTAATCCTTAATCCTTAAAGTACTACAAGACATGGCTGGTGTGTATATGTAGAGTCTCTGAAGTGTTGACTTATGCTCTTTTATTTATTTTACCTATTTTATATCAATAAAGTCCCATTGATTTGAAGTCTAAACTATCTACACGGCTCCTTTAAAGCAGTCATTGTGCATAATTTCAGGTCACCACCTCCTCTCTTCTGTATGAATGTCAACAGTCTCACCTCTCTCTCTTTCTCTCCCCCACAGATTAACCTAGTGGTGCCAGTCAGCACCAGCACAGGGGCGGTTCAGGTTTAATATTTAAGCTCTAACTCCCCCCCCCCTCTCTGCACAAACACACACACACACTGGCCAATTGCCCTACGTGTGTGGAACTGAACGCCCAGCACCAAGGGAGTGAGTCACCTGAGAGAGACTGGAGAGTTTAAGCTGAGTGGGCCTGGTGAACACAGCGGCCATTTTACAGTAGGTATCAGTTCCTGTTTCCTTAAACACAGCCACTCAAAGTCCAACATCAAACTGACATCCACCTGAGAAAGCCGGGGTCAAAGAGGTGAGCTTGAGTTTGAGATTTGAAGGTTTTCTTAATGTCACTTTATGCTTTCTGCCGTTGACGTGTTTCCACTTTGATTTGCTGTGACAGTGACTGTTGCTGTGTATCTGGAGCTTGTGCAGCAGCTTCCAGTGAGTCACGGCTCAGCTTAAACTCCTCTGTTATTATCTGAGTTTGACTTTGCACTGTGGTCGTGTTGTGGTCCCTCTCTGACTTGTTTTGCTGTGGCAGAGGCACTGTCATATTTCTGGTGCTGCTTCACCAGTGAGAACAAGTGAGTGTTTAAAGGATCACTCCTGTGGTTTGGCATTGTTTTGGTCTGTGTGCCTCAAATTGCACTCCAGGCTTCACATGGAAGTGTTACAAACTGTTCGGGTGTGTTTTAAAGCAATAATTTCCCCTTTATTTCCATTCAATATGAATATCTTTGAGGAGAGTCTTACAACTTGTTTGAGTTGTGCAGTCCATTGTAATGATTAAAAGTATTTACAATATTGTTATTTCAGCATTGAATACAACGTCTACAAGTATGTGAAAGAGCTTCTTGTAGTGGCGACTATTGAAAACTGAAATAAGATACATTAATTGGATGCAAACACAACTGTAGTTAAATTTTATTCCGTATCTGCTGGACTGTAAATAGGTATCAGTTTGTTAAACTATTTTACCTTATCAACTCACTGTACGTCATTGCGGTTTGTGCCAGTTTGTTTCTGCTGTCCTCACTGGGACAACAACAAAAACGGTTCATGCCAGCTAAGTGTTGGCTAACTGTTTTCATAACTTTCATTAATGAAAGTACATGACAATTTTGACTTAATGTTTGGACTCCAGGAAGAATAGTTATGCTAATGTGCTGGTGCTAATGGAGATCCAATAAATGAAATGAAATGAAAGAAAATCCAAGTGGAATGAATAACAATAAGTGGTAAATTGACAAAGGTCAATACACAAGTGCAACCTGCACACACCAACCTGGCCCTTTAAGTTTAGAAAGGCTGAGTCTTTATTTATCTTTTATCTTAGAGGGGAAGGTAAAATCAATCACTTGTCAACCAAGAAAGTAATGGAAGGTAATATTGAGTTTTAAGAATCTGACTCTTATAGTTATATTAGTTTGAATGATATGAAAAAGATTTGTAAAAAGAAAAACAAAACATCTGAAGTTCAGATATGTAAATTATAAATTTCAGAGAGTATACTAATGCTTATATATCCATGCATGCTTATTATTCAAAACTAATAATTTATCTTTTTCCTCTGCAGTTGCTCCCATTCCATGTTTCGTAAGGATTCTGTGATTACTTCTTTCTCAATGATTTACTAAGATCAGCGCTCAACATGAAAAGCTGGAGCAGGAAATTCAAGAGACAAGAGTGTGACAGTGTGGTTGGGTCCTCCTCCAGCAAGAGGAACTCCATTAGTGATCCACCAGTGCCTGTGTGGGTTACTCACACACCCACACCACGTAATCTCACGCATGATGATGATGACAACTCCACGGGCCGCACATCCAGCACTCCACCGTACACAGAGAGGGAGGATGATGAAAAAAAAGGGAGCATGAAAGACAGACTGAAATCTCTCATCCCTCAGTCATGGGGGGGCATAATCCATAAATGGACAAGGGAAAGTAGTGACAGCTTTAACAGCTCTGAACCCAGAAACACTGGGATCCAGATCCTTCCCAATGGGACCAGGGTGAGCCCTCCTGTGAGTCCCCTGATCGAGCGCAAGAACTGGGGAGAATCACTGAGCAACTCCACACACAGCTCCCATAAGCCTTTGTTAAGGGAGAGCCCCATTGATGAGTTTTTCCATCCAGGCCCCAGAGAGGAGTCTTTACTCTCCAGCATCCACCCTGCGGAGTACTACGCTGAGAAGCTGCAGGTCTATAACCAGAAGTACTCGTATTTGAAATCCTGGCCAGGGTTGCTCAGACTTCTCGCTGGACTGGAGCTCCTGTTTGGGGGCATGATCTTCGCTTGTGTCATTGCCTACATCCAGAAAGACAGTGAGTGGTCCAACAGCTACGGACTCTATAACGGGGCATATAACAATGGGCTTGGTGTGTCCGGATACACCTACAGAGGCCCCATGACTCCTTTCATTCTGGCTGTGGCTGGAGTCTCCTGGATCATTACCCTCTGCCTCTTGGTGATGGGAATGACAATGTATTATCGCACCATCCTCCTCGACTCCCCCTGGTGGCCTCTGACGGAGGCCTTCATTAACGTGGCACTGTTCCTCCTCCTCATGGCAGCAGGGATCGTATATCTGAATGACTTGAACCGCGGGGGGCTGTGCTACACGACAATAGGCATTAACCCCATCATGGCTAACCTGTGTCGGGTTGATGGAGGCCAGATGGCGGGAACAGCTTTCATCTTCATCAACATGACCATGTATCTAGGAAGCTTCCTGGTGTGTCTGAAGATGTGGAGGCATGAGGCCACACGGAGGGAGAGGGAGTACTTTGAGAACAAGGTGCAGTTCATAAACGCATGCAAGGCAAATTTTAGATGAAGGACAAGCCCATGATTTCTAAATTCAAAGTGGGAGGGAAATAAAGCTGATATGAGAGTTTCTCCTTTTTGAAGAGGTGTGGGTTACTTCACCGAATGAGGCCTAGAGAAAACGGTTCCCCTTTAAAGAGTTCACTGTGACAGCTCCTGTAAATACTCAGCCCATGCTTTATTCCCTTTTTTGTGTGGCTCTCTTTCTGTCTTTGTTGCGTTTGGATTTGGATGTGCCTTGTGTTTGTAATCATTTTGGGAGGGGGATGGGGTGGGGTGGTATTTTAAGTATTTGTATAACATCAATCGCCTAATTTATTGTAGGCAACAGTGTGGGGGTGCTACCATTATTGATTGCAAATGTGCCAGCAACAGCCCTAAAACAACAGTGGCAGACACAAATCCAATGAAATTTAAAGTCAGTCAAGACAATCTGCAGCGAGCATTCTGGCTGTCAGTATTGATATGTCAGCCTTTTCTGCTGGTTGATGCCACGGCTGCCAGGATTCATCCCATAGCTGCAACCTGGCGTTTTTCATGCCACCACTGACCATGTCGTCATCTCTATAAAAAATTCAACACATGCAGATATCTAAGAAGTAGGCTACACCTCTATCATGTGTGGTGCATTCTCAATAGAGCTGTTATGATCATTCTAAATAGCACAAAGGTAAAAAAAAAAAAAAAAAAAAAAAAAAGCTGTGCTTGCGTTGTATAGATACTGAATTATGAGGACGTTGCATCTGTAAGAGCTCTGTCACTGCTCTCTATGGATCTATGGGGAGTCTGTAACATGACTATCCTTATAGAACCAGCTCAGCTCAGAACAAATAGGAAACAAAGTGGACCATATGGCTCTGGCCACTGGCATCAGATCAAATTTAATTAGCACACCATGCCAAATAAGTAATCTAGTGCACATCCATTACACTATTTTAAAGCATTAGGCGAGATGTTATTGTTGTGCCAGCTGCTTGCAGACAGCTGTGTCTACAAGTGTGATAAAAATATTTGCACAAATGCTGAGAATGATATATGTTTTTGCTTTATTTTATTATTTTTAGTTTACTGAACTTAGCTCATAAAACCAACACAGTGTTGTTGTTGTTTCCCTCTGTCTTCCGCCTTGTTCATCTCAGCAGCTTCCAAGCTTGTTACTGCCTGCAAATAGAGTCCATGTTATCAGGCATCACAGACAGCACACTTCAGCTAATATATTTAATGTCAAATAGGAAAGGGTGAGAGGCCACAAATGAACTTAATAATTTCATCTTGGAGCCAAGGAGACGACTTCAGAGGGTTTCAAGTCTTTTTTATTTTTTTTTATTTCTCTGACACTTGGCAATTAGCTTCTTATAATGATCATACTGACCCATCATCCATGTGTTGGTTTGTAGTTTCTGAATATAACTTTTTTTTTCTCTCTGACTTTTAGCCACAGGGGGAGTTCCACCAGTCCATCCCGCTCACCCACCGACCAAAAAAACGCATATCATTCAAGGATGAAACAGACCGGTCATGGGGTAAAGATTACAACAGTCCACATGCACACGTCCCTGAGAACTCAGTCAGCGTGAAGAGAGACACAGCATCCAAACACATCCCTGCAGTACACATCGTCCCAGACTACATCAAGTGAGTGAACGTTTTAATCATGCATGTTCAGGAAATGTTTTTGTCACAGTGTATACAATGCATACACTGTAGCTTGTGTAATTATACATGACGGAGATAAAGAAACGAAGAGTCACTTTGTTTTCACTGTGTTGCCACTGTAGGAAGTATCCAGAGATCAGCAGTGTGGAAGAACGGGAAAAGTACAAAGCTGTTTTCAACGACCAGTATCAGGAATACAAAGACCTTCACCAAGACATCAGCTCCACCCTGAATAAGTTCAGAGAGCTGGATGCCATGATGGCACGACTCATTAGAGAGGGAAAAAGTCAGCAGGTGAGATGGATGAGTGTGGAACTTTGTTTAACCTTAAATACATTTCATGTACCATGCTTAATCTGAGACCAAAGTCTGAAACTGAGTCTTCAAATTTCCCAGACAATTTATTTCTGATAAAAAATTTTGTTTGTGTATAATACAGGTATGATGCAGGTACAGGTGTGTTTTCAATCATTCTGTATGTTTTTCTCTCAGGATCGGCTCAGGATCCACAGCATTTCGAAGAAGTACGAGGACAAAAAGAGCGTAAGTAATAGTGTTTGTGAAAAACAGAGGGCACAGTCCTCTTTCGGTTTCTGCTCCATCTAAAACCACTGAAAAATCTAATGGTTATTTCACAGATGTATTAAAAGTGCTACTGTTGCGTAAACACCCAGTTCATGCTTTTTAAAAATTAGTCAACTGATGCAAATGATACTGTTTCCATCATGAAATGTGAATAACTCTGGAAATTCTCATTTAACGCAACATCATCACAGAATGAATCAGGCCAGACAACAGTGAGCAGCGGGGGTGAGGGGATGGTTGCTGTATTTGGTAAAAGAGACACTAATCTGCCTGTGTTTTTACAGGACCCTGGCTTCTTGGAGAAAAAGGAACGCTGTGACTATCTGAAAGCCAAATTAAGCCACATCAAAAACAGAATCCGCACTTTTGACCAGGAGACCACTGGAAATGGTCAAATGTGAAAACTATGGGAAACACCTGAGCAGTCAGAACATATCCACTGGTGCCTTTGTCGATTTTAATGTGCCCTAGATGTAAAATCAAAATTTTGCCAATTAATGCATTTAAAAAAAAAAGTATATTCTTAGGGGCTTTTTTTGCCTTTAATGGACAGGACAGCTTCAACACATGGGGCGGGTGCTCTACCAAGTGAGCTAAACACCACCCCATGAATGCATTTTTTGTACAAAAACTTAATAAAGTTTTTCTTTTTTAATTTGTGTTCAGTGTCAACTCTCTTCATTGTATTCACTTCTCTTGTGTTGTTACTTGCCCTATCATAATCTGTATATGGCCTGTACATGCTCCAGGACTACAACTAACGATTAAGTCGTCAGAATTTCTTACATCCTATGTGTAATCTTCAATTTACATGTTTGTTTAACACCAGTACTCCCAAAGAATTATGGGGGGAACAATCCTTGAAAAATAACTTAAAGGGATAGTTCACCCTAGAATGATATTTCGCTCATTATCTACTCACCCTCATGTTGACTAAGGGCTGGAAGAATTATCAGAGTCCACCGTCCCTTCTCTGAGTTACAGGGGGTCTCGGCGTAGCAGTGAATTTCAATGCAACGGTTGCAAAGGGACACCGGAGCTCTTCGTAAAAAAACACACACAAAAAAACATCCAAATACCTCCATGATGCTCGTATGTAATGTCCGTCTTGTGCTGAAGCCCCAAATTGCGTAATTGTCCCGAAAAAAAATTAAATAAGTCTATATTTTAAGCTTGTTTGTAGCGGAAGCTTCTCGTCTTCTTCTTCTTCTCCTCTTCCTGGTCCGTCCAAATATCGCGTGATTTGCGCCGGCGTCATTGCGGTTACTGCGAATCACGCGATATTTGGACGGACCAGGAAGAGGAGAAGAAGAAGAAGACGAGAAGCTTCCGCTACAAACAAGCTTAAAATATAGACTTATTTAATTTTTTTTCGGGACAATTACGCAATTTGGGGCTTCAGCACAAGACGGACATTACATATGAGCATCATGGAGGTATTTGGTTTTTTTTTTTGTGTGTTTTTTTACGAAGAGCTCCGGTGTCCCTTTGCAACCGTTGCATTGAAATGCACTGCTACGCCAAGACCCCCTGTAACTAAGAGAAGGGACGGTGGACTCTGATAATTCTTCCAGCCCTTAGTCAACATGAGGGTGAGTAGATAATGAGCGAAATATCATTCTAGGGTGAACTATCCCTTTAACTAAAAAAACAAAACAAAACAAAAAACAGTCACACAGGTCCATTGATCAGTGAATTGTTTCTGTTCTGGTTGTACTATTAAGTAGACTACCTTGAAGCTATGGATCAGCATTTTAATATCCTATTAAAGCTCATCTACACAGTAATAAATATTGAACAGTCCCATCTCCCATCTGATATTCATTAAGGAGACTTTGCTCTATGTTGTATAGGCTATTACGAGTCTTGATATGGTAGACTACCATGAAGCTATATATATATATCATCATTTTGATTTAAAAATCATGTTATGTATTGAACTATTATCTGTTCGATCTAAACAGTGATAGGCTACCACACCTATCTAACAGAGAGACTTTGCTCATGTATTCGGACCTGGCTGCAGCCTGCAGCCTATAACGCGTCTATGAGGGAGCTGGTGGGGCGGCAGGTGAGCAGCAGGTGAGCAGCAGGTGGACTGTGTCCCCGCTCAGACACTCAGACACTCCGCGGTGAGTCAGGCAGCTCCACGAGTTTCGTTTACGGGCTCATTGCGCGAACACCTCACCTCTCTATCATAGAAAGTGACGACGTTTACGACCCTCGGTGACGTATGAGGCAAAGACGGTTAAAGAAGAGACCCGTGCACGACGCGGAATGAGCTGGACTGGACGTTTTCTATAGTGTTTAGGTGAGTAGTGCTGTCCTGTTGACTGATTTGAAGTGTTTCCTACATCACATGTGTTCTCTTATCTGACCTGTTGAGTGTGTAGAAACGTAGGCCAACGAGAGTGCTGCCTTCATGTGCTATGGTACAGATGGTATTTTCCACTTGTGACCTGGTATTTTCATGTGCTTTTGTTGTTGTACAGAGAAAATAAAGATGGTGTACACAGATTCAGACTTGTTACTTGGGTAAAATCATGTTTACACGTGCGACATCTACATGGGGTAAAACAATCTTGGATTGCCTAGTTCATCTCTCTACAGCAAGATGAATTTTCAAAACTCAAACGGTAATTTATGATTTATTCCTAGCTATTTGGCTAGCTTTTTAAAAGCGTTTTTTTTACTGTACATGCAGGCATACATAAAGTGAATAGCTGCTAACTGTTTTCTAAAGGCTTGCCTTGCTTACCATGAACGAATCTTGCGATGCTCGCCTCCATGTTGAAAAGGTCAAAGGTTATTCTCATCTCGCAACTCGGGCATCAATAAATTCTACGAGTTTCCCAGTGGAAAATACCACATGAGATGGTGTTCATGTGCACTTTTCAAGTCGTCTTTTGGTATTTACCATAATTACCATAGCACATGAAGGCAGCACGTTTGTGACCATTATCAGTTGAAGTGGTCAGACAGTGACCACACATAAGTTACTTACATAAAGTTAAATAACGCATGAAATTGATCAAAAGGACAAACAGCTCTTCCACACCTGACTGGGCTTCATTTGTAGGTTCATTTCTGGTTCTTCCCTGCAGTAAACACCACGCATGGCTGCCCTGGCTCGCTTCTTATCTGCTGTCTGTCTGAATTATTGAAACGCGTTGGGTTGAGTTGCTCTGGAGCGATGAAGTGTGGGTCAGCGATACCAGATAGAGGGTTCAGGGATGGGCTGAGGTGAATGAAGGGCAGAGAGGGACTGCAGTGCAGGTCTGAGTTACAGGCCTTCACGTCTGCTCTTTAAGGCCAATATTTGGTGATATGGTGATAATACAGCATGTAAGGACATTGCTTTTACCACACACTTAAAAATGTTGGGTTAAAAACAACCCAATATGGGTTTTTTTTTTTAACCCAACACTGGTTAAATATTGGACAGAACACATGCTGGGTTATTTTGACCCAACAAGTTGGGTTGGTTTCCTTAAACCAACAGTTGGGTTGAATACAACCCAGTTGGGTTGTTCATATAACCCAATTAAGGGTTCACATTGACTACACTGCTGGGTTCTTTTAAACCAATCAAGTTGGGTTGCTAACTGAAGCTAGTACTCAACAGTGTGTCACAAACTTGCACTTAACAACTATATTGTGGCAGGCTAGGGTTCTATTTAACATAAACTCAAACAGAGACTAACTTTAGATCTTGTAGCAGCTCCTGTGCCTCATACACCACTTAACTACAGGGAGAATGCTGTTTATTATCCTCAGAACACGAACACACACACACACACACTGCACACAAAGGAAGGGAGACCACTAACCAAAAACATAACTTCACTTATGGTGTCAAAGTGCTTATTTCCATAACAGTAATTGTAAACTGAGTAGAACATTGAATTAGTAAATTAGTGTGTAGAACAGTATCACTAAAGATTGTGTAGCTGTAGCAGATAACATCTGTGGCGATATTTAACAGAAATAACCTAAACTTAGAATCACAAACGCACTGTCCCAAAGCATGCTGGGAAACTCCTCCCACCGAACGTCAACCCAATGTGTTGGGTAGTCCAAAACAACCCAACACAACATTATAGAAATTACAACCCAACAGCAAATAACTCCATTCCCAACAAAAATAACCTAGCGAATTGGGTTCTCAGAATACCCAATTCAATGAAAATAACCCAATTAAATTAACCAACAGGCTCAACCCAACGGTTGGGTTGAAAAAACAACCCAGCATTTCTTTGTGTGCATGATTTTGGTAAGATTATTTTTTCTTCTTTTTCCAGGTGAAACTGCAGTAACATCCATGATGTACGACAGACCCCCTGTGTACAGCCCACCTTACAGCACCGCCTCGCAAAGCTTCTACCCCCCGAGGAGCGTACATTCCCCTCAGAGCCAGTACATCCCCTACAATTACAATGTCCCCCCGGAGTCCAACTACATGGAGGAGAGGCCTCAACACTTCTACCGCTGGTTTTCTCCTCCCGGTTTTGTCAAGGTTTTCAAGGGAACCACTGTGCTCATGTGTTTCCTTATCTTTGCCTTTGTGGCTTCAACCTTGGTGTGGGACATGAACGGATTTGGATACGGTGGATACGGTGTCACGGGCGTAGGGAGTGTTGCAGGGACGGGGTCAGGGTATTATGGAGGCAGCTACGGGTACGGCAGCTCCTACATGACACCACAGTCTGCCAAGGCGGCCATGATCTCCATGGCAGCCATTAACTTCCTGGTTTCACTGGGTTTCCTTGTGGGGAGTTTCTCACGTTCCCGGATGACGAGGGGATGCAAGTTTTACCTGATTGTGTTCATCTGTGATATCATCTTAGCAGTGCTTCAGGTTAGTCTCCTAAAAGAAACGAGTTTTGTTTCTCTCTCAAAGTCCTTTTGCATTGCATTCTGGTCTATCAATCTCAGCTCTGCTCCTCTCATCCTGAAATTCACTTTGCATGATTGTTTTGATTGGTATGGTTATACTTGAAAACTCACTCTGACAAATAACATTCAAAAAGCTAGTGAGGAAGATATTTTATAAATTGTCAAGAGCTATAAGAACTAACCTTTTGCCACAAGGGGGCAGCGCAAAAACTGTGAACACAACAGTGACCTTTTTAAACTCTTAAACTTCTATCCTGAACTTGTTCCCAAACTGTTGCCTCCTTTCACCAGCATACGGAGCAATGTATCGCTCCTCGTCTGCATTAATCATTTAGCATTTTGCTTTTGGTCTCTTGCAACTCTGAAAGACATTATCTAAGTCATTAGCTGCTGCATGCTCCACTATGTTCATTAGCTAGTTTGTTCAGTGCTGGGCAGGTCGCATACAGTCGCCTGAAGTCATCGGCTGCCTGCCAGGGCTGAGGAGATTTTGATAATAATTCTGTGTGGGTTCGTCACCGCGAGTGAACGATGTCACCTACACGTAGTCATGTGATTTATTGTAATATATAAACTTAAAAAGATCCCAGGAAATCGACTCGTGAACTTCCGGGCCAGTCACAAAACTCAAAATAACTTGACCACAATCAAATAACACTGTTTAATGTCAGGTTTGCAAGACTTATCACTCTGCTACAGTTATACTGTGTGTCACAGAGAAATTCTGAGACAATTAAAGTTAAGAAATTAAACTTAACTTAACTAAAACTGCTACATTTGATGTGTTGCAGTAATGTGGTGTGAAAATACTCAAGCCAAATCAACTGTGTGATTGAACATACCTCTTTTTTTTAGGGCATCATCGACATTATCTTTGTGATTGGGGTGAACCCAATGTCTCAGAGCTCACAGAGCATGCTGTATAACCCCATGCTGATGATGTGCCAGAACATCCAGGGCAGCCCCAGCCTCAGCGGCAGTGTGGGGGCAGGTTTTCCTGGGGGGTTCCCCATGTACAATCAATACCTGCACCACTACTGCTACATGGACCCTGAGGAGGTCAGTTAGATTATTCTGTTTTATTTTAATCTTGTGAGTCCTTTTCCATTTTGATGTAAAATGTACTTCCTTTCCTCAGGCGGTGGCATTAGTGTTGGGCCTGATGGTAGTGCTGGTTTTGTCCCTGTCTGCTTACTATGCATACAAGACCCGCAGCAAGATTTGGCGCCACGGAAAAGCTAACATCTACTGGGATCAGCCACGAGTCATGCAATCAGAGGGGCAAGACGTACAGGACTGGGTGAGTGTGAGTAAAATCTGTCTCTTCAATGTTCATTTCCTCAGGTGATAGGAGAAGGATGACTGGAAATGCTTGTGGTTCAATGTTCAAGGTGTTTTTATTTACCCGCGGGTGGCAATTTGATTTACAGTCACTAGTGACACATGCATACACATAACAAAAGCGAACAAAAATACAAAGTAATAATTCAAATCACATGGAATTATTAACAATGTTAATGGCCACTTTTAATTTGTTTGTTTTGCATCGTGGCATGATATATCTGCGCCCCAATCACAGTGTCCTGAGTTCAGCCACTGATGGGGGTGGCTTAGATCAGATAGGATTGCCTGTGCTTTTTTCAAGCACCTTACCCTATACAGGTTGTGGAGGTCATTTGCCTGAAAATTTACTGCACACTATGCTCCGTATGTTATTTTTCAGTTTAACAGAAAGTGACCCGTGCCAGTATAAAGAAAAGGTAAGAACAGATTGAATAAAACTGGAATAAAACATTTTCATCAAAACTATGTCGACACTTAAATTGCGAAGCTTGGGATAAAAGTGCATGCACTGATGTGCCTTTTTACATATGGCACCGACCTGGGATTCAAACACAGTTTGTTGTCAATCACAATACCAAGGTATTTGTACTACTGCCCCAGTTCCACAGCAGCACTGTCGATCACAACGGGAGATGGCAGTGGGATTTTTCCTAAAATCGAGGCACATTTCTTAAAGGGATAGTTCACCCAAAATTCAAATTTCACTCATTATCTACTCACCCTCATGTCGACTAAGGGCTGGGAGAATTTTCAGAGTCCTCCGTGCCTTCTCGGAGTTACGGGGGGGGGGGGTCCGCGCAGCAGTATTTGTCCATATAATGGTTGTGAATGGGGCTCACTTTTCTTCGTCCAAAAAGACACACCAAAAAACATCCAAATGTTTAAAAAACAAATAAAAAATAAAAATTAAAAATTAAATAAGTCTATATTTTAAGCTTGTTTGTAGCAGAAGCTCCCAGTGTCTCAGTTCACTGCTCTTCCTGTGTCAACCGGCGGAACAATTTCTCATGTCGGGGCTTCAATACAAGAGGGACATTACAGACGAGCAGCATGGAGGTATTTGGATGTTTTTCGGTGTGTCTTTTTGAACGAAGAAAGGTGAGCACCATTCACAACCATTATACGGACAAATACTGCTGCACGGAGCCCCGCTGTAACTCCGAGAAGGCACGGAGGACTCTGAAAATTCTCTCAGCCCTTAGTCGACATGAGGGTGAGTAGATAATGAGTGAAATTTGAATTTTGGGGGAACTATCCCTTTAAGTTTTTGCCACATTAATGTTTAAAAAGGATGTGTCAGCTATTGTAGCGTTTTTTAAATGAGTGAGTAAAGACAGCTGAGAGAGCTGATAAGCATTTTATTTGAAATTCAGTTGACCCAGAGTTTACACAACTACATGTTTCTACTAAGTTTGAGTTTGCAGGGCCGATATAAACACAACTTTAGGATTCTCATGAGTCACTGGTGCCCATGAGGTTTCACCAGTTCACACTAGCTGCTGCTGTTGAGAGCGCTGGTGTTTATCCCCGACACACCCAGGTTTCACTCTAACTGATCATTAACCTGACTAGTGATAACAGCTGTCCAAAGACCAGCATCATAGGAAAAAGGTCACAGGACTCTTGCATGGTTAGGTTTCAGGTTACAAGCATTTGTCACCCACACGTTTCCTGTACACAGTCATAATCATATACTGTGATGATGATTAAAGATGGTCAGGACCTTTGTAAATGAGTCATTGTGCTCTTGACCAAACAGGGAACAGTTTCTCATGAAAATCCATGTGTTCTGAACACATATATGATACTACTACAACTACTACTACTACGACTATGACTAATAGTAATAATTAGTAATAATAATAGAAATGATAATGAAATGTATGTAGCACTTTTCTTTAAAAAGTTACAAAACGCTTTAGTGCTGATGCAATATCAGTAACAGAATTATGATTAATTATAATATGAATATATAAGACACTATGTCAACATATCAAACAAGTTTAAATCACTATTTATCATTTGTTTCAACAAAGCCAGTCATCAAAAGACTCTCAGTTTCAGCTGTGAATGTGAACATGATGATATTATACCTGCCAAGCACTAGCATATTAAATTGTCACTGCAATCGTGCACAGCATGGTGTTGTAGTTCCTGTTGTAGTTCTTTCGTGTACATGACATGCCCGTGGGATTCTGCACCATTGCACATTTTGCACTATGCACTTTTCACTATGTAAGGTTGTATGCTCCAACGTAATTTCATTGTTATTTATGGCAATGACAAATAAATGATGATTGATTGATTGATTGAACATACCCAGAGTATTAGATTAGGGTCTGTATGTTGATAGGGGACCTTTACCTTTTTTTCATACCACTCTGGCCACGTTGTTATCCAGGTATGTCGGCACACAACAGTAGCAGCAGGTTACAGTCTCACAAACAGTGGGTACAAGTGGAAGAAAAAACAAGTGTGGTTTTAAACACATAATCACAAAAGGACTCATCATGTAAACACTGGTTGAGATGCTTCACATGATGAACAACCTCTTCTCTAAAGAAAGACAACACCTTTGGTTGTATGATAATAACTACATGTATTAATGTTGAGAAGCTGCATAGATCGTAGAGTCATAGTCCTCGTCACAGAGTCTCCATATACACTGCAGTTCATTTTCTTTGTGACCTCAGATTTGAGTTTCCTTCTCTGGCTGTTTCATTTAATGCATTTTTAGCTGTGAGATAAATTGTCGCTTCTAATCGGACCCCGAGTTTGGGAACCGCTGTCCTGGAGCATCAGCGCTCCAGCATTTACCAGGTACTCCAGGTTGCAGAGCGCTGTGGAAGCTGCGCTGTTTGTGCTTCCCAGAGGAGGCTTCATGTGGTATTTAGTGGTGATGAATCTACTAGAGTAGCAGTGTACTATGAATGTATTAAGTCCACTATGACTCATTATGGAAAGGCAAAAAAAAAACATATTCAGTCAGTTTATCTGGCGAGGCCATGGCCTACATAGTGCCTGTCACTATACGCATGTAGCCAGCCGCTTCATCGAGATACAGGCCCCTTTTCTGGAGCACTCTCATCTCGCAGTGAAGATGCTTGCCTTGCAGGGAGGCATATATAATGTATGTGGCATGTATAATGTATAAAAAGGGTTGAGTTGCCTCTGTGTTGCTGTGTGAATCATGGTGGCGCTAAATGATTCAGTCTGCGAAGGGGCTGCTACACACGGCTGCACATTAGACTCCTGGCAAAGAATTAATTTCCCTGTGTTTTGTGCCACGTTTTCATTTAACGCAAGTGGAAACTGTGGTAATTGAGAGAAGGGTGTATAGGAGAATTAGATTAAAATCAAACGCTGCATAATTTTTTTGAAAAATGTGGTGTAGCCTGCATTGAATGGGATGTCTCAATTCATATTTATCAACACGAGCATGTTCCCCAAAGTCAAAGAGGAGCACAGAACCAAGACTACAAACATGAGGTGGTGAGGTGGCACATGTGTGGCTGCATGTCTCAGGAGGGTGGATCAGGAAACACAGAGAAATATTTAGTGGGAATATGAATTTATTTTATGTTGCAGATCTGAAAATAGCTGAAATGACGAGAAGAAGAAAAAATAATAATGGCGGGGAAATTTATAATGGGCCCATTTTTCATTACAGCTTCTTCTTCCTTTTATATAGCACGATAGTGTATATTGAATACCTCTGGGTTTTATACAATATTAAGACATCACTTTGAGGTGTATATTTGGAATATCCCATATACTGCACTTCTTCTTTTTTTTTTTTTCTTTTTTTTTTAAATCACTGTATTAGTCCATAATGAAAACAATCATAAGCTGCAACCCTAAAATTGTAAAGAGATGAAACAATGAAATCAAACCTCAGATTTTCTTGTCTCTGTTCACTGAATTTTTTTTTAGCATTGTTATTAATGTCATAAACACCGAGCGCAGCAATCAATAACACTGGAGTCGCACAAAGCTGCGGCTGTCACAGCGTCCTGCTGCTGCAGCCGATCAGATTCCCTGCAGTTTCTGGGAGTTTTTCCACACTGAGGCTCATCGTCCTCCGACTGCACATTCATGAGATCTGTTTCACAGGCTGCTTTTTCCAGACACTCAGCATCAGCTCACTAGATCTTCATCCTGTGTGACTACACTCTGATCCAGAAATAGGTTGAAGACTATAAGTCATTAATGATGCATTATACAGTATGACAGCAGATTACATGGGGCATAATGCAGCTACTCTGCATCATTAATGGCTGTTTTTTCTTTTTGCCATGCAATTTTTTTTGGTAATGTAATATTTTTTTTTTTTCCACTTCTGTTAATTTTACAGGCTCTAACATTAGTGAGTTGTACCTGAGGTGTTCTCTGTTTGACGCGCTTGCTGCTGTTTACCTGAGGCTTGAGATAATGTAAGAGCAGAAATATTTGTTCCACTGATTTCACCCCTGTGTTCAAGCCTTTCTCAGTGTGCTCTGATACAGACACACAATCTTGCTCTGGTAACATGGATTTCATGTCAGACACAGTTCAGAAAATTGCTTTTATGTGTTTCCTTCCAACTAATTGGCTCTGATGGTTGTTGAAAGGAAGGACTTGAGGTGTGACACTGATCATCATTTTACTGCAGCGTGCCAAGACTACTGTGTGTGTCTGTGTGTGTCCTTGTATCTGTGTGTCTAAATGCATACATGTCTGGCACTCTTTCCTCTGAACACAGTGTGCTCTCCAGTTTGCTGCCCAGAAAAGATTCTCTGCTGCATAAAAAATGTTTTTCACTCCTTCTCAGGACTTTACTTTGAAGATAAAGGCGGTATTATGGTTCTGCGGTTCTGCGTTTGATGTTCTGTACTGTGCATCTCCACATGAACGGAATCAAATCACCTGCTCTTCTCGTTTAAAAATGAAATTCTGGGAATTCCTCATCCAAAAACCAGTGACTCCAACAATAAATAAAATGTTTCTGATTCCAGTTTCTTGGCTTTGTCTCAGGTGAACCATGTTGGAGAAGTGCAGCAGGCGCCAACTGTTGTGTTATCAGAGAGAGCAGCGCCTGACCTCAGGTTGGAGAACAGCGTGGTCTCCTACGGCAATGGAGCGGTCAGCATCTACAGCGAGGGAAACTATAAAAGCAACAGGTGAGTGATGATCTGCACTCAACACACAGGACACAGTAAACAAAAGGTTTCAATCTTAAACCTTAAAACATACAAACACACACCAAACAATGAATAAATAATTATAAAAGAGAAACATATTGACACACGTGCTTTTATCTACAGTGAGGCTTTGATTGTTTCATGGCATAAAACCAAAAATAATCTTACTGCTGAATATGCAGTTGCATGGAGGAAACTGTAAACTGCTTTGTAGGTGTATTTTGTGTGGCAGTGTCAGCTACACAGTGTCAGCCTGGAGCATCAGTCCACTGCTTTGCTCCAGACTGAAATATCTTAACAGCCACTGAACCTGTTGTCCTGAAATTTTGCATTAACATTCACTGTGCCCAGATGATGAGGCTTAAAGACTCCTCCAGCGCTCCAACAAGTCAGTATTTCGGTTATTTCAACCCTCTGACATTGAAGCATTATATGTGATATACACAATCAGCTCTAACATTAAAACATGTGACTGGTGAAGTCCAGCCATGAAACTGTGGAAAAGTAAGACTACTACTACTACAAATTAGTTTCAAATCAAATCACAATCAATTCTGAAAATATGCCACACATACATCAATCAGTCACAATGATAAAAACTTGTTTTAAAGTTATGGCTGATAGGTGACATGAGACACGCGTAGACAGCACAACCAACACACTTTTTCCTAATTTTGCAGCTCAAACTCATGATGACGCCGTTATGTATAAATGGCTGCAGTCGTCCAAACGTAAATGTGTGTATATCCATGTATAGTTTCCCTGCTGACAGCAGTTACCATCGGGGGGCTGAGCCTCTGTACGAGAAGAGCAGGGCAACAGCAAACAGCTCCTCAGACGAGACTAACAGCACCTGGAGGCCTCCTCCTTATCATGTGGAGAAGGAGCAGAAGAAGGAGCAGAGGAAGGAGCGACAGCCCCGTCATGCTGCTCAGGAGATGGTGGAGTCTCAGTGTGAAACTGGTTACACCACCGGAGACACTGGAAATGAACTGGACTGCAACCACACAGATTACCTTTTCAGGTGGGCCAGTTATATAGACAATAAAAACACAACAAAAGATATGTGGGCATGAAACACAAGTGAAGTCAGGTTTTAAATGAAAACCTGTTCTTACTACCATTCTTTATTGAATAAAGGGCTGTATCCTGTGAATGTCATTTCTATTTTAAACATTTTTGTAGTTTTATGTAGCAACATGCAGGGGTCTAAAAAATGATGAATATCAACAGCTAAGTGCAGCAAAAATCAATTCAATCAATATTTTATAAATCAGTGTTGGTCCAACCTAAATAAAAGCATTTAGCACTATCTGACAGTAGGGCAACATTTATCTTGGCTTATCTTTAGAGAATAAGTCTTGCCCTAAAACTATTTCAGAGGAAAATGTTGTAATACCTCAACAATGGGAATCAAGGGTGTGATTGAACAGTGGTAAGAGGACTCATAAGAAAGCTCATTCTCCCGTGTATGTGCCACTTTTTGAGTAATACTGTGAATTTAACAATCCTTTCATGTCTTAACATTAATACCCCACCCCAGGCTGTATCCAGAGATAACTTCAGACAAGCAGCGGCAGCAGTACAAGAAGGAGTTTGATTCTGACCTGGCCCACTATAAGAGTCTCTGTGCCGACATGGATGACATCAGTGACCAGATGCACAAGCTGAGCCGAGAGCTGGACATGTTGGACGAGGGCTCCATGAAGTACCAGGTACAAAACCACAGGAGGGAGGAGCGCAGAGTGGAAAAATTCAGTCATAGCTGCTATTTTTTACTTTGCACCAAAAAGCTTAAGAGATAAACCAAAACAGATTCACCTCGACTTTAGATATTTGCCATTTACTTACACTGTATATATTTTTATATATTTTCATGCATTTTTGCATATTTTGGTGCTACATTCTCAGAATTCACTTCTAACACAACATCAACACAAGTGACTAAAAATTTCCCCAGCAAACCACTGACCAAATTTGTCTTTCCACCCTCAGGGAGTGGCAGAGGAGTACAACCGACTCAAAGACCTCAAGAAGGTGAGTGCACTTCCATCTGTGCTGAAATTAAAGGAAGACTTTGACATGTTGGGGTATATGTTTATTTGCTTTCTTGTTTCTTGTTGTTCTTGAGGATTAAAATAATGTTGATGGTTTTGTCTCTAAAATTCTCTCTCTAGACACCAGATCATCAAGCAAAGAAGAAGCAGTGCAAAGAACTTCGACAAAAGCTTTTCCACATCAAACGCTTGGTGAAAATCTATGACCAGGGTCTTTGTTAGTGTGTCTCCGTAACAAAGAGGATTTATCCTCCATTTCCTCCCTTTGGTGTTTGTATTATAACAGTTGGGTCCATACTGACAAGGCCCTCGTGCCGGCCTCTTAATCGCTGAACCTCAACTCTGGTTTTGACCCTGATGTTTACAGCCGCTGTCAGAATGAAGCCGGTGACCTGTTTTACTTTGTGTGGTTGTAATTTAAACTGGCCCTGTTCACACTTGAACTTGTTTCACCCTGTGTAAGATTTTCCTTTGTTACCTCACATGTTGGTGGAAATGTTGATTTAATGTGTTGATTGGAGAATATTGTATTTTGGTGGTAATGAATGTCAGTTTTTATATGGAGATAATGTCACGAATGAAGATGAATACAAAATGTAAATAAAGTAACTAAAATTCTCCAGTGTTTGGAGAATAATTGGTTTGACATGAATACACTTCTACGTTTATGGTACATGTTGCAGTGTTTATTTGGCATTCTTCATACAGATGTAATTACAACACTTTTTTCAAGTAGTTTGAAAAAAAAAAAACATATCAAAAGACACATCTTCATCCTTTGATTTTTTTTTAATAACATTGCCATACACATGAAATTTTTAAAAACTTAAGAACTGAGTTACACAAAGATAAGAAAACATTAACATTATATTTATCTTTTTTTCTCTATGACATGGTGGAGTGAGTTCTTGCCTAAAAGAAGAACCAATAGCTGTCCAAAGGCCCGATGGCAGATCAAGAAGCAGAGTTAAATACTTATACTTATTTCATGTAGTCGTTCTCGTTAATAAATGCTGAGAGATTTTTTTATTTAGAGCTGATTGTTTTCCTTTCTTTCTTTTTTTTTTAACTACCTAGAGTACATGTGATTTTGTAAACTTGCTACTTGAAATACCCCTGTGAGGTAAATCCTGGTGGACCGGTAAATCAGGGCCCGTCTTCTCCAGACTCATCACACACAGTATGATATTTTGGCATCGAATAATCCTCCAAGTGCGTCCTCATTCATCACAACATAGTCTCACATCACTTGCTAACAGGAGAGACTCACTTAGATGCTCAGAGATGAGAGCGTGAACAGCTCTGCGTCGTATCTGCTGTAATGACATGTAGATGAAGCTTCTTTTTTGACATCTGAACAAATGACAAGAGGTATTTTTCATGTAAATACATATAGGAAAAAAAAACATTTAGAAGCTAACAGAGGAAGCAATACTTTAAATGAAGTTCAATTACACAATGTGAAAGAAGGAAAGAGTCTCAACTTAGCAGACATCCAAAACAACATTTGAACATGCAAAAAGACAAAGTTGGCTGCAATATATATACACTTCAATACACTTTTCAAGGGAGCATTACCTCCAGAAACAGCACTGGTCGACTGATAGTGTTGATTATAAACTCTCTGATCACTTTTTTTAAAAACTATTTGTTGAATATGCATCAATATTCAATAGTCATACTGGAACCCATGTTAAATTCATGTATATACCAACCTGCCATTTCTCAATAATAATAAAAAAAGAAAGGAGAAGAAAAAGGTTGTTTAATGTTTAACTGCTGAATCCACCATCAGTCTAAAACCATATTCAAATCACAAGTGAAAACCATTTTGGGGATATTTTGTTTTTTAAAAAAAGCTACAAGACAAATGTTTGTGATGTTTATAAGACTCATTTCATATTTCACGTGTCCCAAATTCATACTGATAACAAGGCAGTTGTCAAAAAGAAGGCGGTTTCTGGTGAACGACATTTACAGAGGTTTGTGTTTAGGAAATATCAGACTAAAGCATTCTGATGTCTAGTGAGGTATTAGTCCGTTCTCATGTAAGTGTGGCTTCTTGTTTTGTGTGGTTTTTTTTTGTTTTGTTTTTTAAATCTTCTCCAACAGTGAGCCCTGTGAATGAATTTAAATGCATTGTTCACTGGATGGTCAGGCAGTCACAAAAGTCCGTTCATCTCCTTCTCTCTGCTTTGCGTTCAAATGAATCATCTGAGGATGACGCGCGCTAGACTTTGGTGAGTTTTCCTTGGTTTTTTGTTTGTGTCTCTTCCTTGGCTTCCTCCTCAGGTGTCGAGGTAAGAAAGCGTTGAATTCAGATGTCCTCGCTGTGTCTCTAATGTTCAGTTCACAGCGCAAACACACAGTTTTCTGGAGCTTTAAACTTGTTCTGATAGAATCGGGATTGTAATGTTATCAGTCGTGTGATTTAAAAAGGTCACCGTTTCACAAATGGTGAGTCATGGAGAATGAGCCCAGTGTGGGGGAAAAAAACACTCCTCTGACTTTCAGTGGCGGGACAGTTTTGTCCTGTAGATGTATTTGTAGCAGGGTGCTGCTGCCCTCTACATGGAACTGCGGTGTCCTTAGTCACTATGGCATGTGGGTGGTGACATGACTGGCTGTGGTGGCCATATCGGAGCCCAGCGTGAAGAGCTGCTCTCTGGCCTGAGACCTGGCAACCAGAACCACTGAGCTGGCAACAAGACAGATCCAGCCTGGCACCGGCTCCTCTCTCTCTTCTCTGAAGGCCTGTGTTGAGACAGAGGGCTCGTTTCATGAAGGGGGGGGGGGGGGGGGGGGTGCAGAGCGATACAGTACAGTACATATGACAGCCAGCTGGCACTGCAGTTTGATAACTACACAGATGGACAGTGATGAGTCAAGAGGTTTCCTGTGGGTCCTTGTCGTCACTAATCCCAGACGGAGACCTCATCCGTCAGAGGGGGTTTTTGGGGGGAGGGGGGGGCTACTGTCCTGGGACATACGGCCAGCTGATTGAGCTTCCGGAGAGCTGCATGTCACGGATCAGCGTCTCGATGGGTGTCTTTCCTACCAGGCGCATGAAAAAGAGCTGAGAGATGAGGCTGGCGGGAACGGCGCGCAGGGCGGGGAGGCGCAGCAGCAAGCGGCCGAAGCGCTGAGGCTGACTCGGATACTGCATCCTCTCGTACTCTGTCAGAGCCACCTGGGCCTTCTCCTGCAGAGACTCCACGTGGACTGGGTCTGTTAGACCACAGGCGTCTGAGTGAGAGGGAGGGAGGGAGGAGGAGGTAGTTACTTAATAGTGTGGGCAGGTTACATAAAGAGTCGTGATGAGCTGAGAGGAAGAAGGTTGAACTCTCGGCAAATAATGTGATAAAATGCCCATGAGGGGAACACACACAAATAAAGTTGCTCGTCATATGCATAGGCTTGGAAAAACACATCATTTAAAACTCTACACACCCCAACCTAACTTTAAACCAGTGTTTCCCAACCTTTTTTAGCTCGTGACCCCATTTTAATATCACAAATTTCTGGCGACCCTGCAATTACGTAACTGCGGCTGTCAATCAAGATGCACCAGCTCAGATATTTCTATATGTTGCATTTTATTTGAACTCGATTTATATTTGAGAAAGTGAAAGTATAGAATACAATTTTCTAAGATTGTGTGTGGTGTTTTTAATCAAAACAATAATTAAATAATGTTTTTATCAGTCATTCTTTTTATCAATTACTAGACATTTCAGGCGACCCCATTTGAATTCCAGGCGACCTCACATGGGGTCCCGACCCCAAGGTTGAAAAACACTGCGTTAAACTATAACTTAAAACTATCATCAGCTCCTTTTTCGAACAATGTGCGGTATTTTGTTATGTCTTAGCTCTTTATTTTATTGTATTTTTTTAATTTCTCTTTTTCTTTCTTTTGTATGTACAATAGTTACATACATTTTTTTCTTTTTATACATGTTCGAAAATAAAATTCATTCATTCATTCATTCATTCATTCATTCATTCATTCATTCATTCATTCATTCATTCATTCATTCACTCAGCTTCAAAAAACACTGGAGAGCTTTTTAGAGGCACTCACAATGAGCAGTTCCTTTGATGTAGCCACTTATACGAGATGTAAGTTAAGAAATGCACAGTGCTGCATAATGATCGATGACAGCACTAATGATACAGCACATAAGACATTAGCGCATTTGCATTAATGAGCCAGGAGATGGTGCCATAGTGGGTAAATTCCCAGATTGATGTAGCACACCTCACTGCACTTAGGAAAGTTATGATGTTTTCAGAGTTTCTAAGTTCTAACAGTTACCTTTAGTGTTGCTGTCCTGTAATGTGCTTTTAGACTCTTACTGCTGGTGTGGTCAATTCTATTTACTCGTCCCACTCAGTGGAGGCAAGTGCTCTTGGAGAGTAACAGAAAGCCTGTGTAATAAGCTGGAAGTGTGAGGTGCAACACTAGATCACTGGAGGCAGCCTGATGTGGTGGTGCAGTTCACTGAGCAGATCATGTTGAGCAAAGACAATCACCTGGTGAGAACAGCGCGATGGCCTTGAGACAGCTGTACTCAGCCGAGTCCACCTGCAGCCGGGTCAGCTTGTCCACCTGGTCCTGGAACACCCTCACCTGGTCCATGAAGGACACCACGCGCTCCGCAGACATGGGGGAGGAGTGGAAGCCGGCCGCTGCCAACAGGGGGGCCATGTGGAGAGGCAGAGCCGACTGGGCCGCGTTAAGGATGAACAGCTCGCTCCAGCTCAGCCTCAGCAGGGCCACCTGAGGATTTATTGGTGTGTTAATTAGACCCATTACTTCACTGTTCTCATCCATTATTTATGTTTACTGCATGCACTGTATATTTATATTTCATGTAAACATGATTTTTCCAGCGTTCCCTGCTTGATTCTGACCTGTATTTCTGCAAAGGAGAGAGAAAAACTTTTTTCAACTTTCACATGAAATCCATGGTACTGACCTGGTCTGAAACAGGCAGCTCGGGGAAATAAGGGATGTTCCTGGCCCACTCCACGGTGCTGAAGAGAAGCCGGGCAGCCAGTTCACAAATATTATCAATGCCCATGGCGTTGTCTGGACCGGGCTGTTGGTTGTACTGGTGGCCATAGCGACTGCTGGGGTAAGGCTCCGCTCGCAGCAGTTGAGAGATGAGCTCGGACACCGGCTGACCACCGCTTCCTCCGTTGTTGTTGTTGTAAAACTCGCTGCCTCCAAGGCCGCTGGCGCCACCTATGGGCGTGATAGAGGGGCTGAGGCTCGGCTGAGGTGGGATGCGACCGCGTTGAACTGCTGTAGTTTGGTTGGGGGACACAGGGGAGGGGGAGAGGAGGGGAGGAGGAGGGAGGAAAGGAGAAAATAGTGAAGGACAAAGGAGAAGGGGAGGAAGGGGATTTGTGGATGAAAAGGGGAGAGGAAGAAAAGTTAAAACTGAGTCCATCCAGCTGTGCACGTCAGATTACGGGCAGACAGGTGAGACTCGATAAGAAAACCATTCATCATTAAAATGAGGCACAACTGAGCTCAGAGTTATTCCTCAAACAAGAGCGTGAAACACTCTGGTGCTTGTCAGGCTAAGTGAAGGTCATCTGCAGACATAAAACAAAGACTTGGAAGCAAAAATTTACTTTCCATTAAAAATTCAAACCACTGCAATATTAATTCTGCAGGAGAATGACAAAATACTATTGCAGGAACCTTAGTGTGTATTCATCTTTGTACAGACAGAACCACCCAGTGAGACTAAGAACATCACTTAGCATAGAGAAAGTACCGTAGCTGTGACAGACGGCATTTCTGCCAAAACCAAGAAAGCAGGGCAGCCTGTTCAAGAGAGACTCCTTCATTTTGGCGATAGGAATTAATGTGGTAAGCATCTGTCTCCTGCTGAAGTGTCCTTGAGCAAGACACTAAATCCTCTCTAGGCAGAGGAATCCTCCTCTGTCGCTGACCCTGACATCTGACTCTGACCTCCCTGTGGAGGGAGAGGGATTTCTCTGTGGGGAGCCATAATGTGTCTCATTAATGTGTTTTATGTACTGTGAGTGTGAGGGGAGAGAAACAGCTCATCGGAGACACAGGGAACGCAAGCCACTATCAAAAACATCAAAGGTAAAATACATTTCCTTTCCGTATCCGTATGCACAGATATCTTTCTGTATCCGTATGCACAGATATCCGTCTCTCTGGTTATCTTTCAGGAGGATATTGAAGGATGTGTTGCCCAGGCTCCACCACTTAAGGTGAAATCCCCATATTGGATTCTCCTTGATTGAGCCAACGAGTCAGAGGGTTTCTGCTTCAGCTCCAACCAGAGGCTTAAGGCTCTGGGACGCAGGTGTCTTAGCACTGTATCCCTCTCAGTCATTCCTACGCAGGCACTAGATTAAGCCACTTAGTACATGGCAGTGAGCTGACACGCATGGTTAGCTTGGCCATGATAGGGCCTCGACACCCATGTGTGGCCTTTTCACTGCTCTTTGGCGCTCATGGAGCAGAGGAGGAAAGATAATGACTCAGGCAAATTTATCTGTAATTAATTTTTCTCCCTTTTCTAAGGGCAGCTGATGGGACTAATGAGAGAACTCCCTGCTGCACTAAATATCAATTATTATTATTTTTTTTTCATTTTCATGTTGCATTAGGCTATCTCTAATATTACAAGATCCCAGTGTGGCCAACACTGTCTCTCACAATTTCCAAAGCAAAACATTTATTGAAGGATGTAGCTACGGATAAGGTTGGACAGATACCTTCTTTGCGCATGCCAACACGGAAACATTTCTTCAGACGACAGTACTGGCACTGGTTCCTGTGGTGCTGGTCAATCTGACACTCTCTATTAGACCTGGAACATAGACAAAGAACAAATGATGATTATGAAATTAAATTATGACTTTTTTTTTGGGGGGGGGGGTAATCATCCTATGTTATTTACAGCTGGAGTCAGGCACCTGTTTTCACCTCAACAAGTGGTTGTATTATTGTATTATTATGGTAACTGGTGCTTTAATACTGATGACGGAAAATGCTGTGGCAATAGCAATGATTTGACACAAAATAAATACATCCTTAATGAGCCAATGGAGAGATTAATTGATCAACACTTTAAAGATTCATTGACTGTTCAACACAATTAAATATATTAATCATCCAGTTCCAGCTTCACAAATCTCAAGATTTGCAGCTTTTTTTCTCATTTATAAAATTGTGTATTTGTCTTTGTTGAATTTTGGACTTTTGACCAGAAATAACAACAATTTTGAAGAGATCACATTAGGTTTTCACTATTTTTGCAGCTCTAAAACTGTAATTTTATGTATTCAAAGTAGCTAGTATGACTCATTCACAGTTAAAAGAAGTTCAGGTAGTGTATAATAGGTCAGTGAATGACAACAGGAGTCTTACTTTAATGTTAACAAAGTGGATGTAATGTGACTGCATTATAGAGTAGTTTTTGATTTATGAATGTTGTGTTAGTATAGTTCCATGCATGACAGTATTTAACAAGTCCTATCATAGCAACGCATGGCTGTAATTAACGTTAGCCTATTAATTCATTTTTTCATAGTGAAAATGTCCAACATGTCATGCCGTATTTGACTTGTTCTATCCACCACACATGAGTTCAAAATGAAAGTTGTTCTCTTTCTCTTGAAGGATCAGACTAGACAAAGAAAGCAGAAAGACAGAAAATGTTTTGAATTTTTACTTGATGAAATTCTCAAAATGCTAACCTAGGTTTTAGCAACCAGCGAATTGATGAATGAGCTGTATGTTGCAGATCTGGAGCAAGGGAGCACAACGTGGTGTTACTGCTGCACCAACCTTTCACAAAGATTGGCATAACAATCAGTTTATAGAAATCTTGTTTAAAAACATGACGCCTCGGTTTGATCTCCACCTGATCGACACATGACTCATCTGTGCATGCTGGCACGAGATCCCGACACCACACCGCGTGCACTCACGGCCCTGTGTTTATCTGTTTATCATGATCCTCCGATAGATGTGAGTCACCCAGCATCTCACCAGGGCCGTTGTATAGGGGAGAAAGGTGATGATAATTCTAGGGGCCCAGCGCCCAGTGGGGCCCATAAAAAACCCCAGTAGTCTTAGGCTATCTTTGTATGACTGATTTATTCTCCGTAAGTCTCTGACCAATACTCATAGTACACTGTAAAAACTCAACATCTTTCCAAGAATATTTGTCTTATTTCTTGTCCAAATGTCTCATTTCTAGTCAAAACTAATCTCTTTCCACTAAAAATAAGACTCATTACCTAAAAATGAACTTGTTTTTAGATCATTTTCACTTAAATTCACAATAAATAGAAAAATCTGCCAGTGAAAGTAAGTTTTTTGTGCTTGTAATAAGGAAGAAAAACTTGCTCCACTATCAGATTTTTTTCTACTTATTCCAAGTTAAAATCTGCTTGAAAGAAGTAAAAAATGTCTAAAAACAAGCTACTTTTAATATGATGTGTCTTATTTTAAGTATAATGAGATTTGTTTTGACTAGAAATTACATTTTGACTAGAAATAAGACAAATATTCTTGCTAAGATACTTGAGTTTTTGCAGTGTAATGCTGCATTAGCATCAAAACAGAGAAGGCTAAATAAAAAACGATAATACATACGTAGTCTAAGAAAAAAAAAGGGAAAGTTAGGGGGAGGGGCCCACTTTAGTATTCTTTAAGGGGGCCCAGAATTCCTAGCAACGGCCCTGCATCTCACCACATTTGTTTATAATCCTTGGGCTATATCGACGTGCAGTTAGAAGAATACATTACCCACAATGCCCCGCGCACTCACCTGCAAGTGTAGCTGAGGTTGCGTCTGACGCTCCTCTTGAAGAAGCTCTTGCAGCCCTCGCACGTGAACACGCCGTAATGTTTCCCGCTGGACTTGTCCCCGCACACCACGCAGTCCACCACGCACGCCTTGTCCTCGTCCCCGGCCTCCATGTCGCTGCCGCCGGCCTGCGGAGAGCCGTCCTCCTCCTCCCCCCTCAGGTAGCTCTTGTCCCCTAAACCGTTGGTGCCCCCATTGGGATCTCCCCAGCCCCCACTCACCATGGCCATCGCTTGGTAACCGAACCACCGCGGAGGGAAATGGGACAGGCAGCCAAGAGCTTGTTGCTGTCAAGGTAACATAAATATCAAGAAAAGTCCTGAATGTTTGTGTCCTCTTCAGCTGGAGGGAATCAGTGTCTTCTGCTGCTTGGCTGTGCTCTCATTAGTTAATTAAGTCTCTTGATTATTTTAGAGTAAATAACAGATGAAAAAAAAAAACTGTCCTCAGGCTGAACAAGCAGATGTCAATGAAAAAAAAATAGGTTCTAACATTGAGGAGGAGGGTGTTTGGCAGAAAAAACCGAGCAGTTCAGTCTCCTCCCCCTCCACTATGACCTGGAAACAGTCTTCACAGTTGCAACTTTTAGTTTTGCATGCTTGTGGATCTCAATGTCCCCCTCCCTCCCCCCTCTCTTTCTTTCTCTTCTCCTTCCTCTTCTTCTCCCTTTCTTTATCCCACTCGAAGCCACCGTGTGTTGTGTTTTGTCCCCTTTTCTTTCTCTCTGGAGCAGTCCCCGAGACGGTTGAAGAGAAGCCTGTTCCAGCGCTGCCCCGGTCGAACGCTCTCAGCCCAGGAACCTTTCACAGGAAACAATGAGTCAAACACACCGTGCACATTTCTCCAAAACAAAACAACCCACAAAAGAGAGGGCAGAAGGCAAACGCGAGGCAAATGACACAAGGTGAAAATCACCCACGGCACGGCACGGCTCCTCACAGTCTTGTTTCACCCTCACACCCCCAGCCCTGTCTCTGTAGCAACAGTAATGGCTGAAAAAGGACCTCAGTGTAGCTCGCCTTAGCACATGCCTGGAGAGGCTCTGACCGCCCCTCTTAAAGTACCCCTCACACTGAAATGATCTTCGCTCGCACCAGCTATTCCACATATTAGGCAGCCGTCTATCTACATTTCCACCTTTTAACCCCCCTAGAAATGATGTCAAGCTTACCTCAGAGCAAACATTAATGTCCTGTGTCTATGGTTTCCCCTCACTGGAAAATAAATCCTCCTCTCGCTCTAGATCTTCCTTCCATCCAGCGAGGCAGAGAGTGCAGACACAGCTCTCCTATTCTGCTGTAATCCTCTCAGCGGCAGCGGCGGTAACAGCATTGTGACCCACAATCAAGACATTCCAGATCGAGCAAATCAACTTGACGTCGGCAGGCACCACCACAACAACAACAACAACATCACTTTGTCGAGGGTCGTGGGTCCCTTCAAGGCACCGCCAGCTGCAGCAGTGGCGGCGGCGGCGGTGGTGGACGAGGGCGACGTGGACCGCCTGTGCTCACTTCCCAAATAACACAGCACAAGTAGATCCTGAAACACAAGGAAGTGCTGTGTCTCTCCCCCCCTTTGCTTGTTGTAGCACGAGTGATCGGCTGTGACAGGATCCTCTGTGCTGCTTCCTTTCAGGAACAAAAAAAAAAAAAAAAAGGAAATCAAGAAAGCAGGAGAGAGCGTCCGCCTGCTCAGCCCTCCATAGTTCCTCTGGTCCCTCTCCCGGCACTCATGCAGGCTTCTGCCTCCAGCCTTTTGTCAGTGCTTGCCCACCAAGAACTAATGACTTGCGGCCTAGCCCTGTGTGCTGCTGTTCGCCAGTGTGTGTGTGTGTCTGTGTGTGTGTGAAACCTTTCCCTGTGGCTCAGGCAAAACAGGAGGTGGGGGTGGACGGGATGGGTGCTCTTCTCCCCCCCCTCCTCCTCCTCCTCCTTTCTCTCTCTCCCTCTCTCCCTCTCTCCTTCCAGCTTCAGAGTCCACAAATCAAATTATGATTCAAGGAAATGGCCAGAGCCGGAGACAGGCTGGATTTCTTAGCCTTTGCTTCTTTTTTTTTTCCCTTCTCGCCCTCTTTCGTCCTGTCTGTTTTCCTCCAACCTATTTGTGTGGGTTTGAGAGAGAGAGAGCAAAGAGAGAGAGAGGGGAGTGTGTGCAGAGGGGGAGGGGGCAGTCTATGTGTGTGTGTGTGTGTGTGTGTGTGTGTGCTCCCAGGGATTTGACACTGCTATTCAAGCCCTGTAGTTACCATGGTGCCGGCTGCCTTATATGGCCATTGGAGTCAAAGAGCAAAGAGAGTGGGCTGTGTGGGGCAGCATGCACACACACAAACACACACACAGGAAGAATGTGGAGGATCTCTCTCCTCAGAGATGCAGAAAGCATGACCCCAAAGCCTCACAACCACCTCAACAATACCAGATTACCCTGAAGCCCCGCAACAAATACAAGCATGCCGATCGCCTGCACGCTCTTTGTCTTCCAGAAACCGTTTGAATGCTGTATCTGAAAGTTTTCACAGGGCAGCGCACAATTTAAGAAGCCAAACAGAGCAGCAGTCAGATGAACTACATCTCTCAAAGCGAGAATATTTTTTTCTACCTACTGGATAAAAGACACTTTGATCCTGATTCCTGCATATGTGCGAGCAGCTTTCTCCAGAACACCTTATTGTGCTGGAAATAAAGGTTACCATTTTGTGGTCATTGCTCATTTCTCAAAGGGCCTCTGTCTCAGCGCTTTGTGGAGCACACGGTGATTTGTGTTCGAGGTTACCCCAAGAGGTCAAACTGACTTTCACGCCCCTGCCGCGCTTAAATGCCCAGGGTCAAATGCAGATAAAGGAAGGAGAGGACACACAACAACCCTGGATAAGAGCTTTAAGAGATAAGTGGTGAATCTGCTTGTAAATGTGCAGCTCTTTGGGGGCTGAATGGGGGGTTGCAGCTGCAGATATGGAGAGATGAAAGTGTCAGTGCCTTTGGAGATTCACTATATGCAACCTGTTGTCTTATCTAGGCAGCATTTACCAGAGATTTTAAAGGCATTCTTTCACCCTGTGGACACTTTTATGGCATTCCTAAAATCTCAACCCATCTTTACCCCCTGGAGAGCAGAAATGTGTGTGTGTGTGTGACACAAAGGCATTGTCTCGGCTATTGTGTAGCTAATGGGTCATCAGAGGTGTGTGTGTGTGTGTGTGTGTGAGAGAGAGTGTGTGTGTGTTAATTTGACTGAAAGTCCCTTTAATTAGGCCGCTGTGCCTGCTTATTGTCACTTCTTGTGTTGGGTAAGATTAGGCTTGTCAAATAAAGGGGACTTGCAAAGGATTGTGTGTGTGTGTGTGTGGGGGGGGGGGGGGTCGCTGATCAAAAGTAAAAAAAAAAAACATACAGTACATTTTAGTAAATAGGTTTTGTATAGGGTTTATGGCATAATTAGTTAAGCGTTCATTATTTGTAACATCATTTTCTTTATTTTCTGTAATGTTTGAAAAATATTACTCAATTTCAGCACCATCACTGCTCTGGAAAATCTGAAATCACACTGTCAGAGAGTTTTATTCACACTGACATTTATTAGACTAGCAACTTATCTCTCACTCAATGTTTCTGTAGATTTCATTCAGCTTAAGCTCATGGAGCTGTGGCAGTTTTCCAACAGGTTGCTATCATGACATGACAGTGGCACATTCTTGAGATTTCTCTTACCCATCAACTAAAAAGAAGACTCCTGTTAGCTTTCTAGTAGATATGAAATGGAATATTTTCAATAGTGGGTTATTCTTAGGTTGGCAGATCATACATTTGCAAGAGCAAAATTTGATTAAATTAGAATATCTACAAATAGTCAGTACTTTGTAAAATAACATTATGCAGACTGAATAGTGCATTATAGACAGAATGTTCCATATGAAAGTGAGAACATGCAAAAATGGCATGGATGTCTGTCATTTCCACTTCTGTGTGTGTGTGTGTGTGTGTGTGTGTGTGTGTTTCTGTGTGTGTGTGCATGCTGCCCCACAGATTCCACTTTGAGAGATACCACTGGGGACAGGAGTGATGTGACCTTTGAACTGACAGTTAGGAATCTGGATGGTGAGAGCAACAAATCCAGAAATGCAAGACTGCAAAAGATGCCTGACAAATGGACACGGATACACAGGCAGCAAACAGTGAGGCACAACAGTCTAGTTGTAATTTATAATTCAGACACTGTCTTTACACAAAACATTAAAGGCTTTGGCAGCCCCAAATTGTAAACTTGAGAGTAATCACTCAACTTGTGCCATTTATGAAGCATCAAGCTTCTAAACATTAGGCTAAGTGTTTCTGGGTTACAGTTTTCCAACTGTCCTGGTGGCAGACCCTGACACTTAACTTTATCATTGAATTATCGTGGCAACAATTTGTGCATAGTTTACGCTCTAAAATAAACGTATCTATCATGTCAGGTTTTGGATGTCCACCAAGTCATATGTTAAAAAGATGTTAACATAGCCAGAGGACAAAAATAATACTTAAATCCAGGACAGCCATCTAGATTGTCCAAAAACCTGATCTATTTATTTTGCACTGCATTACAGATAATGATTTGTGCAGCTACCAGCTTGGCTAGCAAAAGTAATAGGTCAGATATGAACAGTACAAAAATGGTATATTATTGGGTGCTGAGGGCAAAGAAGTTAGTGCATTATGGTATTGATTTGAGAGAAAATAATTCAGAACTGGATCTAAAGAGGATCTAAATAGAAATAGCCTATAGCTCTTAGACAAGTGCATCGATATTTGAATTATTAAAACAAGGTTAATTCTACTGCTATGGTGTTGACCGAATTCACCAGGAAGTGTTGGTTAACGTCAGTCCAGAAGATCTGTATGGAACTTGCACTAATTTAGGTGTCCACGATATTAATGACCAGTCAAAATCTTTGTACGGCCTTGCTGGCTGTCTTTTCCTGCAGCCATTGAGAGTCACTTGTGTTCCTCATCTCCCATGGTTACACACACACACACACCTGTTGAGTTTTCATGCACCACCACCAGTGAGCATAGATAAATAAATAATTATACACTGCAGCAGGTAGACACGTATTTGTATGCAGCGCCATGTTTGTCCATGTCTCTTCCAAAGGGTTTGACATTATTCTTTTGTCGGTGGACGGTGGTGTTGTTTTTTCTACTTTTGTTGCAGACAGATTGTGACTGGAGCACACATCAGCCTTGTGATATATCGAGTGCACTCGGAAGACGCATCTTAGCTAAAAACTGCATGTCTTTGTTCAGCTGGCAGGGTCTTGCTTTATTGGGGTGAAAGGTCTCCAAGTTTGGTGTGTAATTTGAGGAAGTTAATTAACAAGTCATGGTTGTAATTTGAAACCTTTCTTTGAAGTGGAGCATGCTTGGTTGGGATCACAGTATGTGACCTACCTACAGTTCTTTAGTAGGAAAATGTATAAACAGCCTCTTTGTTTCAAATCTGGAGTCTGTGTCAGTCAGCTAGTTTATAGAGATCAGTGCATAACCTTGTGGTGTAAAAGGCTCTAGATCAGCTAAAATGACCGGTCAGTCCTTCATGGCAGCCTTGTTTGCTAGACTCTATCCATCTGCTCTAATGACCCAATAGTCTAATATTTTCAGCATTCAGTCATTCAGGTCACAATTTCTTCACCTTTAATACTTTGTTTGACTCTGTGAATTTATGTCTAGGATCTGACCCCGTTTTCCACATGTGTAACAATGCCTACCTACAGCATCAGAAACTTGAACAATCTTATACTGTATGTCAGTGGTTCGTTTTGTGACTTGGTGTGCGGTCTGCCTTTTGTGAACCTTGTAATCTTGTTTAGAAAGCCAATCAGGCCAATTGATTCTCTGTTTTCTTTGTCTAGATGTCAGAGTTCTTTTATAGCTGGCGTACCACAAGGTGGGTCATTAAACCCCACCCTTTGACATTTTTGTGCAGGCCCAAACACGACTCACTCTAGCTATTGATCCAGTTAACATTTTAACCATTTAAGTTAACCTTTAAGGGTCATTACAGAAGACCATCCCATAACAAATACAACCCCCCCATCACACATGTCTGGATCTCTAAAGTTAGGCCACCCCTCTCCCCAAGGCGACCCCACCAAAGACAGTAATTCAATCACAGGGTGTTAGCAGTGTGCTCTCAACCGCATCAGCATATGGAAACTAGGTCTTTACTTAAAGTAATCATGATGAGGTGTCTGTGCAGCTTTCTCGCGGGAGCGGCGTTTCATCACGCTCTGGTGGCCGTCAAATGTTTAGACTTGCAGTGACAGCTTCACCCTGAGACCAGAGTGACCTGTGACCTTTGAGGAATGGACAAGCCTGGAAACAAAAACAGAGGCCTTTTGTGCGGGTCAAAGGAAAAACATCTGCTGGGCCGAAGACACAGAGAGAAGAGGAGGGGGTGGGATTAACTCTCGGGTATCCATCATTCCGTCTTTCAGCCACCTCTGTTGAGAGGTGCCTGCTGGGAACATGCAGAAAGCCACTGTACATCACATCATTACCACCCAAATCCTCCTTATTTCATCCATTAACGCCCCAGCTGCCTCCCTGGCTTAGTGGGAAAAATTGATTAAAAAAAATACGCAGATAAATACAATATGAGGGGAGAATTTCTTTGATATGAATGCTGCCGTGTCTCTTATCACAGCACCACAGGAGCCACTGGTCACAGCCAGTCTTTCATTTTTAAATTAAATTCAAGCCTGAATAAATGATCTGAGAGGATTGCACATCACAGCGCCTGTTGAGAAAATTAATTTGAATGATTCTTGCTTTGATATCATCATGCATTGTCATGGTAAATGAGTGTCTGAATTTTTTTTTTTTAACCTTGCTGAAGCAGTACAGTATAATTTGAATTCAGACGATGGGATATTGCCCACTCAGTAGCTTGAGCGCAAACAACAAAAGCAAGCATTCCCACTTTCTCTCTCCACTTAACACAAACTGTGCATATGTAGTTATTTAGCACCGTATTGTTTATTTGTCTCTGTTCAGTCTGTTGGTCAGCCAAGTATTTACCACCCCCACACACCCTCCCTGCCCCCTCTGTGTCCCTCACTAACAGAGACCTGTTTCTTCAGGCCGGCCATCTGATATAGCAGGCTGTGGTTTGTGTAATCAGATCTTTCAGAGCAAGTTACCAATTAGCCGAGCATCTCTGGAGGGAAACCTCGTGGTGTGATTCTTTGTGCTGCTTAGGCTTCGTCACAGGGAAAATCAATCTGCTTGTTGTATGAGGTTGGTGAAGTAAAGGTAGCATGGAAGGTGGGAGGAGTGAGAAATGGAGGAGGGAAAAGAGAACAGTGAAGTAACTCAGGCTTTCTTTTTTGGAAAACATAAAGGCAAATTGTCATTCTTACATTTGAATAAATAAAAAAAAGTGTAAATGAGAGCAAAGACTTAAATGTGTGATCTGGCGCTATTTTGAAACTAAAGTCAGGAGATGCCAAACTAACAGCGACCCAGTTAAGTTGGCTCAGTAGGTGTCATCTAAACAGACAAATTGGAGGTTAGTATTTAGTAAAAAATTATATCATAATTATACAATTTAACATTTGTTGTGTCTGTTATGAAGCATTGTAATAGAATACTGAACAGGGATATTTTGTTCTTGTATTTCCAGGCGCAATTAGGATACTTTTATTTTGAAATAATTTCTCAATTCATAATTCCATAGCAATGTAACCCAATGTATGAATGCTGAGTCATGCCTTATGAGGCCTTCGTGAATGCATTATTGGAACATGCAGATCACATTTCCACCATTCAATGTCTTTATGTTGAAAAACAGTTTGAATAGTCAAGCTTGATTTGTGAGACTGGACTGCAGGTGTGTGTTGTTCTCTGAAGCAGCCAAAGATCAGAAATGTCTTGTTTTGAACTATTATGCTCATCCCGAGGTAATGATGGATAAATAATTAAACGAGTGGAGGCACCTGACCTGAACCTGAAAACACAGCAATCCGGGAAATCATTTTGAAAGTTGGACTCTGAATCATCATTGATCATTAGTTTTTTGTTGACAGTTGTAAAGCAAATAATCTTCCATGGCCTTGTGGATCTAGCCTGAGAGCATATTATGTTTGAAGAACAGATCTGGACGACAGTCTTTGCTCTGCGTTGTCGTGAGATGATTCAGCCCTGACAAGATGTGCAACAGATATTTTGGATGTCTTCTCCTCATTTGGTTTCTTGCAGTGCTACATGGTGAGGGCATTGAGTATTTTCATACACAATAACTTCACTTTGTAAGAAAGAATATGAGTAATCTTTCCTGTTGTTGTTTTTCAGCACAAAGTGAAACACAGTCTTGTAGCACTCCTGAACTGGCTGGCGGTGTCTTTGCCCCGAGGCAGGAGACTTACTCTAGTGGAACCCAGCTCACCTATATCTGCAATGAAGGACTTAAACCTGCAGTGAAGGGTTGGTGGGCCACAATCACATGTGAAAATGGCGAATGGTCTCATCAGGCACAATGTATAGGTAAGTGTTCCCTAAATACATCTATAGTTGTCTTAGTTTTAACCAAGCTACCTGTCTGGCTCCATAGTGTCAGTCAATCCTCCACAACTTTGTTCCTGTTCCTGTTTCTGTTCCTGTTAATACAGAGATTCCCCTAAAGTCACAAAATACAGATACTTATGTCTCTGTGTCTAAATTCATGAATCGACGCCAATCAAAGTCTTAAGCCCCTCCTGTAAAAGTCTCAGAGATGCAAGAGTCAGTGAGAGACAGTAGTAAGAGTGGGTGAGAGGAGTGACACACAAGCAATGTAACAGATTATTTTGTAAAATGGCTTTGTATCACTATATTCAACTATACGCTGTGCTACAGTTGTTTCTGCTCACAGTTACACTATTTTGTAAATCCACAGATTTCAGTTCTCTGTGGTGGCTATGGTTTTTATTGTTTGTTGGTTGTGCTTGTTGTTTGGCATTTGTTGATTATAAATACAAGGAGTTAAATATGCTTGCTTTGTTGTATGATAACATTTAGTAACATGCATTTCACTTTTGTAGCCTATTAGCCTGGGATCAGTAACTCTTATATCAATCCATTGTAGTATTGTTTGTTGATGTTTGTTGCATCAGAATTCACTTGCACCCCTATAAACAATCAGGCCCCACCGTAGCCCCCCCAATTAGGTGCCACCACTGGTTATACACTTTGGAAATTGTAAAGAGGCCATCTTCAACTTATCAATGCTGTCTTTCCACTGATCCAGGTGATGGTTCTTCAGGAGCAGGAGGTGTTGGAGGGGGCACAGCTACTGGCCGTGTGGGACAACTTACAGCTGAAGGTAGGATTATGGAGCTTTCTATCAGTGTGACGTCTTGAAGAGCAGATTTCACTGATTTGAAGTTAAATTTACTTCATGGAGATCTCAAACACCCACTGCACTGATCAATAGACAGCCTCCAGCTGCTGTAGCCTTATTGATCCACTAGGTGTCAGTGTGTTACATAGTATATTGACTACATTGTCTGTGTGTGTGCATTGCACTGATTCCGTTCTCCGCTGTACCACTGAAAATAATGAACTGAATTGTGTGCATCTAAACATGGTCAATGTTTACATAAATACATGTCAGTATTATGTACAATACTGACAAGACAAGTGTATTAGCTGTTAAATACATGAGCCACTTTTATATTATATTATACGTTTTTTTTAGTGCCAAATTAAAAAAAAAAAAAGGACTACAAAAATAGTAATAGAAATATGATATTATATTATTTTGTATCTCTGTATATGTATCAACATAACATTTGAGCATATTTTAAGACTTTTTCTTTACCCCCTCACACTAAAAGTGTAAGATGAGTTGTAATGGTAATAAAGTTTCAAGTCCAATATGCCACGAAGACTTGCTTGTGTTCCATGTTTTAGGCTAGTCATTTAAAGGAGTAGTATTTAGTACTACTTAAAGTCAACACATGCAAATCTATGTGGATGTTGTGGGTGTATGTTGAGGAGTGTTGGGTTCAGTCAAGTGATTATTTTGTAAGATCTCCCCTCTGATCATCTCCTATCCTCAGTTAAGACGGTTAGTAAACAACATGCTATGGTCTTGTTAAATCAGTAACTTTGAGATTATTTTTTATTAGTTAGTCAGTCAGTTAGAGCAGTGATTCCCAACCAGTAGGGCACATTGCAGGGGGTACGTGGAAACATTTATTAGGCTAATTTATTTCCAAGATGAGTAAATACAAGTAAATATACTATGTCATTTAATAAGCCCATTACTAGAATGGTCGTTCTCACCAGAAGACAACAACCTGTGGCACAACTCTGTGTAGGGTTGTCAAAAGTATTGATGCTAAAACGGCGCATCTGTATACATCGTTTAAAAAACGGCGATATTACGGCAACACTCCTCTCTGGCCTCCTTTCTTCTTCTCCGCTGTCTGAATGCACGTGTGTGTGTGTTGTGAGAGAGGAGGGAGGGGGGAGCCCCCCTGCCCGTCAGAGGAGAGGAGAAATGCATTGTAATGAATGTAATGAAACAATAGCAACACAGACACTGAAATTGCACGGGATCATCCCTATGTTCCCCACTTTGTATGGGACTGGGGAACATAGAACCATTTTTCTGAAAAACGGTCCTATGTTCCCCACTTTTGCCCAAAAGGACCCGGGGAACATGCAATTTTTGGTCCCATACCTGGAAGTGTAGTTGTGTAGTTTGCCTATTTCTGAATGAGAAGTTGAGTTGTGACTTTGAGCGAGAAGTGGAATTGTCCCATTGGCTGGGTTTAGGCAATGAAGAAAGGAGTTGGTTAAGTTTAGTAAAAAGACCAGGTATCAATCAAATCAATCAATCAAATTTTATTTATATAGCACCTTTCAAAGCAAATAGATGCCGTTCAAAGTGCTTTACATTTTGACTGAACAAATATATATATATATATATATATATATATATATATATATATATATATATATATATATATATATATATATATATATATATATATATAGGAGGTAAAACAAGAAAAGCAAGGAGACTAATGCACGAAGATTAAAAACAACAAGAGAAAATAACAACTTTAAACAACAATACAATTTTATAAAACAAAATGGAATAAAATGCAGGATAAAAAAAGGAGAAAGATAACAATAAGAAAGAGTATAAAACTGTAAAATAGAATAAAAACACTGTGAGACTATAGCATAAAAGCCAGATTAAAAAGATGGGTTTTTAGCCTACGTTTGAAAGTGTCAATGTTTGTAACTCCTCTCAGATCCTCCGGCAGGCTGTTCCACAGCTTTGGGGCATAGTGGCTGAAAGCAGCATCACCAAATGTTTTGGTTCTGCTCTGAGGGACAGGTAGAGGCTAGACAGGCCAGATAGATAGATAGAGTCCAGACATGTGAAATTTTTAATGTGAGTTTTTATGTTGGTGTCTGTATGTTTATGTTTAACTGAGCCCAAACTGATGACAATTTTCTGTCCCTGTGACAGATAATAAAGTTTTTTGAATTGAATTGAATTGAATTGAATTGACAAATAGAGAGAGTCCATGGACCAGCAACAGCAGGGAACATAAGACCCTTTTTTTGAAAAAGGGTTTTATTTTTAGTGTGACAATGTGGAGACGATAAACACAAAAACAGCCAGGAACAACTAAAATGCAGGAGAATACATGTAAAATGTCTTTGTACAAATTTTAAAGAACAATGAATATGATTTTCATTTCATAATCAGTTGTGTTACGTTCTGCATGACCACTTTTGTAGAATCATCAACACATACAGTATGAGTGAGAGGTTACTCATGGCACGGTGAAAAGGCTCAGGGGGTACACAAGACAAAAAAGGTTGGGAAACACTGGTTTGTTCTCCAGCTGCAGCGACTCAGGCCAAAGTTAGAGAGTAACGTCACAGACCTAGTTTCAGTGTCCATCACTGAGTATTCTCACCAGGGCAAGAAAATCTGAACAGACTCCCTCAGCTGACAGGAAGCCATCCCTGTAAACAACTTCAGTTTGCTTTGTGCCAGCAGAACATTTTATATCATAAACACTACCAAAACAATGGAGCTGTCTTCCCTGTCTACCTGACCCACTGAGGGTGTAATCAGAGCCCCCTCTAAGAGCTGTACGTTCTGTTACGACTGTGGCTGTGACGGTCTGAGAGCACTTCTTAAGCTGATAAACAAAATTTGACTGGTCTGGAAACATTCGGTTCAGATAAAAGTTCTTTGAAACTAGTTTCTAAAATCAAATCAACCTTTTAAAAACCAGTTCTACCATAATCAAGCTTCTTAAAGTGATCATTTAATACTTTTGACTTGCAAATATCTTACTGTTGTTCTGAAGAAGCAAAATGTTCAGTCTTTTATTAACCTTGCTAATATATTTAGGTGCTCAGTGACATGATGAAAGCTCCTGTGTTTTGTAGTTCAGTGATTCGGGGATTGTCTGTGTAATAACATGTTCATAAATCCTTGTCATCTTCTTCCACATAGACACAAAGTCACAGAAATCAAAATGAATCATAGAAATGATAATTTTTAAGTCAAAATTAGAAGAATTTGTATTGGATGATCACATGCCTTTCATTAGTTTTCGTAATTGGACTTTTATTTTACTATTGTGCATTTTATGTTGTTTGTTCTTGTTGTACTGTATGCATGTTTGTAAGGGTCTATCTGAGGACCAGTGACCTTAATTAGAGCTTTTAAAGATGTGGTGTCTGTGACTATCCAGATTTATCTGGACATTATCTTTGGACATTTTGCAGGATTGAGGGCACCTTTAATGTGATTTTCAGACCAGTAGAGTATGTAACTGTTTGTTCTCGCTTGTCGATGTTCGTGCATTGTTCAGGGTGTTCTACAAAAGTACAGTGCAGCCACCCTTTACACAGGAAAGACTTATATCCTTCTATACTGGATATATCCGTTCCAGGCACGCACACCACTAAACCTTTCACCATCCTCATGCTGTTTGTAGAAGTAGCACCAAGAGGTAATTACTAGTCCATGTTGGTATGTACATTTAATGATCAAAAAGACTTTAGCAGATGGAAGTGTGAAAAGTTATACATCTATCCTCTGTTATGATTGTGTTCTCTTCTATAGTCTTATTGGTCCAAAGCTCCTGAATAGAAAAAGAAAAAAAACAATGAAAAATGTAATATACATAAGAGTTAGAAGTAACAAGGATAGATAAATAGTTCTACAATAAAATAGAATAAAATAAAAATAAAATTATTCATGTAATTTAAATGAAGCATATCTATGGTCTAAAGTTTAGGAATGGTCCTGTTTATTCAGCAGCTGACGCCAACAACTGAAAAAGCTACATTTTCATAGAAAACAGACTCGGGGATCAAGACCTCAGATAAGTTAACTTAAAGTCAACATAGGCAACTTTGTCGATGTTGTGGGTATAGGTTGAGTATAGGGTTCACTCAGGTGACTTTGCTGTAAACTCTTGATCTTTCAGATATCACAGCAAACACTGCAATATATACTCTCTCATCATCTCATATCCTCCAGTCAGTTTGAATCCATTCAGACATTTTTTTTTTTTTTTTTTAAATCTGTCAGTCAGTTTGAGGAATTCTTCTCAAACACTGGTTTGTGCTCCAGCTGCGACCACAGAGGTGAAGGGGTAACGTCAGTCACAGACCTAGTTTTAGTGTCCATCCCAGAGTGTTCAAACCAGAGCAAGAAAATCTGAACAGACTCCCTCAGCTGACAGGAAGCCATCCCTGTAAACAACTTCAGTTTGCTTTGTGCCAGCAGAACATTTTATATCATAAACACTACCAAAACAATAGAGCTGTCTTCCCTCTCTACTTGACCCACTGAGGGTGTAATCAGTGACATCCAGAGCCCCCTCTAAGAGCTGTGACGTTCTGTTACGACTGTGTAACCTTAACTGCACTCTGAGGCTGCTGGATGTAATTCTTCTGTTTCACACGTGATGTGAAAGTTGCTTCTGAGGAGACTCAAACTACAGTATTTGGCTGGTTTGGAAACATATGGTTTAGATAAAGTTTTCTCTAGAACTACTTTCTATAGCTAAAACTGCTTCCACCATTGTGATCGTTAAATATTTTTAATGTGTGGCGGTTGCAGTGGAACTGAAGTAGAACACTGTAGATACAAGAAGTTAATGACCCAAAACGTGAAATAATGACCCAACACCTCAGATGATGGAAGACCAGCACAGTCTGTAGACTGGGGATAGTTCAACATTTTGGCAAATTGGCCCATTGCCATAATCCCTATAGTCATAGCAGTAGGTTTGTTACCTTTAATTGTCAGTGTAAGCTATTTTTAGAACGGCGGAGCAGAGCTGCAAGCTGCTCAGAGCTACGCTACGGAGGCTAATGGGATTTCTTGGTTCATCAAATGCACAATCCAACAACTCCAAAACGCTCTCGTGGACAAGTTGTGACCTGTACATTCACCACGCTATGAGATAATGCAAAACTGCTGATGCGCATTCCTGTTGGGGGCAGTTTTTCAGCAAGCAGTCTCTGCATTTACCTTGAAAACAACTCTGCCTTGCAACTTTCTGTTATTATCTCATAGCGTGGTGAATGTGCAGGTCACAACTTGTCCACCAGAGCGTTTTGGAGTTGTTGGATTGTGTATTTGATGAGTTTGATGAGCGAAACCAAGAAATCCCATTAGCCTCCGTAGCGTAGCTCTGAGCAGCTTGCGGCTCTGCTCCGCCGTTCTAAAAATAGCTTGCACTGACAATTAAAGGTAACGAACCTACTGCTATGACTATAGGGATTATGGGATTATGGCAATGGGCCAATTTGCCAAAATGTTGAACTATCCCTTTGAACTTCATGGAGCTGGTATTGAAGTGGACAAAAGGTACAAAAGTACTGCAGGTGCAACACAGTGTGGGAATGCGTTGCAATGAACTTATGAACTATATTTTATTTCCACTGCAGAAACTGTTGGTTTGATGCTGGATTAGTCAAGAAATTATATTCCACGAAAGTTTTAACATGTCAGCATGACTGAAATTTGTCAGATATTGCTAATTTCAGAAACAACTACACATATGTAGGTGTTCTGAAAGCTAAGGCCTAGTCCACACGAGCCCGGGTATTTTTGAAACCGGAGTTTTGCTCCGCGTCCACACGAGTGGTGTAATAAAAACACTCCGTACACACGCAACCATGGAATCTGCTACCAAGTGACGCAATGCACGTATGGAAGGCTGTTTTAACCAATCAAAATACAGTGGAAACCACTCAACATGCGAGCGGTTCAAAATGAAGAAAGACCCTGATCATCAGGAAATCTGAACATTTATACTAGAGGAAAAGCCCACCTCTTGGGTGTGTTTACATCTTTTGTTTTCTGTGGGGTCAGCCCCCTACTCAGGATGTCTTTTCACCTTTCACAGGTATCGGCACCGACATCCTAGAGTGTGATTAAGGGCTCTAATCAACGCAATTAAAAATACAAAAGGGTTTGAGTATATCATCGGTACTGACATCCTGGAGGGTGATTAAGAGGTCTAGACATTAAAACAAATGGGTAACAAACAAAAGAAGATCTGATACCTTGGAGGGAAAGCAGGGGGTAGGGACGTCACAAGTGATTAAAACAAAGTAATATTCAAATTTACCATTACAGGATCAAAAGGCTTGGGACGGAATCATTTCTATACAAATGCTGTTTAAATAATTTGTTATCAAGAAATCCGCTTATAGTGTTCATTTTTGGTCATTTTATGGATGAAAACATGTGCAAAAACAATTTCAAAACTACGTGTAGCCTATTTCTTTTCTTTTCGGCGGTGTCCCTTTGACGTGCACTGCTGCAGCAGCCTGCACATGTTGCTGCGCTGTGTCTTGACTCTTGTGCTGTGTGTTGTTGTGCGCTGTGTGCATCACCTGGCTGCTGAGCCACATGACTGTCGGTGCGGAGCAACTCATTATCACTGGCTGTTGTGTTGTCTGTCAAAACATGGATGAATGAAACATATCCACTTTATATCACCTGCGGACGTCACGAATAAATGCTCGGCTTTTGGCTCGTTCCGTTCATCTCCGCATAGGCTCTTTTCATCACTGCATGACAGCAGTGCGACCCCCCCCCCCCCCCTCCCGTCGTACCCAGTCTGACAGTGACATTGCCTGTTCATTCATGAAAATCATCCCGAAAAACTCTCACTCAAACAAGGTGGGGAATAAGAAACTGCGGCGCTACTGTAGTAGTTCTGTAATTTTAAAAACACACCGGCAGTGGCCCCGCTGATCTGTAGCGTCACTTGTTACTGTAAATGATGCTGTGTGGAAAACCAGCTGTGGTCTGTGATTGAGGGTGAGTTTGGAGCTGACAAGAGGATCGCCCTGACGACCGTTTCGTTATATTTTTCTCATCGAAAAACTATACAAATAGCATTTAGATGATGTAAAAAAAAGAAAAAAGAGAAAAGTGAAATAATAAAAATCCACTTTGTCACCTCCATTTTTGCGAGCTCACGTCAACTCCTGCTGCTGCAAACAACCTCTGCGGGCTGGCAGTGTTTACATCAGCACGTGTGCAGCTATGACGTAAACGAGAAAAACAATCACGGTTGCAGTGTCCACACGCACCCGGTGAAACCAACCCCACCCTGGACCCCGGTTTCAAAAAACCACGGTTTCAGGGTTCCAAAAGCACGGTTGCGTGTGGACAGGACATACAACCGGGAACATATGTTCACAGTTTCAAAAATACCCGGGCTCGTGTGGACAAGGCCTTAGACTGGTTGTGGAGATTGGTAGTTCACAAACACATTAGTTGTCTCTCCCTTCCATCTGGTGACATCCTTTTTGTTTTGCATATCCAACACCTCCACAGCACACACAGCACTCATCCAATCACTGCCTTCATGGTGAGTCATGCAGACTTGCACAACTCATTGTATGTTGATTTTATGTTTTAGTTATAATAAATGATTGGTTCTTAGTTTAACTGAACAGCATTACATGCTCAGTTGCTCTGCTGGGAATCAAGTAGCAATACTCGGCAAAACGCCCATAACCTTTTACCTGAATAACAATTTCATAAACTAAGATCTCTCTAATTGATAAAAGACAATTACTTGAGTGTGTAAATTATGCAACAGGCCTTTCTTACTCATTTGTCAACGGTGTGCAAGCCAGGCTGACACCATCCTGTGAATGAATCCAAATTGCAAATATAGCAAAAGAAAACAAATGCCCTCCCACAGCCTTGTCTAAACATGGCGATATAAACAACACACTTCAACCTCAATTAAATCAACACTCTATCTGTTTATGTCTTCTATTTGCCTCTGATATCCTGCGTTTGTTTGCGCCTTTTATCTGGGATCTCATCCTAAATGTTGCTGAAGGTTTCGCCATCACCAGTTCCTCTATGAGTTATTGCTTCCTGTCAAGATGAGGCCTGGCACGTCAACAATGCCTGACAGGAAAAAGATCTGACTGTAACTGTCAGACTCTTGAATTTCATTTCAAATGGAGTGCCTGGGTGTGTGTGTGTGTGTCCGCTTGTGTGTTTGTATGAGTGTGTGTGCACACCTCCTATGAGACAGAGGGCATCTTACCCACGTCATCATGTTGGACTGAGACCCACAGCATCAAAGAGCCACTGAACAAGAACGTCAGAGGAACAACATGATCCATTGTCCTCCTGGCCGGCTCTACACCGGAAAACACTGTCCATGATCCCATAAAAAATGTTTTTGGCACATTTATGGAAGAGCTGCACATGGCTCTTTATGGCCTGTGGTCACAATAGAAAACAGAAGGTGGTGTCAATGTAAATGTCCAATCAATAAGTGTTGTATCTATTTTAGATCCATTCAGCATTGTTGCTATGATGCTTGAAAAATAGTTGATCAACACATGCAGGGACAAAATGAGGAAATGCCCAAGTTGCTGTTCTCTCGCTTTGACTGTGCAGAGCTTCATCCAAGAAAAATACTGACGTGTGAAGTGTGTGTGTGTTAGAGAGATAGCGAGTTGGATTGCATTGTACATGCATCAGATTTGGCCGTGTGTGTTGATAACCTCAGGATAACGGGGGCCAATGGTGAGGGGAGAATGCAAATGGAGGGAGGAGACTGGGGGCAGGACAACTTCCCATCCCAGGAAGAGTTTATAAATTCATATCCATGTTTACACTTTGCCCACAACCTGACCAACCCTCATCTTATCAACACTGCAGAGAGGGAACGTCTCGCACACATCTTTAGCATCTTGGTTTTTTGGGGTTTTTTTTTTTTTTTTTAGAGGAAGGGGCACAAGTTTAGCACGAAATGGACTGTGAAATTGTTAGGTCAGTCTGAGACAGAGATGGACCCCTGAGCTTTGAACTTGACTAGCCACTCATAGTAATCTTCAAGTCTTGAACGGGACTGTAGGCTACTACTGCTTTCTCATCCTGATTTAACTATCAGCAGCCATGTACAGCAGCGGCTACTCCCAGGTGTCCAAGCACAGCCCGCAGGCCCAAAAGAAGATGCAGTACCGCTCCAAGGGCAAAAGCTGTGGCTACTACATGCGCATCGTCTTCTTCTTTTCCTCACTTATTCAGTCTCTCATCATAGTTAGTCTTGTACTCTTCCTGGTCTATGGTAAAGATCAGGACTCTGCATCCACAGCCCGCATCCAGGACCTGGAGGAGAGCTTCAGCAGACTCTCCATTGAAAATGTCGCCCTCAGGCAACAAAGGAAAAACCTGACCAACTTACTCAACGCCACCCTGACCGAAAAGGCTCGTAATGACTGGGACCTGGTCAATATGCGCCACCACATCAACATCTCACTGGTCATTATCCAAGACATGGACAAGGCACTGGTGAGGAGCTAAGATTATTTAAATTATTCATTTACTTTTAATTATCATTTCTAATATGCAAGTTCCTTTCTTTACTTTTACTGTGTGTTCTCTTGTGTAATTTAACATCTTTGTTAATTTGTATTTCTCATGTATCAACCATCATAAAAAGTGATGAAATTAGAAAAGATGTGTCATCAACTACTGTTAGGTTTCAAATACTGAGAATATTTACAATGATAATGAGAACAGTCATATTTCTAGCACAGTTTGAATATAAAAGTAACTGGAATCAAGTTGAATCAGTTGTTCTAACTGATTCTTTACATTACACAAGTGGTCTTGAATGAATCACTAAAACACTAATGGATTGCTTTTGATCATATGAACAGCAACAATGCAAAGTGGAGTTGATGATGACCAGGTTCTCAAGTCAAAACTGTAACAATCCACGGGGTAAGTTAGTTTAAGTAATTATGTCAACCCAAAATGTATCAAACAGTAAATGAAACATAGTTATTCTCCTTATCCCCCCCCTTTTTTTCTCTTTTCTTTTTTGTTTTACAACTTCTTTAGTGGCCGTGCCTGATACTTGTAACTGTGGTTTGCTGTTTGAACGAGTGAAAGCCAGGTCTGATCTTGTTGAGGCCAACTTCACCCAAACAGTCAGGTCGATGAGGGGGGAATTGGAGCAGACTGCCCAAGAGAGAGACTACATTAACCTGGAGGCTATCCACCTGAGGAGAGACAAAGCCACACAAGAGAAGGAGTTGCAGTTCTATAAACAGAGATGTAAAGAAGACTTCTCTCAGTCCCTGAGTGGTGTCTCCAATGTCTCCAAAGCTTTCCTAGTGAAGATCGAAACCCTCTTCCCAAAGTACATTCCCTTCCAGCTCACCTGTCAGAAGCAGAGGGATCACCTGGAGCAGATCCGAGCCAATTGCACCAACTTGTCCAGAGAGGTGGAGGACAAGTTCCAGCGTTACCTGAACATTGTGGGCGACCAGGTGTCAGAAATCCAGGCTGAGAACAGTCGCTTCAAGGCAGAGAACTGGCGACTGACCGAGGACTACCGCTGGTGCACACAGAACCGCACAGGCCAGATTCTGCAGCACAAACAGAACTTTGACAAGCTTCAGCAGAAACATGATCAAGACAAGGAGAAACTCCTGATGGACAAGATGAATCTTATTGGAGATAATGCGGTCTTGGAGAAAAGTGTCAGGCTTAAAAGCAAAGAGATCGATCACCTCGCAATGCAATTGAGGCATCTCAACATGACCTGTACGCCTAAGGTAAGACAAAAGCACCATGTATTACATTATATGAACATATATATATATATATATATATATATATATATATATATATATATATATATATATATATATATATATATATATATATATATATATATATATATATATATATATATATATATATATATATATATATATATATATATATATATATATATATAATCTGCTATTAAAGAACAAAATGACAAAAGGAGCTGTGTTAATGAACTCCATGGGTAAGAATCAAATGTTCCCATATTGACGTTACTTTTATTTCATTCCAGCCGGGCTTTGGAGGTGGGTCGACCTCTTGGATGGGTACATCTAGTCAGTCTGGGAGGAATTTGCCTAATGGTGGTGGGTCCAGTTCTTCTGCAGGGGGTCAGTTTGGTGGGTTGGGTTCTAGCTTTGGATCACAATTCAATAGGCAAGGATCAGCTGCAACAGGCGCCTCTAGCTCAGCCTTCTCGTTACCTGGGTCAAGTTCAAATCTCGGCTCCCTTGGTACAGGATTCAATAGACAAGGATCGGCTGCAACAGGTGCCTCTAGCTCATCCTTCTCATCACCTGGGTCAAGTTCAAGTTTCGGCTCCCTTGGTACAGGATTCAATAGGCAAGGATCAGCTGCAACAGGGGCTTCTAGCTCATCATTCTCATCACCTGGGTCGAGTTCAAGTTTCGGCTCCAGCGGTACAGGATTTAACAAGCCAGGGTCAACTGCAACGGGCTCTTCAAGCTCATCCTTCTCATCGCCTGGTTCAAGTTCAAGCCTAGGCTCCAGTGGTACAGGCTTCAACAAGCTTGGATCCACTGGAATGGGCTCAAGTTCATCCTTCTCGTCACCAGGGTCAAGTTCAAGCCTGGGCTCCACTGGGTCCGGATTCAATAAACCTAGTTCAAATGGGGGAGGTTTGTCAAGCTTTGGAACAGGTGGGATAGGCGCAAATAAGCCAGCACTGGGTGGAAGAGGCACATCAACCCTGGGGTCATCCTCTGGGTCACTTGGCTCAAGTTCGAGCCTTGGCTCAAGTTCGAGCCTTGGCTCAAGTTCAAGCCTTGGCTCAAGTTCAAGCCTTGACTCACGTGGGATAGGTGCAAATAAGACTCCATCAAATGGGAAAAACTCTCAAGGGTTTGGGTCCTGGTTTGGGATGGGGAATAGTAACTCAAGTCCAAGTAAGCCTGGAGGTGGAACAGGGAGAGGACTAGTAAGTGGAAATACTGGATCAACGTTTGGAAGGACAAGTGGCCCAGGTAAGACTAATGTAAATGCAGAAGCATGCATTTCAAAATAAAGGCTTGCTCTACCCAGATTACAAAGATTTGCTCACAAACATACATACATGGAATCAAGCCATGGAGATAATGATAATTTGCAGAGGGTCTGAGAAAATCCATTTCTGACATTTTTGAATGGACATGTATTCGCGCAGTGCTCAAAACCTTGGAAAATATAAAAAATAAAAACAGAAACTGTTCCCTCTATACAGTCTGTCTAGTATAAAGTCAGTTTGAAATGTCAGCACAAACACAATTCTCAGGGGCCATGGATAAAACAATATATAGATGACTAAAACCACAACTATCTGAGTCGACAAATAGATAATCTGGGTGAACTAGACCTTTAAATAAAATGCATGTGAAAACCAGGACATTACATAGCCTACTGCATGTGTTAATCAGTAATTTCACAAGCTCATTAAACTTAAAATGATGTTTAACAAATGTGGAACCTGGAAGCAGCTGATTGATGAGCCTCTAATGGCTAAATAATGACAAATCACTGTTCTCTTATGTTTTACCAACAGTCAGCGTGGCTCAGCATATTCAAAGTCTGCAGCGCATCATCAACCCCCCGAGCCCGGAGTGAGTATAAACTTTCCTCAACTGCAGGTTCAGAGTGCATGTGAAGATGTTTTCATATCAGTCTGATAATTAATATGTTATATTTGGTTCATTGTCAATAAATCCAATGAAACACAAAAGCAGCAACACATTAATTAATCTCTGTGTAATACAACCCCCCTACCCTCTTTATGCTTCTTATCACCATATTGGTTTTAATTTCTTTTTAAGTTTTTAAAATTTTGAGTTTTGATTTGATCACAGCTGTGCTCTTTAGTTTTAATCAAATGTTCAAACAGAGGTAAATAATGCATTTGTTGGGGACTATTTTCAGTCACACATGAGTACATATTTCATGATCATTGCCACTAGGACGGCGTGTGTGAAAGTCATACTACTGCTACCTCATGCAATGGTGTGCTTTAATTATGTATGCTCATATTGTATAAGGCCAGATTTACATGTTGTACTGTACAAAGTATCAAAGTGCACCACAGAGACATGAGTCTCCCATAACTTTGTGATGTCACAACAGAGCAGTCACTGATTTCAGCCACGACTCAAGCCCAGCACACCCAGACCCCCCACCCAGTCTTGCAGGATATGGTTTCTCTACATGTTCATTACACATCTGCTTTATTCTTGTTCATTTTTTCAGAAAAGATTGGCCAATGAGAAAAGAGACTAAAAAACCTGGTCTCCTCTGGTTGGCACTGCCAAATTTTGTGTTACTAGAGCTCCAGAGAGATGGTTTTTAGTTCATAAAACCACACCCACCTTATTGACTCACTTTAAATAAAATAACCAAAATATGTAAAATATGGGACCTTTAGTTTGTGGACATTAATTGAAATCTGTGAGACTCTTAGGAACTACATTTGATGTACAATGTAATAACCTCTTTCTTTCTTTCTTTCTTTCTTTCTTTCTTTCTTTCTTTCTTTCTTTCTTTCTTTCTTTCTTTCTTTCTTTCTTTCTTTCTTTCTTTCTTTCAGGGACAAACAAGATCTCTCCAGGATGCTGGGTTAGTCCACCTTATCTTGATGAGCCACAGGGATTTATCCATTACATCAACTGCACACAGCCAAATGCAAGCTAATCATACTGAGTTCATATGTTGTATAAGAATAAATGTACTATAAAACTTATATAGGCCTACATTATGTGTACTATACATTGTGTGTACTATGTTTATGTTTATACAATTGCATATACAAAAGTTAGTTGAATCATTTTTGCACTTTGAAATGTAAAATGTGAATTTTTGTAACAACAGTAACCACATATCATGAATAAGCACATGTACAACCATTTACTTATTGAATGTAAATAAAAAATAAAAGCTTTGTTTCAACATAAACACATCAAGTGTGCCTGTCTTTTATTTATAAACAAGGCTATTTATGATATTATTCTATTCAGACCCGGAAATAACTGTTTGTCCCTGTGTGCGTCACCTATTGTGTGGCTAATTGTCTGCAAATGACTGCTTCGACCCCGTCTGTGATGTTTCATGGAAGATTTACTGGCAACGCCATTTAATCCATTCAGCATGTTTATGTTTACCTGCCAACAGGCCAGTGGAAGCAGACAGGAGGAACCTGGAAATGCTCTTGTATACATGCTGTTGTTAAAAACAGAAACACACAAAGTTGCCTCAATTATCCATAGAGAACACAGACATCCTTAATCCTAATATATCTGCAAGAAAGAACAAATGAAAGGGAAAATGTGGGTTTTATGTATGGCAAACAAATGGAAACTTTAAGTTTTGTGAAATATAAATGGGACATTTCCTCCCATGACTGCAATAGATGATGTTACTGACATATTGGATAGAAAAGCTCAGGGGTAGCCTACTTATCGCATTTTGACAACAACAACATTACTATGGAAGCAAAATGGAGCAGGAAAACAAACCATGAGAACACACAAACATCCTGTTCATTGCCCTGTGAAAGAACGGAGACATACTGTTAATTCAAGAACCAAGTGTGTATTGTGTTGGCGCCAATTAATAAATGCAGTACTTCAGCTTGAGCAAAGGGAGAGTTCTTTCCCGTCTAAAGGATATCCTTTGTTTAACATCAAGTGTTTTTCCACATTTGGGATGTCCAGCTTACTGCAGGAGAAGTGGTGAGGATATTAAAGGTCAGTTGGTTGGTTGTCTTTGGGAATCACTTTATTAGACTGAAAGAGACACAGGAAGTGTGAAAACGTCTTTGGCTGACTGGAAAATCATCAGCATCATACTGAACTGTGCAAATATGTTTCCTGTCATGTTGACAAGCTTTTCTTATGTCGTTTCATTATCACCTATACCCAAATGACACATTTGCCCATTGTTTCAACTGACTCAGTGGAAAAAAATGTTTTAACACTTTTACACTTCTGTTTTGACCTTACAATAAAAAAGCAGTTTAAACCGACATACTGTTGTGAATTTCTTTTTCCCATACTGTACGACATCACTTAATGTCATCTTGTTGGAAAACCTCAATAAAAAGATTTGGAAAGAAAAAAAGCAGTTTAAACCGAATAAGCATTGAGTGTTGAATAGGACATTTTTAAGAGATGCTGAGAATTTAAAGTTAGGTTTTTATCTTGATACAAAGTGGATCTCATTCCAAAACACTGGGCAAACTGCCCCATACTGTATGAGATGCCTTTAGTATGACAATTAAAATGATTATTTTAGTCAGTAATTGATATGAGTAAAACGATGTTATCATGAGTAAGACTTGCCATCATTGTTCGTCAACCCATCGGTATTTTTCAAGTCGGTCGTTAATTACTAAGCCCCTTGTGCCACCAGGATCAGGATTGCCAGTACATTGTCAGTTTGTGGCAAAGTGACCTCAGAGTTCAGAGTTCTTTCTCATGGGTGCTGAGACCACATAGAACGATTTGGGGCCACTTTGTCGCAGGTCACACCCTGTCCTGCCGTGGACCAATGCAGGAAAAGGAACGGGTGATTACAACCTCCTTCCTCACCTGATGTTGCAGGATGGTGACCTCCTTTGTCTGTGGCTGCTAATGTCCCCTTTCTTACTGTGACTTCTAATTGCATTTCCGCTCTGTCTGGCCTCCCTCGAGGTCCGATGGCTGCCCACGTTGGTATGACATCAAGGGGCAATACCCTTTCTCTTGTGCAGACATTGCAGTGTTAGAGGGGGGAGAGAGAAGTGCTGGAAACAGCCAAAGGGGAAAATTTCCCTCCAGCCCTAGGCATCCTTTGTGTTAAAGTCCTTCAGCAGAACGCTGACTTTGACCTTGACCTCTATCAGCAGGGGAGTTATGGAAAGGAAAACATGGCTCAGTTTAACTGCTTAAAGAGGTTGGGTTTGACTTCATGTAACCTTTGTTTGAGGAAGTAGACCCACACAGCCTCAGTTTTAGGGGCATTCATGCAGCACTAACACTGTGCATGTGATGTCAACAAAGCAAAACTTCTCTGGTTTATTGTGTAGCACAAACACCCAGGTGTTAAATCATACATGAAACATGACTCTGTGCTTTTAATCTATTATTTTATGTCATGGTCGAAAGTTTGAAGTAATTTCACTTGAATAGTTTCAACCAGGACAACATTTTTTCTATATGTCACAACTGTTTTTGATGATATTTTTGTGGATAGGTCAAAGGGCTTGGGTGGTACAGAATCTTCTCTGTGTCTTTCATGCTGGGATAAAATCAGGAATTAACTAAAAGTAATGTGTCTATGTCTATAATTCAGAGTCTTTTTATAGATTGCCTTCTCCTAAACGTTATTGGTCAGAAAACCAGTTTGAATATTTTTTACTGCAATTTAAAGGGCTTTAATGATTTAATCCTTATAAAAGAGTAGCCTGTTTTATTAACAAGAAACAAAATTGATTTATCTATGATTCAGGAGACACATCTACATAGAGATGATGTTAACAGATTGGAAAACCACCTCTATAAAGTATGTGCTTCTGAATCTGCTTTAAATAAAACAAAAGAGGTGAAAAGGCTAATACTTAAAGCACTACAAGTAACTATCATTGGTAAAGGAGGTGATGAAGATGGTAGAATTGCACTCATTAAGTGTATTTATAATGAAGGAAAAGTGGCATTTATCAACATATATGTGCCAAACTCATACTGTATGAAAATGTTTTTTATTTTATTTTATTTAATAGTATACTGGCTGAACTTTCTGATTTTGAATTGGTAATCGGTTCTGACATTAAATGCCATATTGGATCAAAAATTGGACAAATCAAGTAAATCTCACTCTAATCTACAAACAACTGGAATAGTTTCAACCAATCTAAAAAAAAATAAAAAAAAATCAATGTGTTATCTTGTTATGCACTGGTGTACCAAAGAATACTCCACCGCCATGCTGGTGGGTGAGGTTGTTGCTGTGCTGCAATTAACTATGGTTGAAGACAGGTTTTAAATTGTGATTTCTAAAGAGAGGGAGCCTTTATCTGCAGACTCTGTTTGCTGGTTTTTAAACCCACATGGTCGTCTTCAAAGTGTTAAAGCAGAAGTAAGCGATCCGGTCGTTTTGGCTAATGCTGCGTTCCAGGCCGGCTTTTGAAACGGTAAGTTACAGCTTCAAGTCAGGACTTAGGACTTTGTAGCGTTCCAGGCAACCCGTAACTCGTGTTTTTCCTTCCTGTTGCACCTGTTTTACCTGTGAAAGTCACTATAACGGCCACTCGTAACTTCCGACCCGTGAACTCGTACCAGATCGAACTGGTACGACTTCACAGGTCGGAAAAACACGAGTTACGGGCTGCCTTGAACGCACCATAACGTCTTGTCAGCCGATGGAGTTAGCAGCCCCCGCCCTCGTCATGGATCTATTGGTCCTCGTCCCTACGTCACCACATTCAGGCGCATCCCTTGGCTGCACACACAGCCCTTCATGCCGTTCTCTCTCCTCATTGGATAAAACTTGTAGGATACGAGGAAAGTTTTCTCCTCGGCTCAGAGCAGAGCAGAGTGACTGACAGACCCGTGTTTCGGTCCAAACACTCTATGTAAGTGATTGCTGTCGGAAGATATAACTATTTAAGACTTATATTAAACCAACACTAAGGAACTTTTCAACCTTCATAAAATATTTTCATAACTTTTGTGATGATACATCGACTTACAACAAGTTGAATGACACCTCTGTCATGGCCTGAGGGGGTCTGTATCTCTTTCTCTGGCACTAAGCAGCTTTGAGGAGCATGGTAGGAACCCTGCTCTCACGCTAGTGTTCATGGGAAATTGAGTCTTCCTTCACTTTCACTTTTGCGAGTCACAACAAGGAGGGAACAGGCAAAACAGCACTTTAGCAATGGATTATGTTTGTGTTTTCACTTTGAAATGATCCACTGGAAACAGAAACTTAGTTTTGATGTCTTTTGTTAATTTTAATGCAGGATATTTACAGGGCTTCATGCTAGTGTTCATGGGAAATGGAGTCTTCCTTCAGGCAAAACACTACCGCTTTGGTCCACAGGCGCCGCCAAACTCAACCAAAACTGAAAGTTCTTTAGTACTGCTTTAACACAAATATATCGCTTACTTCTGCTTTAACAAAGTAAAACTCTCTGGTTGATTAAAATGGCCTCATGACAGTTAGGCTCATGTCACCTATTTCACTCACAGGATCTTGTAGCTGCTGAGCATAAAGGAAGTGTGACAGTTGACGGTTCCTGTCACTATGCCTCCAATTGATCATGTGCCCTGGCTACTTGGCCAAGGGGATGTCCCTTTGGGTGACTGGCAAGCGCGCATGACTCTTACCCGGGAGGTGTGGGTTCAATCCCCGCCCGGGCCCTCTTCACCTTGCCACATTCTGGCGTTGTTGGCAGGATCCATGTAGCACTAGTGGTGGGTCCATGGATTCCTAATGTGCTTGTGAAAAGAGGGGGAGAGATGTGACAGTTGACGGTTCCTGTCACTATGCCTCCAATTGATCATGTGCCCTGGCTACTTGGCCAAGGGGATGTCCCTTTGGGTGACTGGCAAGCGCGCATGACTCTTACCCGGGAGGTGTGGGTTCAATCCCCGCCCGGGCCCTCTTCACCTTGCCACAGAAGCAATATTCATGACTTCATAAACAGATTATCTGAGCAACATTCTCACAGATCTAGGACTAACTGAGACAAACTCTGGAGTTCAGTGCATGGCCTGAGAAGCGCAGCATGGAAATATGTGTGTATATCCCCACCCAAATGCAATGCACTTGCTACAGCTCAATATAACTTTTGGTTGGACACATCTGCCTGTGAGGACAGCCAGGGATAGACCATCATCGGTATCCTTTGGTTTGCACAATGGTGTTTGAAGTTAAATGCTAACATGCCAGCATATTGGTCATATTCTCAAAATGACAAAGCCGATATACCAATGGTTTATCAGGTAAGTTAACTATACTTATCTTATCTCAATGAGAATTAGCAACACAGTACAGAAGATGTTGTCATAAATAATATAAAATAATAATAATTTTTAAAAAAAACGTGTCAAACTGGACACAACTGAGTAACAAATGACTTTCCTCAAATGTCTTTTGTTGGATGTGATGAGCTGAGCTGCTGTGAGCCCAGACTGGCTACAACCCTGTCCAGTTTATCTATGTCATTGATTATCCATCACACAGATAGCCTTATTGGTGCAACACCACAGACAGGGATATAGAGGAGATTACTGATCATCTAGTGTGCTAAAAGAGTAACACAGCTAAGGCCACTTAAACCTGTCACACCCACTGAGAGACATCAGTCATTCCACTTAGTGTATGTATAAACAAGTTAAGAGCCATTCAACTGTTTCTGGGGACACTAGGTGAAAGGACGCTCTGTGATTCAACAGAAGGATGTCCACTCTGACCGACCCTGTCATACTCAGAAATAACAAATGACATCTCTTTGCGTGATACCAAACATCATTCTGTTCTTCTGAGGTAGTACTTAATAAATTGTCTGGAGGTTATCTCTTCTCTTACCAGGCATCCGTTTCCTTCGATTCGAATCTCTTCGAATCTCTTTTGAACAGAAAATGAAACCAAGAATCATCATTAGTTTATTTTAGTCACGGTAATTTCTTAAGTTCAGCAGTTTTACCATGAACTTTCCCAACACATTCTGACAGAGGTGGGGCTGCCCAGGGCTCAGGTCAAAGGCCTTTTTTGTTGTTTGTATTTGAGAGGCATCCAAGGACAAGACAAGATTCTCACCTTTGATTTGCCAGTGTGTCTGTTTTTTAAACGATCTGTCCTTGAAAATAGATTTTATCTGTAACTTTGTATATTTTTGTTGTTGTTCAACCACATGATGAAGGTATTTCCCTTTTTTTCATATTCATATTATATTCATATTCAGTTCTTTTGTCTTCACTTTACGGGATGTAATGAAGTACAGTTGTGTTCAAAATAATAGCAGTCCGACATCACTTGCAAGATAAATCACTGATTTTGTTAGAATTTCAACTCTTTTTTTTCTCCAACTTTTTCTAGAAGGTTTAGTAAAGGTATAGAAAACCAACAGACCCAACAGGCATGACGTGCATGCTGCTGATTCTGTGAAACTGAATCATTTACTGAAAGGGGCGTGTTCAAAAAAATAGCAGTGCCAAGTTCAATTATTGAGGTCATTGATTATGTGAAAAAAAATAGGTGTTAAACAGGTGGCCCTTATTCAAGGATCAAGGCAACTGATGCTGCATATGCTGGCTGTGCATTTGTCCTTGAAAAACAGAGTAAAATGGGTTGTTCAAGAGACTGTTAAGAAGAAGAGCATTCTTTGATTAAGAAATTAATAAAAGAGGGGAAAACCTATAAAGAAGTGCAGAAATGATAGGCTGTTCAGCTAAAATGATATCAAACGCTTTAAAATGGCAGCCAAAACCAGAAAGGCGAGGAAGAAAAAGAAAAACGACTATTCGAAGGGATCGGAGAATAACCAAAATGGCAAAGGCTCAGCCAATGATCAGCTCCAGGAGGATCAAAGAAGATCTAAGATTGCCTGTGAGTAGCCTACTGTAACAATCAGACAACGTCTATGTGAAGCCAAGCTACCAGCAAGAAGCCCCCGCAAAGTCCCATTGTTAAAAAAAATACATTCATGTAATGAAGCGGTTACAATTTGCCAAATAACACATTGACTGGCCTAAAAAGAAATGGCGTAATATTTTGTGGACTGATGAGAGTAAGATTGTTCTTTTTGTGTCTAAGGGCCACAGACAGTTTGTCAGACGTCCTGCAAACACTGAATTCAAGCCACAGTACACAGTGAAGACCCCCACCCCCCCACAAGCATGGTGGTGCAAGCATCATGATATGGGGATGTTTCTCGTACTATGGTGTTGGTCCAATTAACGCATACCAGGGATCATGGATCAGTTTGAGTACACCAGAATACTGGAAGTAGTCATGTTGCCGTATACTGAAGAGGAAATGACCCCAAACACACCAGCAAGCGTGTAAAGACAGATGTCAACACTGCTATTTTTTTGAACATTATATTTCTTGACTTTCTGTAAAATATTATCAAATTAAATTACTTTTTCCAATTTTCTTGGTTTGAAATAGAATGTGCAGTGTCCCCCAATTGAGTTGTGTTCCTTAAAATACAATTTATTTGAAGAATTTTGAGGTTTACTCACCTTTTTAAACACACTGCTATTATTATGAACATAACTGTAATTTCAACTTCACATTTCTAAATATCAACAGCAGCTGGAACCTTCCTTGATGCCCTTTTCGCCTTAACTTGCAAGCTGCTGCGACCTAGTGACCACAGTGGTGTATTGCTGCACTGGAATTGAGATAAATTTGTGATCAATAAGTATTTATACTCCCAAAATACTGTACATACAAAATTAATTTACTCTCTCTCTCAATTTTAAATAAAGGACATAATTAACTGAGAATTGTCAGGGGAAGTAACTACAACACAAGTCACTACTTTGAGTGATGTGGTTCATTCTCTCAGATGTCAGTCCACAGTCACAATGATCGGTGTGTCTGGCTGTCATCAGTGCTTATTGTGCTCAGACAGTGAAACACAGCCTCTAAAAACAGACCAAGCTGAGGGACAATCTGTCCCTGTGTTAACATGACAGTGAGGACCAGTGACAGGCAGACAGATGGGCCTTTGGGTGATGGCACCAGCGGAAGGTGTGGATGAATAATTGAGCCAAAGAAATTGTATTAGTGTCTTCCTAAACTTGTAGGCCAAGCACTTGCACAGAAAGACTTTTTATGCATGTTGGCACTAGAAATGATACATTTAAGTACCTTATGGTGATAAGGTGATTACACTCTCATTGGACTCCACAATATACTTTTTAAAGACACTGTTATGGAATGGGTCTGATTGACAACTCATGTTCAAAGGGTTTGTTTTATATATATGTAGCCTCATTGTGTTGACCAATAGACTGTATGAAGGAACAGTTCGTGAGTGCAATATGTCTACCTACTGTGAACGAAAATACAAAATAGGCTGCTGAAGCATCTTGCCGTGGATGACCAGCCAGGTAAAGCAGACAACTGCCCTGTAAAAGTTAGAGTTTTCATTTCTTTCCAAAAGTTAGGTGAGTGCATTAGACCACTGTGCTGCAGTCATTTTGAGGCCATAGCTAGTAGCAGGGTAAATTAGCTTAGCACAATGACTGAAAACATGAAGGAAACAGCTTGCTCCATTGCTGAACATCACTTAACCTTATTAACATGTCCATATAGTGTGTTTCCAAGACCTCATAAAACTGATTCACATACCCTCAGGGAACAGTCAACTTGTGTGGACAGAGGGCAGATAGCTATGGCTTGACAATACACTGGCACCACTAACACTGTGTCTGTCATTTACAACAAATAAACAAATACTAGATGAGAACTGCACGAACCCCTCTGATACATCCGGTAGTCAGTGGTTTTGGTTACTTCATATCTGAGCCTGGATCTGACTGAAGCTCAGACATGTGGCTGAGTCTCTCTGATGTTTCCTCTCATGCTAACTATCTAGATACACTCTAGTTTCTTTCTCTGGTCAGCCTACTACGGCACAAACAATGGGGCCCAAAATCAATCCCCAGTGTCTCACGAGGAAGTCAGGGTAGTGGTGCTTTCCACTTTTTATGTGGAAAACTATGTTAACACACTATTAATCATGACAGAGTACTTTATATAGGCCAGTGAAAAACATGTATGGAGAGGAACATGTTAGTGATTAGTTTGATCGACACCAAATGAAAGTATTGTTTTATTTTCTAGAGCTGGGTGCAATGACTTTCTTAATTTGTGCTTTTTTCCCTCTCTTCTTTTTTGCTATTGTGTTTGTTTTTTTCTGCACTGTTCAACATGACACTGTAGGTAGGTTAGCATGTTAGGTGTGTTGGGAGACATTTTGGCCCAGCTAGGGGCCTGGCTGCAGCCATGTGTCAGTAGTAGTCTAAAGAAACTTCATTCACTTCTTCAGTTAAAGCAGAAGTAAGCGGAATTTTTGTGTTAATATAAGTCTAAATAGTTATATCTTCCGACGGCAATCACTTACATAGAGTGTTTGGTCTGAAACACGGGTCTGTCAGTCACTCTGCTCTGAGCCGAGGAGAAAACTTTGCTTATATCCTACAACCTTTATCCAATGAGGAGAGAGAACGGCATAAAGGGGCTGTCCTCTCTGTGTGTGCAGCCAAGGGATGCGCGTGAATGTGGTGACGTAGGGACGAGGGCGGGGACTGCTAACTCCATCGGCTGATAAGAAGTTAGCCAAAACAACCGGATCGCTTACTTCTGCTTTAATATGAGAAGAAATGAATACAATTGTCTTCTGTGTCAGTGTGGATATGCTACCTTTTATGTGATGTTGTTGATGTGTGTTGTTTTTGGTTTTTAGGGACAATATTTTATGTGATAGTGTGATAATGTCTTTTTAACATTTTTGAAGCACAGACTACTGTACTGTGCCCAAAACAAATTTTGTGGGACAAGTTTACATGACTTGACTTACTTGACTTTATGAAATATGCATAAATTATTTTGGAGGTAAGAATACATTAAAAATCTCTGTTAGTATCATCTATCATATGCTGCAATCATCCAAACATATCTCAGTGCTGTTGGTATAACCTGGGCATCCTGCACGTCGACCCCTGCTGGTCCTTTGGTGTAATGACATACTGGTGAGAGTGCATACCTGTCCCTGCTGGTTCGACCCTCGACCAGAGTGGCTCCTCAGTGCGTGTCACCCTTTTGAAATAGGTAAAAAGCATATTACCCTCTTTTTATTTTATTGTAACAAACATATTTTGATCCTACAACATTATTAAAACTATTCCATTCTCATTTCTATAATAACACAATGTAAAGACTAGCTCAAATCACAAAAAATGCACACCCATGTTGTTCATGAAGTTCATGAAATCATCCATAGAGTTAGAACTGAGTGGGAATTGTTTAAATCAAGACTTTGTGATTAGTGATTTGCAACATGATTCGCCTGTACCCCATGCTTATCAAGTCCTATGCAACAATTCTGTAGCCTACCATTTTCTGTCAGTAATGATATTGTTTCTCTACACTGGACAGAGGTCCATTGTAATCCTAAACCTCCTAAATGTGACTTATGATTTCAATGTATTGTATAGTATGTATGATTTAAATCTTTAATCTTTAATCTTTTGAAATAGAGTATAATATTGGTGAAGTAAGCCAATGTAATTCTATAACAACAGAGAGGGGCAGGTAGCCGACTATACATTTTCTTAATCCTGCTCCTTTTCATCCATGGTGACAATGTGTAGGCTACATTATGTAAATATGTGCGCAACCATGTGTAGAATGTATACCATGAATGGAATAAATCAAAACGAATGAAAAATGAATTAATGTATCTACAGAAAAGTGTACAGTGCAGAAATGTTAGTGTGGGACACAGTAGCCTATAGTAACCTATGGAGTGCGATTGATCCCCACTCAGCTGTGCATGTGCAGCAGTAAACACGGCACACAGTGTGTGAGTCACTGTTCTCAGACCTGTAGCCTGCGCGGTGCTCCCCTCAACTCTGTCGTCACTACCCAGTCACGACTGGTGCGCGTAACGTGTAGATGCCATGATCATGTTCCTGCTCATCCATCACACCACCAAGCACTAAGGGTATCCCCGGTTTATGCAACGACCATGCAGTAAAAACACAACAGTCCCCCCCCCCCCACCACCACCACCACCCGCCCCTTCCCTTCCCCTTTGTACAGCACCATGCAGGCGGCGGGCACCGGAGCAGCTGATACCGACGCTACTGTAAACAGTAGCAGCAGCAGCGCGGCAGACGTCGACGACAGCGACGGGGCAGGGGAGAGGATGGAGAGGACGGTGTCAGGCGAACAGCAGCAGCAGCAGCAGCAGCACAGGACCAACAACAACCAGCAGCAGCAGCAACAATCGTCCTTATCACCTTCCGCCGTGATCGGTGAGTGTCACAGAGGAGAAGACGGTAAATTACGGGACGGGGGGGGGGGGGGGGGGGGGGGGGGGGGGGGGCTGAGTGTTAATGTTCATTTAAAACGACGAGGTTAAGGGACATTAGGCTACTGTGCATGACCGACACGGTGCAGCCAATGATGCTTAATAGACTTCACTGTGGACGCGAAGGGTCAGTCTAATTGTGATAGGGTTTTCATTTCGGCGAGTCTTCTTCTGTCTTTCTTTCTTTTTTTTCTTTTTTTTTTGCATCTTCCCGCTACATAGTGCGCATTCCGATCCAGACAGGCCCGGGGAGAGTATGGGCTTTGTGGTCCACAGGTGCATGCAGGGACTCCCTGTACGCGGCGGAGGTGCATGTCCCGACGGACTGTGGCACACTGAAGCCACTCCGAGGAGAGTCACAGATTGTGTTTCAGGCTCAGGTGTCACATGTGTCCGGTGTTTGTTCCAGGCGTTACTGAGGATTTCACCGGACAAATGTCTCTCTGTGGTGGTGAGTAAACAATTGGCTAGTGCTGGGCTTAGATTATCAGGATTATTAAGAGGCACTTGACATATTTATAACCTTTGTTGAGTTCACTATGACCTGGTCCAAGGTGGTCCAGGGCCCATGTCCATCTTTGGGCCCCCTGGACCATGCACATCCAGGAGAAAGTCTGACCACATGCATTTATACCTTCTTGTAGCTTCAGCAGTGCCACTGCAGCAATTGCTTTTGTTTGCCTCTATAAATTTGAAACCAATTTGAGAAAATATAAGGATGGATCAGGACAGGAGCCCTAGTTATGAAGCAAAACAAATGGACTTTTGACATTCAAGGTTGGTACAGCCAGTAAAGGGAACCTGTTGTGGGCTCTCCATGAATGGGCCGACACTTCTCTGACTGCAAAGGTGAGTTTTCCTGCACCACTATGGAGTGTGCCAGCAGTGCCTCTGGCAGTGATAGTGATAACCATTCACCATCTTAACTGGAAGTGAGCAGTTTCACAGCCCGAAGTAATCTGGAAACATTAGCGTGCCATGCCCTCATCTACATCTGTTTGAACAGTATTAATGATTCTCGTTGTAATTCTATCCTTGTGCCGTAGCCCCTCAGCCAAGCTATGGTATGTGAATGATGATTTTGCTGATGGCCTTCATTACTTTGCTTTATGAGGCAAACTGCCTGCATGTGTTGAGAAATGGACATGACAGTTCATGATGAGTCTATCCACTGTCACCCCAGAGGCTTGATTTCCTGCCTATACTGGTTTGTGGTGCATGTGTGTGTGTGTGCTTTCTGTGTGCAGTGCACTTTGTGTTGTATTCACAAGATGCAAGTGAGGTGAGCTTGAGAGTGTAACTCCCTACAGGTGGAAATGTGTGGGTCTGTCAGATGGAGAATCTCAACGGGTGATCTACTGTAAAACTGAGCTTTTTAATGTAAATTTCTGCCCTGTCATTACTGTATGGCCAGTCACACTTAATGGGCTTTTGGCTGATTGATGGATTGAACCCCTGGATAATTGTCATTGTCAGTTTTTATGGCCATTTATAGAAAATGATATGCTATGTTTCCACAATAGACTGCATTTCAGAACTCACTCTTTCTTGGAGGAGTCTTTTTCTGAATCAAAAACACTTTTATGCATGTTTCAGTAACAGCTAATAAATAATATTGATTCCCTGGCTCATGCTGAGAAACTTCAAATGATGGCAGAGTCTCTATGGTTCATCATAACTGTTCACACAAAAAGAAAAGTGCAGAAAATACTCTTCTACAGTTGGGCATTAAATCCTATCATCACACACGAGAATGTGGCCTTGAATGTATACGTACACAGTATGTTGCTGCTTCCTGGAGGAGAGATTTGCATATGTATGCAGCTGTATCTGCTTGTCATCCACCTTTAATGAGCAATCATGTCAGTGACAATCAGAGACAATCAGTCTGAAGTACTCGGAAACATAAAGCGCCTGCAAGACAAAAGAAAAAGAAAGCATTTGGGTGTCAGTGATTTGGCTTGGATTTCATCATTGTGTTACACACACACACAGTCTGTGGCATACCCACACATACATACCCACACACACACAGCTTAATCAGCAGTATTGCTCAGTGATTTATACATCATAATTCTTTGCAGCTCCAATGCATGAGAACAAGAACACGGCCCTGTTTGCATTGTTTTCTGACATGTATTACACATGCAGTTTATCAAGTGTCATGTAGGTTTAAAATGTGATACTACAACAAGGAGGCGACAGCAGCAATGATGATGACATAGTGAAATAAGGTGACAGTGCAGTTACTGTATGCTGCAGGATGAAACCCTGACTACACACACACACACACACACACACACACACACACACACACACACACACACACACACACACACACGGTCTCAGTACGATTCAGTGAACAATGAAGACACTGGTCAGTCACTGTGGAATTTAAGAGCGACTGTAAAGCGAGGACCAATGTGTGAAAGGCGAAGCAGCAAGAATGATGACCACTGCGCCTGTATTGTGATAAGTGGGATCTCACTGCTGGAAAAAACCTAGGCCTGTCGCTTTGCCTTCGTTTTTAGACACAAACTTGAACAGCCAGTCGGTGGCTGTTTACACTGCAGTCAGTTTACAGATCGTCCGTTTGTTTTCTAGCATTTGCTCAGTCATATGACCATTGCAGCAGTGTCAACCTTCACGCTGACTGAGCGATTATTTTGGACATTTCTGTCCTTTTGTCTCCATGATTGGAGCAAGAAAAAAGAAAGGATAGAAAATGTGGTGAAGAAATAGCGTCAGTAAAGAGTGGTACTAATGACTAACCTGTCATCTGTGTCCTTGATCACCCAGATGAGAAAATCTCACCACCTGCCCATCCCTTTTCTCTCACACTCTCTCCTCAGCCCTCTCTCCTATTGTAATCACTGCAAACTTTATTAACCCCAATCTGACTCAGTCTCACCTTCTCCCCCTGTTGTGCCCTCCCCCTCCCCACTGTTTTCTCCCACCTTTCAGATAAATTATTTGGTAAGCGCCTTCTTCAGGCCAGACACTACATTATGTCTCGCAAGTCTTGGCTGAAGATGGTGCCCACCGAAAACTGTGACATCCTGATGACATTCCCAGGTGCGGTAAGCTCCTGCCTGTTTTCCTTGTTTGTCCTTCACTGTAGAGAGAGCAATGCATCCTCATTTAATGTCTTTGGTGGGCAGCCAGCCACTCAGGCGTATCGCTGGGACTTAAAAATGTTCTCTGGGGACAATTACTTCTCATCCATTTACAGACAGTACAGTACCTGTGCCCCTTCTCCAGGATATGTTAAAGACGCTGCAGCTGTGGACATGATTTGTGAATCAGCCCATCTGTGCCTTTTTTCTTATGATTTTTCTTCCTCTATATACTGTAAAATAAATGACTGCATAAAAAAACTAACATTGTAGTTTGACTCAGAAGATTGAGTCTGATCTCTGGAGCTCAGCCAGCAGCCATCAGGTTCTTCTCGGTCACCTTTCTTACCAAGGCCCCTCTCTCCCTACAAGTTTGATCACTTGAGTATTCTTCCCCTTGTCTTAACACAGTCACATCTCTGCGCTCTGCAGGTAGCTTTCCTTCTCATGGTGCTTGCTCTTTGCAATGATTTGCATTGTTAGCTCTGGCACCTCATATAGACAGGTGTGCATGTTTCCTAATCATCTCCAATCAGCTTAATTAACCACAGGTGCAAGCCAATCAGGTGCATCGGCTTAAGGATGATTACAGCTGTGTCTGAAATCACCCACTTTGTGATGAGTTTGTCATTTACAGTAGTAGTGCTGTAATGTATAGTGAGAAAATTATTATGCCCTAAATAGTGGAGTCATAGTATCGCACAATGCAGTGTGAAAAGTAGAGTATATCCGATGGTCACTAAGCAAGCAATTACATGCCATCATGCATTGCACTCACGCTGAAAGACAGAAAAATGGTGTGGAGAGAAATACCCCAGTAGTCTATAAAAGTGTTTTTTCATTTTACTGATGAGCTCAATATATAAATCCTCTACACTGAATCTCTGAATATTGAATAGGAAACAGTGAATGAGTGAGTGATTTTGGATACAACCCAATATAAATGGGAGGAAGTCTTACAGCTGAATACTTATGGCAATGTGATATTTCAGTTTTTACCTATTTCAGACATTTGTAAAAAGGAAAAAATAAAAAATTCAGCTTTCACTTTGTCATTATGGAGTATTGAGTGAAGATTGATGAGGGATTTTTTTTATGCAACATGACAAAATGTGCAGGGGTCTGGCTGTCTGAAGTCACTGTACTGACAGTTGCAATTCGATGGGAGGCCGATCAGGGTGAAACACAATGAAAATGTGCACATGCATAATGAAAATGTACTCATATACACTGAAGACCAAAACATGCATATCTGTACACACTGAGCTTTTACAGACCCCACCATCATAACACAGTGTGGTATGTACTCACTTCTGGATACGTATACACTGGCATCGAGCGCTGTGCATTTCATCACTTCAAAACATGAGTATTCACATATGGGTCTTAAATTTTAATAAGTAGTTGGTCTTATTTAGTCAGCAATTGCCTTTTGTAGATTATGAGGTGCATAATAGTAGCTTTTACTTGTAGGCGAAGAAATGAAGTGCATCAAATGAAGGTGATGAGAAAAAAAAACATTTTATTGTGAAAGTGGTGTGGTGGTGTGGTGTTTTCTATTTCTGTAAATTTGACCTGTTTGTGTCTGTGTTTCTCAGGACATTGGCATAATTATGCATGTCAAATTTCTACAATTGGTATTTTTGCCTTTGTTTACCAGACCTCAGACAGGTCATGAAGTCTGGTGAACCAAAGCCCCATAAAAATACCTCCATAGCGTGATGGTAGGCTCTAGTGGTTACAGGTGTTGCTGCCCTAAAACAACTTCCAGGCTCAATGAAAAATACACACACAGCTATCCATGTGCCCATGCCAGCGTGTATGTATCCAGAAGTCAGTACATTAACATACACAAGCAGCCGATTTCAGGTTGTGTTAACATGGTGGCTTGTGTAAATGCAGAGTGTGTGTATGCATGTTTTTGCTGTGTATGTTGTGTAAGTTTTCAATGTGTGCACATTTTCATTGGGACGGCCTTCCTCCATACAACACAACGCAACACTCACATGCAAACTAAGACTTCAAAAGCTTTTAACCTTTTTAGTGTTTGCACATAAAATGTCAATGTTAGCAAACACAGCTAGTTTGCTGTTTTTAGTATTCAGGAAGCCTAAATGGCACAGAAATGTGTCAACAGTGTTCAATCTTCAGTTCAGCCACAAATATTCTACAATGTGAAGAAAATACGATGAAAAAACTGGAATAATTTAACCTCCCAGGGTTCAAATATGGTGGCACTGTTAGGTCCTGTATTAAACCTCAAATATAATAATTATTAATTTTGTGGCTGACGCAAATGTAAATGATTGACGGCTGATCATCAACTAAATTCATGACATATTTAAGAAATTTGTTTTAAAGCTTTGCATATAAAAGATCACCAGGCCTCTTAATGTAAATAGCGCATTTGTGCTCCTTCTAGGTTTCTAGTTTCAGTGTTTGGGTAAATTTAAATTCTCTGTCATTTTAAATGAATTGTTTTTAATTTTAGGAATGAAATGCTTTTATTACTGTAATTATAAAGGAAGAATATAAAATGGGATAGTTGTGGGAATGTTCTGAATGGACTCAGCTGAACTAGAAGAGTCAAGTGTGGGTTATACGCTGTTTTTTAACCTAAGGAAATGGAAGGAGTGTGATATACGGTATGTGGACAGGGATTGAAGTGGATTGACCTCCCTGCTGCTGCTTGGCCCTTTGGTGACTGATGGGTTTGGATCAGCTTCTGTATGCAGCAGCAAACTCATCATTTCCTGCCTTGGGCGAACTTGCCTGCAAATATGTGAAGAATTTAAATGATTGTTGCCGTAGGAACTTGGAGATTTTGATGCTCATATTCACATTTGTTGTTCATTAATTGTCTGATAAGTATTCTCTCAATCTTAAAAGTTAAAACAAAGATTTACCCCCCTCCCCCCAGATTCCATAGATGACCATACTCTGCTGTGGCTGCTGAACCAGATTCGTGTGGGGATCCCACAAGTCAGCATTCAGATTCGACAGCATAAACACACACAGGCACATGCCTTCTTCATCACGACAACGTTCGAGAAGTAGGTCTCTGAAACTGTGTGGATGTGTGAGGTGTGGTGTGGTGGGTGGGTGTGTGGGCACTTGTGTTCCTGTCTTTGTTTGAACTGCTTTGAGTGAAAATATTTTGGCTGGTCTTCACTTCCAGCTGATCAGCACTGGTGTTTGATTTGAGGATTTACAGTATCTTGGAATGCTGGTTAAAAATGCCAAAATCTAAATATTAGTGCTATTGGCTTTTTGGTAACATTTTAGACTATTGTACAACATAATAGTGAAATAATGTTGAATGTAGCTGACTATTTGACTGACTGTATGTTCACCAGATGTAGTTTCTGGTGAAAACCAGGGTCTGGGCTACACCACTTGTTACAGGCAGTCTACCTGATAGGTACACTGAGCCGCGCCTCAATTAGGGCAAATAAACTAGGCTACTTTACAGACTGAAAACAGTTGGAGTCGGACATGAAGCCCTGCTTCTAATAAAAGCCTGTTACATTCTGATGTTTGAAGTAAATAAAAGCTAGATGACGGTGAGCCCCAGATGCAGGGTGCTAACTACAGTATGAGAGAGACAAAGTCTGCCTCAGAGCCCCCTGTTGGTTCACCTGGTGGAGTACAGCTGCTTTGGTTAGGCCCGGTCAGGACGACCTGGGTTCAAGTCCAGCCTGTGGCACTTTGCTGCATTACACCCTGATTTGTCTTACACTCACCTTTACTATAATGATAGCAAAAAAACAAAATTAAGGTAATGTATCTCCTCTGAGCTTCTCTTGAAATGTTTATTTATTTAGAAATACAGCATAATCTCTCATCCTTGCGTTTGGTGATTTGGTCTGACTACCTTGGGGTGATGAAATTGGGATTTGAAGTGGGGCCACCACACATTACATCTTTGATTTAGTCTTGTTTTGTTTTGTATCGGTGTCTCTAATTTAAAAGTTACAAGGATTTCTTTGACATTTTTGTAGATGCAGTCACTCAACTGCTTATACTTAGTCAGTAACTTCAGAGTGTATAACCCACACAAGTCGTCTCACACTTATGTTTGTGTGTATTTGTTGTTTGTATGCCCATAATGCACTTCATATGTCACACATCTGCTGCCAAATGTGTGTGCTTGGGCAGGTTTAATCCTGCTTTCCATTTACCCCTCTCTCCTGGCCCTCAGCTTGCTGCGTGGAGCAGAACAGATGGAAATGCACAAGGCCATCAAACCACAGTTCGGTGGTGGGATGCGTCGCTTTTCCTGTGAGGAGGCCAACATCTATGAGAACATAGACAGCGAGCCCTGCTTCTTCACCTCACAGGTGAGAGGCCAAAACTGTGGTTCATGCGAGTCGTATGTCAGTGTTGCCGGGTCATATTCATTTTGATTTGATCTCAGTATTAATCACATCATTCATTCTCCCTTTTCACCCTCTATTTGTAAATACGTTCAGGAACGTCAGAGCATCATTAAATACTGGCTTGACAACCTGCGAGCCAAACAGGGGGAGGTGCTTCACAACATTCACTTCCTGGAGGGACAGCCAATCAGTAAGTTATTTATTATGAGTAGGTGACCTTTTTTATGCAGTTTAATGTTTCACCTCTGAAACCTACAGTTTCAATCACTTTTGATTCAGTGATTATGATGCTTTTTATCAAAAACTGCTGTTTATTAGGTCATGCTCTGTTTAAAATCTCATCCTCATTAAAAAGTTCCCTCGCCATTGGAGTACAGTAGTTAATCAGCTAATTATTGTAACTTTTTAGATGTCGGTTTGTAAAAGAAAGAAACATAAAAAACATCGACCAAAAGTTACCTGAGATACTAAATGTTCATTTCGTAATTTCTAGTTCCAGAGCTGATAGCCCGGGGGGTGATCAATCAAATGTTTCCTCTCCATGAGCAGAGGATCCTCAAGCAGCTGATGACATCTTGGGTCCAGGCCGTATGTGAAAGACAGCCCCTGGGTAGGAAACATTTCACAGTATTATTTTGAAGGAAATTTAGCAATACAGTAAACAGCAGGCCTGAGTGAGACTGCTGATGCAGTTTGTCAATTGTTTAATCCTTCCCAAAGCCACAGTGTTTACAATTTCATCTTCTTTCCAGACGATATCTCCGACTACTTTGGAGTGAAGATCGGCATGTACTTTGCCTGGCTGGGTTTCTACACCAACTCCATGCTTTACCCTGCAGTCATTGGCTTTCTGCTCTGGATACTAGCAGAGGCTGACCAGGTATGTGAAACCTTCTCCATAACAAGAGTTGCTTCCTCTGTCCTTTAACATTCTTGAAATAACATCACTGTGCAAAATACCCTAGAACAGTGTTTTTCAACCTTGGGGTCGGGACCCCACATGGGGTCGCCTGGAATCCAAATGGGGTCGCCTGAAATGTCTAGTAATTGAAAGAAAGATTACTGATAAAAATATTTTTTAAACTAATTATTATTCTTTTTAAAATTATGATTAAAAACACCACACACAATCCTAAACAACGGTATTCTATAATTTCACTTTCTCGAATATAATCGAGTTCAAATAAAATGCAGCATATAAAAATATCTGCTGGCGCATCTTGATTGACAGCCGCAATCATGTGACTGCACATGATTGCGGGGTCGCTAGAAATTTGTGATGTCAAAATGGGGTCACAAGCCCTAGAATTTGGAGATACTGTATACTTGGCCAGATATTTGAAACTATGACTCCACATATAATAACATCTGGGCTGGATGTTCTGATCAGGACTTTGTAAGATATTATACAAAGAAATCTCCACATAGGATCCAGATTCTTGAGGGTTTTGCCAAAGTGTGTCATCCTTTAACTGTAACAACTGAAAACTCTATAATGTGATGATAATTTCTGAAGTTGTATTAGTTTTTCTGTTTGTCTTACGGTCTGGCACAGACCAGTCAGGATATCTGCTGTGTGGTCTTTGCTCTCTTCAACGTTGTGTGGGCGACGTTGTTCCTGGAGCGCTGGAAGAGGCGAGAGGCAGAACTGGCCTACAGGTGGGGCACTCTGGACACGCCTGCCGAGTCCTTGGAGGAGCCCAGGCCACAGTTCAGGGTGAGGACTGTCTCCATGGCCCAGGCCAAACGGTGCAGTTGTCTCTGCTGTGTCTTGTGTTGTGTGAAGACGGTGAAAATCTAAATCCAAAGTTGGATGAGTTAAGTCACATAGTGAGACTTTCCTCAGATGAAATTTGAGATCTGCTGTCCTATCTGAGCACATGTCTCACTCTGCAACAATACCAGGAAATGTGTGTTTACAAGAGAAGCGTCTTTCAAACCCCACGTGTTGTCTGAGAAAGGGAGCGGGGGTGGAGCGGGATGGGTCACCACGTGTTGTGTGTAGTGGAGGACGGGGGGAGGGGCAGCATGTGAATAGGTGACTAAGGAAATAGGGGGGGCAGAACTGGCCCATTTTATGCAACATGTGGGGCTCCCACACCAAGCCCGGCTAGCTCAGTCGGTAGAGCATGAGACTCTTAATCTCAGGGTCGTGGGTTCGAGCCCCACGTTGGGCGCATAACTTTTCTGGGAGGAGTTAGAAGAGATGGGAGCACAGGTCGGCGCATGTGGAACATAACAAGGTGGTATCAGTCAAGACTAGACATATAGTGGATCAAGATTTAGTTTAATATGTTTTTACAGAACAACCTTTATCCAGGTTAAAGAAATGTCTCCTCAGGGTGTAGGCCTAGTGGGTGTTAGTGCTTCATCTTCATTTCCTGTTTTCTGCAATCAACTGAAACACCGAAGAAAACATGTTAGAAATGCATTTGTGTTTTATTTTCTGATAGGCCGAGACAGATTCTTATCAGATAGAAAGAATGCAGCTATTAAACAATCAAAGCAAGCAAATGTCTTTTTTCCTTGAGCCTGTTTCCTCTGCATATTTTCAAGCTATGTTCTAGGTGATTGTAGATGAGTGTAATCCAGGAAAATACCCACCCTCTCTGTCTGCTGCTGTCTCTGCAGGGTGTAAAGCGCTGCAGTCCCATAACAGGCTGCGAGGAGTTCTACTACCCGCCCTGGAAGAGAGCCGTGTTCAGATGGCTGGTCAGCCTGCCCATCTGCCTCCTCTGTCTGTGTTTTGTCTTCCTCGCTATGCTCCTCTGCCTGGAACTGCAGGTCTGAACAGATAACACAGCAAACTTGTCAATTGAAAAGAAATGCAGGCAACACAGTCTTCACCTGATAAATGATGCAGTCTTCACCTGACAATCTGTGTTTGAAGATTTGTTATTTGTTTCATTTTCAACTGGTTAAAATGGCTATATTCAAATATATAAGTCTCGCCACTTCAGACCATAGACTGTATATAAAAGAGCTTCAGACACATTTAATAGTCTTTTAAAAATAGCTTTGGGATGTGAGAGTAGATACGAATATGAATAGGACTCATTAAATATTTATCATGCTTCTAATTCACCTTGCAGGAAGTGGTGATGGAGATTCAGGAGCTACCTGGTATTACAAGATTCATTCCTAAGATACTTCTGGCCATTACTGTAACTATATGTGATGAAGTATATAAGAAGATCGCCTACTGGCTCAATGACATGGGTGAGAGACACATAACTATCTAAATGATCTCTGTAGAGGAATTACCACAAAAAATATTGAATTAAAATGGACCACATTTGCCAGTGATTGTAACTAAGGGCAGTGTGAATATATTTTTATGCTACTAGTGTGGAGCGTTTGCTATGATGATTGTAGATGAAGTTTATGGAACAATTGTAATGATAAAACAGGAAGGAAACAGCCTCTCTGCTCTCATTTATCTGCATATTGAGTAACATTTCTCATATTTCTTCACCCAGAGAACTACAGACTTCCGAGTGCCTATGAGAATAATCTCATCATCAAGATGGTTTTTGTAAGTCATGCTTCAGCTGAATGGATGAATAGAGATAATTCATGCTGACTGAGCAATTGTTTGACATCCTGTTGTGTTTTCTGGTTGTTTACAGTTTGAATTCATCAATTCTTACCTTAGCCTTTTCTACATCGGATTCTACCTCAAGGATATGGAGCGACTAAAGGAGGTAGCAGCAACTCACAGTCACAGACAAAATGAAACATTGAGTCAAAGTTTGTTGACCATTCTCTAAACCTGCCTCCATTCAAAAGCTGTATCATGTCGCAAAAACCACTAGGGATAGTTCAATATTTTGGCAAATTTGCCTATTGCCATAATCCCTATAGTCATAAGAGTAGGTAGGTTAATTACCTTTAATTATCGGTGCATGTTGTTTTGAGATCCACAGTGGAGGTGAACGGTCCCCTGTCCCTCAAAACTCATCAAATACACAATCCAACAACTCCAAAACGCTCTCGTGGAGAAATTGTGACCTGCACATTTGCCATGCTATGAAATATCATGTATAATTATGTAACATTAAGACACATGAAGCAAATACTCGGAACTAGTAATTTGCCAAAATGTTTAACTATCCCTTTAACATCAGTTGTGCTTGATAAACAATTCTTGGATATGCATGTTGTTGTTGTTTTTTTCGCTCTTGCACTTCCTGTGGTTAGCACAGTAACAGATGTTCCTCTCCTCATCACAGATGTTAGCCACTCTACTGATCTTTCGCCAGTTCCTGCAGAACATCAAAGAGGTCCTCCAGCCCTATCTCTATGAGCAAAACAAGCTGGGTGTCTTCACCCCAAAGGTGCTTTGGGAGCTACTCCAAGCCATCATGGTCAAATATGGCAGCCTGGCTCTGGGCAAGGCCCAAGCCTCCATGAAAACATACTCCTTCCTGGGTCCCAGAGGGATCCCCGTCAGTCACAGCGCCAACGGTAACCCCGAACAGAAGAAACGAGGGGATCTGAAAGCTGGGTTCAGGCTCACGGAAGAGGAGTGGGATATGAATGACAGTGTCCTGAAACATCGTAAAGTCAGCTTCACAGAGAAAGTCGACTACCAGGATGTCACAACAGAAATGCAGGCAGGTGACCGCAGCTCCCTGGAGGACAGTCCGACTCTGGTAGAGGAAGGCATGGATCCATCTATGTTTGACAGCTGTGACGAGGACAGTGACTGTGAATTGCTGGGTCAAGTATGTGGTCTGCTTATTATTATTATTACCATGAATCACCCCACACTGCAGCTTTGTGGTCTAGTCTTTTTTTCTCTGCACTGAAAACATGTCTGTCTAACTGATTTAGCCTGGAAATATCATCATCACCAATCATTGCTTTCATGTAACAAAGTATTTAATGTAGTTTTATGAGTTACGTTCTAGACTGTAGATTAATCTAAAGTCTTAGTCACCAGAGAAAGTATCTTATGTTTAATTTAACAGGAGACCAGGGAGAACGTCACTGCGTCCTCTCCGAAGAAATCTTACTCTCTCTGTCAGAGAAGGAAGAACGTTGGTGAGGGGAAAGAGGACAAGAAGTCGTGGATTGATCCACCTGAAGAACCCAAAACCGTCTCTCTGACCCAGGCTGAAATTGAGAGCTGCATGCAGACTTATGAGGTGGGACTGCATACTCAAATTCAAAACAGTCTGTCTATGTATGAATCTGCTTTTGCCGATTCATGTCTGTCCGTCCCCAACAGGACACACTTCAGGACTACCAGGAGATGTTCATTCAGTTTGGCTACGTGGTGCTCTTCTCCTCGGCGTTTCCCCTAGCGGCCATGTGCGCTCTTATCAACAACATCATCGAGATTCGCAGCGATGCCCTGAAGCTGTGCACCAGCCTTCAGAGGCCCTTTGGGAGGAGAGTGAGGAACATCGGACAGTGGCAGGTCAGGGTGTTGTGTTTTGGAAAATGTCAGACAAGGCTGCAGTGTGCACAGTGTACCTGCTGCATATGAGACTCACTCTCTTTTATTTTGAACAACAGACGGCAATGGAGGCTATGGGCTTGATAGCCATCATGGTGAACTGTTACCTGATAGGTCAGTGTGGGCAGCTCCAGCGTCTGTTCCCCTGGTTGAGTCCTGAGATGACCATCATCTCCATCGTCTTACTGGAGGTATGCACTGTCCTGACCTGTGTACAAGAGCAGGTTTGTCCTCAGGAGTTTTTGCAGTTCTAAGAAAATGTAGTTTTACTCGTAAAATGACAGCTTTTCAATATGACACAAAAAGAAAAGAAGTACATATATGTGCATGGCCTGCTTTTTCCTGTTGTGACTTTCTGAACTAAGTTCATTAATGACCACTAGGGATGTCACAATTACTTGTTTTCACAATTAATCGCGGTATTAAATGTCACAATTAATTGAGGTTCCTAAATACCGTCACTTTCCAAAAAAAGATTATGTATGAATCATGTCGGCAGATGTGCGCCAAAATAAAGGTAAATGCACAGATACTGGTCTATTTACCTAACGTAGCATTGAATTGGTAGGAATTTAAATGCTAGTGTCATTTGTAATTAAAAAAAAAAAAGGTTAAAATTAACTTATTTGGTATCGATGATATTTCAAACACTTCCCCTGGCGGATTAATAATTGGCCATATTTTAATAGATATTTTAAATATTTTATAATTAGTAATGTCAATTTTAACTATATTTGATTTTACACATTAATAGTGTTGTGAAATTAATTAATGTATAATAATCGTGATAATCGTAATACAGTGATTATTTCTCTGACAATAATCATACCAAAACATCTATTATCGTGACATCCCTAATGACCACAAAACCTCACAGGAGTTTTTGGTATGTGTACTGTATGAGATGTTGAATTATGTTGTTTTGTCTATGGAGAAAATACAGGATAAGAAACAGAGTGTGATTGTGTGCCTCGATGCAACTGCGTGTTGAGCCTGTCCCTTTGTGGTCTCGGTGGTTTACAGCACTTTGCAATCCTCCTAAAGTACGTCATCCATGTTGCCATCCCTGATATCCCTGGCTGGGTAGCAGAAGAGATGGCCAAGCTAGAGTACCGACAAAGGGAAGCTTTCAAGGTATAGTTGTATCATATCTTGAAAGACCTTCAGCCAACGTTGGGTTTGATGCTGGCTGCACAGTTTCTATCATATTTCTACATACTACATGCCCCTATGTCTCCCTCGACCTGTTAGTGTGCATTGTCCAAAAATGTACACTAGTGCAGCCTTTTCTTGAGAAACGTGTGTTTGTTTGATTGTGTTTCACATCAGTGCCACTTTGTCTGAATGGTGTCTTTGAAATTTTTAATACTGCACATGTATATTTCTACTTATACTAATCTCTCTGACTTTCCTTTGTTTTCCTCTCTTTCATCCCATGACTCCTCCTCTCAGCAGCAGCAGGCCCAGCAGCACCTCCAGCAGCAGCTCAGACGCCGGCGCGAGGAGGATGAGCTTCAGCGTCAGGCCGAGCTGCAGGCCGAGGCCCGACAGGAGAGCGACTACCACAAGGCGGACAACCAGCACCAGCATCACCACGACAAAGTATCAGGGGGGAAGGCAGGGGACAAGCCCAAGAGACCCAGCTCCCTGCTGGGAAACAACAACGTAATGAAGCTAAAACAGATCATCCCTCTCCAGGGGAAGTTCTCCTCCGGCACCACACGCTCACCAGCACAGTCACCGACAGGAGGCGAGGCAAAGCTCCCAGGGTTTCTGAAGTTCCTGAAGTCGCCTGAGGTGAAGAAAGAGCCGGCAGTGGCGGTCGGAGCAACGCCGGGGTCAACTGTCGCCTCTTCGGCTCCATCTAGTGGCCAGGAGAGGTCACAGTCACCCAACAGGACATTCAGTCCTGGAAAGCTGTTCAGCTTCAGCAAGTCAGAGGGCACCGTGGTGTGTGCAAATGGGACACAACCACCAACCCAGTCCACTAACACTCAGCCCAACAGGTATGAGTTAAACACAACCGCAGAGGAATTACCCTCCAATGAGTCAGATAAAGGAGAATCAAGACAAACGACCGATTCAGAAAACTCTGGCTCAAAGAGTTAATAAACGTTCAGCCATGCCAATGTTAAAATACTGAATGGAGAGCAATGTACAAATGTTCAGGCAACAAGTCAGATACAGTGACACACCTGTACTGTAGGAGAACATGTTAGTCACAAGGACCACACCTGAGGTCAGTGACATTAGACGTTCAATCTCGATGCAACTAACTTCACACAAAGTATTATACTGTATCTAACACTTGATTATCTAGCTTCCAAGTTAAATATGTACAGTCAGTGTATCTACTTGAACAGGGCTTGAGAAACCTTTATCTGGGGTTGAAATTCTGCATGAGACTGCCTGGTTTTCAACTGCACTGAACAGAATATGTTGATGTGAAGGATCTTTTTAAAAAACGACAAAAAAAAAAAACAGAACAAAACAAGGACCCAGTCATCAATGAGCCCTTTTGTCAAAAAAAAGGACATGAACAGCAGCTTCCCATCCTAGGTTTGTTTCTCATTCCGATGCCTGTATTGAATGCACGTTGCGTTATGTGCATGCATTACGTGTCCACCATGTCTTTTCAGTTGTGAAGCACTTTCAAAGCCATTGTATTCTTCCGCAATAGGTCAGATTATACTCACTGTGACCATGAAAAATATTCTATTTTTCTTAACTTTGATTTTCTATGAATTATTTTACTACATAAATTAGTGAATGTACTTCTGATGCAAATAAATCTCACTTGAATAAACATCCATCTAGAGATAATGCACTGGCTGATTTTGTTAACAGTTAATAAATATCACTGGATGATAAGCCATGTTGCTGGATTGATTTGTGTTTTTAAATTAGTATATGCACTCTTGAATAATAATAAAAACATAACATTAAAAAATAAAAGATAATTTCCCGTTACCATTTCAGACTATTTCTCACAGGAAAGAGGAGATCTTCTTCACCCCCCCAAAAAGTTTCTAACAACTGTGAGCTACAACTTTTACTGTATTGTATTCATATAGTAGTCTATACAGAACAAGATCTGAAATTGACAAAAAAAATGCATTTATACAATAAACTTGAATGGGTTGAAACAATAAACACATTCCAAACTTAATCAGGTGATGTGATACAAACCATAAGTAGAATTACCACACCCTCCTATGGAGAGCCTGGGAAAACAACACATTGTTAATCTGTAGTTCTAAGTCATACTTGAGGAGCTCACAGTGCGTCTTTGTTTGATTTACATGAGCAGCAAAAATGAAAACTGCAAATACACACTGTAAACCTTTGAACATTTATCGGTTACAAATTAGACTTTGAACCATGCCAAACAGTGACAACACAAACATAATCTGCAGAAGATTACTCTTTATAATTTTGCAAAGAGTGATTTTTCCAAAGGTGCAAAGCAAAATGAAGTAAAATACTCTTGTGTGTTCTGTTCTTCAAACTCTGGCTTGTATCCCTCCCATGTAAAAGAACTATTTGGCTAAACAAAGTGAAATAACAATATGGCTGCCGTGGGGGAAGATAATGAGTGAGTGGTTGTCTTGTTACCTGGTAAAAGGGTCTGAACAATATACACACTGTACAAATATACAGGACTTGTGGAGCATTATGATGAGCTTCGACACCTTAATGAGCAGCACACACAGACTGTTTCCTTAGCCCTGCTACCAAAAGCTTGAATGTCCAAACATATCCAGACTTGACTGATCGGCCATCTATGAGCAAACACAAATGGCACATTTACGGTAAAACAAGCAGCCCTTTCAAGAAGTCTACATGGGAGTAGAGCTAAAGTGTATATTTACACATACCTGTGTACCCATCATAAAACACTGTGCTGACCATGCAAATACAAAGACACAAGCTCTGCTCATTAAGTCATGAATGTGGCTACAAAATCTGCAAGTCACAACTGTACAAAAAATTTTTGTTTCCTCTACCATGACTGTATTGGCTTAGATGCATCCTCGATCAAAGAACATTCTAATATCCACTCAACTCAGCAGTGGATCATTTCTCACTGAAACAACAATGTAAACCAAGGGGACAATCTAAGACATTGTGAAAACACACTCACATCCACTTAAGGCAATAAACCATTATTCATTGAAAAAACGTGAGAACATCTCTTTCTGTTCTCATCTTTTTCCATAACACAGTCTTTAACAAACACTGAATTGATTATCAATAATCTAAGCATGGAACAAAATGAAGTTGTTTTTTTTTCCTTCTGCTACTGTAATGACAGTAATCACATAAACGATGATAAACTAAAATAATATTTTAAAGGATCACTGTATCATTACATAATTCAAAACTAAAAAAAAATACAAACGAGTGGAAGCCATTAAAGATGGCACCACTTCATATATATATACTGCCTTAACTTAAAAAAAAAAAAAACATATCTCAGAGATGGTTTGAATAACGATAAGTGTAAACTTAAATGGCAGCAGAGGAGCAGTGATTGAACTCCCTGCATATTCAAAAGAAAACTGTGAGCATACGTGAATGAAAACCAGTGGGGTTTAGGAATAAGGAGGTAGACGCATGTTATTCTTAAAACTACAGACCAAAATCTGAGGCATAGGTTTTTGGAAGAAAAGGATATTGAGTGAAAGCTGTAAATCAACTGAGGAAAAAAAAAGCTTTTGGTTGCAGAAATCTCTCTGCTTTTGATATTAATGTCATGACGACTGTGGTCAGAAATATGTCGATCCTGTGTGCTTCAGTGTCAAGGCTGGGGTTTGCAAACATAACTCCTGAATCTGTGTGTGCATTTCGTTTATGCAGGTCAGTCTCTGCTGGGTGTGCACTGACAGCACATTGCTTTAAGAATCCTCATTCAGCTCTCGACTATCTGTTCTGGCAATTTTTCTTGGAGGCGCCGTGTTCTCCCCCTCTTCATGGTCCTGCTCTCGCTTCTTTGCTGCATTCTGAAAACACAAGAAAACAAAGATGACATTTAACAAGTTATTAACAACACAAAGGATCTCTCCTTTCACAGATAACGCAATTAGCACCAGCACTTATGAGCCCCCAGAAAAAATCCTTACCTTTTTGTCCCACTGTTGATGAAGATATCGTAACAAGATGTTTGTCTTCTCTGTGACAATTACTGAGGAAAAACAACAGATACTTGTTTGATCATGAGAGACACAAAAAGGTATTTGGTGCAAAAGACTCAGTTTGTTTATCTTTGTGGGAACTCTAGATTTTCTACTCATTCTGAGTCACACCATCAGTCTAGAAATGAGAGTGACTTCCTTGAAATTGTGACCATGATTTAGCAAAAAACATAGGTGTGGATGGAGAGTAGTGCTTCAGTCAGATAAAACAAAACATACAATACCAACATTTAACAAATGTGTAGTTTCTCCAGCCCAATGAGCATCCTCTTGTTCCATGTACTTACTCTGCTCTGATGGATATTCCCGTGTTGGAAGATACACAGAGGGTCGACGGTTCTGAAACAATATTAAGATGCACATTAGTGTGTAAACTAACAGCAATTTAAACCAGACAAAAAGAAGCACTGTAGGACCATGTGACAAAACGTGAATGACTCAAATTAAACCATAATGTGCCAACATGTGTTTGTATTGTAATGTTAGCACATCGAGAACAGACGGGATCACTTACTGATGCTTTACATACAGAGTCTGCATGGAACCTGCTGAAGTTGTTTTTGTTGTAGACTGGTAGTCCCTTCAGGAAATCTCCCTGTGAACGCCACAATGCAAAACAATATGAGCAAAAAATTATTATTCTTGCCCACAGGTAACACATGGAAAGTCCCGGGTGGTTAGGCCAAGTATCACAGGCAGAGAAACTAATTTAACCAGTGACAGACTAGCCACCACACAAGCAACATGTCTGTCATTTCCTATACATTCAGTGTTAAAACAAAACAAAACAGCAACCTATCTCACATGACAATTAAATAAAGAACCACGTATGGACCCACCTTCTCCATTTTTGCCCGAGTCACGCTCTTGGTTTGTTGACTAGCTCCGCACAGCGAGAGCGAAAACGAGCAGATGCTACTCTTTTAGCCTAGCTGCTAAACCTGGTTGTCTTTGTCGTAGCTATGATACCGGTTTGTTTACCCGCTCGACAGCGTCGTACAGCCGCTGTTACAAAATACAAACTACGTGTCACTTTGATATGGTCGCATTGCGGTTCTTCAGTCGAGTAGAAACTTTCGCTCGCGTAAAGGTGTTCACATAAAAACCTGAAAATGAACGTCCTCGGTAGCTGAGTTGCTACTTGTTCACAACTCCATTTTTGTTATTCGGCTGCTCGGGGGCGGTTACAGTCCGACACTCGACGTGTCTGATTGGTCGAACAGCGAGCGATGCGTGACGAGGGAGAAAAAGCTCTGCGCTGATTGGTTAAAAAGTGATTATGTAACAGACCAATCCTCCAGTAAAGGTCGGTAGTGGCATGCAGTTAGGAGTGAAAACAACACAAGCACTTTCCTAGTGTCCGTCTATTTACGTATATAGTGTAGCGTGTGCTATGGGTTTATGCTTACCTTACAGTAACTTATACTAATAAGCGGAGAAGAACAATGAGCGACCATCAATAGTACTCATTTTACAATCAGCTGCACTGCAATTTCCCCATAAAGTTTACGAATACGAATTCTACCATTTGCAGAAAAATTAAAAGCCTGATGACTGTAGGTACAAATGAAAATATGCAATGTGTAAATTAGAGGGGAATCATACATTAAAACCACCTGCTCCCAAATTAACTTTTAAACACATACTATAAAATATTTGTATGTATGTATATATTATTTCATCTTCTGGTATTTGGCATATAAAATATGTTCATGCCAGTTTCTCTTGTCTAGTTTTCAGTCATCACAACTTGTGATTTATGGCTTTGTTTAAGTTATATAAGACATGCTTCTGAGGGAATTGTCACTTTTCTTGAGATAACCAAGAGCCAGAAAGACTCACTACACGTCTGCAAAAGTCCTCTCTCCCTGCTTTTCAAATACTGTATAGGTACATAATTGATGCTGTCTTTATACTGCTTCAGTTGAAAAAAGCCACAACTTTATTAGTAATAAATGACAGGCAACTGTGATGCCAAGATTTTGTTTCTTGAGACAAGGACTTTGCCTTCAAACCATCACTGCTAGGCACTTATTTCAATCATGCATGTATAACATATTCTGTAGGGAAGCCATTTGTTTCCAAGTCAAACAGAAGTGGACAACTAAGATGGCAATGATTTTGCAAGATTGTTTTATTAAAGTCATATTTCTGTCTTTTAAACAAATATCACACAACCACAGAAGAAAAAAATCCATAACATTTAATGATTAGCCTCAATAAAACTTATTGGCAAAATGACCAGACTTAAGGACAGATTCAAGGAAATTCCCAACACACTCCAGTTTACACCATCTTTCTCTTTGCTGGTCTCCTCCTGCTTTCCAGAACCAATGTCAGTTTCCTGAAAGTCTAAAGATTTTTTTCCAAGAGGATCCTTCAATGTGAGAGTGATTTCCGTCCCTTGAACATGCGCCGCAATATGACTTCTATGCCTCCTCGTGAGCTGATCCTCTTGATCCAGCCATGGGTCCTTTTGCGTTTGATGTTCTTCGGCTGATACTCTGTGCCTCTTTTCCGTGTTCGGACTTGCTGGTACTGCCATGGAAGCTGCTGAAACACTCCTGAACCCTCAGCTTGTGAAGAAAGCAGCCCAGACCTAGAAACCTGAGGTCCTGCAGCTCCTCTGGACACAATCCAGTTGCTGAATGATCTGAGAGGAGAGTTGCCCGTTGTTGTTAGGTTTCCCGCAGGGATGCTGCTGGAAGAGCACAGAAAATAGATGTCAAGAAGAAATACTGTTCTCTAATATTATGCCACACAACTGCTGTAATAACATTTGGGTTGTAATACATCTATGGTACTGCAAGTATCTTGCTTTGTACCTTCAACATAATGAAAATTCTCAATAAGGATAACATGACATGTCAGAAGAAGACAAAGTATCTTCGGCATTTTCTTACTGATGATTGGCACGATGAAAGAGATATTTATAGGCAGTGTTCTAAGCAATATGCTCCTTCGTAGGTTTAGTATGTGCTCAGTTGATGTTAAATGTTCCCTATTCAGATCTCTCTGCACACCTATGTATACAGCTCATCTCTGATGCAACTATAGGAAATAGTGGCCTACAACGATGGAGTGAGGTTGCTGCTTCAGTGGCACAGTGTTAGTCAACTCTTTGTTTATTTAAATGTACCCAACTGTGAAGCACTTTTTAGAAATTGTATGTATTGTTTTATGTGCTGCCCAGATGATTCAGGGAACAGCATTAGTAGGTCTTTGACCAGCCCTAATAGGAGCTGCTACAGGTATTCATCCAGGCTTAGAAAACACTGGCATATGAATTATGTGGACAGTGGATAATTGATTCTCTCTCAATCAATCGATCAAATACAATAAAGCTATAGTTACATTATCTATTACCAAGTAAATATTTCGCAGCAGCAGTTAGCTACCTTCAACTATCCACGCTGCTAACTGCTGCTTAGCTAGCCTGTCAATGTTAGCACCGTAAACAAGCACTGCTGGCTCTGCCGTTTGTCTAAACTGCGAACAAGTGAAGCATTTGTTACCTGCTGATATAGGTTATTCCACGCAGCCGGGAAAAAGACGACAGTATAGTGTTCATGTTGCGATATTTCTGGAGTTAACAACAGACATGAGAACATTGAATGTCACAGGTCTGCTTGCCACCGCCGTATATGAAGCAATGTTATTGGCTCAGACTTGTTGACCAATTGAAATGCTCCTTACTGGATTAAGCTTATTTCCCCTACCCAACGCCTTCAAGGCTGTACCCTTCAAAGAGTGTATCGATACTGCACCATCAATAATGCAATTTGTTAGCAGTGTTCAGATCTTGACTTAAAGCTCGCTGGTTTTCAGGTTAGTGTCAGACAGGAGACACGAAAGAAGGTCCAAAAAGATTTTGTTAGCAGCCTGAGCGGACGTTCTGCCTGGAAGTTTAAATTCAGGGCATAATATATGGCTACTCTACCCTATGGTTTGTCCTCTGATACAGTGCTGCAATTCTTGATCTTAAAAAACTGCAAAACACAACATTCGCAATTCATAACTTGTAGTCAGCAATCACTACAGCACACACCTCATTTACAATGGGTATTATAATCAGCTGCTGGCTGCTGCCAAAGTGTAATTCTCTTCAACATGTGAATATATAACTGGAAGTATGCATAAAACTTGCAACATTTTTATTTATATGTTCAGATTTATGTACCATCACCCAATATGAATTAATCTTCTATGTTTGCTGAAGAGTAGGTTTGTATAAAACGATGTTTCATAGGGTTTTCCAGTAAAAAAAAAAAAAAAAAAAAAAACTTTATATGAGGCCATGTATCATTTCCAGCAGAACCTTACAATACTGTAAACTAGGAACGGATAGAGCTTAAATGACATTAATGATTACTGCAAATTATCTTTTTGCATGTCAACACCATCCTCTTCATACATCTGCTGAATACATCCTCACAGATGTTTTGAACCTGTCTGGTCTGGACTGTGGGCAATGTTAGATTACACATTGAGCTTTTTAATAAGAGAGATTTGGTTACACAGGTTATACAATAATGTTTAACAAAAATGAGGCTGCTTACGGTCGAAAAAATTGCGTTCATCTCAGCACAGATTTACACCTGAATGACTACATGAGGGTTGTTTGTTTTGATGACTTTCACAAGTTTGTCCTCATGATGAATGTGGTAGGGGAAGTTTCACATACAGTAGATGGGCTTGGCATGTTGATGGGTTTAATTGAATTTATGTTCAAACAACAGTGCCTACTTGTAATGAATAGAAAAATATATATATTCACACTCTCCGCCAGACAGTGAGTACACAGCTGTTGACTCACTGGCTCTCCGCCGGTCCCCGCCCCATAAACGTCATGGCTGTCTATTCTGTGACAGGCACCGGACTGTCCCAGTAGTGCCACTTCTTCATATGAGTTCAGGGGCAACACAGAAAAACAGCACATTTAGGACAATATTAAAACTTACTGGTCAATTCTTTTCTCCTTACAGTGATGGAGAAACTGTTAGAAGACATTTTCAGGTCAGCTCATGATTCAGATCAGCTTATTTTATATCAGGTCGAATCTGAAAGCAGCATATTCACACCTGATCAGCCTGTTGGGATAAATAGCTGGACTAATAATCATATACTCTCCCTGGTTGCACGCGCGCGCGCGTCTTGCTACTCTGTCAGCCTTAGCAACAGGAAAGCAAGCTTCTCCCATTGGCCTCTTCCCAGTACGCTCAGTTCCTCCATTCGCCCTGCTCACTGCCAGTCAGCAGCAAAGATGCCCGAAGACTGCTGTGGCTGATGCGGATACAAGGGCAACAGGGGTGGGCCTGGATGCGCAGTGGATGCTGAGGGAGAAAAACACTGGCGTTTGCAATCGTAATGGGTGTCTTATTAAAATGCAATCGGCACATTTTTACAGATGCATGCTTTATCATCAATGCAAACCCCTCCGTCTTCTGTGATAGCAGCTTAACGAGGCTAATAAGACGCTCTCAATATCTTGCAGCGTCTCTAGCGTAGACGAATTGTTGCACCAAATGCAACGTTTGTCTCGTTTCAGTCTCATTGGCCCTTGACTGTCATCTGTTGGTGCAGATTCCTAATCAGCTCAATCATCTGTAATTCTGCAGGTAAGGAATCGATTTTGATTGCATTATGTTTGTCTATTGAGCCTATGTTGTTTAGCAACTTATTGTCATCAAAATTGATTAACAGCTGCATGGATATTGCATGCAAATGTTCTGTGACAGTGCAAAAATAATGCGTCGATCAACTGTTATTCATTCATATTCAAATGTAAAATCTCAGTAACGTTGCCATCATGGCCTGCGACAGATTTGTATCCTGCATACATAATGTAGAGCTATTGATTGGTGTGTCTTACACTTTAATTATTGTGCAACATGATATCTATTTATGTAAAAGTATCAGAAATCTGCAGCCTGTTGGTTTTGTGGCTTGGTGTTTTGGTTTTGGGGTCACGATCAGCAACAACGTCATGTAGGACATTTGTGCATTAGCCTAGGCCTTCATATGCATTCATCTCTTGTGCAGATATCATGTGAGACTCCCCAGCACTGTACTGTGTGTAAACCCACGCTTTGAAAATAGAGCAGCACACAGTGTACCAAATGTGTGTTAGTGTAAGACTTGGCAGATATATCAACCTACATATTCTGCAGTGCAGACAGAAAAGGTAATGGCAGAGAGTACCCTTCTGCCTGTTTGACTTCAGGGTAGGTGGATTTCAAGATGCCATATCGAAATCGTGGTTGACGTTTGTGAGGGATAGTAGGTCAAGAGGAGAATCCCTGATTTAAATGACAGAGCTGCTGATCAGTGCTGCTGTAGTCACTTTTCTGTTGGATGAGGGGGAGTGGTATCTCTATGCCAGGACAATTCAAACTGTTAAACAAGGTTAAGTGACATCCTGCTGTGCTGTCCACCTCCCATTACCACTAGATAGATAGATAGATAGATAGATAGATAGATAGATAGATAGATAGATAGATAGATAGATAGATAGATAGATAGATAGTGGTGCATTTGTGGTGATTGACTGCGTATGTTTGCTGTGTGTGTCAACACTTGGTGTTGATGTTTGCAGAAAGACAGGACAGCCAGTTAACATGTACCCAGCTCCAGGGTGTAACTGGATATCTCTTGATGCACTGACCTTCAGACCGTCCTGCCAACGACAACACATGCACACAGACACATGCACACATAAACCCTCCTGTGGACACACAGACATGACCTAGGTAGACCAGCTCCCCTCAATGGAGCACCAGGGCAGTCTATTTTGATTAACGTTAGCCGAGCTGCCTGCCATATTATGAGCTGTGATGTAACTGCACTGTGGGCAATAATGTGCATACTGAGCCCTCCTTCCCTTTTTCTGTAACCAGGAAACAGACTTAAAACATACACATGTCTCTTCCCACCCGTTTCCCTGAGATAACCAGACTGTGTTTGTATGAAAAGTGAGGACTAATGATGCCTCATTTGCACAGCATGAAAATATACGGTTTAGCTGTGACTGGACCTGTGCAAGGAAACAATGGAGGTTTGGGGGGTTGGGGTATAGCATGGAAGAACTTCTATCACACTGGCAAGAGACATTGTATGCAGTCAAAACATATGAGTGATGTTTTCTATTTATATATATCTGATTCTGACCATGTGAAACGGAGGGGTTATTAATAGCAAATGTCTAGGTCTGCATGTGAGTGGTCAGTCTCCACTGTCATTGGGGACAAGTATTGTTTTTCTGTGCCTGCTTATGATGGTGGAATCTCTGAATGTTGAGCTGCTGTGTCACCCAGGTGAGTGTGTTGGTGGAGCTTCACAAAGGCTGCTGGTGCTGCACGTAAACTGACTGTGGTCATTTGAATTTGCATAGTGGTTTTGCTGCCTGTTAAACTGATAGCATCCATGCTCTTGGTGTGTTTCATTTCAACCGACGCTGCCTGATGAAAGGATAAAGTAAGACTGTTGCCTTGTAGCTGCGTTGCTAGGAAACAGCTTGGGTCCAATTTTATAGGAATCAAGCTGGGACTCAATTTCTTCCTGGTGAGCTGTTGACATTTGCAAACACTGCAACCCTGGGCCCTTTATAATGCGTAATATGCTTGCAGCCGTGAGGAATGCATGAATATAGAAACACTAATCAGAGTAGGGAGACAAACTTCACAGACCCACCTATCTATATATTGTCTATTCTTCAATTTTGTATATCCCATAGTGAGCTTTGTTGTATCTGTGTGATGCTGTTTATGCAGGGAGGCGCCATGCTGACCAGCATCACCGAAGGGATCCTGTGCTGCCTGACTGGGAAGGCTGCCAGCCTGGTCTTGCCCCTGGAGTCATCAGAGCCCTCTGATGGATTTGAGTTTGTGGAGGTGAAACCTGGGAGAGTCCTGCGAGTGCGACACATCGTCCCCGAGCGTCAGCCCTTAGTGACGGAAGACCAAGTTTCAGGAAAGGGGAAGCCGGACGGCGAATGCGACGATGACAGCTCTCCCGAGGACAATGAGAGCAACAGCAGCAGCAGTGTCCACTGCAAGAGGAAGATCACAGTCTACCGCAACGGCCAGCTGGTGATTGAGAATCTCGGTGATGTTTTGCACTCAGAGATCCTGCAATGTCAGGATGGCGATCTGGAGCCGTGTAGCACTGTGGAGGTGGAGCTGGCTGACTACAAAGAAATGGCCTCTTCTCCAGACCCCAACCCTCTTCCTCCTCCGGTTCCTCCGCCTTCTGGGGAACAGAAACCTGCTCCACCTCCTCGCCGCCGCCGCCGCAAGCCCAAGCGCACAGTGTTCATTGACTCAAAGAGGGTGATCTCAAGCTGCAAAGGGACGCACTCAGACGTAGCGCTCTTCTTCGTGCACGGTGTGGGTGGTTCTCTGGACATTTGGGGCAGCCAACTGGACTTCTTCTCTCGGCTGGGCTATGAGGTCATTGCGCCAGATCTGGCGGGTCATGGAGCCAGCACTGCCCCACAGATTGCAGCAGCTTATACATTTTACGCCCTGGCAGAAGACCTACGTGCCATCTTCAAGAGATACGCTCGTAAACGCAACATCCTCATTGGCCACTCTTATGGGTGAGTCTTTCTGAGATGCTTTTTTAAAAATCTGTCACCACCACCAAATGTCTTTCCCAGTGTAATACATCCATAACATATCCATCTTATTACATTTCTTCCAGAGTGTCATTTTGCACCTTCTTGGCCCATGAGTATCCTGATCTGGTCCATAAGGTGGTGATGATCAATGGTGGTGGTCCCACAGCTCTGGAGCCAAGCCTCTGCTCCATCTTTCAGCTGCCATCTTGCGTTCTTCACTGTCTGTCACCCTGTCTGGCCTGGAGCTTCCTCAAGTAAGATCTGCATTTGTGTGCTGCCAAAAAATTGCCTCAAAATATTGATACGCCACTGTAACTTCTCTCATTGCTGGCAAGGTATATAATAAGCATTTCTTGTAACAGTTACAAGGGACACAGATAACTGACACCTCTTGTCTCTCACACCTTTAGAGCTGGATTTGCCCGTCAGGGTGCCAAAGAAAAGCAGCTGTTGAAGCAGGGCAATGCCTTCAATGTGTCTCCGTTTGTCCTGCGAGCCATGATGAGTGGCCAGTACTGGCCTGAAGGGGATGAGGTCTATCATGCTGAGCTCACTGTGCCCATCCTTCTGGTTCATGGCATGTGTGACAAGTTTGTGCCCATGGATGAGGACCAGCGCATGGCCGAGGTAAATTACAACTTCATACGTGAATGAATGCTGATGTGTCATGTCATTTTAAATACAAAATGTTGCATTTGTGGTGTTTATTGCTATTGGAACGTTCTAAACTCTTATCTCCTTTTGTAGATCCTCCTGTTTGCATTCTTAAAAGTCATTGAGGAAGGAAGTCACATGGTCATGATGGAGTGTCCTGACACTGTCAACACCCTGCTCCACGAGTTCTTCCTATGGGAGCCCGACATTTCCAGAAAAGACAGCTGCAAGACAGACACAGAGCTGACAGTTGCTGTCAGTGACACTATCCACACACTTAAAATCAATAACCACATGGACAAATAACCAACAAGTCGAGTTTTGTCGCAGAACCAAGCAGAAGGCCTTTTTTGGCAGTTGGCATGTGTTCTTAAGGCTGCTCCAAGGCTGAGAGCTGTTATATACAGGGCCACATCTTAAGGATGCTGGCGGCCACTGGTGCTTCAAGATAAAGCAGGACTTAGGCATGGTGCCAATTAGGGAATGATGGAACAAACACAAAGATGAGAGGAACGGATGCAAATACACAGTTTGTGCTTCGCTTTTTGATACAAGTCTGTGCTCCATCACGTCATGTTTGCAAAGCGACACAGTACATGGAGATCAAAAGGACTATGTCCATTTGTGATATGTGTATGAAATGTTTCTGGTGAAGAACTGATTTCTTCAAGATGCAAAACGCATAAAATCCAAGAAATGGTGTTGGAATTTCCTTGCCTTTATCTCAAATATTCTGTAAAGAACCACAGAGCTTCTGGTCTACCTTTATGAAATGAATATTAACTTATCATCAATCTGCTTTCAGTGAGAAGTTGGCAAATTAAGGTGTTGGACTGAGGAATTATAGATCCTATTTTCCAGAATGGTGATGATGAAGGATAATTTGAGTAAAATTCAACTATTATCAAATACTGACTGGATGACAGGGAGAAACTGATTCACAGCATTAAATATATACTGATGTACATTCAAAGTATAACTAATAATTGCACAACATACATTCATGAAATGACATGATGCCTGGAGGAAATACATTTAAAAAAATCCATTGTTCACCAGCAAACCAGTCACCTATTAGCCACATTCACACAGTGCAGCCCACACTGTTTCAAACGTGAGGACTCACAATCACAGCTATTGTCAGTGAAATTGGCTCATCTATTTCCAAATTACAGCACTTTATTTTCAATATATTGAACTCTAATGTAAAATCTAAATCCAAAAAGCTATGTGTGACTATGTTAAGCACAATGTAACCAATTCATCAGTTCATGCATGATAATTAAGTAATATTCAGCGAGAGATTTTATGGGAAATGGTTGCAAAAAAACCAGATGTAACCCTTTTTCTAGCAGCCATTTCTTCGAAACTATATAATATCCTAAGGATACAGAGTACCGAGGCCCTGCATGAGTTCAGAATATGTAAAGGTATTAGGGTTGATACAGACAGTTGCAATATATTCTCATATTGAAAAATTCCCAGTGCACTCTTCTCTAATCAAAGGAGTGTTCCTCTTAATGTGTAAGTATTATTTTGCCTGTATTCTGAAATAACAGCAACTGCCATAACAAATTGTGGTATTTACCGCTTTAAGCTGTTGTGTCTCTAAGCTGATAAATGCAAACCAAGTGTGTTCCCCTATTACTCTCCAGTCCATCCTATTTATCGAATAGTGTCAGACTGAAAGAATGAGTTTAACAATGGGTACTCACTGAAAGACATTCATTCATGGGTGTTGCTTTGTCTCATAGTGGGACAGTAAGGTGCAAGTAAAAGCACAGTCTATTATGCTCCTGGACTGTGCTTATCGGTTGACTGGATAGTTTGTAGAAGGTATAAACTGTTGGATTTTGAAGGTGGGTGTCCAAAGCTTAAAGTCAAACATGAGTCGGCCAAAGGAGAAAGTCCCCTTAAAAAGTGGGACATCTGTGCTCATCATGCTGGTCTGTTATATATGCATTTTGACAGAATGCGGATGCAACATGACTGGTCTTATGCAACTGGAACAAAATAGAGAGACATAGAATGAGAAGAAACTGACCTGGCAATGATGCCTCTAAAAAGTTATATATTCTCTATGGACTTTCCAAAAACCAACAAGTGCTGCTGATGCAATGTACTGTATGTTTCCTTTGGTGTAAAAGGTCAGTAAAACTGTATGGACTACAGGGTGCACAAGTACTTCCTCTTATGCTAAAAGTGTGCATATTCAAATTGTCAGTGCTCATATGTGCTAGATCTTTTTGTGGTTAACAAAAATGTGCTACTGTAATTGTTGCATTTATTCATGGGAATCATACTATGCACTGCCAAGTGTAGATGCATATAACATTATATAGCCTATGAAAACAGTTGGATTCTGTGTATGAATGTGCCTTTCCTGGCATGAAATAAAACATATGTTCACTGTCTACAGATGATTCTTGTTTGTTTGTAATGTGATCTGCCTTTCATTACAAATAGAAAAATTAAAAATCAAACAAAAATTATAGGCAATATAGGGAAAAAAAATAGTTTGACCAGATTATTTGTTTAGATATTTACACAAGGACTATACTATACCTGGAAACTTATTATATTAAATTTTGTAACCATTTCTAATCAAACTTCTTAGCCTATTAGCACAAGAGCTAATCCCTATGCTCACATAATAGGCTATGTATTTCTCTAAATTTAAGTATGAAACAGATGTCCTTTGGGTCATTTAACAATGACTGAGATGAGACATTTATTATATAATAATTTCTGTTACATTGGAAAACCGCCATATCCTCTATATCACTTAAAATACGAATCTGGATAATACAGTAGTTGTGTGGTTCCTCAAGTTATTAACATTCATTATAAAAAACTAAATTTGAGTTAATGAGCCACCGGGGCCGCCCTCTGATTGGCTGAGCGTGTCCCATGCGTGTGGTGGTAAACAAAATCCGAGGTGCGTGTGCATGCGTAGAAGTGGTAATGGAGGATAGTGATCTACTCACAGGGGGCTTAGTTTCCAAGCTGTCTTCTTTCTTTTCTGTTCTCGTTTACCGTTTCTATTGATCTCCAAGTATCTGGAAAGCCGAGGACAACTTCTGGATTAACAGAGAGCAGGTGGTAAGTATCAGCATATCGAGTTATCTAACGGCCGTCCCTCAGTGTTAGCTTCCCAACTCACAAGGCTAGTCTGGTGGCTAAACTAGCCGGAACTGCTCTGTGGCTAATGTCGGTGGAAGGGGTCGGCTGCCGTCTATTTCCTGGAACAGACATCATTGACTTGGCGAATGATAGTTTCAGTTTTCGTATCATCTGTCAAACTCAGCACTTGTTGTGTGGCGTTTTTGGGATTAAGGTAGCTGTGATTTTAATACTTAAAAAGTCTTGCGACCATACAATCGGTGCTGTTTTAGTTTAAGTTTGCTGAGGGCTCACTACAAAAATTAAACTGGAAAGGATGCAACTTAGCCATGGTGGATACTGTGATGCAGGATATAGTCGCATCCCATCACGGTGTTAGCATGAACTAGCTAGCTAACGTCAACTGTCTTGTAATTGTTGCTCTTTCCTTTGAGACACCAACGAAAGACGGTGACAGTGTTCATCATCAGTGGTCATTTGTACGTTCATTTGCAGTGTCATGTTGGTGGCCCAGGCCGAGCAGGATATCGGTACCAGTGCTTTGCTATCTATATTAGCTAATGCTATGCTATGTTCCATTGAAGCTACTGCTAACTGCCTGGGCTTCAACAGTATGGCCGAATTAAAGAGACGCGGGTTTAACCAATCAGGGGCGGCCAAAGCTTTTTCCCAGCCCCGTCCAGACCAGCCCTGTTCCCCGCCACAACGATGATACACACTCGTAACATGTGTGATTATATATCGTACATCGCTGTTGCATATTGATGTAAAGCAAAAGATAGTAGGATTACATCTGTAATGTCAGAATTGTTATTTAAACATAAGCCTAACCCATCAATCATGAAAAATAATGTTCTGAAATATCCAGTGTGATCATATTACAGCTAATCACTACAACACATCATTTAGATTTATTTTAATATAGAGGTGTTGATTTCTTTGGCAGGTAATTAATAAAGCCTCCAGGGTCTAGGCCATAACATTTGATCCAGACAAAATGAGTCATGCAGTAGTTTATTTATAACCATACAAAATCAAATACCATGTAATAAAATCAAAAAATTTTCCCCATTTACATTGTGCAGGCGCTGCCACTGAGTTTTTAGGATGGCGTCAGATGTGGTTTCCCAAAATGGTTCCAAGGGGATCATGACTTTTCACCCCTCTGCTGAGCAGTTTAAAAACTTCAGCCGCTACATTGCATATATGGAGTCCCAGGGTGCACACAAAGCTGGCCTGGCTAAAGTAAGTACTGATACAGTGCAGTCATAACCTTTGTATTGATTGTATTTACCTGTGGGAATGAAATTGTATGTAAATATGAGTTGAATATATCAATGACTGGCCTACTCTCTGAAATCACAAAGCTATTCATCATCTTATTTGTTCAGTTTGCTGTATGTTGCAAACATGTGTACAATACACCCTCTTAAGCTTTGCTCAGAAATGTGTCAATGTGATAAAAAAAATAGTATTAAGAAAACAGTAATTCACTGTTCACTTTACCTCTTCAAGATTGTCCCACCAAAGGAATGGAAGCCTAGAGGATCGTATGACGACATAGATGAGTTGGTGATTCCTGCACCAATCCAGCAGGTGGTGACGGGCCAGTCTGGCCTTTTTACACAATATAACATCCAGAAAAAGGCAATGACTGTCAAAGAGTTTCGCAAGATTGCCAACAGTGACAAGTAAGAAGTGCAAAATCAAAGACATTTAAACCATCTGTGTATTAGAAAATCTGTATTATCTGCTGATGAATACAATCAACAGCATCTTAACTTGACAATACTAAAAGTTAATTTCGTATAGGATCTAATTAACTGTTGTCAATACCTTTTTTCTAGATTCTGTAGTCCACGTTATGATGACTTTGAGGAGCTGGAGAGGAAGTACTGGAAAAATGTGACGTTTAACCCTCCTATATATGGAGCAGATGTCAATGGAACGCTTTATGACCATGTAAGTTGACATTTGGAAGTTGTTGCTGTCTCAAATATCCGTCAGTAGTGGTCTTTATTATTGCTGACTGTGCATCTGTGAAAAATCAGTATCCAAACAGGATACTGATAACATTACCAATCATACTGCTGTATGTAACGGTTTCATGTATTGTCTGCGCTCCTGCAGGACATTAAAGAGTGGAACATCTGCCGCCTGAACACCATTTTGGATACCGTTGAGTGTGAAAGTGGCATCACTATTGAGGGTGTGAATACACCCTACTTGTATTTCGGCATGTGGAAGACCACCTTCGCTTGGCACACGGAGGACATGGACCTCTACAGTATCAACTACTTGCACTTTGGAGAGCCCAAGTCATGGTAAGGATGCAACATGTGTTTTTCTTCATCAAACATATAAGTAAAGCTTTTAATTCATACACATTTTTGCATAACTGCATAACACTCATATATAAATATTATGAAATTGATTTCTCCCATCTGCTTTAAACCTATATTGCAGACAGTAAAGGATGTCTGCACAGGTCAATACTAAAAGTTTGTCTTCTTGTCATTTACATAACTAAAGACCATTTGTCACCTAAATAGCAGACCTTTTGTTTTGTGTCAGTCAGTACGTTTACATGACACTTGAAAAAACCGAATTATTGCCTTAATCCGACTATAACTGGATAACTGAAGTGCATGTAAACACCTTAGTCCGACTGAAATCGGAGTTGAGAACTCCGATTAAGACAACCAGATAATGCGATTGGAATTCGATTTTCTCCGTTATGTATACACCTTAGTCGGAGTATAACTGGACAATGCATGTGCGCATGCTCCACAACCGTAGAGACGGCACCAAGTGGAGCAGAGAAGCCGCCCGAACCTCGCAGAGAGAGAGCTTACTAAGTTGTTTATATTCAGTTTTTTACGAGGTGACAGAAAAGTCAACAGGACAGGCGGCGTATTAACCCGCTGAAACAACAGGTGGCGGCGCATGAGGGGGCGGACCCCGTCAGTTATTCGATTTTCTCAGTTGCATGTATATTGAGACAAGGACAGAAGTCCGACTTGACGCCAAAATCGAATTTTGAGCATAGCTCGATTAAGCTCTGCATGTAAACGTACTGACTGATGCTACATCTGTGAGGCACACATCCTATTCAAGAGGCTTTGGTTTACATTTACATTTAGACCTAACATTTACTAATTTGGCAGAAACTCTTATCCAAAGTGAGTTGCATGAAAGGGACAACACTAGTAACACAATTCAGGGCAGTAGGAGACCTCAGTCAGATCACACATTACATGCAGTGCCATTGATATGAAATACACTTTCCATCTCCTAGGTGGGTGTGATTTCTTGTTTATGTGAAGACACAACTACAATGTACAAGACTAGATACAGTGTTAATCTGCACCCAATCTTGCTGCTTTTTTTTGGCTCAATTGCAAGATCATATCAGTATAATAGAACAGTTTTCCCCCCAAAACAGTTAAATTGCTAATAGTTTTATTAAGCAAAGACATTTTCAGGTTTTATTTTTACATGCAAGTCTCTCTGAACTTCTGTGGTCGGAAAGTGACATCTGCAGCCCTGCAGCAGTGAAACCACAACCAACAAAGAGCAGAGAGACCTGCTGTGAGCTCTTGTGAGAATTTGTTGCTGAGACAGGTCAAAAAGTTGCTTCTGATATGATGAGATATCAGAATGTTAATAGGTTCTGTTGCTTGTTAAATGGATCTTTATATTTTATTCTGAACAGACTCTTTCTAAACATTAATTTTGTTCAAAAGTAAGGGGAAGCTCTGAAGGTCTAAAGTTCTCTAGACTAAAGTAGTGCTCCACAGATACTCTTGTAAAATGTCTGGTGTAATCTGTACCACACCCCGGCTGTCATCAGTCTGAACTTCCCTAAACTGTCAAATGCCACTCCCAATGTTGATGAAAAATCCTTCAGGCCTCTAGGACACTGTACATCATTTCATACTCTTATATAACATGCCATCATATAACTGGCCATGCAGGCGCTATGGTAAAACTATATGCTTAACATCCGTCCATTAAACAGTATTAAACTGTTTATAAACACTCAAGATGTGTGGATACTGTCTGTTGTGTTTTATCTATGATGTAGCTAATGACTGGCTGAAAAGAATAACAGCTAGTTGTTCACTGTGTCTGAGAAGAGTCATTTGACTGTCTGCAGGTACTGTGTTCCCCCGGAGCATGGGAAAAGATTGGAGCGTCTGGCTAAAGGTACAAAAGCAGTAGAATAATTTCTGTAGATTTTTAAATTTTATTATAAAGCTATGTTATTATAACCTACAAGTTATTAACATCTGTTTATTTATTCTTCTAGGGTTCTTTCCTGGCAGTTCCCAAAATTGTGAGGCCTTTTTGAGGCACAAGATGACTCTCATCTCTCCCTCTATCCTAAAGAAATATGGCATTCCATTTGAAAAGGTAAGTGAAGAGTATCTCTTTATTACAGGTGAAGTGTTTAAACATCAGTCACTAATTTTTTTATTTTTTTATTCTTGCGAAGATTACTCAGGAGGCTGGTGAGTTCATGGTAACGTTCCCCTACGCATATCATGCTGGTTTCAACCACGGCTATAACTGTGCTGAGTCCACCAACTTTGCGACAGAGAGATGGATTGAATACGGCAAGCAAGCAGTTTTGGTGAGGAAGATCATAATAAAAAAAAAACACACACTTAAACTTGAGAATTGAAACGTGTACTTTTAAGACTTAAAAAAATATATATATAATCAATATTTAAAAAGTTGAATCAAAACCTTTTTGTTTTTATCGCCTATAGTGCTCATGCCGGAAGGACATGGTGAAGATTTCCATGGACGTATTTGTGAAGAAATTCCAGCCTGATCGCTATGAACAGTGGCTCAAAGGGAAAGATGTGCTGCCCATCAACCACTCGCGGCCCACCCCAGAGGCTAGGGAGTTCCTGGGGGACTCTTTCAATGACATCACAAGCAACAGTAACAGTAGCTCTGTGGAGAGCTGTGGGGAGGACGGAGAGCGGAAGAGGTGAGTTATTTACTGCAGGATGGAGTGCCCTATCATATAAGCTGTTTTGAATAGTTTATATAGTCAAATGTAGTACATGTGTAGTGAGAGGCAGTGCTTCTGGTTATTTTGCTCTTCCTGTTGGGGATACCTGCAGATATGTCAGCCATGGAAAGTCTTGTAGCGTCATTGGACTAGAGTTAATCATCTGTGCTAATTACCCTCAACAAAACTAGTAACTGTTTATTAATAGCTCAAAGTACCACTTGGGTATGCAAACGCAACATTTTTAGGAACCTTCTTCTCTGAGAGGGTGAAGAGCCAGTATTGTTTAAATGTCTGCACATTTTCAGACAGTCACTTAAGAAAGACATTCAGAGTGCTGTATTTGGTTTTGCAAGTGCCACATTGAGATGTGTACAAATTAAAAAAGAGCGCTAGGAAGAAGTTAAAACCCCCTGTACCATATCACCACTTCACAGCTGGCCAGTCATAGGCAAGGCAAGGCAATTTTATTTGTATAGCCCGTTTTTACAAACAGTTTGTCTCAAAGGGCTTCACATAGCATCATAAGAACATCCTCTGCCCTTAGACCCTCACATCGACTGAGGAAAAACTCCATGGAATATATATACACTATAGTGTGATATTCATATTGTTTGTTTCAGCAGTAGCGTGCGGTGGCCTTTCAATCAGGGCTAATTTCAATGACAACACCAAGGCCAGCACTAGAAACTCCGCTGGCCCTGGGGCGTTCTGTCAATAACACATCAAAATCTGATTGGCTGATGATACTGTCACTCAACGTTTTAACCCAATAGCAGCGTCCAGCTTCGACCAAAGGCTAGCAATGCAACTACTGCTGGCCCCTAGTCTGGGGCCGTTGACAAGCTGTTTTGGTAGGAAACGGCTCCAGGGCGAGAGAGACAGGCCTTTCCGTCAAAATAAAAGCACCGAGCTAATAAAATGCGGTAAAACTCTTTAATTTAAGGAATATAATTTACAAGAAAGTCCCCGAGCCATTAAGTTAACATTTTGCTTTTATTGTATTACAAGTTAATGTTTATTTTATAAGTTTTATGTTGGTGAACACTTTTATTTTGGTGAATTTGGTGATTTCGGTATCCGCTACAGACAGGAACCAGAATGCAGACGAAATTCAAGGTAACGGACACCAGGCTCTTTGCTTGTCTGAAGAGCCTGGTGATGCGAGGCTAGCTGGCCCCAGCCGAGGAACGGAGCTGTGATGCGTTTATAGGACATAGGAAATTTGAGTTCCACAAAACCAATCGTTTTCTGGATAAAGTTGCGTACTGAACAAGTAATTGACTCCAGACACATTTCAGAATCACTTTTTAATTATGAAAAATTATTATTTTTTTGACAGGGCTAGCAGTGCTGGCCCTGCTACCCCTGACTGCACACCACTGTGTATCAGTAAGTCATTTGAGATGCGCTGGCCCTCTTCTGGGATTGCAGCTGATGGGAATTTGTTTTCTGAATTTATTTTGTACGATTTTTTAAATTCTGTTTTCAACTTGACTCAAGTTTTAGTAAGATGCATAATCAATTTTATTTTTAACCAGTATTTATTATCAATCTCCAACTTATGCTTTTATTGTTTTTATTTTGTGCTTTCATAGTTATTACATGCCAAGGCAACAAAACATGTATTTTAACCTACTATACCATGTAGTATACAGTCTCTGGTTATGAAAATCAAAAGGACAAGACCAAGGTGCTCTCAGCTGTTTCCAATAAATTGTCCCATGTTTTTATTTGGTCAACCCTCAGCAGTACACAGAGGATAGAGACCAAGAGACACAGGGTGTGTCTGGAGTTGCCTGAAGAGGTTGTTCCCAAGGATGAAGATGAGGAAGAGGAGCAGTATGGGAAGCGTCCCCGGTTAAGCCTTATACCTCCACGTACTATGTCACAAGATGGCAAGAGGAATAAAGGTACAATTACTTGTGTATTACTAGTTTCCTATAGGGTGATAACAATGTAAAGGCTCTGTCCAAAATAACCATTTACTACAACACACTACATGTACTGTTTGGACTGTGTGTTCCCTGCATATGAACTTTCAGACACAGTTGGGTTTTATGTTGAAGAAAAATGAAATGGAATGTTTTTGTTTTGTTTTTGTTTTTTTAACCTTCACTTCTTGACAGACTTTGAATTTATATTACAGGCCCACCAAAACTGGTTGTCACACCGACCAAGCTCACTTTAATGGATCCATTTCACCGGGGTTTGACCCAAAGCCACAGTGATGGAGGCCGCCCCCCTCATTATACCAAGACTCGTGCACCTGCAATTTCATCCCAGTCCCAGGGCAGAAACGGACATCTGTCGGTATCTGTGGCACCTACGTGGACAGAAACGTCGACCCAGCCTGCCCGCAAAATGGGGGTAGCCAGTCTGCTCTTCCACAGGACTCTAAGTCCAAAAGACACTCTCCAGGTGCACAGCTACACTCTGGAACGGCAGCGACAACCTCACACACAGCTCCAGGTGCACAGCTACGCCAGAGAGCATCAACCCCGTCATCTCCAGCACAAAACCTTTACACAGTCTCACACACAGGCTAAGTCGTCATCTCAGGCACAGAGATGTGAAAGAGCAGAGCCGCAGCCAGAAACTAAAGTCGTTCTAACCAAAGTAGCACAGAAGGAATTGGAAGCACAGAGTCCTTCGGAGCCGTACCAAGAGGAAGACAAACCTGTAATATCAACATCTTTGGCAGCTCAAACTGAAGAAGAGAAACCTGAAGTTGAGGAAACCAGCACGTCTGTGTCATTAGAGACTCAAACAGAACCTAAAGAGTCGAGTCAAACAGAGATTGAATCTCCCAAGAACAACAAGCGAAAGGTCAGTGTCTTTTTTTTCTTTGTCTATGAATTTTTAAATGCGACCTCAAAATGTGCTTTTTTCTCCCTAGTTTTTACTGTCCCTGATTTGAACTGTGCCTGGTTTGATTCCCTTCTTATAATTCTGTTATAATTTCATCATTATCAGTGGCACATGCATGCTTTAACTCAGATAATTGTGTGTGGTGCATGCGTCGTCATTTTAGTCAAGCTTAAACATCTGTTAACAGGTGTCTATGTAGTACAGATGTGTACATGGGGACTAAGACTTTTTGGTGGCTCTGTACTGGTGTATTCTCCTTGCATGTGTTGGTTTACTAATCTCTCTGAGCTCAGCATCATTACTAACTCTTACTCACAAAACAATTGACAGATTAATCCGACATTATTCTAAAATGTGTCATGAACTTTCGATGTTGTTCATGCTCTTCAAACTACAGAGCAACCAATGTCCCCTTGTGGATAGTGGCATTGTCATCCTGAAAGACACCATTCCTGTCACGAAACCAAATCACAATGAGACGAAGGTGATCGCTCAGAATCATCATGTAAGTAGCTAATAGCTGTGATTGACTTCTCACAGCAATAACTGAACCGAGTGTTTACCAGACAACATATGCATGCCAGTGCAGAGCTCCCAATAAGCCTCAAAACAGAGAAACATCATGGCAGTTCAGGTGTAATTCTTGTTTTGAAGTGTTGTCTTGCTATACACTGGTTGGTCCAGCAGGTGGCAGAAGAACAGTCGTACTGCAAGTCAGTGGCGAAGAAGCAGCAGCAGCAGGAGGAGCTACGTAAGCTGCCTCGCCACCATCCTCTCATCAGAGAGGTGCACAGTGACGATGGTAAACACAACCTTGTTGACTGTTATCAGTGTAGATGTCACATTCGTGTTCCTTTTTTAATGTAATGGTAGCATTTGAGTGGCACATTCCCAAGCATCTTGAAGTTTACAATGTCAAGTCCTGGCACGGTTTACACTACACGATATTTTTCTTGCAACTTTGCCTCTGTGCTTCTCTGTAGATGTGTATATGGACATGGAGATTGAACAAGAGGAGAAAGAGGAGTGGGCAAAGCCGCTAACCCAGCTATGGCAGTGTCGACCATACAACCCTGAGGCAGAGAGAGAGTACAACAAGAGCATGGGTCAGCAGGCCCCCTACTGCTCCATCTGCCTGATGTTCCACACTTACCACCAAGTGAGAACTACAAGCATTTTATGTTTTTACAAATCTAGTTTATCAATATACAGGCATTTATGTCAATCGACCTTTGACCCAGACTTATCAGCAAATAATAAAAAGCATGGAATGAATGAATGAATGAATGAATGAATGAATGAATGAATGTATTAAGAAGCCTCTGGATTTTCTCTTTCCACCGCAAGTCCGAGTCCAGTGATGACAGCTCCGATGTGATGTTGGTGAACCGGCCAGGGGGCTACCAGTGGTCCAAGCCACTCATCCCAGAAATGTGTTTCAACACCCAAACTTACAAACCGGGGAACGATGGCGAAGAGGGACAGCTGTCTAACCCCAACGTAGCAGAGGATGGGACTAGTCGGCTCATCAGCTGTGCTCAGTGCTCCGTCCGTGTACACACGAGTAAGGCCCCCCTTTTTTTCTGTCAAGTAGCTGATAAACAATGCATGCTGTAAGATGAAGTATATCCCACATACAGTACATTCAGGTCGTTTGTTATTCTTCAGAAAGCACCACTCACACAAATGGCCATCAGCAAAGGCCATCACTGCATTATGGATGAGTACACAGACACACCTGCAAAGCATTAAATGATTCAGACAGCACTGCTAAGAGTCTCGCACACACAGGCTGTTGAAATGAATTGTTTGAAGTGTGCATACGAGTCTTATTTGGAATATGTTCTCATTGTATCGGTTTAATTTTAACAGTATTTTCCTAGAATGTCTTATTCTCATGTGATCCCTCCGTGGCCTGGTCGTTTTATAGTCTAATCTGTTTTGTTCCATTCAATTTAATCTGAGACGGTCAAATCCAGCGGTACACAAACACCCACTGGTCCATCCCAGCACACTGCTCTCTCATGGCAAGAGCCCCTTTATATTCTCGGGGCATGTCTTACAATGTTTTGACCTCAGATTACAAATAATTTGAGGTTAAATATTCATGAATTAAAGTTCTCTTCTCGGTAAATAACAAAAGGTATGAGTGCTGACAACACAGGGTACAGGCAAGAAAAAAAAGAATCCGTAACTTTTTATTCAATCACACATGAAGCATTGGGGAAGCGAATGTGTGACACGTTTTCTGTTCCTGTTCAGGTTGCTATGGTGTGTCAGACGAGGGAGCAGACCTGGACGACTGGCTGTGTGCCCGCTGTGAGGCTGATGCAGTCACCGAGGTCAGTCATTTGGGCCTGGGCACCTACATAGCAGATAGTCGTTTTGTCATTTCTGTGTCAGACGGATCGTCTTCACTGCTCATCATGTTAACAGACCTCAGTGATGCAGCAGTGGTGGTGAGAGAGCAGTAGCAGCCTCACACACCATGAAGTGTTAGCAACAGAAAGTGGTTGTAAAAACCAGAGATGTTTTATTGATAGATTTTCAGTCAAAACTGAAAGTGAGTGCACTGACCTTACATGCACCACGCCTGCAGCTGTTTGTTTTCTTGAAACATAGTTCGACAAAATTGGGCTAGAAACTAAATAAAAAAAACACGCAGCGGTCGTGGCAATAGTTGACGGTAACTGTGACCAGTGTGTAGAACATACTTGTGTTGCTGCAGCTGAGATCATGGTGCTCCTGTGGGTATCATGATGACATCTTCAGTGTGGCAACAGCGACCACTGATCTGTACTGAGACTGTTGTTATTCTGTCACTGTGTGGAAAAACACGCTGTGGTGCGTGCGCATCGAGGTGCAGACGAGGTTAGATACTGAGCAAGATAGTTATCTGTAGTTTACCTTAGTAGTCACGAGTACCCAACCCAGTGCAGGACTCTGTTGCTGTGAAGGTGGAGACATGCGGCGGTGGTGTGTTTGCGACAATAAAAAAAAAAAAAATTTAAAGAAAGAAATTTGAAGGAGAGGCGGCTAGGATTTAGGAATGGCGGCCTGCCACTCGTAAATGAATGTAGAAGAAACACTGCATCTTAGTTTATCTGCAGTTCTATTGATTTTTCTGTGCCAAACAAAAAATTGGACTTTGATGTGCACTACTGAAAGCACAATCTAAACTACCATGCACCTCACTGGCACCACAAAGCCAGCCTGTTGACAGTTAGAGCAGCAGCTCTCCTTTTGTCACACTTAAATAAACTGGGCTCTCTATGGGATCATTTCCTTTGTTCTAAGGCTGTGAGAGTGTTCCCTTCATTCGTGTGTTATTGTTTGGGGAATTTCCCCCCCCCAACTTAGTTTGTGTGAATGAATCTGTATATTTCCTTTGTTTTCAGCATTCCTTACTGCTCAGAACAATAGAGAACATATTCTGGGAATGTGGCCCAATATTGACACAAACACCTCACCACTAGTGGGCAATGTGCCACTGTGTAGTTCACTGTGATGCCTCAACACTGCTCCTGTCTTCAGTGTGATTGAACATTGTGACTATTTGGCATCTGTTTTTTGAGGACATCTACAGAGATACAATACTGTAAGCTGTATCTTTATTATTGATTTATTAGCTGCATCGGGTTCATCCAAACTGAAACTACCAAAATTAATTTTATACAACTTTGAATATAAAATACTATTAGTGCTACAGCTTGGCTGAAAACCTGCTGCATATCATTTACTGAGACAGTAAACTCAATCCTACACTGCACTACATTGCTTTTCCATCTTGCATGAATTTAGAGTTAAACCCTGACTGACTGTTTAAAATCAGTTGTAAACTGTGTGGACTGATGCCCAAAGATGTCAATTTAATTTGGTCCATGGGGCTGTTGGGTAATGAGAGAGCAGGGCAGTCTGCCTATGAAAACATGGCAACACTGATAATGGGAATTGATAAGACTCACAGGCATGTGTGAGGAATTGGGCAAACTGTAACCAGTTCTTGCTTTCCCAGGATATACTCAGTCAGCAGTCTTTAAAGTGTGTCCTGTCCTCCTGTAAGTGTTTTGTTTAATGCCAGTGGAGAAAGGCATTAGACAGGAACAGCTATGCCAGTTCAAAGCTGCTGTCGGACAACAACTGCACGTCTTCCTCTTACTGAACCTGTTGGTGGTTGTGTATTTATGGTTGTGAGAGTGCCACTCGGTGGTTTACTTACTCTGTTTTTGTCAGTTTTAGCTGTTAATGATACACATCAAAGCCTTGTATAATCAACAAACATGTGATTTAGATGCCATAAGATATAGTTGGGGGTATTGTTGGACACAATAACTGACACTGTTGTGTGTTCTCTCCTGTAGGACTGCTGTCTGTGTTCCCTGAGAGGCGGCGCTCTGCAGAGAGCCAACAATGACAAGTGAGTACAACAGCAGACACAAGCGCTGCCACTGTAGAGGAGAATGTATTTATTCATTTCCTTTCACTAATGCAGCATGGGGGAACAACTGAAGATGTACTGTTCTCTAGGACATTTCAAGGCTATTATGTGGTCTTTATGGTCATTGGATCTTAAGTGGACTGTAGGAAAACCTCCATTCAGCTTGAAAGATGTTACCCTTTTCAATATTTACATTTTCTAAGAAAATAGGATTCTGTTCCTTTTTTAATTAAATCATCATCATGCCCATAAACTTATGAATGTAATGGCAGGAGATCGTATTTGACATGGATTTATGGTGTTTACAAAGCAGCCGGTGCATATTATCTGTCTGGTTGGTGCACAGCAGATTGCTACCCATGGCTACCATTCACTCTGCTCTGACCGCTGACCGCATTAAGTCTCTCTGTTTCTTCAGTCTGTTACTGCTCACATCCATCTGGTGGATGCAACCCCTCAAGCTAAATGCACTTTTCAAATGCAAACATGTACACACTCGCGCACATTTATAGTGCACATGGATACGTGCAGTTCTTACACACCTATGGCTGTTGGTCACACTTACAGTCGCAGCCGTAAATATCTGGACAGCAACTCTATTTTCTTTCTTTTTAAGCAAGGAAATAGAGTTGCTTATCTACTTATCTACTACTTAGAGTAGATTTTTTTCATTCAACTATCTTATGACCTACTAGTGTGAATGTACTAGATAGTAGCTTCCTTTTTATTGTTGAAGATAGGACATACTGGCCTGAGATCCTCGGGCAGTGGTCTAGTATCGGTTTCCAAGGCTGAAAACAAGAGGTAACATAGTCTCAGTCAGAGCCCTGAAGCCATAGAACAAGCTGCCTGAAGAAATGAGGCCGGCAGTATCAGTGACCTCTTTTAATTTTTTCATAGATTTTTTTATTTAATTATTAGTTCTTGAGACACAATTAAGTTTTATTTGCTTACTATTTTTAGAATTTGTATTTTCATTCATTATGTTGGTATGCTATTCTATGCACTACAGGCTTGACTGTAGTAAACTATACAGTAGAATTTACTTGTTTCCAATATTTATTACTGGTCCCAGCAGTGAACGCTACTGAATCCCTGTTGTTTTTGTTACCATTGTCCAATAGGTGGAACTGTGATACTGAAGTTTTTGCAGTTTTCTCAAAAGAAGTTCTGTCACAATTTTCTGACCACTGATTTACTTAATATAAAATTATATTGATACTTTTTTTTTTACCTAAATAACTGTCAGTAATTGTTCCAACCTTGTTGTGAAAGTAATGGATTCTTATGCTTCATGTGTGCACAATGACATTTTGTCCTGACAGTAGATAGGGCTGCACATGTTGCATTAACACTGTGACCACTTTGCCGAATACGTGCCCCAGCACTTGTAGAAACAATGTGCTCTCTCGACATCGAACTGTTTGCCCTGAATGTGCTTCATGTTTGCCTTTCACACAGATGGGTTCATGTGCTCTGTGCCATCACCGTGCTCGAGGCTCGCTTTGTCAACATCACCGAGCGGAGCCCCGTCGACCTCTCTGCCATACCAATGCCACGGTTCAGACTGGTAAGAACTACAACTGCTACACTTGGTGTGTGTTTTGACATGATTGCAGGTGTTTGGCAGCCTGTGAAATTGCTGCAAACACCTGTGTTACAGCCACAGGCATGAAGGTTTTTCCTGTTGATCCTTTGCCAGAATCTTGAATTAAAAATGCAGTTAGCAGCAATTTGCTTTGTTACTGTCGCTGCACTGTGGCTAGCAGTTTCAGTGTTTACCATACGTAGACCAATGTGTGACGCAGCGCCACAGAATCAAGATGAAGTGCCTCAAATTGATTTTTTTTGGTGTGCTGGGGCCTAGATAAGGGATTAAGCCGGGATATGTTGGTTATCCTGGCTGAATTTAGCCTCAAGTCGGTTGTTCGAAAGCTGGATACCTTTATCCTGGTCAAGTTACTATGGTGATTTATTTTCTGCAGCTAACCTGCTCCAGACAAGGCTAACAGCCAGGCTTAGTTGATTCGGTTGTCTTTATCTGTGAAGTCAGCAGTCACCCTGAGAAGAACATGGAATAACTGTATGAAACACGTTGATTTCTTATGTACCCTACATATTAGCCTGATTTCTAAACAAACAACATACATTTACAATAATTAAAAAACATGAAACATTTACAATATTTATTAGGCTATTTTTCTTTTCTTTTTTTCATAATTAGACCTATTCATGTGCTTCTCACACTGAATCTTTGCATCTGCCAGCGCTGCCTGCTTCTTCAGATGAAGGGCGTACATATGTCTGATGGTTTGTGAAATCTTTAAAACACATTAGCACAGAATTGTGCACACTGTTCTTCAGTCAATACTCACTATTTTATTATCTGTGACCCATCTATGATATTTTCTATGACCACTAGTACTACATGGCTTCTCATAAAAAGCAATGGAGCAAAAATAGCAATAGATTTATTTTTATTTTTATAAAATATGTTACAAAATATATTGGCCTAAATATTGGTTGAGGGAAGAAAACAAGAATAAAATTGTGTGAGCAGGCACCTTCTAAATGATTTATACACCTCATTTGAACATTGTTATCAGCAACTTATTGAAGCACCAGACTGCATGATGTTATTATATTTAATTAATTTTCACCTGTTGCACTTTTGGCAACTTATTTGTTCTGTATGAACTTTACTTTAGATGATAAGAGATTTGTGCAATGTATCAACTTCCACTGCTCATCATTAAGGCAAAGTGCACAACTGTTAATTTGTGAAAGGAAAGTTGTGATTATAGTTTTGGATTACTTCCACATTCAATCAGTTGTTTTTTTTTTTTTTTTAAGAGGTGTGTCACCTTACGTCAAGATCCGCTGTTGATTGTAGGAAAGTAGCCACACCTGTCCTCTCATCGGTGAATCTGTGATCAATCTCTGTGGTCTACTGACGAGAGAATTAGTTACACCTGGCTTGACAAAGCTGCACCTTCTCAGCCTGGCTCGGCGTTCCAACAACCAATTAAGCCAGGATGGACTTATGAGACCCTTCCCCCGTTTATATGTACCCGGTTATTTTTAAAAACGGAGACATTAACCATCGTTTGCACCCTCCGTTTAGACGCAAACAGAGAATTCGCCCCTGAAAACGATGCTTTTTAAAAACTCCGGCCAGGGTGGAGATTTTGGAAAACTCCGTTTGCACGTTTGCATGTAAACGGAGAAAAACAGAGATTTGGGTAGCCGACGTCAGACCCTGACGTCTAACCGTAACCATATTACATAACTTAATAAAATAAATAAATAATAATAATGATACAATTTAATGCAGACTGATGTGTTCATTGTAAAACATTTATTTATTGATGTTGATGAACGTTAAATGGGGTGATTTCTGTACAGAGTCCCGAGGCTTAGCTGCTCTTCTGTCCAGTAACAGTTAACACCAAGGGGGCAGTTGTCGGTCTGAGAAGTGAAGCTCACTTCCGCGTTCAAAAAACTGCAATCCCCCCGGCTTCCTCTGGGGGCTGGTACGGGAAGGGAGCATTCTCCATAGACCCCGACTTTACGTCCTCAATAAACATGTTAAACCAACACTAAGGAACTTTTCAACCTTCATATAATATTTTCATAACTTTTGTGATGGTACATCGACTTACAACAGGTTGAATGACACCTCTGTCATGGCCTGAGGGGGTCTGTATCGCCTTCACTGGCACTAAGCAGCTCTGAGGAGCATGGTAGGACACCGGCTCTCACTTTCACTTTCACTTTTGCGAGTCACAACGAGGAAGGAGCAGGCAATGCGGCACCTTTCCGTCTGATTGTGTATGTGTGTTTACTGTGAAATGATCCGCTGGTAACAGAAACTTAGTTTGGACGTCTTCTGTTAATATCCATGCAACGGGAGATCAGGATGTTTACGGCGCTATGCACTGGTGCTCATGGGAAACGGAGTCTTCCTTCAGGCAAAACACTACCACTTTGGGCCACTGGCGCCGCCAAACTCAACCAAAACTGAAAGTTCTTTAGTACTGCTTTAAAAGCCTGGTACCATTACGTTTTTTGGTCTCAACCGATAGTTTCTACCCCCGCACACACTCTTTTAAACTCTACCGTTTTACTGTTATTAGGTTAAAATTCTGTCCAATTAGGGCGCGGAAACGTTGAGTGACAGGTCCGGAGACCGCTGCTTCGAGGCCAGTGGGCGGGCTCTCGGCCGGCTAACGGCCGCACCGCTCCAAATATGGCAAGTCAAATCCAACATGGCGCGGTTCAAACCCCCGTAGTAGCGGCACAAAACAGACTCCCCCAAACCAATGGGTGACGTCACGGGTGCTACGTCCATTCTTTTTACAGTCTATGGTTAACACACATGAAGCTTCACTTTTCATTCAAACAAACTACTACTGCCACAATTGTGATATTTCATCAATGAGACCAACATTTATCTCCTAAAGATAATTTAACCAGCCGGTGGTAAACCTCTTAAAACCTGCGGGTAAGGTAATTAGCCATCGTTTTGTTCCCGGGAGGATGACAGAGGCTGGCCGACCGAGCAGCATTGCAGAGTGGACACTGTCTCCACAGGTGGAGCTTCACTTCTCCGAAAAAAAAAAGCTTCACCTCTCCGAGAAACATGGGAGCAAACTTCTAAACAGCCGTCATCTGGATAAACTGGCCGTATATTTGGCATCTAAACAGTTACTTTCTCGCATGAAAAAACTTTACACACAAGGAGGGCAAGTGACGTTGTTGTTGTTGTTGCTGTTGCTATCAGGTTGCTATGCGGGATCATGTGCGGGATTCTGATTGGCTGACGTGGGCTTGAGCTTCTCGCTACACTGCCACCTACAGGTTTGGCATGCTCTTGACGGCATATATACACGGGTTAGTGTAAACTAAACATTTTCTGAAAACAGACTGGTGTGCACCATAGACTGTAAAAAGAATGGACGTAGCACCCGTGACGTCACCCATTGGTTTGGGGGAGTCTGTTTTGTGCCGCTACTACGGGGGTTTGAACCGCGCCATGTTGGATTCTACTTGCCATATTTGGAGAGGTGCAGCCGTTAGTCGGCCGAGGGCCCGCCCACTGGCCTCGAAGCAGTGGTCTCCGGACCTGTCACTCAACGTTTCCGCGCCCTAATTGGCCAGATTTTTAAACCTAATAACAGTAAAACGGTAGAGTTTAAAAAAAATTCACCCCCCTCAGAGTGTGTGCGGGGGTAGAAACTATCGGTTGAGACCAAAAAAATTAAATTGGAGTTGCTCCCTTCTGGAGCCAGCCCCCAGAGGAAGCCGAGGGGATTGCAGTTTTTTGAACGCGGAAGTGAGCTTCACTTCTCAGACCGACAACTGCCCCCTTGGTGTGCACGCAGTGTTTTTTATAAACAGAGAGGGTGAAATGTCCGTTTATGAAAATAGCCGGGCACGTGTAAACGCAGTCTTTGTCCAACCTGGCTTTTCCACTTATCCTGGTTATCTTTATTCTACTTTCGAACAACACGCCCCTGGTGCGTGGTAAAAACAAAACATATCAACCAGCGCATCCAGTGTTTCCCATTAATTAATGAGTCTGTGGCGGCCCGCCACACTCACACGCTAGTGTGCACACACACACACACACACACACACACACACACACACACACACACACACACACACACACACACACACACACACACACACACACACACGGGCACACAAACAAACACGGGCACACAAACAAACACGGGCACATGGACACATCGCGCTGTAAGTAAGGGATAATGTATAGTTCGGAGGTTGTTATGGAGAAATAAACCCCGATAGGTTGTATGGAACATACAACATGAAGGGGTTTATTTCTCCATAACAACTGACCATAGAGCCGTGTAATAACGTGATATACAAATGCACTACATCGCATTAATGTGTTTAAATGTGCCCCCCTCCCCAAACTGCACCACAGTTTCCTGAAAATTTGTGGGAAACACTGATTTTTTTCCCCAGTTGACGGTGGTTTGTATATATAGATATTGCGTCATTCTACTTTTTCTCATGCTATTACTAGTCACTTCTATTTTTGTAAGCATCCGTCAAAGCTCTTGTGACTCGTGTACAGACAGAGTTCTTGGCAAACAGCGCTGTGCTCTGACGGTGTCTGTCTGTGACTCTCACACAGTCACACATTTCTTCATAGTGACACTGCTTTGGAACTTGTTGTCAATAAACAGTGTGAAAGGCTGGCGGCGCATGTACTTGTTTTCTCTAGTGTAATGACTTGAATAAACAATGCCGAGCTTAGGTCACAATCATTGGCCTTGTATCCATTGTTATATCCTTATCCCTGTGGAATATCTCAATAGACCAACTTCATTGAGTGTATATAACACATGTTAATAAATAGGAAGCAGGGTAATTTCCTTCTAACATATCTGTTTTAGTTCATGGCTGGCTCTGCTAGTGTTTTAACTCCCTTTGATACCTTGTTTTTTGTGATCTTCATCCTCATCCTCTTGGCTTGTTTCCTTTCTCCTCCTTTCCTTCCTCTGGACTTCCTTTACTTTAACCTGCTAATCTTATCTCTTGACCCCTCCATGCCTTTTGTATTTGTCGCCCCTGGTAGAAGTGTGTGTACTGCAGGAAACGGATGAAAAGGGATGCGACGGGCTGCTGTGTTCAGTGCTCCCATGGACGCTGCTCTACGGCGTTTCACCCAACTTGCGCTCAGGCAGCTGGGATCCTCCTGCACCCAGACGACTGGCCGTTTGTAGTCTACATCACCTGCCACAGACACAGATCGCCGGTCATACCCGAGGTAACAGAATAGAAACCCAGTCGGGCCATTGCTAATGAATTAAGTGCAAAACAGTTTTTCTGTACATTATCCTGTGAAATATTTTTACATTTTGTTGACATTTTCCATACATACAGACTGACTGGTTACTCTGTGTCTGAGCTCATTGCTTTGCTACGATTATGTTGTTAATCTGAAAATCCAGCACCATAGTGACTTCAGGGGCCTGTACTACGAAGCAGGTTCAACATACCCAAGTCTATCTTTGTTATCCGGCTTCAATTAACTAGACAATCGCGATCGCGCTAAGCGGTCACACGACGGTGGTTATCAACTCGGTAAGTCAACCCAGGGTTTCCCAGAGCACGTTCACATGAAAGGGTGGAGTTAGCGGCATCTGACCAATCACAGACATGGACAGGTCTGACAGCAGCTGCAGCAGCAGAGCGGAGTGTTTCACTAACGAGGAGCAGAAAATCATTCTGCAGCAACATGAAGAACTGAAAGAAACACAGTCGCTAGCCTACAGCAAAGGGCAGAAAGTGCTACAGAGAATTACTGACTGCGACAATGCTTAGAGTTCATGGGATTAAAATGAAATAAAATCACTGCTCAGTCATTATGATGGCTGATGGCTCTGTAGGAATCACAGTATATTCTTCTAAACTGGCCTGTTGCTCACATTTAATTTTGTGGTGTGTATTTGATGCAGAGAGTTAGGTGTGTGAATATTGCATGTAAAAAAAAAAAAAAAAACTTGGAGCGCTGATCGTCAGAGGATCAGACTCCCGTATTTTTAGTTTTTAGATGAACATCTCTAAGAGAGATGCGTTTTATGCCTATCTATCTATATCGATCCCCCTGTGTGTGTGTGTGTGTGTGTGTGTGTGGGGGGGGGGTCATAAGTTTTATTGTAAGTTTTCATCGGAGGGACTGACAAACCTCTGTCAGCTGATCGAGCTGTGCCGTGTGCTCACTGTCCCACTACGGTGATGTCATTTTCCAAGAGAATGATTGGTCAGGAGGCGGAGTTTTTCTACCTGGTGATCTCAATCTGGAACAGAACCTGCTCCCGACCAGGTTAGCCGTTCAGCATAAGTTGCCGCGGAGATGTATCCCGGTAAGAAGTGAACTACCTTTATAGTAGGGAAAACCCAGGGTTAACCCTGAAGTTACCTCGCTAAGCTCAAATCCTGCTTCGTAGTACAGGCCCCTGGTATTTTCCCCACAAACACTTTCTGTTTTGAGAACTGAAATGCTTGTTATGGGAAACAGCTAAGTTTATCCTATCTTGATTTTGTCTGGCATAAAAAACCCTATTCTTTTTGAGGGCACCTCCCATTCCATTGCCATTTGAATGCCCTCATAATGGTATTTTGAAAACATGAGACATTTTTCAGTTCATGAGAGGAAATTATGCACTCACTACAGTATTATCTTGGATTCGGAGCACACTAATAGCTCTCAAAGTGCCGCGGGGAGTCTTCCTTTGATGCACACCTCTGGTAATTCACTAATTGGGAGAGACAGACATCTGTTTACTCCTGTCAAGAGGTTTGCCTCAACGAAAATGCATGTTCACCGACTGCTGATTATGAGCTTTCTGCTGTTGTGGTTTTCAGAACAAGTCTGAACTTGTCCCAGTAGTTCCTCAGCTTTGACACTCGAGTGCATTTTGTACAATGAGGCACAGAGAGAGCAGCATTATTTCTTGTGTACATGTTAACTGAGTATCATTTTGGCCACTACAGACAAACACTGACCTGTCCTTACTGTGGTGTAAAGCAGTGTGAGTCGGGTTTGTAACACATGTTTTCTTTTTCTTAGCGCAACAAGGCGTCCATGCGAGAGCTGGCAGTGGGGCAGAAGGTCATCTGTAAATACAAAAACGGCCGCTACTACCAAAGCGACGTGGTGGAACTGACCACAGCCACCTTCTATGAAGTGGTGTTCGATGACGGATCCTACAGCGACAACCTCTTCCCTGAGGATATTGAGGTTAATAAAGCTGCTTCCAATATCATTAACACATTGTATTTATCCACTGTTGCAATGTTTAGGGATGTACACACAAACAAAAGGTTTCCTAATCTTGACACACAACCAGAGTTCATCACTCTCTTTGTGTTTCCAGAACCGTGACTGCGTCCATCTTGGTCCACCGGCCGAAGGAGAAGCTGTTCAAGTGCGGTGGACTGATGGGTTGATATATGGAGCCAAATTTGTAGCATCACACTCCATCCCCATGTACCTGGTAAACCATCCCTGTATCTGTCTCTCTTTCATGACTCACTTGCCCTGACGTGCATACAGCGCATCCGAAGGGCTCACTTACTTCATCCTGCCACATCAGAGGTTTTTCTATTGACCTCAAAATGTGGTTGACCCGAGCGTGCTTAAATTTTGGTATATTATGACTCATGTAGAACTACATTCTTGCTCCTCAGTGTGTGTGATGTCGAAATTCATTTGTTTAACTGGAGCATATGGCTTTAGTGGTTACATTTGCAGTGTAATAAAATAGATATGTAAAGCAATGCTGTGCTCCTGCACATTCAGGTGGAGTTTGAGGATGGATCACAAATCACTGTCAAGCGAGAAGACATCTACGCTTTGGACGAGGATCTTCCCAAGCGAGTCAAGTCACGAATGGTAACTTAATATCCACTTTTTATGCTAAGAAAGTGTTGTGACCCATGACTTGAGATCTGTAGCACCGTGAAGCACTGATTTCTAAACCTGCTGTTGTTTGTTCCCCAGTCGGTGGCGTCAGACATGCGCTTCGAGCTCTTCTCCCAGAGCAACGTCAAACAGAACTCCAAAAGGCAACGGGTCATCAACTCTCGATACAGGGAGGACTACATTGAGCCCGTCATCTACCGAACCATCATGGAGTAACGTCCATTTTCTTCTCCTGCTTCCCACCACTCCTTCTCCACCCCATCAACTCACCACAGAGAGCTCCAGGTCTTCTCCGGTTTTGGCTACTGCTGATACAAAGGACGACCCCATCCTCCTCCTGCTCCTGCTCCGCTTCCATGGCCTGTCAGGCTACATATTTATAAACTACGGCTGGGACTTTAAAATGACTTGTGTGCATTGAATAAATATTCTTAGATCTATCAATTGGCCATCACACTCTGTAGATTGTTTTCTTCTTCCGTTTCATTTTGTTTTTTCTTTTGCTCAGGAAGAAGCCATCAATGAATTATTAAATATGGAAAAGGTTGGACTATCTATCTGGGGCAAGACGTTTTCTTTTTCTTTACCACCACATTTAGCTGTGTCACAAATTTACATAGGACGGTTTTCTAGTCGTGATGTTTTTTCAACCTTTTGATCTAGGCTTGCAGACAAGTTATTTTCACAGTAATTTATCCTAAGATTTTACCGTGCGTGGTCATGAGGTTTTAGAGGAAGTGTGATCTTTGAGTCTTTGTTCTCTCCCATGAAGTTTCAGGCAGAAGTGTTCACTCTGAGCTAATCAGCTTTCAACTACAATAAAATGTGACTCAAATGATTACGCAAAAACGTTGTGAGGTTATAACCCCAAAGAAATGATGTCAGGGCCATGAGATTGTAGTGATTACTTCATGAATTGCATTACATGGTTCTGATGCATTTTTCCCCCATAGGAGTGACAATGTGCGTTTACTGTGAAGATAGAAGAAAACTAGATGTGCTTTAGATGCCCGAGCCTTACATTTGAAAGGGCCAAGTGTATTTTGTTTTTTCTAAAGCTTAAGGTTTATTATTACTATTGTAATTAATGTTATTATCAAACTTTATTTATGCATTACATTTGACAACAAAGCTATTTTTGTCATGTCCTTTTCACAAGCTGTAGAAAACCTCAGATGTATTTATATTTATTATATTGATAGGTTTACAGGCATCCTGTTTAAATTTTTAGGCCCGCTTCTCATTTATTGAAGTTTAAGTCCCTCTTAAAGCAAAAGCACTTCTTGTAGCCTCCTGCCACAAGACTTTTTTTTTTACTTAAAAAGCATTTTCTAGACACAAGAAGTCCACAGAGTTTAGATTTTGTGTGTTTCTGATAAAAGCTAGTTCTAGTTATGAATCTTGTAGCAGGTTATAGTATGATCCCAAATGAATAAAAGCCGTCAAAGAAGATAATGTTCAGACTTGAGCAAATTTTCTGTTGCGAATCCCCTGTACCTGGGCCGAAGTAGTTTTTTTGTGTAGAGAGGGCCTATGTCCATGACAACATTAAATCTGTATACTCTTTGTAAACATCAACTGTTTGGGTAAAGTTTTAGCTAAGAAAAGAACCTTGTACTATTCACTTTCTCACTTTTTGCCAACACTTCGAAAATGAGCTTATTAAACCACTGAGATTCAGGCAGTGTTTTCTACTGGAGTTGTCTCATCTGCATTTTTGTTCTAACCTTTCTCGTGTTTCTGAGCTGCTGATGTTGGATGTCTCAGCCAGAGGGTCTGCAGCTGTGCCAATGCAGGATGAGTCTTGTGGAGTCCACTGCTGGAATTTGATAAGACGCTTTGCTCCTGGTTCTTGATACCCCCGCGCATCATACACCTTTTTTCTATTGCACACCGTGAAGACAGTGGTTGATTTATTACTTTTGATCCACTGTAACTATTGATCTTACAAGAAACACTGAGGCTTATTTGAGACAGTAACTTGATACTTTTCTAGCGTGTGCTGGTATGTGACCATTAACTTCTTGCACACCAATACTTAAGCGGTCGTTAACTTGTAAAAACAGGTTAACAGCTGCAGCTTTGGCCATCAATCATCTTAAAGTTTAAAAGCTGCATTCCCGAAAAGCAGAACATTGCCCATGTAGACAGTCATCATCACAACTCTCACTCCAACACAGAGCGGATTCTCACTCCTGCTTTGACAGGAGTCGTATTTTAGAGCTCGAAGGCCTAATAGATCAGATCACAGATGACTGAGGCCGTAGTAACACAAATACAGATATACGTATATTCAGCTCCATCCCATCAGAATACATCCATGAAGCCCCAACCTCACAGTATAATGGCTGGTCAGTAGCATCTCTTTGTATCCATACAGGTATATCTAATCACATCTACTTACATTCTGCATGTCTATTATTATTATGTCTATTACAACCCATACTTTCCAGTCATTTCCATCTCTTTTATTTCATCATCATATAAATCTATATGGTGCACTGAGGTGAGCAGAATAATCATTCACCTTTTAAAAACATACAACATACAAATTTCACAGACTTTTTTTCAATCTAAACATTAAAATATGTGAATTATTATCATGTCTGTATTGTGCAAACATCAACTTTACTGTTATTGACAAATAGTTTCAGGATTTCTTTTTTTTTTTTTTTACCAACCCTCTGCCCTCTGTCTCCAATAAGGCATAAACAACTATTAACCCTCACATACTTTATTATAATAATAAATCATTTCCCCTCAGGGATTAAATAAAGTAGTCTGTCTGTCTGTCTGGATGGATGGATGGATGGATGGATCACTTTTCATGTTCTTTATATGTAGACTATACATTTTCAAATCCATCTCTTTCTATACTGAAGCCACTTTTTTTGACCTTGCATGCCCTGTGAAAAAAGACTGGTCAAAAAGCTGAACAATTGACGCCCACCTTTTTGAAAATCTCTCTCTTGAAAAAACATAACTACTGAAGCAGATGAATCGAAATGGAGTGCACCAAAGACTTAGATTAAGAAATAGTGCAATATATGAGTAAGATAATAGATAAACATAAATGTATAATAAATGCCCATAACAAGATTCTGTAATATCACTGAGTGGAAGCTTTGGTCATGTCATGTCAAGTCATGTACAATGTCACAAGTATATGGAAAGGAGATTGGAGAGTTCAAAGATTTTGAACAAAAATTAAACCATATTTCTCTCTACAAACTAAACTATCCCCATAAAGATATCAATATAAACACCCACCATCCTCAGAGGGTTAAAGCAGATATCAGTGGAATGTTTTTGTTAATATAAGTCCTAAATAGTCCTATTTTCCGTCAGCAATCACTTACATGAAGTATTTCAGCCTAAACACGAGTCTCTCCGTCACTCTGCTCTGCTGTAACCCGAGGAGAAAATTTTCCTTGTGGGATACAAGTGTTATCCAATGAGGAGAGAGAACGGCATGAAGGGCTGTGTGTGCAGCCAAGGGATGCGCGTGAATGTGGTGACGTAGCACGAGGACCAATTGATGCCTGACAAGGGCGGGGGCTGCTAACTCATGGTGCGTTCAAAGAAACTCGTACTTTGTGTTTTTCCTTCCTGTGAAGTCATACCAGTTCGATCTGGTACGAGTTCACGGGTCGGAAGTTACGAGTGGCCGTTATAGGGAACTTTCACAGACAACAGGATGGTAAAAACACGAGCTACGGGTTACCTGGAACGCTACCAAGTCGTAGTTGTGACTTGAAGCTGTAACTTACGGTTTCAAAAGCCTGCCTTGAACGCAGCATTAGCCGAAACGGCCGTGAAGCTGATATCTGCTTTAATGGACTTTTGATTGAACCAGTTAGATGTGGTGTACTCTAGTATGCTTTTAATTTTAGTGTCTACTCAAACACACACACGCACACACACACACACACACACACACACACACACACACACACACACACACACACACACACACACACACACACACACACACACACAGGTTAAACTGACCTGGTTAAACTACGGGCACAGTGCTTTCTTTGTTTGCCCCGAGGAAGTTACCATTTCCCTGAAATTTTATGAAAAGGAATCATGTTACCGACCTAATTTTTTTTGCTTGAGTGAAATGTCTCTGGGGAGTTTTTTGAGCTGAGTCATCTTTATTTGGAAGAAATGCCCATGTTGAAGAATTTCAGGTTCGAACAGGTTGACGTTACCGTAAAATTCTGCTTAAATTTCAGAAAAAATTTCTAAACTGTGAGAATGGGGCATTCACATGTGGGCTGGTTGTAAGAAATAGTTGCAAACATCCAGCCACCTTGACTTTTGCTCTTACTTCCTCTTTAAACCTCAATGACAGGCATTCCCCTTCTGCTTTTTAGCCAATGGTTGGCACTACCCAGTATTGTGACGTCACTGTTGCGAATTCTCCGTTTTAATCTTGGTTTTTGTTGTGGTATCGGCTGTTGTGATATGATATTTCTTATTCAAAAGCTGGAGGTTTTTTTTTAGGCCTATTCTAAATAAATTAAATATTCAATCATAATTCAATATTAATTTTATCCTAAGTGTTGGCTCAATTAATCAAACTCTTCAACATTTGACAAAAAGTGCTGGCAGAAATTGATTTTTATACTATGTATTATTCAACTGTACTTCCAGTATGGCATGAAATGAAACTGAGTCAGGCATGGGGGAATGACATCAGAGAAAAGTCCTTTAAGACAGACAGATGGCAGGAAAGTGTGGTGAGAGAGAAGTGGGTTGATAGCTACGTCATTCACCGAAAACAACAAAGACAGTCAGTAAAAACCACCTGCAGAGTCATTTTCTGAGCGCCGTTGTTGGCTCTGTGCTTTTCCTCCCCGCATGCTCCACATCGAAAACAGGATCATAACATCTGCCGAGCTGCATCTGCTTACTGTGGGTGCCAGCTCGAGCTGCTTTGCCTGCATTCAGCCCTTAAGCTTCTGCCACGTGTGGGGAAGTCAGTGGTGACATGTACAAAGTTGTAAATGCTATAAAAAGTAACGTGAGGGATTTAAAGGGAAAAATATACAATCCCTCCATTTCCTCCCATTTGAGGTTTTATAACAGCCAGAATTTCCATCTTAAATGAGGATTTATTTCAATAAAGTGAAAAGCGCTTTCCAACACAGACATTGAGTATTTCCAGTCAAATACAGGCCTCTTTTTGGTTTAGAAGTATTTCACTGTGAGAGTAAATTGGTTTCTTATTTTTAGGATCCAGAACTCCATGACTCAGTGCTGCATGCTTAAATATTTAATTCACCAGCGGGTGTTTTCAGTGAGTCTGTGGGAGCTAAAATGCAATAAAAGAGCCACTGTGTGGGTAAGTGCTACTCAAATGCGACGCACTGAAGTAGATCATCACAGGGAACAAAGTCATTTTTATGTGGGGCAATAGCGAAGGGCATATCATGACTGAACACATCAGGGTCATGTGAATTCATCAGAGAATTGTGCCAGTTTCCTCAGTGTTGCCTGTTTATTTGACTTGTGCAGAGGCTCAGCTCAGATTGAGTGTGTCCATCTATATATACATACTGCTAAAATGCTTTGCTACAAAGACATATATAGGGTATGGGGCTCAGATAACAGGAAGCATCATTTCTGATAGTCATGAACCCACAAAAAAAACCTACATTTTTTTTATGGCTTTCAGCTGATTGTTCAGTTTGATGGCCCACAACATTTCTGTTTTGGCTTGCTGTCATTGCCCACGCTGCAGGATGCCTTCACAGCACATACCACCAAACGCAAATGCCTTAAGAGCTGGCGAGAAGACATTAAAGGGATAGTTTTGATTTTTTGATAGGTGATTGTGAGGTAGACCTATATAGACTGTAAACAACCAGAACCTGAGTAAAGTAACCTGAACCTGAATAATGTGCAGTAGAATCTGATCAGTGCACCCAGTTGGGAGATCTGATTAGCAGCACTAGTGGAGTGGCAGACGTTGCAGTGCACAGGGAAAAAAAGGTGTTTTAGACACTTTTAAAAACAGCCACCAACAATTGAATGTCTGTTTCAAATATTTTTTTTATCAGTTTATCCTCCTGTATTATGCTGTTTAACACCTACTGAAGGCACACTTGTGCATAGGATTAGAATATTTCAGTGGTTGAAAAAATGATGCTCTCATGGGAAGATCAACTGCTGACAATATTCAACTTGTAGGGTTTTTTAAAGTGTATAAAACTTACTTTTTCCTTTGGCCCTGTATCGTATCGTATCGTATCGTATCGTATCGTATCATATTGTATGCCATTGCATCGTATGGTATTGTATTGCATCGCATATCGTATTGTTTCATATCGCATCCTATTGCATTGTTTCGTATATTGTTTCGTATCGTACTGTTTAATTTAATATCATATTGTAGCATAGCGTAGCGTAGCACATTGCATTGCATTGCATCATATTGTACCGGATGCCATTGTAGCAACTATACATAAAAATTAAAAAAAACAATTACAAACTATCGCTTTAACAGACATATAGAGTTGGAACTCTACTATTACTCTAAATAAATTCCAATGAGATGGACAAAAAAATCCATAAGGTAGGGACTGACACTGATGCTAAAGTAAGGGTCTCTTTAAGCAAAAGACTCAATAATTGCCTTCACATCCGCTCTGTTTCTCAGCCTCCCTAACTAAACCGTACACCATCCATCATCCCTCGTCTGTGACCCGCCTGTGGCTCCCTCAGGCCCCTCTGTTAGTAGGGTATTATTGTCTGACCACTCACATGATAGTCAAGTGACACAGCTCAGGTTACTTTGTGCCACTGATGTTTGATTTTCAGACATTGTTGCCAATTACTGAGCTTGTCCCCACAATCACACAATCAACAGCTTGTGTCTCCATAACGTTTCATCTCTAACATGATTACAGTATTTACATTCTTCATGGTAATCCTGCTTTACTGATGCACCACAGAATGCTGTGAGCTGGAGGGCATCTGCTTGTACAGTGTGCATAAACAGGAGTGATTGCCAGCACACATCATATAGTGCCTACACTAAGTATTATTAAAAAATTGGATTGAGCAACAGCTGCAAAACACATAGGCCTACTGTTTTTGTGGATAACCACCCCGAGAGTGTGGTGCAGTGCAGGTTTTGACACCACAGCCAAATAAGAGCAAGAGCCGCACATCAAAGCGCCTTGAAGTAACACCCATGAACATCTCCCTCAAAGCCTATTCATAACGAGACATCGTCTTTCTCTTAAAACGTCTTGCATGGTTACAGTGCAGAGAAAGCAACACTAAAGGAACACTAGGAAAGTAACATCAGGAGAACAACTCACAACAGCCTGCGGAAAACATAGTACTATAAATAATGAAACATGTGTTTTCTTTATCTGTGGTCTTACAGGAGTCAGGAGCACTCATTTACACCGAGAGAAGGAGGGGAGATTTGAGTTAGAGTTGACAAGAGCCTTTCTGTAAAGATACGTCTGCACTCCACCCACCAACCTCGGCATGGATGTTTCCTGAGCAAGACGCCCCTGGCTAACTGTCAAATGTAACAACCTTTTTTTTTTTCCATCCTCACACTGAAAACGGTCGTTGGGGGTGGTGAGGGTGAGGGGGGAGCAACGGAGATTAGATAAATGATTAAATGTGAGACCACAGTGAGCTTGCTTTTCATACGTCAGCCAACCTTTTACTGCTGTTTCAAGTTACAGTGTGTATTGTATCTAGTTATGTATCTAGCTGATTTCTGTGAGAAAAAGTTTTGGTGGATTTCCTATGATGTGTCAAGATGTGTTGAGTCCATAGCTGTCTGAGAGATCAGACTCGATAACTTGAATCCTGAAATGACTGTGATACCAACTCATTCGCTGGATACGGTCACAACTGTACGCGTCACTTAACCTTGATCTGCATCTGCAAGAGCAGATATGTCTCCCCACATTAACACCGACAGATTACATATAACAGTGATGTGTGCTGATGTGACAACACTGTCATGGGATGTTTTTTCTTGCAAAACAGGAAACCTTGTCCTTCCTTAATGAAACTACTTCAGAGTAGAGATTCATTAGAGTTTGTGATAGAATTAGAATTGAAAATCAATTTCTCTTTGGTTGGTTTCACTCACAGCCTTTAAAAAAAAAAAAAAAAATTTTTTTACCAAGAACTGGCACCTTTCTGCACAGTGGGTATTTCCCTGTGACATTTATTCTCCTTTTACTACGAGTTGCTGCGTCGACTTTCCCAGGTGAATGTGGATGTCAAATCCAAGTCCATTACGGTTATTATTTAATCTTTCAGGATTTGGATGTGGTCTCCGTGCTTGTCAAAACTGTTTGCACTCACATTAATCATTTCCCAGTCAGTGACAGTGGACTGTTCTACCCATGAGCCCCTCATGAAGGTGCAGTCACATATACCACTTGTCCATTTACAGGGGCATACAGTGTCTAACACCTTAACGTTTAAGGCTATCAACAGCTGAGTTTGAGCTGGCTGCGGGACCACTGTCATGGGTGCATAGCCCGACACACTGATCAAAGGTGAATGACTGGTTACTGCTAAAAGGGACTGCTGAAAACCTGAGTGAGTAAACCCGTGCTGTCTAGGCTGATAATGGTTGCTTTTTGTCAGGCTAAAATTCTATTAATCCTGCATTAATGGATTATTCTTCACAAAATTAAATAAATAAATCAACAAAGCAAATAATGTGAAAAGTGGTTACACAAAGAAAACCAAAATGTTAAATCCTTATTTATTATGGTCTGGAGAGTTTCTGAAAAGATGAGCTCATGCTGCTGTGCTCAATTTTCACATGAGCAACCAAAAGCAAATACTGTGTATCTCTGTGGCTTTAGTTGATTTTGACTAACCAATTATTAATTTGCCAAAACAATACTGAACACAGTGTTTTCAATAGAACATATAGCATCGAAAAGATTGGCATGTGCCAATTACCTAAATTGCATTTCATGTTGTCTTTTAGCCACTGTGCATGCAGACTTGCCACAATCTGGCTCCACTGCTGCTCTACTTCCTCCTACACACAAACCCCCCCTCGCACACATGTGCAAAAAAAAAAGAGAGAAAAGATTACAGCATTTCAGCAGCCACTTTCTTGATCTGCAGTCCTCCACAGCTGCACCAATGAGGGCGTTTATCTGCACTAACACCAGAGACAGAGAGTCTGAGTTTGAGGGTGTGAGAACACGAGTTGATAAGAAGATTCACATAGATAGATGTCTATTTTGAGCGTTGTTACCTCAACACAACGGTCTACCATGTTTGTTCATAAGTTCCTTCTCACATGGTTATGCTACCATTTTCAAGAAGATGTGCTGCGGTTTCTTGTTCATCGTATCCTTTTGGTTTTATCACATTAAGTAAATGATCAGAGTCTGTCTGTTGAATGGTGCCAGACAGATCATGCCATTTCTATGAACCTATATGAACTGAGCTGCTATTGGGATCATGCACAGAAATGTTTCTGTTTTATCCTAATGGGACCCCCTATTGTTGCCACCTCATTAAGCAGCAGACAGCAACAAGCCTATATGTTTCCCTAAGGCTCCCCTTTGGCCCAACACTCTCACATGATTATTGAGCCCATAATCGTCAAAGCAGTCTTGTGTCTGCAAGCAGCACACAGTCTTCCCCTGTCTCTAACACAAACGAAACACCATTGCCTAGTCTTTGTGTCTTGACGTTAAACATGCTGTCGTGGGCTCTGGAATTGTGTCTTGATTATTTAGCCATTATCAAATGTTATAATAATCACACATACTATTTTTCCTGAAAACCTTTTGTTTTTTCACAAAATACACAATAGTAACCCAATACACAAACATACACAGAGCATTTTTACAGTCATGTAGCTTTTTCTATGATAGTTAATTCCCTTGAATTAAAAAGGAAATGTGTTTAATTATTAACAAAATCCTGTTGTTTTGACAAATGAGCTAATAATTGTGTAAAAGATCCAAATCCCACAAAATACCTTTCACAACAAGTGTCAGTATGCCTGCTGCCTTCTGGTACAAAGGTCATACCAAAATTCTCTTTTTATCTGTTTTGTCCCTCTACATTTGAACCCCAGACATGTTATGAAATGATAGTGGATAGCCAAGTAACAGTATTTTCCTAAAAGGATAGTTTGTTTATTATTAGTTTAAGACTAATAGAACATATAGATTTTGCTGCCCATCTTGATACCAGTTGACAGATGTTTGAATATACAGAACGGTAGTGGGCTGACTTTAATTGAGATAATCTATATCAGCACTTTTTTGCTTTTCAATCCGCTCTGTTATTGGTTAACTAATGTTTGAAGAGAGTACAAAAAGGACAAGGACGAGATCAAACTGTGTCTTTGGTGTTGTGATGTCACTCTCTCTCTCTCTCTCTCTTGAAACCAGTGCTTTATCGCAGCATAGTGTTTGATCATTTCATCATCCACTACTCATACTCTCCATTTGATTCTTTGGATTAGGAGCTTGACAGCAGCTGCCGGAAAGGTATTGTTTCTATTCAAGATTTAAAGAATCATCAGAGTCATAATTTTCTAGCAAAATTATTTTTGTATTTAATTTCTCCACATAGTTTTGCCAATAAAATATGCAACACAACTAAATAAAGCACATCAATATATATGTTAAAGGAAGCTAACTAAAAACCACATCCTTTTGCAGAGCGGTTATACAGATCATCACATGTAATATAGTTTATCTTGAAATACTGTCACCGGCAGTGTTTGTTTGGATATGACATACGCTCAGTGGATTGGTGTGGAGATGCCCTTTGCGGGGTGGTAGCTTTACTATTTCAGGTACAGTACAGTTGCTTCTTGGTGAACTGTTCATGCATTATTTGTCCCACTTTTCAGAGATTTGTGGCAGTTGTTCATTAAGATAGTTCTCCCTCATCCACCTTAATGTTTTTTTGACATCTTGTTTTACATTGTTTATTAGTTAGAACTGTTTATTGCTGGTAGAAACCTTATCATGGCTTGTTTATAGTTGTTTATCTATGATTTGTAAAGTGTTAACAACTCAAATGATTATCTAATTATGAGCCATTTGTAAGAGTAGTCTTTAAACAAAGTGGTGCCAATATTGACTATATATTTGTGTCTTTTTCATAGGGTCTTTATCTATATAGAGATAGAGTATCTGTAGGGTCAAAAAAAAAAAACAGGAATTATTTGTGGCCCAAGGATGAATCAATGAGCATGGCCTTGTGGGGCTTAGAATAAGCTTTGGTCCGCTCCAGAAAGATAGCCTTTGATGCTGTACTCCAGTCATAAAGCCACATGAATGCAACTTGTTTTGTGTCCAGTATTTTACAGTAACTTGTTCAATATACAGGTTATGTGGTTGTTGTTGTTTTTGTTTTGTTTTTTTTCTTACAGTTTTTAATCAAACTATAATTATTACTTTATCTATTTTTAGTATTTTGTTCACTGTAACCTTTGATCTGACAAAACAGACACAGACAGGCTCTCAGACAGACTCTTTGAATGTTTTTAGAAGTGGGAAGAAGGTGAGGATTGAAACTCTCACTTCTACTCATGAAGTGCAGTTATACCCTATTTTACACATTACTCTCCAAAGAAAGACAATTTGTCATATCTTGTCTTGTTGTTGATCAAACTGTCTTTTGAAATGACAAATGTGTATGTATGCACATATTAAACAAACAAGACATCAAGTGTTATTTATTGTGAGCTATAGAGATATCTACGGGCAGATTTTGGTAAACTTTAAAGAGGGTTAGTCTAGCCTTATCCCCATTTCCAGCAGTAATGCCAAGCTAAGGGAACCATCCCCCAGGAAGTAGCTTCACATTTAACAAAGACATGAAAGTGGTGACAATAGTCTCATCGAACTCTCTGTTACAAATTATACGATATCTGCAGATGAACTATTGATTTATAAACAGTTATATTTTCTGATGAAGGGTTAACCAAGGTAAACAGAAATAAAAGCTCATTTCTGAATCTATTTCATCTGCCACGTCATTACTGAATACCCAGGACCTTTGCTCTCTTGTGTTTACTTGAATCCAAAACTTGAATAAGCACATTACAGGTGTTTAATGAAGTCATGCATGAGAGAGAGATAAAACTCAAGTGTGCAAATAGGAGAGAACAGATAATCTATGAGACAGATAAACAGGGAGAGAGGAAAGAATGTAAATGAGACCACTGCCAAATTCTGTTTTTGTAACTGTCAACGGCTGCTTTGCATATCACCACACAAGCCTATGTGACCACTAGTTTTTAGGCATCTTTAGGTATTTTATAAGATACAAATTAGTTAGTCCAAGGTGACATTAAGTCCAGAGAGCAGCACCCATGCAGTATAGTGTTTCAGTGTCTGGTATGAGATCAGTCAATAACCAATGACATTGTAGTGCCAGAGCTGAATGCCATAGACTTTACTTTTTTCAGCTAATAATCACACCCAAACACAGATAACGTAGATATACAAAGTGCAAAGAATATGTTTTAAATATCACAGACAGAGTGTAGTCTCCTCTCCTCCCCTCGCAAAACTCAGGAACAAACATGGGAAACATCAGGAAAACTCAGCAGAAAAAAAAAACGTCGTAGGTCTACTGGGAGCACAAGGACTAATATACATCACAGCTCACAGGTCATGGAAATACAAAGACAGACAATCACAAAAGTGGGAAAAGAATACAAAAAGAAAGTTGTAAGTTGGAGTAAGTTGGAGCTTTAGGTTGAATGTTGATGAACTGGAGATCTGGTTGTGGGTCAGCAAGGATGGAAGATTTGAAACCAGGACTGGAGTCAGCTGGACCACTAACTGTAGATCAGGACCAGGTGTTTGCCAGAGAATGAGGACCTGTATAAGTTTGACTGCCAACTGGTAACAAGGAAGAAGTTTTGACGAAACCACCAACTTGGGGTCAAGATGTTGATCGGCACCCACAGATGTCCTAATCTTTTTCTGTGTCATCATTAAACCCTGTGAAGATGGCCAGGGGAGGTCATGTCCATTTGAAAAAAGTCCATTGAAACATTAAGTTATGGCAAACAGAGAAAAGACTTGTCTGTTGGGTCTGTAGTGGTCAGTTTGTTCTATCAGTAATCAAAGACAATTGAACCCAAATCAGACAATAACAAAATCGTAGGTGCAAAGAGGGACTTTTAATGAATACAAAAGTTCAAGCTGAAGGTGCAGGAACACAAAATTCAGAAATCAAACCAAAGTAATCCAAATGAAATGAAGAGCAGCCATGGAAGCACAAGAAAACATCAGGGAAACTCAACAGACGAACTGACAGTGATGGATGGGAGCAGAGAGACTAAATGCACAGGGCAGAGTGGGATAATAGGAGGGCTGACAGTCACAAAAGTGGGAAAAGGAAACAAAGAGAGTAAGTAAAACAAGCAAGAAACACACATGGTAAGTGATTTCAGTGTAGGAGAGGAAATAAACAACAGTCCTGCAGAGATAAATAGAAGCGGATTATGACGCTTTTCTTTTCTGTTCTTTTTTTTCTACCAATTTTTGTACCAGTTTGTTATTATCATTTTTCCATGTTTCTTCAGTTTGTCTGGTATTCCTAAGTGCCATTCATCAAATCAACAGTCAACATTTAGGGAATATGCATGTTCCTGCCCCTGCAGAAGATCATTACCAACACCAATGTTTTTTTTATGCTAAATGTGAAGGGTTTATTAGCTTAGCTTTAAGATCAGCTACCCTGACTCTGCACCATATCGTGTTTGCATGATCTAGTCCTGACAGTGTATTTGTTTCAATTACTGTTATGTGAAAGAAGCCCAAGCTGTACAATTATTGCAACACTAAAACCCCAACCCTTTAAAGGATTATAACTTTTGTGTGTGATTAGCTCAGGTGCTTAGGTGTTTGTCCACACTTGTGATGAAGAGATGTGCAGTTAATATGGTCATTTAGATATAATCACTCTTGTCTTATCCTGTATGTAAGGGATCTAATATATTTCAATTAGCACATTCATTTCCTGCTGCCTACCCATTACAGCAAAGGGCAGATCATTAAGCTGTGAGCTCATCTATGATTCAGATGATGCAACAATCAATCACTTATTTTGCTGCAGTAAAGCTTAGAATTAATGTAGGAATTTCATGCAGAGATGAATTGATAAAACATGGAAAGTAATTTTACTGATATTGTTAATGATTCAGTGAATGCACTGTAGAGGCAGTGACAAAAAATACACTCGTTAATGGTGCAATCCACTAGATGATTACACAGGAGTTTGCAACACAGTTGAAAGACAGGAACAGAGATTGAGGTCCTTGCAAGAGGGATTTATAGTTCAGGAAATTAGGGGTTAGATGTGACAGTAAACACACATTTTATGATGAAGTTCACAATCTCTGTTGAGCTTCTTCCTAGCTGCTACCTCCCACCATTATCACTTAGGCTATGTAAACTATACAGTGTTATTAAATGACTCAACGTGACTTTTCTGTTTCCATCACCTTCTGCTCTTTTGTACTTTTAAGCCCCTGGAGCGGGCTTAAATGTGAGCTTGTGTGTGGCAGAAAAGATAAAATGTTAATTTTAGTGATGGACCTGATGGTACCACTGCTGATTTGACAATATGCACTGGCTGAAGGATTTCATATTTATTGGAGTGTGTTTTCTGTTATCATGACAGATATGTCACTCAAGACTAAACTGACCTAGTTTGACAATAAGCAGAGTAATGGGGCATGACGAAGGAGAAGCAGGAAAAACGCATTGTGAACTGACTGAATCACATTTTGAGGCAGAGAGGATCAAATTGTTTTGATGTGGCTTTATCTTGGCAGTGAGACGTATATCATGTACAGTGATGCAAGTGAGTTACAATCTGTGGATGTATAAGACAAACAGCTACTTCCCCTTCAGATGCCTGTAAATTTCCTGGCAAACAAATAAATTACAGTGCGCTTCAAAGACAGGGTCAGAAAATGTAAACTGCCACCCGCTTGCATTATTCCCCCTGGCCATTTGTCATTCCATCTTATAAGTGCAATGTAAACAAATGGTCTCTGTGCCAAAGGCCACAAAGTTCTGCCAACTCAGTAGGAGTTCCACTTTCCTCACACCTCTACACTCTGTGTGTGTTTCTGTTTGCTTGTGTATGTATCTTATTCTCCAGCTCCTGGTAATCTCCTGACCCCAGATGGAGAACAGTAGGTGAGCATATTGTATTTCCTGCTTGATTCAATATTAATAGATCGGTTTGCTGCTCTGCCCATCTTTGCAGGGCAAAAGCTGAATACAGCCCGCCCCCCACCCCCATCCCCAGCCACTCTCTCTTACCTTGGCTCCGAGCCCAGCCACTGCTTATGTGGGATACAAGGCCTTGTAAATGTCAGGGCATAAATAAGATGCATGTTCCGAGAGGAAAAGTGAATTAACAGTGTAATCTGTGCAGGTGTGAAGGGTAGTACTATGGATCCGTTACCATATACAGTAACAGTCTGCTGTGAGCAACCATAGGGTAACAGCCTAGCTGGGATTGTGGATGACATACAAAGTCTGCAGGGCCCATGTTTATCAAGCATCTTAGTGGAGCAGAAGTCATTAGCATATTCAAATCACCACCTCTGTTTTCAAACGCATCAAAAACAAAGGTGTCTGTTCACATTAACAGGGAACAACGAGCTGTAGAAACAACTGAATCGGAGCCTGACTGGACATGTGTCCACAGGAACATGAGCTGTCAGCATGTATTTTAAGTCAGGTGGTTTATTGGGGGCCACTTAAAATATTTTTATAGATGGTAGACTGTGGTTTAACTTGCTACAATATAGGCGTTTTGATTATTTTTCCAAAGGAATTCTCTATAGGGTTATCTGGGATCAACAGTGAACCTTCAGTCATACCTAAAATTTCAATTGGGAGTTTTCCCCTCACATTTAAAAAACACATTTTCAATGTCATTTATAATGAAAGTGAATGAAAGAAATGTTTGAACCCATCCTACTTTGAAAATGTGATACTAGCTAGAAACTTAATCCAAACTTTAAATAGGTCACCATCTTTGACTCATCATCACCCTTTTTCATCTTTTTATGCCTCTGAGCCAGCGACAGCTGTGGCTGGAGGCATTATGCTTTCAGGCTTCAGGGCTGTCTGTCCAGACTGCATGTCCCTATCTCATGACTGTGATGTCTCAGTAACGCCTTGAGAGAATTTGGTTGAATTTGGCACAAACATTCACTTTGACTCAAAGATTAAGTGAAATTTGATGGTCAAATAGGCCAAAGGTTTAGGCACGATGTAACTGATATTTAATTGAATAAAATTATTAAGTGATTACTTGATAATAGTCAAAGGGGTGTTGAACTGTGTTGACATAATGTTTCACTTCTTCAATGCTGCAACTCCAGAACTGTCTCCGGAAGTCTCTTTTTTCTTACACTGAAGTGAGTGTACAGCAGTGATTGAAGTTGATCACCAATACTATGACTATGGGTTCTCCTGGAAATTGTAGACAGGTGCATTATCATCTAGGAATGTAGCGTACTTGAGTGACTCATAAAGCAAATGGGCTCACTCCTGTGGGAGTCCTGATAATTGACTTAGGGGATAATAAGAAACATTTCTGTAAGCACTCTATAGACAACAGGCTTTCATACGCGGTCAGCAATACTGAAGGTCTCCTGCATATTGATTTAGGCAAATATTGACACTGGGATACAGTATCTAAACAAAGACAGGAAGGACTGTCTGGACCGTGGTGTTTATCTCAAAGACCTGCTGCCTATAATTCCTCCATACAAACCGGGTTAAACCTAGAAAGAGCTGTTTTATTAATCACACTACCACTTTTTACAGCACTAGAAGCCCATTTATGAATGAGCAGCTAGTGTGATGTTATGTATGAATGTTTGCGTGTTGTTTGCAGGCACAATCGCCTCAAAAATTCGTTCATCCCTCTGTCCATTAAATTTATGGATGAGCAGCTAGTGTGATGGTATGAATGTTTGCGTGTCCACACATCTGCCACTAGTAGCCTACTTTCTGAGGCATATTGCACTTTAATGATTTTACTGTATGTTTTTAGTACTTCCCTGCTGCTTTTCCCTTGTACTGTTTTTGTCTTTGTTGTGACGCAGCACTGCTCTCTGTCCGAGAGAAATTTCTCCTACGGGAGACTAATAAATGATTTTGACTTAGACTTTGACTTGTTAGATCTTTGGATTTCAACAAATGCAAACCACGACGGTGGAATGAAACGTGGCTCTCGCATACATTCAATCGCCAAATAGTGCTGCCCAAGCACATACCACTGTAGTGTGTGTGTGTGTGTGTGTGTGTGTGTGTGTGTGTGTGTGTGTGGCGAGGGGGGGGGGAGCCAGTTCAACAAGCCATATAGTAGCCTACTACATTATGATCTCTGTTATTGGTGCTGAGCAAGGACTGCTACGACTCGGTGTCGGGGTGGTGGAGGTGGTGGTGGTGGTGGTGGGGGGCTCGATGTGTCTGTTGGCTATAAATACAAAAACAGTTACAATGGGATGTTAACAGCTGACGGGCAGACAGCAACACCACGTGAGGAATCAGATGAAAAGGTGCATTCATTTTTGCGCTGCTAAAACAGGAGGGGGCATCGTAATTCACAGAGATACCCCATGTGACTGTCGGTGGCAGAGACTGTGTTGCTGTAGAAGACCAAGCGAGCAATCTGGTGCTGCTGCTGCTGCTGCTGGGGGTGATGATAATGATGGTGTTGATGGAGGGGGTGTCTTCCTTCTGCTGCTCTTGATGTGAGCTGGAGCTGTTGAGACGGTGGAGGAAACACGCAGTCGGACTGGTGGTCTTGTTCTCACAGACCCGGGGTGCTTAGACGGATTTCATCAAGATGGCTTGGAGAGAGGGAAGCACACGGTGGTTTTGGATGGACCATCCCGTTATTTAAACTAAGCCTGGTATTGTTTCTGGCCAAAGGACTCAAGTGGGAAGAAAAGGTAACGACCACAGTTATTGGAGATGAAACCCCTTGCTACGTCGTGTTAGAGGTTTTGTGGTTGTGTGTGTGTGTTTTTTTTTTCTTTTTTGGCGAATCGTAGGTCTACGGTTCCCCCAACATCAGTCGGATTTACCTCAGTATTGTTCTCTGCTCAGACTTCACTGTCCTCACTGTTGTTACATACCTTTATTTGCCCTAACTACATGTGTGCACAGCTTTGGACGCTTATTGCGCTCGCAGTGGTACCGAAGCCCACGTCTGGCTTCACAGAATTTTTCCGAACCAGTGCCGTGTTGCTCCGGAGCTGCAGGCCTGCCGACGGCGATCAGGAAAAAAACTCCAGTGTGCCAACGTAGCGTTGTTAGCATAGCGACGGGCTAGTCCGAGCTAACGGTAACGGTAACGTTACATTCTCTGCCGTTTCACCGACACTGCTTCTTCAAACGGCTCCTGCGGCCGTTAGCCCTGTTCGCTGGGTCGTTTCCAAAATAAACACAGCGTTTAAAGTGAGACGAAGCCCAAGTTATCATGAAATGGCCATTGTAAGTTATGTGGACACACTGAGGCAGAGTTCAATCACAGGACTACAAAAGTTCCGTTATGTTTGTTTTGCTAACTAGGTGCTGAACTTTATTTGCAGCGAACAGGGCCAAACGGCTCACCAGGTAAACCCCATGACGTATTAGTGAAAATCTTTCGACATAGGTTGAAATAACTTAGCCTACTAAAGGTTGAGGAAAATGAGTAATGGTGAGGTGACGCTTTCTGTTGATGCCCTAAAACGTACCGTTTAGGGTTAACATGTTTCTGTTTTCTGTTTTGTCTCATTTATGCCATTAACGTAGATTCCTAATTCCCATTTGGTTATTATATGCACAGTCACATGTCACATGTCTAAAAGTGCTACGTGTAAACTATGAGCATTCAGCGTGTTTTGACTGGACCCCCAAGTGAGTTACTGTTTCAAGGTCCTGAGTGATCAATCTAACCTGACTAATTGAAGTATGACCTATGTGCAGTTATTATTTAACCTGAAGCATCACTGGTTAACACGTTGGATTTGATGTTATGTACTGTATGTCAACAAGTTGCAGTAAGAGGGATTACACAGTCTCAACACATTGTGTGTATGTGTGTGTTAAACAAAATCAGTCTATGAAGTTAATATGTTTATGGATACATGTTTGGAAGATGTAGCCTATTAGCCCTCAGCATACAACATAGATGCCCAGGATGAAATTTCATACATGTCAAAAACAGAGAAGTGCTGCTCACTGCATAGCTATGTTTTGTTCCAACAGGTCCCATTTTTAATTTTTAATGAAAGCTGATTATGAAAAGAAAAGAAAAGAAAAGAAAAAAGAATTGAGTATTTTTGTACCTGAAAACAACTACAACTTGCTCTTTAGTCATCATTTTATTTTTATTGTTGCAGTAAGGGTTGTGACATACTGTAATCTGCTGAGACACAATTTGAATAATGGCTCTTACTATATGTTATTCCAGCATTAGTTTTGTATTTTTGCTGCTGATGGATGATGTATTTGAGGTTGTATTAATCCAGCGTCCCTCTCCCCTCTTGTGATACGTCAGGTGATGACCTGGATGGTGCCATGTGAATGACTGAAGACCATGAAGCCCGCACACAAGCTGCTGCTGTTCGTCCTGTGCCTGGTCTTGGGTTTTATTTGCTACTCGTACGGGAAGCTACATCTACAAGTATGGGGCCAGAAGCCTCGTAAGTGACATCTCCAGTTTGATATCATTTATTCATAACCTGATCAATCATCCATCTGTTTTTATTGAGCCAGTCTGTGAGGCATCTGTGTCTGTTTTTCTGTTCGCCTCTGTGTGCTGACTGCCAGCTACTTGTGCGTTTATTCAGTGTTTGTTTGTTTTTTCAATTTTGTTTTATAGTCTCTGCTGAACCTTTATCAGATATCAAGCTGTGTGTTGATGTCGCAAAACCTGCCTGTGCTGTATTAAATGAGTTTTTCTTCCACTTAACAGACCACCGGATGTTGTTGGGAGAGTATAATTAGATTTTTTTGTCCACTCAACATTAGTTCCTCCATCTCTGCTACGTCCAATTAGCGGGTGCACCCATGTAGGTCATCTCACAGATCACTGACATCTCATTTGCATTTGTTGACAGGACATGGTATTTTCAGATTTCCACACTTGGATGATGAAAAAGTAACAGACAAAACTTGAAATGTGGCTTTGTAATGCCCTGTCTTCCGCTATCCACATACAGTATGGTATGTTTGGATGTAGTTCATGACGCGTTGTCTCGAGTAAATATGATTGAGTAAAGTTGATTACCGGTATACTCAGTTTTTTAGTTCAAATAAAAGATTACCGCCCTGGCTTTGTTCTGTAGCTGTAGCTCTATAGGAAATACTTCTCAAACATGTAGATGGAATCAGTATATTCAAGCTGGTGATTTTTTTTTTTTTGTCCTTTTTTGGGGGAGGGGGGTTATAGCACTGTGTGAGCACCCTGAAATGGCTAATGAAATCCAGCAGAGGGGGCTAGAAGATTTCTCTTAAAAATGTTTAAAAAAAATGATCTGCCTATGCGACCTACAACACACATTTTATGGGGAAACATTCTCAAGAAAAGGCATTTGGCACAGAAAGCAAAAACCTAACTGTTTTGAAACAGATTGAGAGTCTGCTTGAGGGACGACGGGCTGTCGAAAGTGTTAAGCTGGGGGAACAATATATATATCCCGTGTGTTGTGTCCTTGAAATCCTCACTCTGGCTATGAGGCACATTTTTACAGTGGAATGGGTTATGGATTTTTTTTTGTCTTCTACCTCAAGACCTAACCAGTTTAGATTAGTTTTATTCTGAAAAGGTTTTTTTTTCTTTTGGCTGGTAAAATGAGGATTCCTGATGAGGATGACCTGTTCATGCTCTGGTATGGGTCCACCAATTCACACCACTCTTTCCTCAGTGCTAAGTATCAGCAGCTGGTTTTGGCTTTTGCTGTTGTTATCAGGAATATTTGTCGTAAAATCCATTCAGACTTTGACCTCTCTCCTGAAATGTTCAACATTTTCCTGCAAAAAAAACACAACAACGTTTGTGACTCAGGATCTCTGTGAGAGAATTGAGAATGCTCTTGTTTCTTGGTGTCTCATCACTGTTGGTCATCATTGCTCTCACTGTGAGGAGATAAAGGTCTTCAGATTTCCACTGTCTCATTTGCCAGGAGTACAAGGATTGATTTTCAATCTGTACGTATTTTGTTACATTTGAAGAAGGAGCTCTACCATAAAACCTGTGTAAAAGCTAAAAGACATAAAGGAATTAACCACTGCCTTAAAGCGCCATCAGGCCTGCATAGAATCAGATTTAACTCTACTGTTTACTTTCAGATCCCCCCTGCTCTACTACCTAATTCCCAACCTCCATCTAGATAATTATATCATACATGTTATTTATATTTAACCCACTCATGCCTGTTCTTGGTCTCATGGACATTGTCTTGTCCAGTGCATAAATCTTGGTCGGATTTAGCATGTGGAACGGGTTGTACAGATGCAGCTTGACCTTTCTCTGCCCTTTTACAATATGTGATCTATTGCTGCACTTTTTGCGATTAGTCGAAATGCAAGTTCATATCTACCCTATAGATTCTATGGTCGATATAAAGTCCACGAGGCCTTTAACCTCCTCCTATAACTGGGTTTGCGAAACTAAACTAAACTAAACTGCTAAAAATGAAAAAAAGATTGTGTGCATGATAGAGCTGCTGATCTTCTCTGTGGTCCGTAACTCAAGGGTGTACAATAACAATGGCTATTGTTAGGAAATAGAGAAGTAAAATGCTTTCAACCCTGTACTCACCTGCACTGGATCGAAATGATACGTAATCAGTTTATTTTAATAACTGCATGATACCCTTTGATGTGAAGTGAGGCAAAAGAATGTGGCTTATTTTCTCCCAGCGCACGGTTCAGCAGTACAAAACGGAGAGGAGCTTTGATTGCAGTGAGAAATATTGGCTTTCTGCAGTACTGTGGTGCCAGATGTTTGGCTTAAAGAGGGTCAAAGGGGCAAGATGAGCATGTGGACAGTCTCTCCTGCAACCCCCCCCCCCACCCCCCTCCCTGTCTCGCTGAGAGGATCAAATCTGGATAATCTCTCTTCCTCATTCTTGATTTATAGTGCTAAAGACTAGGTCACTGCTGCGGGAACAAATGCAGCATATCATGCTTATACCCTGCTCATTATGTACATAAGTATCAGTACATATGTGCCTTTTTTCTACCAAGTTGTATAGCACCAGTGTGTGCTTATTTGTTGGGCTCTTTGTTTCTGTCTGCTTACAGAAGAAAACACAGGCTTGGGGAAGCACTAGGATTTTACTGAAGGATGACTCGCATCAGAACCAGAGCCTTTCTGATCTTGTCATAGTGCCCTGATAAGCTTCCCTCCTGTAGAAAGTGCAGTACTTATAACAGTGGGCTGTGACAGGAGCTGGGTTTAACCAGCTATGTGGAGGTCTACCAGATGGTCACCACATCCAAAAAACGTTTGGACCTAGTCCTGCTCGATTAATCTGGACTTTTTTTAAATAGCATCTGCAGTCATTGATAAGATCAGTGCTGAATTCTGTTACTGCTTTGACTGTTTGAAAATTTCTTTATTGTTTTTTTTTTTGGGGGGGGGGGGTTCAATCAATGGTCCGCAGCAGCCTTTCCTGTGGTCATTTGTTTTACACTCTCTTTCGCTCTGCTTTGCTATTGTACGCAACAGTATCAATTTCAGAGCAGGTTCAAGTGACCATTGTCATTTCTTTGTCAGCTGTGGTGGTCGGTTCACAGAAACCCAGGTCAGCTTTGCCTGTGTGCTTTCAACAACCCTGTCTTCCTTTGTCCACATAATTCAATTAGCCTTTAAATGTCCAGTGTGTAAAATGAGGGGGGGGGGGAGACCGTGACATCTGACGTTCATAGATTGCAGCGCTCGTTCGCACTCACCCCTCCCATCGGTAAAGTGACGGTGGCCTCCGAGGACAGGATACCGCGGGTCAAACGACTCAGCAAGCGACGCGGGTTAAAATCGCCTTTAATTGACTCGGCTCCGATCGGCTTGCAGTGGGAACGCCAGACCCGGGTCAACCCGCTAATTTACGTGATGACGCTGAGCGTTACGTGACGCCACGTCGTCGTGCCGGTCGCATCTCATATCACTTACCAAAACAAAGCTCTGCTCTCATTCGAGACTGGGATCAAAAGATCAAACAACACTGACCAAAAACGATTGAAAAAAAGAAAAGAAGCGACAGTCTGTTTAACTGACGTGTTGTGCCACGGACGTCCGTCATCCGGCCGGGGGGGGGGGCCAGACTCGACTCATTTTGGTCAATGGGAAAGGGGCCAAATGTTGATTGTTAGCGGGTCGACCCGCGTTTAAAAAACCTGCGTCGACCCGCTAATTTTAGTGGGAAAACGGCTATAGAGGATCCGGTTGGTGATCGCAAGCCTAGTCACAGACACTCAATAGAGCACTTTGAATCTTACCAGTTAACGGCACTCGCGAAATGCACTCTCTGGCTGGCTGGAATCCGTTCAGGCTGCCGTACCAATGTGGCGGCACAAGATGGCGACACTCTCTAAAGCAAGACCCTTGCTGTATAAAAGAATAATTATAAGGCTACGAAAACCAAACAAATTTTATTTTATAGCGATTATACATATTCATGGGTAGTATATTCAGATTTTGCCAATAAACCTTGCCAAATATTACACACTGGACCTTTAAGTTGTACTCATTGTCACTGCTGTCTCAGTTAACAACATTAAGAACTGCTGTGGCTACCTGCCACCTGTTTCTCCAGCAGCTTTTTTGTTTTCAGTCTAATTAAATTCTAAAACCACAACTGAAGCCTCATCAGTCATGATCAAATAAATTCACAAAGTCTGCTGTTTCGCTGTATTAAAGTGAGAACATAGCTGTACAAGTAATGAATTGATCAGGAGCTGTCTTCAAGCTGTCATTCTGTCACCTTCAGCGCTCTCTTTAATTACCAGTTGTGAGTGCCAAAATATCACATAACAATGCAGCCATTGTCATTGATCTGTAGTCATGTTGTGAGCGGGTGAGAATGTGGGACGAAAAGTCTCTTGCTCTTTGTTCTGCATTTTTTTGAACATCTTATTCCTTTTGTTTGCCAGGTGCCACAGGGACACCACACGTCTGGGTGTTAAATCACACTTCAGATTAACACCTGAAGAGTAAGAAAAGAACATGAGCCACCACCCAAGTGGCTCATTTTTTCGTGACTATTTGTAGTAGCCTATAGGACAGAACTTTTAACCCCTTAAATTTCACTTGTATACAACCCTTGTCAAATAAAACATAGTACTGTAGCTCATGATGAATAGACTTATTTCTTGTCATTTTTCAAAATAGATTTTTAGGAATATTTTTTGATAGTTTGTTCACAAGCCTATAACTGTGATCCTTCAAAATGGGATTCTCCTTCCCCCTGTTGTTTTCGGTGCTTCTTTAGCAATGTGGTCAACGGCTGCTTAAAGAGCATGCTCTCAATATTCAGGACTCCAGCTTGGTTTTCAACACGGGGAGTCTCAGAGCCGTAGTGTTATGCTTTTACAGGATCAACAAAAGTAGTTTGAGGTTTACTAATTGGGATTCATGCTCTGCCACCAGTAGCCCTGACGTGGATAGACTGTGTGGCACTTGCAGAAAGCAGACCATGACAAAAGTAGACAAGACAGTTTTTTTTTTTGGTGTAATTTCCATTTATGTTGTCTTTTTGTTAAAAGAAGAACCCTTTGTTCCTTCACTGTTTTTAAGAGGATTTTGTGGTTTTGTTGAGCTTTTTCATCAACAGCTGTCTGCTGGTTATTTTTTATAAAAGCAAGAGGCTTTCTTTGTGAAAACAAGTAATGATTTAACAAACAGGGGAAGCAGAAAGCTGTAATGTGCAGTAGCTGACAAAAGCCCTTAAGCATGTTCAGAGAGGATATATATTGGTAATTTTGGTTTGCTGTTGTCTTTGCCTATTATTTGTTTGCATTTGTACTTGTGCGCAGCCACTGTCTGTGTTTTTGTTGAAACTGATTTTGATTGATTTATTTTCTTATATATTCTGAGAAATTTTGGACTTGTGTAATAGTTTTATCATTTCATAGTTGCCTCCACAGTTCTACAGTGATAATGGTCTTACTTCAGTGTCTTAACCCCCTTTTTTACAGAGAGTGATGCAGCAGAGACAACTGTAGTCCTGACTAAAGGGGCTGAAGTGAAAAGAATGACAGGTAGAGGCAATGGGACTCTGCCTTTATACTGGGTGACTGTGGAGTGGGTGACGTTAAACTGGGCTGTAGAGGTTTTTTTTCCTTCTTTTTTTAAGAAAAATTCATGGAATATAAATGTCTGCTAACTCAACAATGCAAGCTTTCCATTTTTACCACTTTGACCCATCTATCCACATGTGTTGTTATCACAAATGTTTGTACTCATTCACACATTCAGTCCTCATCGGTAACATGGTCTACCACTATAATAATGGCAAAAATGCATTGAGGGTTTTCTGCAGTTAATTTTCCACTTCATTGGGCTATTCATCTTTGAATAATGACTGAAACGTGGAATCATAATTCAACCTTCTGGGATTAAAGCTACTAACCTCCCCTCGTCCTCTGCCTCCTTTCCTCTTCTGCTTTATTTAAGTCCAATTCTGCAATGAACAAACTGACCTCAAACGGTGCTAACTGGCCCTTTTGTGTTTCAGAGGTGGAACCAGACATCAGCGTGGGACGAATAGTAGGCTCAGGTACATCTGAAGCCCCACCAACCTAACCCGACCTCAGCCTTGGCCCGGTTCAACCCGGCATTAACATGCATCTCTGGTGATCCGATCTCAAGTATATCAGTTGACACCTGGCATTTGAATGCATCTCGAGTGACCACTTGATATCAATATCCCGAACATGTACATCATTTGCATTCCAAGGATCAAGTACGTTGTTCTTGGGAGGAAGTAAATGCAGTTCTTGTGCCTGGTCAGACAGAACTTAGATCAGAAGAAGTACAAACTGTCTGTTCCTTGGTGTATTCCAGGCAAACCACATCACCAACAATGTTTGATGCACATTTAATTTATCTGAATCTGATATTTAGAGTTTGTGGACGAAATCAAATTCCAAGATTTGATCAATTATGAATGAGTATTTCTGTACTTCTGCTTACAAAGACAACATCAGTCTGTCAGTGTGGCCAAAGACACACTTGTATAGATGCTGCTAAAAGTGATCAGATTTCAATGAGTCCTCGGTGCAGCCTAGGTGCAGCCACACCTTAACTCATCCAAGATGCATGTTAATGCCAAATATGATCCGATCCTTTGCTGTCACTCTGCCATTTAAAAGAAAATTACAGAAGCTTTCAAAACCCTGCAATACAGAAGCAGAATTTGTAATGGGAACAAAAAAATTTATCAACCAGATCTTTTACTAACAGGGAGAATTGCCCAAGTAAATTGAAGTAGTTTCAGTTATAAAACTGTGAAACTCACAGATAATGATATGTGTGAAGAGTTTGAAGTTCTGCACAACCATCAGCTTCTCATGCAGCTGTAGTGTGATACAACACTGCCCTCTGTTGGTGTGGGTTGATAGCAAATGGTTATCAAGTGTAGCAATCTGTAAGAGCCCGGGTGCATAACGCTTGAAGGGTTAGGGAAACCAACATTTTTCTTACTGGTGGACCCTAGCCCCTTTAATTTCTCCAATGCTTTTTCCTTTGAGTCGTCCCTCTGGCTGCCTTATGCTTCTCAACAGAAACATAATGCACACACATTCGCGCGCACACACTCATTTTGGCTGTTATTGCAAAGTCGTCATCCTCCAGGGCAGTGCTTGGACCCCTCTTTAACCAGCCGTCATGCATTCTCATCTTTCTCCTCCAGCTTATCTTTGAAGACAAGATCTGCAACCACAGGAGTAATGCTGTGCTTTTCTTACTTTTTAACTAATGGTCATGTTAATCCGAGTCATACTAAGCAGTTTACAGATAAAAGTTAATGCAGAATGTTGAGTGTTTTCATGGGGTCTGTGTGCATTGTTATAAAATGAGACTGCAGTAGATGCTTAAATGACATATTCCAATATAAAGTTCTCATTTCACCATAAATATTTCTCCTAATTTTCTGTGCTTCTTTGTCTTCTATTTCAACGCTTCAACAGGCACCTATTGGCTGCCTCTTTGGTTGTCCATAGGTGATCTCTTAACTTCTTTTCTAACTTTTTTTTTTTTTTTTTAACTCAACAGATTGTTTTGGCTGGCTTCTCCCTAACCTTGCTTGTCTTTTTTGTCACAAGTTCTAATGCTTTTGCTTTTACATTTGCCATTTTGGTTTTCCTGTGAAAGATGTACCAATTTGTTAACTACAGCTAATGAGCTGATAGTTGAAATTACGTAGACTGGATGAGCCGTGCTCATGATCCAGTTCTATCAAGTTTCCATCCCAAATATGCCGTTTTCTTTTATCAACATCCTTTGTATACTATATATATGTGTAGTAACAGTTCATTTCTCTCTGTTTTTCTTTTCCAGTGTATGATAAGCAGGGCTTTCTGCTGCAGTTGGACACAAAACTGTGAGTAGATCCCCTTATAGTAAACACCAAGTCATTTAATTTAGCACATTTAGCAATTTTCCGTCATGTACGGGCCGGCATATTCCTAAGTTGTTATAATTAGACAAGCTGAGTTTCCCTGTCAGACTTGAACTCCCATTTATTTAGATGTGTTTTACAGCTTGTTTCATTAAATACTTAGTCTTACATTTTGGTTGATCCATGGTAAAATGGGAAAATGTAAACCTTCAGCCAATTCATCTCACTTATTTTTTTTTTTAAATAAACACACAGCATCTCATTTGAGTCCTAACCAAAACCCGGTGACAAATACACACGTTTGATTAGTGGCCAGGGTAATACATTTAGAAGTTGGTGTGAATTCAGATGTAGTGAGTTTTTTTTCCCAGTTCGCTCTAAGAGCGGCTGTGCTTTTTCAGGGTGAGAACATGCTACCTTGAGTCATTATGCAGCTGTCATTGTGTCAGCGTGTCCGTTGATATGTGTATAATTCCCTGAATTGGTTTGACACTCTTGCTCTAAACTGCACTGATAAGACCCTTTCTCTGCCCCCCATCCTCCACTATTACCATGTAGACCATAATCATATGCTGCCATCATCACCCTGGCTCTCACAGGGCATGTCTGTCCACACTCTGCACACACACTGTAAGCACTATGTCAGCACACACTTTAAGGTGGTTTTCACATGGGTTGAGTTTGTCTAATACGGCTCCTTACTTTATAGCGACAGTGTCATTAATTACACCGGTATAGCACATGCATACAATAGTGCAATTCATCTTAAAGCCAGTAATTACTTTTCTGACTGGTTATTTATTCCCACATAGATTTCTTTCTCACCAAATCACTTGGTGAACGACATTCTAGTGGGACTGAAATGTATTACAGAGAAGAGTTTCCAGTTGTGCAGTCGTAGGCCTCAGTCAAGCCTCTTCTCCTGATTTTGGGCCTCACATAGTGCTAAGACACGGGCCTCTCTCCCATCTCCTTGTTTATTTGAACTAGATTCATGGCATTCATCAGGTTATTAATGATTGTGCTAGTATTCGGGAGGTTCTAGTTTTAGCACCGCCAGTGTGATTATTTGAACAAGGCCTCTTTGCTTTGTCTCGCCACACACACAGGTGATATTCTGAGCTGTTGCTGAGGTCTCCCAACTTCCTAAGCAACCCGTTTCCCTATCTCTCAAGCAGATTGTTTGACAAGCTCAGCTTTGAGGCTGCGAAATGTGTCAGTGTAATTGATATTTGCTTATCATGATGTGTCTGATTAATCCCTCTCTTTCTGTTCTGTTAATGTATAGTCCACTGGAGTTGGCATACAAGTATGGCAACCTCAGCGAAGGAGTGTGCAAGCCAGGATATGCAGCAGCCAAGATGACAACCATCTATCCTAAGTGAGGAGGATTGCCTTTTCTTAAACACGTAATTTCAGATAAACGCGGTGGAAATGCGTCGGTGTGCTCGAGTGTGCTTAATCTAAACTTGGAGGCAGACTCTTTTTTAAACCTTAATAACTTCACATACACAATCAGCAGCTTCGGAAACAAATCATGTTAATTGGCCGTCAGCACAAGAAAAGTCTAAACTTTTACTCGAGCATACCAAGATGCATGATGTCACTCCAACTTGGCCTTAAGGGGTTTGACTCAGAAACAGAGAAGCCGCCACATTCCTATACAATCTCCCCCACTTTCAATCATGTGTCTATCATCTTCTCCCCCGCCACAAAAACTTGACTGTGTCCTTGTGATCCCCCCCGTCGCACAAAAGAACCTTTGTCACCCGAGTACAAGGTCTCCCATCTCTGCCCCACCAAATCCTAGAGCCTTAGAGGCGTCCTCTATGAACTACACTTCCTGTCCTGACTCACCATGGACGTCCTGGTGCCCAGCCCACGCTGTCCACACGATCTTCCACGGCCTTCTCTGATGGCTGCTTTGATTTTTTCCTCTGAGCCTCAATGTGCTGCCTCAGTTCAGTCTATAGGACATTGTAACATTAGCATTCTTGGAGCTAAGCTAATAGTGGCCCAATTTTCCACATTGCTGAATGATAGCCAATGGCGCTTGAATGCAATTATTGACTCGGTTTTGGGACGAGTATTGAACCCGATTTATCTGATGCCTGAAGATGCGGAGACGAGGAAAACGTCAAACAAATTCAAATACACAAGGAAACATTTTAACTTTGATATACTGAATCATTTGACTGTGTGCGTTTCTACACACAAACGTCATCATCGGCATCATGTTGGCTGTAAATTGCAGCGCTGTTTAACAAGACATACCAAGTAGTTTTGTGCAACTGCCCTCTGCCTCTCTGAGTGGCTACGTGTTAACAATGTCCTCCCTCATAATGACTTCCTCTAATCAGCCGCACGTGTCGGATCAAAGTTCTGTGCGCACAGAACCCCCGCTGGGAGTCCTGTGATTACTACCACCTTCATCCCAGTCACACACAGGTCAATGAGCACAATTAAGGCTGAGCTTTGTGTAAGTTTGTACACATGTATGTGTTTGTATGCATCAGTGTATGGATGTATGTACACAGTGGTGCTGTGTGCCGTGCGTTTGTGATTAATTGTTTCCTATGAGAAAAGGGAGTCAACCAATTAACATCTTGTTTTTCTTTATCTCAGCCTGCTTTGTTTGTTTACCGGGCATTAAAACAAATCAATTTAAATGTTCCTGTTAGCATTTTGTCTAAATAGGAGTGGCCTACAGTTCAGCTGTTAGAGAAAACCTACTTAACCTCTGGCAGTGAGGTCCTGTGTCTCTCCCTCTAATCATCTCCTGCTTCCTCCGTGTTTGTCTTCTCTGAAGCCCCTTGCCCTTGCAGAATCCAATTCATTTTCCACACCTCCCCTCCCCTCCCCTCTGCTTTACCCAAAACTGTTTGCATTGGAGCCCTAAATCAAGTGTTGGCAGTGAACTTGAAGCAGCACGGTTATGAAAATATTGCCAGTGAGAGATGGAACCAGCAAAGGAAGCAAGCACAATGCGTCCCTGCCCGTTGGCTGTTTTGGGAAGCCTCACTTTTAATTTAACAACAAGCAGCCCCCCTGTCTCTCTGCTTTGTCAGGATGTCAGTGACTGACTGTCGGTCAGGGTTCAGCGACTCGCAGTGATCCCGTGTTATTTATAGCCCCCTCTGGCCTCAAAAGTCTTGGGTTTAATGAATCTCCATTTGTTTTGGCAGGACAGAAGTCTGTGAGCGTGTGTGCCCCTGTCAGGTGATGTGAGAAGGCGAGAGAGCCATACATAATGCCCTCTCCTCTTGAGTCTCCCATCTCATGCTTTAAAGCTGGAGGATAATGAGGGTATCAAAGACCGATTAGGGTGCTTAGAAGAGTTGAAGCTATCCGGAAGGCCTCCCAATAATGTCAGCCATGTTTGGTCATTGTGCCTCGGAGCTCCACATATTTCTTGTGAACCCACACCAGTGTTATGGTAACAAACCATTCCAGCCTCCTGCTCAGAAAACACCAGAGTGTGATTGTAGTTGTGTGTCTTCTCTCGATTCCAAACTTTAAAATGCCTTTTCTAGTTAGTGTAGTCTGCCAGCTGTTGGACCCATAATTTATGATGGTGAGAGAAGAGAAGCATGTGTGTGTGTGTGTGTGTGTGTGTGTGTGTGTAGGGCAAGCCAACCATCAGCCTCCCGGCAAGATGCAGGAATTATGTTGCCGGTGGTCTGGCTCCAGTTAATGAGACAGTACAACAATCCCTGTAACTGTCTTCTGTCATAAACAAAATAATGCGCGCCAGCTCTCTAGATCACTTCACGGCGCCCAGCGTTGACTTTCCTGTCCTGAATGATTATTCCAGTCCAACATTTAGAGAAGCTGGAGAAATATGTCCAGGATGATCCATGCATGTTAACGCCAGAAAAGAGACGGCTCTCTCCTCTCGTGTCCCCCCCCCCCGAGCTTGACAGCGGGTCATAAAAACACACATCCATCCTGAAGCCACACTCGCACAAGTGGCACGTAGCCCAGCACTCGCAGGTCGCAGGCGTGACTAAGAGGAAATGGCTTCTTTTGATTTTAGTGCTGCAATTAATCAAAGAGGGACCCACACACACGCTTCTACATACACACACAGGATAAGGAAGAGGCGATGCTGAAAGTAGCAGTTCATGGGGCAATAAAAACACTGGTCACACACAGGCGTATTTTTGAATATCAGATTCTGTTTGTTTTTTAATGGGGCACGATGACTGGCTTCTCGCTTGAGTTGTTGAAACTGTGTGCTCTCTGTCATGAGAAAACACAGACATCTCATATGTTAGAGTCAAGTCTCTGAGAAGTTTCTTGTTAGAGAACAACTTCCTCCACTCTAATTCAGTTTGTACAAACACTGCTGCCCCAGATCATTCGAGGAAAAGCATTCTGGCACGAGCACGTTGTCTCGGCAGATTTATCAAAACTGTGTGTCTGATGTGATTTAGACTTGGGTGGAGAGGTTATGTTGATGGGTTACGCACTGCAGCTGCCTTCTGTCTCTCCCCATGCCTCTTTGCATTAGCTTACCGGTATATTATTTACTTAGTATTAAGCCATGTTGCTAATGTGTGTGCTTGTTTTGAGAAGCTTCAGCAGGGCACGGGAGGTAGGGATGCTATTACATTAATGACAGTAGACCAAGTTCAATTCTTAATCACTCGGTGGCATAAACTCTTCCCTTCACCAAAGACTCCACCTGTGAGGATTGTGTTAATGTGGGCAAAGATGTGGCAGGGGGATACACAGCAGAATAAGTCATTCTTTATGGTAGAGAAGATTTACTAAGGAAAGTCATTATTGCAACATGATGCATTTCTTTGATTTTGCAGATATGAATTTGTTCTGTGTGTCACCTTGTTCTTTCCGTCCTTTCTTCCCTTTGCAGGTTCATGAAACCAGCGCCCATGTTTCTTGATCGGAACTTCAAACGTCTAGCTAAAGTCACCAGTTACTTACCTCCCTTTGGTTTTAAAACTCAAGGTAAGAAATATTTATTACATCAAAAAGGGGGGGGTGGGGGTGGTATCGAGTGCTTGTGGTGGAAACAAAGGAGTAAGCTCCAGGTATTGCGGGGTGCTCTTGAAGTTGAAAAAATTGAGAAACGACGAAAAAAGCACAAGGCTTGCTTCAGGCAGTCACACGCACGGAGACAAGGTGTTGTGTAAAAGGCCTTTAATTAATCAGGGCATGGATAAAGATAAAAAAGACGCCGACTGGTTTCGGCCGACACGGCCTTCTTCAGGGCGTGGGTCAGGGATCAGAGACAGGTGGGAGTCCCTTATATAGACTCTGTGGGTGGGCCAAAGGCTGGCTGCTAACAATAGTGATAAATTAATATAGTTAAACAATAACATGTGCGTATCAACCAAAGAATATAATAGTCAAAGAATATAATAAAAAAAAAATAATAAGGGCTATGTTTATAAATAATGAGGACATGCCAAACAAATAAGAAAAGTATATCCACACTAAATAATCTAGAACAAAAAGAATATTTCTATTTATTACATCAGTTCCCCTTCCCAATAGTGAATATATGTGACCTCAAGGCCAGTGTAGTTCATGCTGCTTCTTTTTGACTTTCTATATGTAGGCATGCTTTAGTTAAAGGATTATTTCAACACTGAATGTTGCGCCCCTCAAAGTCTGAGAATTCACAAGACGCAAATTAAAACCAAAGAATCAGCTGAGATCTACTGACATTCAGCCCCTAGTACAGTTCGAGCTCCAAAACGTTGAAGTTAGCACTGCAGTTTTGTATTGAATAATAGTCTGGAGCTTAAGTTGAGATAACCCTAATGACATCACCAGAGTTATTTTCTCAGACTTAGAAAAGCTTCTGCCAGAGCCACAGATAATATTGCAAAATCTAACCTCATGTGTAAGATCAGTGGAGTGTTCCTTCACTGCTCAACCTGTGTGGAAGGTTTAGATGCTGTGTCGGAGCGTAACAGTTGCTGCACTGTACAGTGCTTTGTGCCTGTGGTGCCTGTTATCTTAAAGTAATAAACCATCTGATTGTGTTGGTATCAAGCTCGGCTTCGTGTGGTTTCAATATTGCACAGATTTTTTTTTTTTATGGTCTTGTTCTGCGTTGCCAACATTGCCCCCGGAGTCAATGGAGGTGATGAAAGGAAAAGTAAGGGCTGCCAACTCTTATCACCAGGAATCAGTTGGCTTCTCATACTGTATCTACTTATCCAATCTAGGCCAATCAACAGACTGTCAACATCTCTTATGAGACAAGTTATTTGATAGAATTGCCGTTTGTTTCTTTCCGTTGTGAAAGATACCCTAAATGCGAACAGTGGTTCACATGTATGAAACCAATATGCTTATTTTGTCCGAATACCTGCTCGTTTCAGCGCTTTTCATCATCAAGGCTGCACTCTGATGGTTTTGCTGTGGAGAATGCCAAAGTTCTGCCACTTGCGCACTTTTCATCATTTGTCATTGTTACGAGGCTGGTGTTTTTGGCAGAATACATTTTTCCTCAGGGTTATTACTGTGTCCTGTTGTGAGTAAGGACAAGGTGAGAGGGCTAATCCATCACAGTGCACATTCAGTGACCATTGGGATTTTTTCCCCCTGAAATTGTGTTATCATGAAATAGTAATGCAAACAAAGTTTGTTTCTGAAAACTGCTTTTGTTTTATCCATGGACTGCCTCAGTCCCCACAAATTAGCTTCCTTTTTTTCTTTTTTTTAAATACAAGTTATAACTAAATCGTCCATGCTTGGTTCTTGTTTGACATCTGAGTTTTATTTGCAGACATAGTAGCTCATAATGTGCAACTGATTACACTGCAAAGGATATTTCAGGAAGGATATTGTGAGTGGAAGTGTCAAATCAGATTTATTCCTGTATTTTTGAGCCCATTTGAAAAACCCACTTTCCAGTTCCAGTCTGCATAATTTACTGTTTAATATGGTTATATTTTTCTTTTAAATTTTGCTCCATTTTTGTAACCCTCTGTCCCGGCTGAAACAAAATATTTGGTGACCATTCATGACAGGTTTACTGTAGATTGTAGATTTTATTTATTTAGAATCCACATATTGCTGTCTGTTTGTCATAATAACAACCTTTTTAGTGATGAGCCCTCTGTCTTCTTGGAGCTTTGGTTTCCGCACACAGTGCTTGTTTTCTGACCTTAACATGCTTCAGCACTTCTGATATCAAACCAGTGCATAATATCATGGGAAGCGAAGAGATAACATTAACTTGCCTTCAGTGACTGTGACTGACTGACTCTGTCACATATTTTCCAGTGCCTAGAGGCAGAAGGTACACTGAATGATACCTTTTGTGCTCTGGCAAGTTCTCTGCTGTCATATTAACATATGCACGCAGACACACACACACACACACACACACACACACACACACACACACACACACACACACACACACACACACACACACACACACACACACACACACACACAGACAGTCACCCACATACACACAGCTTCAATCACTATCAAAAGAGCACTCCCTGTGTGAGTGTCACACCTGGTTTCTGTTTTTTCGATGGACTGCGACGGCAGTGGGGTTTCCCTTTTAGTGGTACCCATGTGGAGAGATGATACGTGTGGATCTTGAATAGAACGCCACAAAGGATTCCAAATTGGGAACACGGAGAGGAGGCGGTGGTGGGCGGGAGTTTTATTTTTACCCTTTCTCCTGCCAGGAGGTATCTTTTGGCACACATCAACCATAGCCTGAGAACAGTAAAGCTGTGTTGATTCGGTCTCAGAGAATAGCTGCTGTCAGGATGCCAGTCGGACACTAAACTAAACGGTCGACATGTGTTACTGATTATACTTTGCATTAATTGTGAAATGCTGAACCACAAATGAAATGTTATTCTTTCGACATAAGTTATTTCGGAAGTGTTAAGTGAACTTTGCAGAGATACTTTTTAAAACTCAGTCAGTTGGTCGCACTCAGTCTTTATGGCCCATTTTGACAAAAACATTAACTTTAGAGGAAGAGACAAAAAATGTGATTAATAATATTAAATACGTTTAAGTTGTAGCTTTGTTTCGCCCCCTCATGTTCTCCATTTCAGTTAGGCAGATGCCGGTTATCTATGTTATCCAGGGGTGAAAGTAGTTTCAAACTCTTGCCGGTACTATTACCAAAACCTTCATCTCTCTCTCACTTCATGCATTTTAAAATAGCAAAGTTAAAACCCAAACAATAAACATTTCAATATTTTACTGTAGGCTACCTGTACCTGTCTGGGTCAGAAAATAGATCAATAGAAATATACAGTCTTGACAACTGCTTTGTCTGTTAATCAAAACTAGTAGTGCCTAGTAGGCAGGAATTAAAAACACTTGACAATACTATTTTACCATTTCAGTTCAGTTCAGTTTATTCAAGAAGAAAGGAGAAAAGAGATAAAGAGAGAGAAAAAACAATCAAACCAAAAACAGTTACTATACCATAAGAATTCAGATCAAACAAGCATTTAGCTTTCACAACAAATTTGTATATTCTTGTGGTTATCGATGGCCCACTGGTAGAAAAAATCCTGTGCTGTCACTGAATACGTGACACTGAACACTTCACCATTCTTAATGATTTCAGGAGGACGGACAACCCAAGCCATCTCCAGACCTGGGCAACACAAGGCAGCATCAGCATCAGTTTTCCCAATTAATAACATTAAACATAACATTAACATTAAACCTGGGCAACACAAGGCAGCATCAGCATAAGTTTTCCCAATTAATAACATATTACTTAAACAGTTACTATACCATAAGAATTCAGATCAAACAAGCATTTAGCTTTCACAACAAATGTGTATATTCTTTTAGTACTTTTTTTTTGACCAAACTATTTTAATTGAAACACATCCAGAATACAGAACAGATCATGAGGTCATTGAACTACCCCTCATCAAAACACATCACCTAAAATAATTTCCACAGAGGCCTAAAGTAGTTATCCTCCTCTAAGTGACGGCGAGCCATGTCACTTGTTGTGTGAGCTGCTCTTCTTCCTTTGCCCAGCCAGGTCTTCACATAAGGCATCGGGTCCCACTGCATGCAAGGTGGTCCAACTGAGCTGGCAAAGAGGAGGTTTGCAGCATTCTTTGTTGTCAGTTTGCTCCTGTACTCAGTGATGATGTTGTTCATGGTACTGAACCCCCGCTCACAGTCTGCATTACTTGCTGACAATGTATCCACTGCCACAAGCAACTTCTTTATGTTGTTAGGAATGCTTCTTCCTCCACTGGCCTTGTACTCAATGAATCCAAGGTGTGCCTCTTGTTCATTCAGATGTAGGACATGGCACAAAGCCCTCATCTCATCTTCTCCATATCGAGGATTCTCATGGTCCCACTTGTCAGGATTAAGGACTGTCATTTGATTTAGAAGCCTATTGTAGCTCTCTTTTCTGTTGGCTGTGACACTGGCCTGTGCTCTGTTCGCTGTGGTTGTGAAGAGTCTGTCGTTCATACTCTCTGCCACTGCTTGCGTAAACTGTGCAGAGTCAATGACGGGAGACCTGCCAACTCTTAACTGTTCTCCCTTAAATTTCATCTCTTCCTCTGCCTGTCTAGCTTCAACTACATGTTTCCCTGGGTATGGAATGAGACTTTCAATGCGCTTGACATACATCGTCGTGATCTCATGGGCCTTTGGGAGTGTGGTCTTCCTGTTCTGAAGAAACTCTGACAAGTTCTTCAGTTCAGTCAGGACATCTGCCATCAGTGCAAGACTTTTCAAGACGTTTACAGAGCACAGCTTTGACAACAGACCACTGAATTTAGCTCTCTCTCTGCTGTCCCTGGTCTCATCCTCTGATGCCTTGCGGAAATGTTGTGCCAGTGCTGGATAAGAGTGCCACACTGCAGTGACTGCCATGTTATCTCACCACCTACTGCAGCTTATGTTGATAAACTGAACTTTTGATAAACTGAGGGAATTTTGCAATACCAGGGCAGGAATATGGAATATGTTCCTCATGAGCTATATTTAGCAAACCTGTCAGGAGGAAAGACAGAAATTGCTAGAGACTTGTTGAGAGTTGTTTCAGCTGCTTTGTTTGATACTTCTCCATGCAGGTCACCATTTGTCTTTATCTCCCCTGATGTCAGCAGAGACAGTTGTGTTTAACGCCAGCAAGCTGCGCGTAATACTGAATTATCCTCCAGTGTGGTGTACACAAGATTACAGAGGTTTATGTATACTTGCAAAGCTGATGTTGACTGTTTAAATAATCTCAGTACCAGCATTGCATGAAGTGTCCACAACTGCACTGGGCTTTTAAAAGCAGATGGTATGGATTGACCAACTCCAGAGAGAAAAGGTGTGTAGTTAACTGAAAGAGTCCTTCCCAAGGTATTTCCAATTGGAAGCTTTTGATTAGTCATGTGACTCTAGAGTTTTACAGATGGTAGGATAAAATCAGAATAAATAGCTTGAGATGGCAATCTTTTATTGGCCAGGACAAGTAAAATGTTTCTTTCTGTAGGTAATTTTATCTTTGCATGTAGAATTGCATCATTTCTTCCCAATGTGAACATCAGGCTCTCGCAGACCTTTGCCAGTCGAGACAGAGGTGTGTGAAACCTCCTTGTATTAGTATTTCTTTTTGTTGTAGCAACTGTAGCAAATCAGTGATGCTATGTCCTCAGCTGCTTATTTACAAGTTTGATAAACTGATGAATGATATCACTGGGCCACAGTTGTTTTTGTTTTGTTCTCTCATTCTCAGCATGCCCACCAATTGAAGACACACAGACTGTTATGTAACTTGACACAAAGTTGAGATGAAACAAGATTTAGACAGTAAGACATAGTGAATTGGTGCCAAAGTCTTCAGCACACCTCACATCTGTGGCCACATATATTTTTTTTTAGGATCGTTCAAATATAAAATATGATATCAAATTATTATTTTGTCTTTTTCCCCATGGCAGTTGATGCTGAGTGTTAAGCCTATCTAAATGAAGGCCTACAAAATACCACAATAAATACCACTCCCTCATCACATGATTTCTTTATATTGTTTAGGCTACACTCTTCCTGACAGTGTCTCTGTGTTTATGTGTTATGCGGTGCTTCCGCCGTTCCTCTCTGTTGCCAGTAAAGATTTTTGTCATTTCAAGAGTTCCATGTTGGACTAATGTCTGAACCTACAGCCATCTGTCTCCGGCTCTACCACGAGACATACTTTGCTGAAATGTTTACCCCGCGTACTTATAACAATTAGCTTCCATGTCGTTCTCTGGAAGAGAGTCCTGCTCATTGTGATTTTTCACTTTTCACTCGCTTGGATCCAGGTGTGGTCCTCGCTCTTGTGTTTATGCTGTTCGGGGTGATGCTTGACGCCAGACATCGACACCACATCCAAACAATGGGCTGTTTCTCTGCTCGCCTCTCCTCAGCAGGTTAATCATTAGGATCGTTAGCCTGGGTGAATGGGGCTGTAATATGTCTTACAAACTGCTTTGAGGCCCCAGTCTAAACTTTGTCCTTCTCACTCTTCCCTTTACTCTCGCTTTTACAATTTCTCTTGCCCCCCTTTGTGAAGTATGTGCTATATGGTGATGGTGATTATATACTTAAAGAGCAGAGGGCAATGAAAATACCACTCATTTTTTTGAGAATAACTTTTCATACAGGAGGCAGATTGAGCAAAGGTAGGCAGAGTATCCTAATAGTATAATCCATGTGGCCCATCTAAGGTGCTTCCAAATTGCAACTGAAACCTGGATTAAAGATAGCAACAGTGATGGCTTTGAGATGTTGTATGAGAGGTCTAAAAATGGTCAAGAGGAAAGAGAAATAATTGAAATATCTAACACTGGAAGGATGACTCTAGCAGAATGCCCCGTCGAACATGGCAGGAATGTGTGCTATGGCTAAACATCCCCGTTTTTCGCCCTGCGATCAGAGGGGTGCTGGCCACGCAGGGAGACGAGCTCAACATCGCCCACTTAACCAGGAGAATGTGCTTGTTTGAAAACAGCATTCCTCTCTGAGTGCTTTTATGGGAGAGTTTCTACATACACACGCATACCATGCTGAACCCTGTACGTCTGCTTCTCCCAGATTCACTCCTCTCCGTTTTCTCCTATCACCGCTATTCCTGTGGGCTGATTGATCAGTCCTTATCTCTGACTGGATAAATGGACAGAGGCGTTTTCTCTCCTCCAACTGTCTAAAGACCACCTAGATTGCTATATCTCTAGTGGTATGTTGGAGCTTTCATCAGGTTATACATCTAAAGGAACAGGTCCCCCACTCCTGGCTTTTCAAATATATCATATTCACTATTAGAGAACATCTAATCTGTGATGTTACTCTGCTGTCCTGCTCCACAAGGAGTGAGTCCTTGACATGACGAACCCTGAGGATAACAATTCATTTTTCGGTAGTAGATTATGTGACATTGTCTTTGATGGAGAGAATTCAATATTCAATATTCAAAATTGTGGTTTGAAGCTCGTCTGCTTTTGTTGCAAAGAAAGCAACTGTCCACCATTGTATTTATACAGGAGAATAAAATAATCTCCGCTATATTCTCAAGTTTTTTTTGTCTTGTATGATGTGCTGCAGTGCAATGTAAGTGATAACCTTATTTGTCCTCTTCATGGTGGTTATTTCTTTTTTTCCTTCTGCAGAAAGAATCATAGACAGCATATTAACTGCCACAAAAAGTTATGGACTTGGAGAGGAGCTGGACAGGTAATTACCACTGCTCAACCACATCCCCAGGGAGTCCCGTTTCATCTTTCTATCACTTTGTAATATGACTAACATCTGACCCTCCTGTCTTGCAGTCTCAGCTGTAAAAGGTGCATCATCGTGGGAAACGGGGGCATCCTGTTCAATAAATCTCTGGGCTCACGCATAGATGACTACGATGTCGTAGTGAGGTGAGACAACTCCTCTGATGAGTGCATAATCTGTAGCTGGTTAAGTGTAAATGAAAATCTAAAATCTTGACACCTCACTTTCTGTGCCATGGACCTTGTTGGCTGTTTGAAGAATTCCGCTGACTAAAACTTTTTCTCTGCTGGCAGGTTAAACGAGGCACCAGTAAGCGGATACGGCAGAGACGTAGGGACCAAAACCACCATGAGGATAACCTATCCAGAGGGGGCTATCCATAAACCTGCAAACTATGAAAAAGACTCACTTTTTGTTTTCTCGGCTTTCAAACCACTGGATTTCAAGTGGCTCCGACAGATGGTCTTCAAGGAGAAACCGGTAAGCTTGTATTTAGATCATTGTTAAGTAAGGAAAGTGGGAAAAAAGAACATATTTGACACACACACAACACCAGTAAAGATAACAGAAGGATGACTCTCGGCGGAAAAATCTGAGACACTTTAAGTGGGTGTTCAAATATAAAAAGGTCAAAAAGGAGAGAAGTGTCTGCTGCACAACAAAGCTCGGTTCTAGGACTTAAACCACTTAAGAGTAAATTTTTTTTACTGCTATGTGCCTGAATATCTGAGTTGTGATGTGTTTTTTTTTTAATATTTAGCAGTGTGCAGCAGTCTAACCTCTGATCACATTCTGTACATTCCTTTCTGTTGAAATGTAAGCCATTTTAGTAAAGGGATTCAGAGGACAACACAGATCTCTACGATATAGTGTGGATGTTTTAGATGCTTTGAATGGTTTAGATACTTAATGTGGAAAGGACAGATGAGAAAAACCAATGACTGGTACATGTATACACACATCCCCCCGGCTCTGGCCCTGGCTTTTCACTCCATGTTTTAATTTTATCCTGAATGATCATTCTCTCCTGTTCACTTGTTCACTCATGTTTGTGTAGCGCCACTTATAATTATGGCTTAATTCACCACATAACAAATCTCTTGGGTGTCCTTTGAAACATTCTCATTGCCACAGTTAACTGGCAGGCTGTGAATTGGCCTCTTATCACAAGGGTCAGAATGAATGACAGAAGAGGGTCTCCCATATCTCTTAATGTGTTTCAGAAAGCATTCATTTTTAATGGCTCTGATGTTCCCTATTTGAAAACCTTTGTCACTGAAAAAAAGCTTTCATAAGCACTCTCATTCAGTTCTTCTTGAACAGTCTTTAGCATCTCTGCAAGATTTTTCTGAGCTTATTCAACTCAAGGACAATGGGAACACTTAGTAAAAGCTCATCACAGTGTCCGTAAAATAAAGGTGGTGGTATTTAAAGAAACATACCATCATTTTTTTTCTTTTATGTCTTAGCCCGTTTCCTATCAATTATAATTACTCACCATCATTTAGGAACCCTTATCAACCATGGTTAATTAAGATTTAAGTTTAAAAAAACAAACAAAAAAAAAAAAACATCTTATATAGTACTTGGGTAATACTATATCTAATTTTAGTTATACCAACAAAAAAAAACCTTCAGATTGAAACTTGACCTTCAAAAGTGTTGTAACAAATGAGCTAAATCATGCATAAGCAGCTAAACCATCCTTAAGCTTTTCTTTTACTCAGGCAGAAAAACTAAATAACACATTTGCTCATTTTATGGTGCAGGATGCATCTGTTCAGTCGGGGAACCAATTTTTATTTTCCATCCCAGCTGTGTGACTTTGAGGGATCAGGGGGAATATGTCATGAGTGAGAAAATGGGGATTAAAAAAAAATTCAGAGGAAAGGACAATACTTTTATAGTCGACAATGGAAAGGGCATAGAATGGCAAGATGAAACTAAGTAATGCTGTGACATTGGATTAAAGGATGAGAGAAGAGAGGAAAGATAGATGGAAAAGATAAAGTTAAATAGAGTAAAGGGATAATAGCTGGGGAAAAGAAAATGAGCAGTGGAAGGTAACGGTAAAGTAAAATGGAGGAAAATAGTTTGCTTGGCTGGCTGATGGCCCCTTCAGCCTTTGATAGGGCCCAGATTTCGCTGGTGTGTCAGAGGGAGAGGACAGTGGAAATGGCTGCCTGGGATAATTGATCTGGCCCCTGGCATCTGACTCAGCCCCTCTTTGATCTGCTGAGGAAGGAAGAATGTTTCCCATGGGTTAAAAATCAGGGAACAAAAAGTAAAGAAAAAAATCATCAGTGTCCATTGATCCAAGCCTTGATGATAATATGGAAGAAGAGAACTGACAGATGTGCAAAGACCCGTGTTTGACCTCTGGATAGTCTTTAGTCTTTAGTTTGTTTTTATACATCTGCAGTAGTTGATTTACTACCACATAAATACAGTATATCACCCTTTTGTTAATGTTTCATGGGCAGTTTATTCACTTTAATAGCTGGCTGAGGTCACTGGAATTAGTTTTTGGCATTGAAGATAAGCTTAGTTCAGTGTCTGCAATATTATACATTACCACAGATGAATGAAACATGGAATAGCAGTGTGTGGACTCGGAGTCCAAAATGATCCAAAGCTATTTTAACCTTGCTAGTAAGAGTCCAGGCTCATTGGCGCCCACTGTTGTGCAGTTAGATTTTAGGTGTTGGGTGAGCATGTTGGTGTTTAGAAGGTTTTCAACCCACTGTGTGACTCCCTCAGTCATTTTTTTCCATAAATGACCGTTTGAATTCACTTAAAATGCAGTTGCACTTATCCGCTTATTTCATATCAAGTGAAAAGGATCACTTTAAGAGAACACACAAAGTGCCATTTTCTTATTATAATGAGTGTTTGCTGCCTTGTGTTTCCAGAGCAACAATATCTATTTACAAGAGGATATTAAGTCTTAGCAACAACATGAAAGGATCTGAAGACCTGTTAAAAGGCTGTTACACTAGCTTCATTGTATCTGACTCACACCCACATTAGACTAAGTGCTGATATGTGCCACCGGTGAACTTAGGGAGACATTTCCAAAAACACTAACCAAATGTTTCCTTTCAATTTCTCGCTTATTACCAGACAATCCGTAGCTAAATCAATTGAATGAAACGGTCAAGAGACATTTGCTTCAGAGACTGATACTGTAGACTCCAGGATACACAGTGGGACCGAGTAGCAAGAAGCTTTCCTCTTCTTGCTCTGTCCATTTAGTCGGCCCCAGAACGAGACATAATGTAACTATGGACAGCTGTCCTTCGGGAGCTTTTACATCTGCTGGCCGAGAAGGGGGTTTCTTTGTGTAACCTGCACACTCACAGCTGGAAGGGATGCAAAACCTTTTCAACCCACTGCGGTTATGAAAGCAAGTGTCTTTCTTCGCCGTCTTCTTTTTAAAGGTTAGTGGGCGGTACACACTTGTAGTGCAGCCGCAAGTGACTCATCCTGCCTGTGGTCAGCGTGCTTCACTATCCTGCACTATTGTGGCTTTTCAAACGCCTACAGTGCAGTCTTGGATGGCTGAACTAAATAGATATTAGCGAGGCAATTTCACAATCTGTTATTTAGTGTTTTGTACACTCTCACAAACACACACATGGCCTCCCACTCACTCACACGCGCACCGAGTCATAAACATCAGGGCAACATTAAGATGAAGTCTAAATTTGAAAACTTGACTTTGGTCCTCTTCAGTTTGTAGACTTTTATGGGTCTCTCCCCAACTTTCATCTTTTAGCTCAGTGAAGCCCTCGCAGTGCTGCAGCATCACAAGGCTTCCAATGCCCGTAATCCCTCATTACCGCAGACCTACGTGATTATACCATTCAACTTTGTCACTCTGCTTGAAAGTCTGACCCCACATGTGCAGCAGCCTGGTTGATTGCCCGGTTACATGCTGTTTGCAACTGTGCTCAAACATGATTTCCAACGATTGTTGATATGTCCTTTTTTCCCTATGTGTCTACTTTTGATTTTTGCCCTCATGCACAGCGCACGCTCACGGTTCATGCACACACAGCCGCAGTTGTTTGTATATACGGGGATCTTTTCAAACAGAGCCTGTGAAGGATATACAGCCGGTGGTAAACACGGGGTTCGAAGGTGGAGTGTCGGTGTTCTATCTCTCTTGTTTGTTTACAGGAGCTTTCCCTGACTCTCTTCAGGCCAGAGAGATAAATGATGGATGGAGACAATTTGAGGAAGAGAGTACTTCTCCTTTAATAGAAATACAGCCAGGGTTCCAACTCAGAAGTATCAAAATATTGTAGCAAAGCCAATATTTTAAAAACATTGCACATCTCCACTTCCAGAAATTGATAGTGCGAGAGAAATGACTAAAATAGCCTGTTGCTTCATATCGCGGACAAATTTCCAAATCAACTCTATCCGGCTGGAGTATGGTTAGGAAGTGTTTCCTGTTGTTACAGTTTGTGTAATGCCCATTTCTTTCAGTTTATAGACATGCCAGTTTAGCCCCAAAAGTTTATTGTAACTTGAACACACTGTGAGACAAAAATAACAGCTATATGGTTCTTTTTTAAGCCCAAACATCTGTGCAGAAGCCCAAAGTAGCATGCATACATGCATTCATAAACATTTATATACTTGTAAACATGGATTCTGCACATGAACCAAATGACTAACATGGTGTCCGGATGTCACTGATTACCGCGGGTGTTGTGTTTCAGAAATGAGTCACCTACCTACCCTGCAGTGATTAACACTCAGACGTGTACATTTTGTTTCTTGAGTAGTACGTTGTCATCTGATGAAGGGAAGTTTGAGGACTTTGACAAGTCAAAATGGCCAAAAGAAACACTTTGTTGTTTTCTAGCCAGATACAAGAAGAACAGGTCCCGTCAGCAGCGATAACTGTGTGATCTCCCAAGATGTCACCTGTTAGTAGCCCGAGGCCACTCTGCACATAGAGAGAATATGGAGACAAGGGTTTAACACAGCGGTTTACCTCAGAAAGGAAAGTGAAGCGGCTGCGACCTCAATGAGGGCAAAGGTCACGGTTCGTGTTAAAGCAAACCGGGGAGTGCTTCAGATTCCTGGCACATAGAGGTAAATAAAATAATAGGGCTGTGCCAAAAAAATCGATTCACATAGGAATCGCAATTCTCATTTAATACGATTCAGAATCGATATAAAATGTCCCAAAATCGATTTTAAAATAATAATAATATGAAACAAATCTGCTGGCTGTCGGCCTCCATTTCCTTAGAATTTAAAAGGCAGCATGTTTAACTGCACTATTTTTTTTTTAAATAAAGAGGCACTTATAATTTTGTTACTTAAGCAATATGTGATATTGCTTAAGTTTCAACAGTTCCATCTAAGCATGGATGCATGTTTAAAACTCAATATATGTGAAAAAGACACTTTAGTCATTCTGTCTTGCAAAGCAGACTGGAGTAGATCATGAGGATCCTTTGCACAGCGATAGACTGAAGCAGAAATCATTATGAATCAATCGCCCCAAAAATCAGAATCGAATCGCATCGAATCGTGAGATAGTAAAATATTCCCACCCCTATAAAATAACCAAAGCTTTCCACAATTTTACCTCTGTGGATCTAAGAAACCGTAGTCCCCTACCCTGCACCTCACCATTTGCCACCTACTTCAGGGAAACCTCTCTGTCTTTCAAACATTCTTGCTGATACGGTTCCTCTTCAGTGGAGCACTTATGTGGTGAGACACTGCAACTTGTAAACTCAAAGGTCCTACATGTATACAGTGCTAATGACCTCCAGACAACCTTAATTGTGATTGTTGGCAGTTTGGTGGCTGCTGTTTTTGCTTCTAAATTGCTTAGGTCGACTTTCCGGAATCCAGTCACCCTCATTTCACTCATCTTCTTCGTAAACATCAAACATTACCACATCCTCACACAGCAACTTATGGATAGAGCCACTTGTATGATAGCCGCTTATCAAGAGATGTCCGACATGTCATGTCAGATGTATCATGAGATTATTGTGGACAATACCCAGCATGCACTGTATCTTGTGAAGAGACGGTCTGGCTTCACTATGTTTGTGTTTGTTTACACTGAGGGGCTTTGAGGCCACCTGTAGTAACCAAGCAGATGTGAAACGTTTTATTCTTCCCTTTCCCCCTCCTCTTATTACACTTCCATTCAGTGTTCTGTGTTGCTACACATTACATTCAGTCCTGCGGGAGCTATAAACTGAGCTTCGTTCAACACAGAGAGACCTGTTATTTTAAAGGTGAATAAGGTTCATTGGTTTGTGCTTAACGCCACACTGAAACCAAACCACACTGAAAACTATAAATGCAAGACTCTAAACCATGCTGTTTCTTATTTGGGCATTTTTACATTTATGGAGTGAAGTGCAACTAAGGTGTATTTTAAGTTTTATGCAACTGGAAAGGAATTCATGTCATGCTGTTTATGACCAGGCAAATATAAGTATTTAACCAGCACTAACCCTTAGTTGGTTGTCTGACATTTTTTTAATAGGTTTTGTACATCTTCATTGTGACTATAGGCTATGTTTTGTAAAGGAGATAAGGGCCCATCATAGTAATTTTGACATTTTCCGTTTCAGCACACCTTTAGTCACCATCCTGAACAATATCTCTCAGTCTGCATCACTTTTTCCATCTGTTTGATCCATCACTTCTGTTGGCTTACAGTAGCTCCTCTCGCCCTCTAACACTGTCTTCATCTAATCCTGTGCTTTAAGCTCCTTTGGTGTTGGTTTGTATAGCTGGGTTTTTTCCTACAGCTGTACAATTACAAGACAAATACACTTAGCCTTTACAAAGCTTCTGGTGTAGTCGACAACACTGTCATGAAGAGACAGTGTTGTCATGGTCTTAGTCTGTTTGTGGCAAATGGAGTAATGGTACTACCTCAAGTTCTCAGCAACAGGAGTCATCACTGTAGACTGGCATCGGTATCGCTCATTTTATACTCAGCAAGATCTGTTCACACATTACATCACCTACGACTACACAACCCAACTTCCCAGCTCGTTGTGTATGGAAGAACATGTTTACTGAAGTTAGCAATGTACAGCAGATTGCCACTAGCCACTCAGATATCAAGTAATGTATGAATAGGTGTACTTCTTTGACGACCATTTCTTTTTTTATTCACTTACCCAACCTGCTTTTTGAAACTTGTTCAAAACCTGTGAGCTTTGCCTTCTGTGTTTTGATGATGCAGTGGTGTAGGACCTTTATTTTGACAATACAGTCCCTTCTAAATGGTTGTAGTCATGTGGCCTACCAGGTTTGGTCAGGCTCTGTTAAATGTCTGAATGTGAAGCAAGGCACTGTGACTGTTCTTTTCTTGTGCCATGTTGTTCATCACAACTATTTTTTCTCCTCATTGACTCATAATCTCAGAGGCACTGCCAAGAACTGTCACATCTTGACAATACCAGGCTCTCATTAAGGGCGCCACTGGGAATATGCAACAGTACCACTCGTAACGCCGCAAATTAAGATGCCCGTTAAGAGGTAAAAGTTTGTCAACTTCCAAAACACACCTAAGTGCTTTTTGCACCTGTTTTGTCTTTGAAATAACAGCGAAAATATAAAATAAAAATCTTTATAGTTAATTGTGAAGATGTGGACAGTAAGTGCTCCCATCCACCTCTTTTTTTTTATCAGCTTCCCCACTTAGATGTAAAACCTGAATGGAAACACTGGTAATTCCAAAAAGAAAAAAAATGTTTATACTTGGTTAACATATCAATTAAAGAAAACACAACAGATGAAAACATGGTGGAGAGTATTTGATGTGTTATTTTGAAGGTCCATTTCCTCATCTTTCCACACATATCTGATGCTTTTAACAACAATAACCATCAACCTGCTGTTTGAGGTTTGACTGACACTATAATTATATAAACTTGCAGTGTTGTCTCCTTCTGCAGTGATTCATTGGCAGTTGCCCGGCAAATTGGTGCCATCAACAGCTTCTCCGGATGTGAAAATGTGTTTACATTTTCATTTGCAAATTTTCTGGTAAACTAGTTAAAATGTTTTGCTACACTCCACTTCACCACCACTTCGAACTAAATTATGTTGGCCACTCCATCGTCCATCTCCCCTCCTTGCAATGCAAACAATTAAGTCTCCAAGTTCAAGGTTGTTTTAACAGGTGCTTTATTGAAGTGCACTGCCTTGTGCACACACTTAAATCTAATAATCCAGACCAATTTAACCATAAAGCTGTTGCAGGAGAAGGGAAACAGCCATTTCCTCTCTGACCACAGCCCAGCGACAGCCTAACCAGCCAAGCTACACACTTGTGTTCACCTTTTGAGCATGTGTGTGTCAGGGCTCGGTGAGTAAGTGGTGTAGGACTACTCTGCAGCTTCCTGTTCTGTCACTGTTCAAATGCTACTGGTGCACCGCTGTTTCTCTTGACAAACCAATACACACTCACGCAGAGAGGTCAGCGGTCAGTCCACAGTGGAAGTCACATCCTGTTCTCTGGAGGTTATTTGCGAGAGGTTTGAGTACTGCAGTGTTCATGACTGATAGTGCAGTGACTGAACAGTCGTGCTTTTAACTTTATTTACTCACATAAGACTGAACTCCTTATTTATACTCACCCTTTTTGCAGTTTTATCATTCAATTCATGTCCAGTAACTCTGTTGTATTTGCAAACACTGTACAGCTAAATGCTCTAAGCAGGGTTGAGTGTTGTCATTAACTTTCACTGATCATCTTAACTGCTGAAGGATAAGCTGGAAACCTTTTAATGTAAGCAATTTCTGACATTCCTAGTCTCGCAACAGCATTTGCCATTCCCTCCCACCCACCAGACCTCAATCCTTACATACTAATTGCTCTTACATTTGTCAAAGCCACCTGTACTCGTCTGAATATCTTCAAAGAGATCCCCACCCTGTGACATTTGTCTATGTACATGTCAGGTCATAGCTGTGTAAAGCCAGGGGTGTGTGTGTGTGTGTGTGTGTTGTGTGTTGTGTGTGTGTGTGTGTGTGTGTCATTAGCTCCTCTCCTTCCTAGAATAAAGAAAAAATGCATCACTCTCTTTATTCAGCGTACACAGACGCGCACACATCCAAACAGCGCTGCTAAATAGATTCCTGGCAAACACAAGCTGTGTTGACAGGAGAGATGAGCTGCTGTTCCTGTTGCAGCTTGCCGAAGGCACAGAGCTGGGCCCGCGTTCAAAAAGAGCCGCCACCGTTGAAGCCACAAAGCCAGCAGACTTGTTGCTACTGCCTCTGCCAACACACACAAACACACACACACAGACACAGACACACAGAGTCATGCATTGCTGTATCAAAGGCGACCGGGTGGGTGCTTGACTATTTGAACAGGTGATTCCCATTTACATTTGCTGACCCTGTTGGCTTCATGCCTCGTAGGAAGTCACACTGTCAGGCAAGTAAATCACGCACTGCCAGTCCATTGCATGTCTTTAGGTTTATCATTTAAAGTCATTCTGACAAGGGGCGTGATTTGTAAGAGTTGTAATTCATAGGTATCTGTTTGCATAATTATATTGAAGGTTAGGTTTCTCTGTTCCGTACTATTCAGTGGATCAGTAGCTGTTTGCTGTGGCTGAGTGAATGTGTTTCATTAAAGTTACATAATTTTATACAGGTGGTGCTGCAGGCCTGTCTGACAGGTTGCCCTGGCGACTGATTATGATTGCCTTGTGTAAAAAGACCTGAGGTCTCGCAGAACGCCCTCAGGTCAAGGTGTGATTTGAACCATTTCCTGTCAAATGCCTTATTTAACCTTGGATGCTGGCTAGCAAAACTGTTTTGGGGTTTGTGATTTCCCAACTACATGACAAATAACAAATCAGAGTTGACTTTCTCAACATGTTTCTCTAATTAAAAGCATGTAACAAACTAATAGACTAAAGCCATTACACCGAACAAACATAACCATTTATCATCTGAACAACTTTTGCTCTATCACTGTCTAGAAGCAGAAAGCTCTGAGAGGAAAGTCAGAGAAATCTTATCAGGACATAAGGGGAAAAAAATAGGAAAGATCAACCCAGTAATGGAAAGGGAAAATCCTGTTCCTGCATCAGTGTGCAAAACATGAACTTCCTAAATGTTCATCACCAGCTCCATGATCATAATGATTGGTTTTCTGTTTTTTACTTGTAAATCAAGGGCACAAGAGTTTTATATCCTTTAAATACACAAAACAGAATGAAAAAAGGAGTTTGTTCTTGCTGTCACTTTTAAAAGATGCTACAAAATGTGTGTTAACCAGTTCCCTCTCGGATGCCCCCCTCACCCACTGTGCTCCTACCAGGGCTCATAATTACCGATGTCCTGCGAGCCCCTCACCCTGACTTTATCCATTAAAGGCCCAAAAGCCATTTTCCTAATCAGTGCTAGTAGGGGTCTGGCCTCTGGTTGGCTTCTGTGTTTTATGTCAGTGTTGCAGAGGATAAGCTTGCTTTGATGTTGGTGGTAAGTCACAGTTGGCTGTTCACAATGGAGGAGTCATCATGTGAGTGTCACAGTTGTGTTTTATGTACATAACTTTGACCGTGCAGAGACAAAAACGGACCGGTATTCATAACTAATGCTCTTTTTTTCTGTTTTTTGTTCCCACCGTCCCTTCTGTCTGTTTCCTCAGAGGGGTACAGAGGGTTTCTGGAAGCCAGTGGCTGACTCTGTGCCTCGGGAGCCGTCTGAGATGAGAATCCTGAACCCCTACTTCATCCAGGAGGCCGCCTTCCATTTCATCGGCCTGCCCTTCAACAACGGCCTCATGGGCAAAGGGGTAAGACCAGTGAGGAGCTTTGATTAGGGAACACTTGTACCAAAGATATGGGTCCTATTTTGTCAAAATCGTAGGTTTCCTCCGACATGTAGGAGATGATCTGCTCTTCAGATGTATATGACTCTTACTCTGTACTCAAATCTAGCTTTTGAAGCCTTTCTGGGAGGTTCTTAACCTCAGGAAGGCTGCGTACCACCACCATTTATCACATTATAAAGAGAGAGAGAGAGAGAGAGAAAAAGAGGGAATGCCAAGGCATTGCCAAGGTGCTGGATACCTGCTGCAAACCTGGTTCACTCTAAACTCTACAGTATGCTTCAAAAGTTGATGTACGTACTTTGGTCGTGAATCATGCTTGTTTGGACCCGAGTGTGCAGTATGAAGAGAACATTTTGTCAGAGATTATAGTCAAATCCTCAGTGTGTGTGTATGTGCATGGTTCCATATGCACATATTGTTTATGTGATCTGTTGCTAGAGAGTGGAATATTATTAGAGAAATGAGGAGTGCATCAATGTTGCTCTGCCCTCTGGGGCCACCAGAGCACCCCAGCATGAACTCCCCTCTGCAACATGTGTTCAACATGTGGGCATCTGGCCCCTGAGTGTGTTAGAGGGAGGGAGAGGGAGAGAGTGCGTGGTCATTTGTGTCTGTGTCTGTTTGCAGTGCTGTCTCATACAATACAAGCCACAGAGTTGTATGAGTTGGCGCATTATTTCCCTCAAACACTTTCCTGTCTGTCCTCTGACTATCAGAGTGTATGTTTATGTATGTGAAAAATAATGAGAAGGTCTATTTGTTATCCAAGTGTTTATGCGGAGTGTGTGTCTGAGTGTGTGTAAATTAATCTGTATTAGAGCACGCAGTAGGGGGTTGGCCAGCTGCTAGTTCAGCTCCACCTACCCTGAGGGCTGCAAATCAGGGTAATGGTTTAAATGGGGCCTCCCTCCACTCTTTCTTCAGGACCTGCTTTTTTCCCCTTCATACACACTCCCCCCCCTCTCTCTTGTTCTTATACACACACACACACACACAGCTCCTTTACCCCCCAGATCTCTGGCAGCCCAGGGCAGTTAGGAAGCACGGTGCAACCCTGTAGATCACTGTGTCATAGCAGGGGTCTGCAGGGGTCGTGTCTTAAAGGTAATAGTTAATCACCAAGTGTTCAAAGTCAGTTAGCAGCAGTGGGGCAGAACAAAGACAGAGGTATAAAGGAGGGAGGAAGGCAGATACATGAGAGGGAGTGGACGTCTGTCTCTGAACTAGAGTTTCAGACTTGGCTGGAAATAATGATAATAAATACTGCATGTTTTAGTCAGTATTAATCCTTGTGTTATTCAGCATGTGCACTTTCACTGATAAATGCTCCTGTTGTGTGTGTGTGTCTATATGCTGCTGTGATCTGACGGCCCGTTTCTCCGCCTTCACCACAGAACATTCCAACGTTAGGGACAGTTGCTATAACGATGGCGCTGCACAACTGTGACGAAGTGGCAGTGGCAGGTTTCGGCTACGACATGAACACTCCCCACGCGCCCCTGCACTACTATGAGACTGTCAAGATGTCCGCCATTAAAGAGGTGAGTGTTCAAACGTCTGAAAGCAGAACTCATTGCCCTATGTTTTGAATAATCAGTGTGACAGTATGTCTATCCTGAGAGCAATATATTACGGCTTCTCCCTTCCCACTGAAAAAGAAGTGAAGAGACAAAACTGTAGTATTTGATGAGGAGGGACCACCTGTTCTGTAAGAGGTTGAGGGGGAGTTTAAATGGCTTACAGCCAAAATAAATTCACTACAAAGCGTTCACTATTTGGGCTCAAAATGTTCCCATTCAGTAACTTTGGAGATTCCCTTTGTGTTATCTGCATAATCACACAATGTATATATTTAAGGCAGTACATGCCGCTATGGACAAATAGACATCTGTATTCTTTTGCTGTTTCCTTCTGCCTCAAAAGTCCTTAGGATATGCGGGTGAAGAAGGTATTAAATTAAAACTGAAACAAATCAAAACTTCTTTTCATCCCAACCCATGAAACAAAAACTTTCAGCGCACATTAGAAAGCTCATATTTAAAACTTGAAATGAGACTAGACTAGACTTTTTTTAACATACAAAATAAAACATCAAGAAATGGATGGATTGAAGTGCCACTAGGCTGTCATCAGTCACCGTAGCAACACGACAGACCCCTCTCCCCTCCATCGGTCAAGTCCTCCTCTCTGTGTTTACACTACAACCCAGTGGAATCAAAGATGTCACCCATGTGCTGATGGTTGTAAACCATGAGCTCAGTATGACGATAACCTTTGTCTAAACTCCCAGCGAACCTTTGGCATTTATTATCACCATCTTCATCAACATTGTCATCATCAGCCACACATGGCTAATTAATGGGAATACGTCTGACGTTTTTGTTTGGAAGGCCTTAACCACTGCCAGTCCCTGAGCCCGTTTGATTATCTGACCAGTGGATGATTCCACTGCTTTGGAGAAACAGCTTGTTTCCTTTCCGTCAAGGTACAAAAAAATCAATAATAAAATGTCACACATGTGGCATTAGACAGTGGTGCTGCTGAGGTCACCTGCTGTGCTGTACAAGCTAGACAATTAGCTGGTCACTGCTAGCATTTAGAAAAGCTTAAAAACTTGACTGTTGATGCTTATTTATCCCAGTCTTCATTCACTTAAAGCAGAAGTAAGCGATCCGGTGGTTTTGGCTAACTTCTTGTCAGCCGATGGAGTTAGCAGTCCCCGCCCTCATCCCTACGTCACCACATTCTCGCGCATCCCTTGGCTGCACACACAGAGAGGACCCGCCCCTTTATGCCGTTCTCTCTCCTCATTGGATAAAGGTTGTAGGATACAAGGAAAGTTTTCTCCTCGGCTTACAGCAGAGCGGAGTGACTGACAGACCCGTGTTTCAGACCAAACACTCTATGTAAGTGATTGCTGTCGGAAGATATAACTATTTAAGACTTATATTAACACAAACATTCCGCTTACTTCTGCTTTAACTGGACCGTCCACTTCGGATGTTGCTGGTTGCTATAAAAGCATTTTACTTTACATATTATATCAGTTCATAAATGAATCTGACAAGATTTTTCGACTCCAAATGGATTTCAGTTGGAAATCAAATGCCGCAGGCCTGTTTCAATGCTAATTTCCAATAAAACTGTAGCTCATTGTTCCTCGTGGTCCCGGTGTGACCCATCATACAGTGGTAGGAGGTTTGACTCTGAACGGCCCAGAGTCTGCAGAAGAGTCTTAAATTGAGTCCAAGTCCTGTAGGGCCCGGCTGAGCTTTCCGCTTATTTCTTCCTGCTATTCCCTCCTGTATCCTTCTTCCTCCACCCTTTTCCTCCTTCATCTGCTCTCTGGCCGGTTCTTCGTTCCTCCATCCCAAAGCACCACACAGGAACTTGCAGCTCTGGTTACTGTACATGTTGACCCATAGGACCAAATCCTCATAGCACAGCAGGGGAAAGCTGACCCAGTGTGACCCACTGTGTACATTTAAACATTATACATGTGTACATTAAATAAATGTACAAATGTATAGACACTTGGAATACGAAAATCTTAACCTAACACACGGGCTTGTAGCTCATTGAATATAATGCTTTTATAATAAGTGTTATTGAGTCTGGCGTATGCAGTTGTCCTTCTGCTTGAGCTGAATCTTGTCTCTTGATCTTTTACAGTCATGGACACACAACATATCCAAGGAGAAGGAGTTCCTTCGCAAACTGGTGAAGGCCAGAGTCATCGCAGACCTGACCAATGGTATCTGAGTTTACAACCCACCCACAGTCTCCCTCCACCTTTCCCAAAGGACTACAAAACAGGAAGCTGGGAAATGGATCGTCCTGGGGAGAAAGAACCTTTAGAATCCGGGTGGCCTGCACACTGCCGGGGTTTTTTTTATATCAAAGGAGATTATTTAAAAAAAGAAAGAAAGAAAAAAAAAAGGTACAGGAGGGTTTCTGTTGAGAGATGCACACATGTGCCTTCTGAACCAAAGACTCCTGCTGATTGAAGCGGGGGTGGCGAGGGGCCTTGGGGAGGACTGGATCTGCCTGGTTCCTGTCTTTATCATAAGACAGTCGCAGAGAAGCTCCGCCAGCCCCACGCTTCAGCGTTTACCACGTCAAACACCTGAGTATCACATGAATTAATAGTAAGAGCAGAGGTGTGGCATGTTGACATGCAGCCGTCAGATGACCAAGGGACATAAGAGTGAGAAATGAAAGGAGGACTGTCGCAGAGATTGTGCGGGGGGATGGGTTGAGTATTAGCAGTGCCAAACGTACCTCGTACAGGGGAGAGGACGCCCGCCTCTCCTTTTGCTGCCTGAATGTATTCACTTTCCTCAGTGTAAATATCAAAGATTTTTACTGTGCTTTTTAACAAGCTGCAGCAGCGCCCGCACCATCAACCCCATCCTCTCCTACCACCCCACACCTGCCATTTGTCCATTCATTCATTCGAGTTTTTTTTTTTACTCACTGTCCAGGGTCCAAAATAAACATTTGCCAGATGACGGCAGATAAATCAGTGAGGGTCACCTGCCACACAGCCTGGTGTCACTTCGAGACACTATGAGTTTTCTGTGTGAAGTCTCTGTCGAGGAATTGTGTCAGTGACTCACATAGTAGGTGCTTGGTGCTCTGGCTCCACACCGAGTGGTTGTGTTGTTGTTTTTTTGTTTTTGTTCCATGTGGCTGGTGTTACATCAGGTGAGAGGCCATCCCTGAGAAAACAGGAAAGCTTGATGGGAATACATTATTTAAAGAGTTCAATCAAAACTCTAAATTTGTAATTTTGTAATTATGATTTAGCTTTTCAAATTTTCTACACTACATTACCTTGAAAACATGCATTACTACAACCATTTCCAAGATGGGGTCTATCTTTTGACACCTTAACAAGCTCTGGCAGGTGAGCCCTGAGGTCAAAATTGGACATTGCATCTCTCCTACTCCTCTCTGTCTGTTTGCAAATCCCTCCGCCCCTGGGTTGATTCATGTCACGGTACTGTGTTGATTACTTCATGGGCTGTGAGCCCTCAGGCTGCAGCAGAAACGCACAGGTCAAGGAGAGCAGAGACTATGTTGGATCCCAACCTCCGGTTGCTGCAGACTTTGTTACTCTAAATTATCTGGTGAAATCTTGGATTGTAGAATATAAATATATATTTTTTGTTTTTAGGTTAATTTTAATAATTTATTTTGTTACAAAGTCCCAGTGTTTTGGTCACAGGCAGGCCTGCTTTCCATTGTTTTTGTTCAGAGGAGGGATGTCACGATAACCGATACTTGGATACCAAGTCGATGCCAAAATTCAGAAAATGCAATGATACTTGTTTTTCTGCAGTACTTTATGCACCAAAGGTACCGTAGATATCATGGGTACTGGAGATGTGATTCTTATCTAACAAACAGGAACTGTATAAAAACCATACAAGTGTTGTAGTCTGACAACAAAGCTAAGAAGAAGAACGAGAAGGCAGCCACAGTAAACAACAACACGTTGAATGGAAGCAGGTGCAGGTGCAGGTCTGCCCTGACTTGTGGAAAATCACCCCAGACCAGTGTATGGAGGTGTTTGTGTTGGACGTGGTTCAGCAGGGACAAGTTGCAGACAACCAAAAGCCAGAACAGAGCAGGAGAAAACACCTCAAACTTATCTAAACACCTCAGAGACAGTCATCCACATCAGTACACAGAATTCAGGGGGCGTGAGTTTCAGTTGTTAGCTTTACATTGACAACGTGAAATGTTACTGTTTGTGAATTGCGACAGCTGGCATCTGTTGTAGCAAAGCTCCACGCACAACGTTCATAAAGGTTACGTTAGCTCATTGAGGCTAAGTTAGCGACAGCTATCATGATGTGGCTACTTGCAGAATTAGTATATCATTGAAAATATAATACTGACAAATGACTATTTTCTCCATGTTGGTCAATTTAAAGAGTCACTTGCACAATGACTATACTGTATAAAGGTGCCTGCATGTGTGTGTCAACAGGCTGTGTGCACCAGTGTGCGTGCTTTTTGTATTGTGACTAATGGAACTCGTTGGTTATTGTTACAGGGAACCAAGTGTTTGGTATCGTGACATCCCTGCTTCAGAGAAAACAAAAGTTAGAGTTTGTGTTTTGATTTCACCACCATGTGCTTCCTCAGACTGCATCTTTAAAATGTTCTAGCAGAAGCAGTGTTGTGACTGAAGAGTCTGTTTTAAACTGGCTTTGTGTTGAATGTCAGCAGCCCTTTATTTTTGTCTGTTGTGCAACTTGCACAAGCATAATTTCCTGATCTACGAGGTGGTAAGGCTGACACACAAATGAAAATCACATGTGCTGATCAGGCATTTGCGCTTTGCAGACGAGGGTCATGTCACATGCGTCTAAGTATTTATCTACATTGACATACATTAGAAAGTATTCAGCATTAGACGTGGAAGTAAGCATTTTGCTTCTTCTCTTACTTCCCTCATTTCATCATGATTTTATAACATGAATGCAAAAAAAATCAGCTTTATATAGTCATGGTACATTTTCAAAACAAATTGTATTGTTTTGTTTGTTTTTTTTGGTTCAGACAATAATCATTGGGAGACTCACCTATGTTCTGTTGTTACTCTCTCTTCTTTGGAAGTGCATGTTTACTGTACCTTGTACTCATATAGATCCACTTCCAGTGCTTGCAATCAATAAGCTGCTGTTATTACTGTCTATTACAAATCTCCATCTTGTGGTACTTTCCATGATTAAGTTTCCACAAACACTGCTGGAATCGGACACCAACGTATTTTACCCAGTCTCTTCAGAGCAGTTCCATTGGGTTTGAAGGAATGTATCATTATTTTTTGGAGAACTACGCTGTTTAGGAGTTCTTTTTTTGAAGAAGCTAGTGTACAGTGAACAGCTGACCATTGCACTATCACAAGGCGCTGTCAGTGCCTTACACCTCATCACCTGGAAAACTGTAGCGAAGAGTTTGACGCAAGAAAGTAACGGCAGCTGATTGAGTATGTACTTTACGGTTAGCTCCGGGTCAGGACGGGTCGCTCCTCACTCGTGTCATCTGGGACCAGTTCATTTCATATCTATACTGTATGCACATTATATCAAGTGTGAGGCTCCGTATGTTTTAGCCCATAAAACTACATGTTCATAAGTTAATTAAATGTTCGCTGCTAAACAGTTACCATTATATTATAAAACTGGCCAGATTCACTTTTCATTTCATGTGTGGTTGTTGCTTTTTGTTTATCACAGCTCATCACCTCTGTGGGTCTTGCCAGCTGACTGTTAAAGGGGCGCTCCGCTGATTTTACGCAAGTTTACTACAGAATACTAATTATGAGCAGTATCTCACAGCAGCCTTTTTGTCTAATGCTGTTCTGGAGGAAGCTCTCCAAGGTTTAAAAGTAATAACCCTGAGGATTTTATAATTGAATCTGTACTAGAGATTTAAACTCAACCTCTGCTGCTGCTCTGATTTTCAGTCTTTTTCATTCTGTCTTGTGGAGGAGCTATGCTACATCACTGGAGTGTCACCTTAATGCTTGAATGTTTGAGCATCCTTGAATGCACCAGCCAGGAGAGTTTATGTTCCCCACTGACTGCCACAGCACCGTACAACGATACCTTTGACAGGACGTGAAGGCAGCTCTCATTGATAATGTATCACAAACAAGTTATATTTTTGTTAAAGTGTACAGAAATGATTGGAATTTGATCTAAAATCCAACCCCACCCCCCTCATTTTGAGAATGCTGGAGGAGTTCAAATGGACTGGACCCAAATCGTCTCTTTTCAAAATCCATTTCTGTTAACATAATAACAGCAGAATGTATTAGCTCAACATACTTATAAAGCATTTTGATTGTCTTTTTGTCTTTGTTTTCAACATCATCAGTGGGAAGTTAAAGTGATCAATAGTATTATTTTTTATATATATATAAATATATATATAAATGGCTTTATGCATCTCAATAAATGAATTTGTAATGGATATTTGCCTGTGCATGTTTGCATTGTTTAATTCTGTGGAGCAACTGGATATATTTTTCCCAATGCTCAACAGTAATTTTTTTTTTCTTTTTTGTATTTGTTTTGTTGTATAAACATATTTCTGTACACTGTGAATTTTCAGTATACATAGTAAATATTTTTGATGTATTTAGTCGACTTTCTGTTCTATCTCAACTTTCAGGCCTTCGTCCTCCGACTCATCATCATCATTGTCAAAATGTGACAGTGGCCTGAAGATGTTTGCAGATGATGTGAGAGCACGGTGGCCGTCGGTGCCACAGTGCAGTGAGTTTATAGTGCTGGTTGGTTGGTTGTGGTGTTCAGTTACTTTGTGCAGCTTCCATCGGGCTTTCTACGGTCGGCTTGTCACTCTCAGATAGTTACAAACAGCAGGAAGCTCACACTAAAGATGAAGGAGGGACTGAGTGGAGAAGGGGATTTCCTCTGCTGCTCTGTACTCTGTATCTCCTACCTGCAGAGCCAGAGGAAATCATTTTTCAATCCTCCATCCACCGGACTTCCTCCCTAATGTACTCTCCTTTTCTCTTGTGTGTTTATGTCTGTCCCACTCGGGTGTCCCCTCTCTGGTTCTCACTTTTCTCCCCTACTCTCCTTCCCTCATTCTTTCTGTTCTGCCTCCTGTTCCCGTCTCTGGGCCGTGTATTTCTTTCTCTTCACCTGCTCTAGTCTGCGGTGGATCTTGTTTCATTGCTGTAGCCTTAAGGGACTCATTCAAAACCTGTTGCACACACAGACACACACGTGCATGTGGGTGCACTAAAGGCACAGCCCTGACACACAGGCTATTCAGCTGCAGCCGTGAAACTCTCACTCACTTTGACACACCGCAACATCACCATAAACCTGAGGAGTGTTGCTGAGAATGAGCGAGAGACGGCCGTCCAGCTGTGAGCGGCTCTAAACCGGTGCTGGTGTGAGGTGAAAGAGGACGAGATGCTCTGGGCCCTAAAAAGCACCACTGGACCGTCCCATCCTGCCGTTAATGGGGTGCCAGAAACTTTTCAGCTCCCACAAGTCATGCCTCGCTGGTCGCCAAAACCACCGAACTTTGGCTACTCTTGACTCAACAGATTTCCTGGCCTCCACTGGGTGGGATTGAACACTCATTCCCCCTCGGCTGCAGGATATTTGCCACCAGGGATCTCCCCTCGAGGCAGCTGGCCTGCCGGAGGCGGTCGCTCCCGTTTGTCCGGCAGACAGAGGTATGAGCGTGCCTGCACCTCTTCAGCCGGTGGGGCCTTTATTCTGGGCGACAGGTTCCCCGCCCCACCTCCTCTCTGGGGTTGGAACGGAGAGGCCATGACCTCCGGGCCTGAAATTTAAACTCCTCATAAAAAGAGTTGGAATGAAGAGAGAAAACACCCTTTTTTCCCCTATGTTTACTTAATGCCGGGTCAGCTGAGAGGAGGGAAAACAACATTCCCCTCTCCACACCGTGTCCCACATTCTGTCAGTCTACCTTTGTCTGAGGATGGGTCACACCTACTGAGCTGTCAAGGACCTGAATCACTGGAGGGCCCTCAGTGTTTCTTCTTGTCCTGTCAGCCTCTGAAGTCATACTGAATACTGACAAAGATCGTTTCAGGGTGACATAAAACATTTAATTTGTTAAACGACACAAAGACCCTGCAGCTCCACGAACACACAGAAAGGGGCCTAGACAGGAGGAAACAAAACATTTCGCTCAGTCAAATTTATACTTTTGAAGGATGAGACAGTGCAAATATACTTAAGAATAGACCATTTATAGCACCTTGCTCATAGAAAACAAAAGAAAATGCATTTATCTCAGTAGTTATTTATGACCAGAATACAACCCATGTTCCAAAAATAATTGTAGTACCAGAAATTTAATTTAAGCATGAAAATAGTCTGAAATACCCACTGGAATCTCCTAAAGGCTAAGGTATCACCAGCTGCTTTACATCCAAGATTTGGTTGAGAAAATATCACCATGAAGTAGCTGTTCAGGTGAAGATTCAAGTTCATTCTTCATCTTGGAAGTTGCTGTTGTGGGGCTCTCAATTATATCACATGATTGTCATCGGCGGTTGTAATTTACCACCAAACTCACAATGTGGTGAGACTGTTTTGCCAGCCGCTGCTTCCGCTATCAAGAATGGACCGTCTCAGTTTTAAGGCAACATGGATGTGGAATTTGAAAAAAATCTGAAATAAGTTTTTCAGTTCTAACTAAACTCCATCCTGCTGGTGGATCATGTGATGGTGAATGAGACTGCAGAATGTCTCAACCTAAAATATTCAGTTTTAATTGATACATAACAGTAAAAAAAAAAATCCCACATCCCCACTCTGACACCAGTGAATGTTTGGCATCGCAGCAGCGATCAACTCTAGCCATATCATGAGGTTCACATTTGTGGTTTGGAGTCTGGATGAATTTAATAACTTTAGTGATGTTTTCACTTTTCTTTCTCCATCATCACGTCAAGTTTCAACTGCTCCACCACTGGTTTGTGGAAAACCAATGATGTTCCCATCAGCCTGAGCTTTGCTTTGTGGTCATGTTAAAGCAGAAGTAAGCGGAATATTTGTGTTAATAAGTCTTAAATAGTTATATCTTCCGACAGCAATCACTTATATAGAGTGTTTGGTCCGAAACACGGGTCTGTCAGTCACTCTGCTCTGCTGTAAGCCGAGGAGAAAACTTTCCTTGTATCCTACAACCTTTATCCAATGAGGAGAGAGAACGGCATAAAGGGGCGGTCCTCTCTGTGTGTGCAGCCAAGGGATGCGCGTGACTGTGGTGACGTAGGGACGAGGGCGGGGACTGCTAACTCCATCGGCTGACAAGAAGTTAGCCAAAACGACCGGATCGCTTACTTCTGCTTTAATTAGCAAACATTGGCACAGTAAAATGCTAAACGGAGATAGAAACAGGACTTTAACATTATACCTGCTCAACATTGTCTCTGTGAGCATATTAGCATTTAGCTCAAAGCAATATAGTGTGCCTAATATACGGCATCACAGAGCTGCTAGCATGGCTCTAGACTTTTAGTCTTGTTGCTTGATAAATAATTTAAACGACTAATTGATTATAGAAATAGTTGCTGTTTAATTTTTTATTATTATTTTGCTTATTTTAGCTGTAGGCTACTTCCTTCAGATAAAACAGGGGTCAGAGTGAAGCTCTGAAGTTTCACCGCTGCTTTCCTCTGCTGTGCTGTGTCCATGTTGTGCTCTGCAGTTATACATCTTCATAACAACACCTCTAATCAGGCTGTATGCCGACACTTTGCTTTATCATTTGTTTGTATGAACAGTGATACAACAAACCTGGACGAGGCCTGCAGGAATGCAGCTCCGAGAGGCTCTGATGAAGCGTTGATTACCGCAGATTTATTTGTGCTATATTTGTTCAGCTAATGTGGAAACGCGTTGTTATGGAGCTCACTGTTTTGCTCTTCCAGCTACAGTGCGACTTTGTCCCACAGACTTGGCCTGGGGGGCTTTGGACAGTGTGCTGGATGAGGGGAGTTTCCACTTGAAAAAAAAAAATGAAAACAAACTTAAAAGCTGGAAGAGGTCCAAGAAAAGAAAGTCACCTTTGGATGGAGAAAGCACAAAGAAAACAGAGAGGTAGGATACAGGCAGCGAGGCCACTGAGCTGTGTCTGCAGAAGAACTTGAGAAACTTAACAGGGAATTTAAAAAAAAACAAAAAACAGTTAAACTATAAGCCTCACATCTGGAGCAGGCGCTCTTCTTTTTCTGCCTCCCTTCAGTCTCACCACCCAAAATCCAAACCCACCCACCCTCTTCCCCATCCGGTCCTGAACTTGGATGGACTCATGACAGTGCAAACAGCAGAGACCAGCACGCTGCATCCATGGAAACCGGTGTACATGTCCCAAAGGGACAGCTGTGGTCGTTGGAGAGCAGCAAGTCAACTTTGGCTGGACACAAACGATAAAAATCAAAAAAAAAAATCTCATATGTTTAGAAAAAAAAAATCTTTCCTCATATGTCCAATTTTATATTCTTGCAAGGAAATGAAAAATTCCACAAAAGCCATTGTGTTCCTGCAGCTTGCCAGGGACTAAACGTGCACACATGCATGTGTGTGTGTGTGTGTGTGTGTGTGAGCGTACTGTAAGATATACAGTGTGTGTGTTGTGCTTGCATGGGGTTTAACTGTGATTGTACAAACAGTGTCATGCTGCAAATCCCTCTCACAAAGCCGAACAAGCTCATCGTCATCGCTCGCTGTGATGGATGATGTAGACACACTCCTGAAGAGCACACACACTTATTAAATGTGTGGTGCCCTCTGCTGAGTCTCTGCCACCTGGCTGATGACGTAGAGCTTCCACTGTGACTCGTTCCACTGAGGACGTGTCTCACCCTGGAGGTGATCATTTCATCTCTTTGAGTGGTGCATTATTTGGCAGTGCAGTTAGTTTTTAATGTGTGCAGTAGTTCGCAGTGTGTTTGAAGGAGTGAAAACAGGCCTGCGTTTTGGTTGATATTACATAATAATGCTTCAAAGCTTTTGGTGTCATCTTGTTTTAATCGCTGTCACAAATATTGGATGTTTATGGTCCCAGCAGATCTCTTTCCCCTCCTGTTGTTATTGAGCTCATCCTCATTATCTGACCGTACATTCCTGCGTGTCATGCACCTCAGCTGTGTGCATTGTTGCCTTGTTGGTCCCTACTATAAATAGCACCGTGGCAGAGACCAGGATCCTCCCTGCATTTGTCTCTGCCTCGGCGCAGAAAGTGGGCCTGGAGAAGAAAGCTAAGGAGCTGTTTACCCAGCTTTTGTGCTCGCCAGGCCTCAGTGTTTGCCCTGCAGGGAGTGCCTCAGCTGGAGGGCCTTTCCCTGTGTCGGAGGGTGGGTGGAGTGGAGCGACAAGTTAGAGGGTGGAGAAGGTCCAGGAGCTCCACCAGTAGAGGGTGTGTGGTTTGTGGATATGTGGTGTTGTCCATCCTTCAGGCCTGTGACAGCAGGTGACACAGTCAGCTGAAGAGACCACTGTGTGTGTGTGTGTGTGTGTGTGTGTGTGTGTGTGTGTGTGTGTGTGTGTGTGTGTGTGTGTGTGTGTGTGTGTGTGTGTGTGTGTGTGTGTGTGTGTGTGTGTGTGTGTGTGTGTGTGTGTGTGTGTGTGTGTGTGTGTGTGTGTACACAGAATAAAGGCCAGGTGTGTGCACTCAATCATGCATGTGAGCATGAAAGGATTAGTTAACTGGCCTACTGGGCAGAGACCCAAGGGGTCAGGAGGCCATGGGTCAGAGCTCCTAACTCTAATATTTCTTGTCTCAGAAACAAAAGAATGAAAAAAGTAAAGAAAGAAATGTAAAACCACTCCACAGACAAACTTCATCCAGTCTCAGTGACATGCCTTAATGTCGGAGGGGGGGCTTTTAGATGTCTCAGGTCCTCCATGCATGTGTCTCTCCATGTTTGCACTGTCAAACGGAAAATAGTGCAACATGGACACTGATGAGTCTGTGTACAAAAACTGAAGGACAGATGTCACTTTGCAGACTCTTCCACTGGAACACTTTTCCAGAATCGCTCCATGACCGTCCTCTGTGACAGTCACTCCCCCTCCCTGCCTCCCTCTCTCCCTCCCTCCCACCCGCAGGAACAAAACCGACATCTGAGCTATGTGGATGGGGAAGAAAAATCACAGCACTTTGTAGCGCGGCCACCGTGCTCCGATTTCACAAAAGTCTCTGACAGGCGGAGCGGCGCACTGTTTTTACGCATAGCCTCCAGTCCTGCGGGGCGTTGTAGACATTGTTTAGTAGCTGTGTAGTATAGACTCCTGAGAAGACAGCGGAGCGGAACAGTCTCTGATAACCTGGATACCTGAGTCCAAAAGTAAGAGAGTTTTTTTTTTTTTTTTTAGAGAGAGAGAGAGAGAAATAAAAGAAGCGCTCGTCTGGAGACGCAGACCGTATAGCTGCGTAAAGGCGTGACGCATGGACTTGTAACGTTAAAGAAACATATTTGACCGATAGAGCCGCGTTATTTTTTTTTTCTCTTCAGTTCAACTTCACGTTCAGATTCACTGAAGATCAACTGACACGTAAAAAAAAAGAGAGAGAAGAAAACAAGGCGTCAGAAATGAGCCCGTGCGCCCGCGCACAGTCTCCCCTCGCAGGTTTTGATAACGTGTCGACCTTGACTTCACTTTAAAGAGACGCAGAACGTGTTGTGAGAAATCTCCCGCGGTGTTATTTACTCTTTAACTAAACAGGCTGTTTGAAAACAAGACCGAACAGGTTAGTTGAGGTAAGGAGAGCGGAGCCATGCTTGCCTGAAAAACTGGCTTCATTTCATTAATCGATGCTTGGACCCGAGTCAGCGAGCCGACAGCACAATTAACAAATTGAGGACATGCACGTCTCACTTTGGGTGTCCCCCTCTGTCTCTCATGCCGCGTTGGACTGTTTGTGTCACCCAAAACAAGCCACCTAATTAGATTTTATATAGGGCTTTACAGTGCATGCACCAGTCAGCTGTAAAGTTTATGACCTGGACAGCTCTGCAGTCTGCACAATGTCCAACTTAACATGTCATTTGGTCTTCCATTCTGTCTTAAAATACACATTTTTATCCAACTAACAATTTGTTTTGGAAAATGTAACCCCTCTCCACATGCCTTTCACTTTTGTTTATCTCCAACATTTTCCTTTGATTAAAAAAGGTATTTTGAAAGGGGACAGGGGACTGATGCAGAGAGTTGGCAGCTGCGTTTAAAAAACACTTGACTTAAAAAGGTGCAAAAAATGTTCTCAATAAGTGAGATCCACAAACCAGTGATGATATTTCAACTTTCAACTTGAAGAAAAACTTTAGGATGCAATGTTTTTTTTGGCGCACAGCTCAACAGTCTGTAGTACTCACTGCCCACCCTCTCTGCTCTTCTTCAGGGTGCTGAGACTCTGCAAGGAGCCGTGACAGGACACCGGTCAGAGGAAAAGGATTTTAGCCGCGTAAAAAAAAATAAAAAAGGAGAGCGAGAAGGAGGCGCCTCCCGCGTTCAAGTTGTGCCGCTTTTAGATGGATTCTTCATGTTTGCTCCAGCCTCAGGGGAGTCAGCCTGCTATCAACATTTGCGAGTCACCGTGACAGTAAGGTGTAAATCATGACACATCCCAGCGCATGGATTGCCAAAGACATGAGTTGCACACAGCGCGGAAGAAGAAGAAGGAGAAGGAGAAGAAGCGGCGGCTCTGCTGTCTTCTCCGGTGCGCACTGGGAGCAGAAGATTGCGCACAGGACAACTGGTAAGGCGCCGCTCAGGTTTCAGCTCTTGTCCACACGGTCTTTTTGAAAAGAATCTCGTGCAATATAGAGGGACATTGTTGGACATTTTTGTGCGCACTGCTGCTGTGAGAGCAGACCTGCGCTCTTGTCTTCGTGTTTGCTGTGACAACACTGTTTGATGTTTGATTTCTTTTCACATCAGTGGCTTTTCTTTTTCTTTTTTTTGCTCCAAACCTCCAAACCTCCCTCCCCGCACCTGCCAGCTCCTCTGACTCTCAGGGTCACTATGGCCTGGATTTTTAGTGTTGGATTTAATTTGGAGTGTGTATTGGCCGTGTTTGATGGAGGTGTTTGTTATCTGTGTTTTATGAAGGGATGTGATAAAACCAAAAAGTTTTAGGTTTATGGTCTGAGGAGTTTACAGGTTTGAGAAGGTGACTCTGAGCTGTGGAGAAATACTGTGTGTGTGTGTGTGTGTGTGTGTGTGTGTGTGTGTGTGTGTGTGTGTGTGTGTGTTCTTCATACTGAGAGGGAAACAGTGGCAGTCAGGAAGTCTTCCAGTGTGACCCTCTTCTGTGGTGGGCTGCAAATCTAAATATCAAAGTACTTGTCTCTAGCTCTCTCTCTCTCTTTCTATCACTCACACACACAGACACACAGACACACACACACACACACACACACACACACACACACACACACACACACACACACACACACACACACACACACACACACACACACACACACACACACACACACACACACACACACACACACACACAGAGCTGTATCCATTTCCATCCTCTCCTGTGACTCTGTGGGGATCAAGGGCAGATGAAGTCTTTTAAGCTTCAGGTGTTTTGACGTGCTGGAAGTCAAGCTTGTTTCTTTTCAGCCTCAGATGAAACTGTGTTGATCGCCTTGGCCTCACGAGCTGGTGGCGGGGATGCTGTTTCATTACCTTTTTCTTTTTTCTTTTAAAAAAAGTCTCTCCCTCGTCACACTCTTTTGTCTTTTCATCCCAAACGATGTGATTTTTCTGGTTTTGTCCGTTCAGAGATGTAGAAGTTATCACATGATGCATCACTGACTCACACATTCGCACATGAACCCTCATACTTGCTCCCTGACTCAGTGACCCACTGACTCACACATTCATGTACATACAATGTCACTCATGCACGCAGTGTAGGCTCAGTCAGAGGACAGCCGGCCTCAGATGTTCAGAGTTGGATCTTGCTTTGGTGTTATATGTTTATTTCGTCTCGTCTCCTCGCTGCTTTTCAAAGCTGTTGCACTTGATGAATCTGTGTGTGTGTGTGTGTGTGTGTGTGTGTGTGGTGTGTCCGAGAGCTTTGGCATCACCTGAGACATGTCACACATCCCCAGCAGGCGTCTCCCACTACATGCCTGTAAAATGTGTGAAAACATGTCGTGAAACAACCTTGTTTTTCTTTGCTCGTGTCTTTGAAAATCTCAGGTTTGTTCTCAGGCCGAACATGAGAGTATGGCCTCTGCTTCAGGCATCTCACACTCCCCCGTCATGCTGCCACGGCTTTCACTTCCTCCAGTCAAAGGTCACAAGGTCAGCGGCTCCACCGAGGGTCAGGTACTGTGGGCTAGCGTGTTCTCTTTACCAGCAGCCTCCCGATGTGTGGTCTGGTTTGTTTTAACTGGCATGTGGCTTTACGAGAGCTAGCGTGCCGTTTGTTGGTGTTATGGGTTTAACTCTTTCTTGCTCTGATGCTCTTCTTTGTTGCTCCTCAAGCTTACAGAAAGCCAGTTAAATACTCACAGTCCAAAGGACAAAATAAATCATTGTCATTACTCATTCATATAGAAACATCCTCATGAATATATTTGGAGCCATAGCAGCAAACAGGCTCTAACGGTTTGTTTTCTCTCCCAGCGGCCTTTATGACTCACTAAGCACAGCCTGATATTTTAAATATTACTTCTATGTATCTCATTTAGGGCGACTACTCTGAGACGACTGAGACATGTTGGGGATAAACCCACTCACTGTCAGAGAGTGTAATTCTCCGTGATACTGTTTATCTTTCGATTTGCCAAGAGAAAGACAGTCTAGTACACCTGCCAATCAAAGGGAAAAAAGCATAACAAACTCAATAAAGACCATGAAACGAACAAGAAATAAAAAAGAATCACAATAACGGTTGAAATCCCTGATATTCAGGATTATGGTTCTTGGTTGCGAGTTAAGACTTTGTTACATTATTGAAATGGCCCGAGGGTTGTAGTAGCTATGTCACTCATAGTAATATTTCTTTGAATGGAAGCTTAATATACAAAAAGAAAACTAAAAAGAAATGATGTACGAAAAAATTCGATCACATTTGATGACCAAGTTTAGCTAATAATCTATAGCTGGCCAGTGGCCACCAGCCTGATGTACAGTAGCTGCTCTCTAACATTCACTCCCCACATCTCCAATGTTTAATGTTTCCCTTTAAACCTTACAACCCAATGAAACGTTCAGATAGGTGTTCACTCACATCATACTACATCCTTAAACATCTTAATAAGCATGTCTCTAGATGAGCTTCAGCTGCTATAGTTTGATAATTACGCTGTTGCAAGTCACATTTTATTCCTATAGCATGTCTGACTACCTACTCCGTATCTCCATACTTACTTACTTACTTATCCCCATTACGCCAGATGGCGCATAGGGCAGCAACAAAGTCCCTCCACTTCTGTCTGTCTTTGGCCATCTTCTCGATGGTTCCCCAGCTCTGGTGGTGCTGTTGTAGTTCCTTCTCTATAGTCCTACGCCATGTCATTTTTGGCCTCCCTTTCTTTCTTTTGCCTTCTGGGGTCCAATGTAGAGCGACTCTTGGGATAGCGTTGGTGTCCATCCTGAGGACATGGCCAATCCAGGACCATCTTCGCCTAGTGATTATATGTTATCTTGTTGGGTAATGTTGAGAAGTTTATTGTTTGCGATGGTCTTGGGCCAGAATATATGTAGGATTTTGCGCAGGCATGATGTGTGAAAAGTGGATAGTTTGTGTATGTCACTTTCTGTGGTCTTCCAGCATTCCGCACCGTACAGTAGTGTCGACAGTACGCAGCTTTGGTATATCCTTAGTTTTGTTTTTGTTTTGTATTGGCTTGTCCGTATCTCCATATGTGTGAGAAAATAACTATTTCATACATGTTTTGTAACTGTATTTTTTTTTTTAAAGAGAGAAAAATAACCAGTTTAATTACATTATGTGTAAGAAACATCATGAACAAAGACGTTCACATGTTGTTATTGATTCTATGATGTCACTCTTTAAAAATACGAGCTCCCACAAAATGCACATGTACAGTATAATTTGTTGCCTCAACCTGAGTCTGGACTTTTTCATCCAGTGTGTTATGTGCACTCTGGCATTTTAAGAGTAATGTCTTTTCGACTAATTAGAATAAATTATGACATATCGTGCAAAGTAACACACTATGCAGTCCACATTTGTCAAGTGGCGTCTGCTGACTATAATCCAAAAATAATTACTTTATTTCATGATTTGGCAATGCCTTTTATTGAACTTAATTTAACATTTTATAGATTGAAAAGTGAAAACAAAACCTGTCTTGTTGTGAGTGTTGTAATATAACTTTGTTTATTTTTATTTATCCACTAGAGGACGATAAAAAACTGAACACAATACAGATCATTAAAAGGACTGACTACTCAGTGGATACACAGCAATGGAGCATCATCAAACACAGCGAAAGGCTTCAACTCTACAGCTTCAACCTTTTGGCTCCTTCCAATCGTAACATTGATGCAGTCAAAAATATTCCACCTTTAAACTGGGGCACAATCTTTTCACATTAGTGCAAATCTGTCATTAAAAGATGGATGTGTGCTCTGCGCAGGGAGCCTTGTCTTCGGCCGTGTCTCAGCCTCAGTGTGTAACGTTACTCTGGTTGTTTTGTCCCAGCGCTAATGGAGAGAGTGCACTGAGAGAGATTGATTATGCAACCTGAAGTGCCGCAGGGCAACTTCAATCTGGAAGTGCTTAAAGTACGCAGCGAACCACAGTGATTCCTTCAGGGCAAATTGAAGGAGGCATGATCTGACAAAAAGGAATTTCAATTTGTTAGATGTATTCCTTCAGACAAATGCTTCCCATGCAACTTCTGTTTTCTGGGTCCTTGCTTTTATGGCAGTGGACAATCTTGTGTAAGTACGCTAGGGGAATTATTTCTTTCTCTGATCTTGAATTGTTTTGTTGTTGTTGAGCACTTTGGCTTCTTCAAGTTCAAACAGCTTAAATTATTTAGAACAAAGCAGCAGTTAATACTTTCGGAGCCGCTGATGAAACATAAAGCTAACTCCTGTCCTTATCGTAAAATCTCCCTCCTTAAAACAACTTTTTCTCAAAATGCAGAAGAATGTTAACTAGCCCAGCACAGTGTTTGTGTCTGTGAGAGTGTTTTTTGATACAATAAGCTGTATTCTTCTGAAATTAGCAGGTCAGATTCATTAATCATAGCATCTGAGGGCTGCTTTGAACTATCAGGCCAGGTCATTAAACCCAGCCTGTCTGGGGCGCGAGCGGGCGACACGGAAACACTTTGGAGAGCGCTGGTTCGCCCAGACACAAGACACACTATTAATGGCCAGAGAGAGAGAGAGAGAGAGTGTGTTTGTGTGTGTGTGTGTGTGTGTCACCGATGGCCACTTCTCAGAGTGTTACTCTCAGGCTCAGTGTGGGCTTAATTTGGAGAAATAACAACATGAGATGGGAGCATGAAAAGGTCATGAGGGTGGGAGGGGGAGTGGCGGGAAAGGGGATTTCAGAGAGTGTGTGTGGCTTTTTATGAAAGGTGAGCGGTTCTGTGTTCGTGTGTGTGTGTGTGTGTGTGTGTGTGTGTGTGTGTGTGTGTGTGTGTGTGTGTGTGTGTGTGTGTGTGTGTGTGTGTGTGTGTGTGTGTGTGTGTGTGTGTGTGTGTGTGTGTGTGTGTGTGTGAAATTTGTTCTTCGTGCAAACGTCCTTGATGCAGAGTGCTTCACAGAAATGTAAGGAAAGAAAGATGGAGAAACTGAGAGGTGTGTGTGTGTGTGTGTGTGTGTGTGTGTGTGTGTGTGTGTGTGTGTGTGTGTGTGTGTGTGTGTGTGTTTTCTATCTATTCCTCTTCTCCCTTCTTTCCCTCCGTCCTTTTTGCGGCCTTTTAAGCGCTGCCGTCCTCACAACCACCGGAAAGTGAAATCCTACCCCCCGATCATCGCTCCAACGCGGCTCAAATGTGTTCCCATTTAAGGTGAGGCTCACCCAACCGCTCTCTGTGTGGCTTCCTTTTAAAACCAACTTAATCAGGCAGGAATTTGGGTTATTAGGGTCAGGGACACTGGGAAGTTGCCTTAGTGAGAAACAAAAAAGTGAAAGAGAGCGAGAAGGTGAGGACACAGATGTGTCGCATCAGGAGGCTGTCTCTATCTCGGGGCTCATGGGAAAAACAGGCCCAGGGCCGCGGATGATGGTGTCCCATCTAATTTACCTGATCGGGTCACAAGACACGTATAAGTCTGTTGAATTGTGGGGTTTTATGTGGGTAATTAGTGCTAACTGCACATAAGCTAAACTTTGCAGTGACCCTGCACGCTTAATCTTGTAGAGGCCGTTACATCGTGGAAGTTACAGCTGATGTGGAAAATCCTACAGGAGGTTTATTACACCGCCTCACTGTACAAGAAAAAAAAAACCTCTGACTGATACAAAGAGATCCAATGAGGCAACAAACACAAGCAGCCAGACAGTATTACAGTTTGCATTCCCTGATGTTTTTGGCAACTTGTGAGCAAGAGAACAAGCTGTAACCAATGACACAGATGTTGTAGCAAACATGTCAGAGATATTTCATTTTTCCAGCAACACTAGAGTTCATTCAGTCTAGTATTCAGACCCTTTTTGTTCTGTTTTTTGTCCAACAGCTCCTTAAGGAAATATCCATGTCTTTAGCTGCTAAATGCTACAATATGTTCACCAGAGAGATGCTAACTGTTTCTGCCGTATGGTGCTGGGCAGGTAGTGTACAGAGGGTTCACATTTTTTTTTTAACCGAAAACAGCTGGTGACTGTGTGTGAAAACGAGGCTGCTGAGTGCTGAGAATGAAACAAAACCGTGGAAGTGCAGCCCGCAAAACCAAAACAGTTGAATGAAAGATGCTAAACTGGTCCATGAAGCTGAGGGTGATAATTGGTAATGTGTAATTCTGTTTATCACTACAATCATCATCATCTCTCACAGTGCATACGGTTTACATAAAAAAATCTAGATCAGTGTCGATCCAAATCTCAAACCTTGTTACACTTGAACAATAAAATGATTTCCATTGAAGTTGACAGACAGACAGGTTTTTGTACATACTTATTATCAGCAGCAGCAGCAGCAACATTATTATCAAATTTCAGGTGCAACCAGTTTTGGTTTTACCTCCAAACGAGGCGGATCAAATGGGGATAAGTGTTGGTTTGGTAAAACCTGTGTTAGCACATGTGCTTCTTGCCCTGTGGGACCTATTTTCAGAACAATTGTTTCAGCAATGTCTCTGTTAGCATAACCACAAAAATATTCTTTGACTTTCAAAAATAAGTTGCATAAATCCCAGTTATCCTTTAATTGCTGTTTATTCTGTATTACACCACACACACATTTTTTTTATTGTTCTGCACATATAAATAGACGTTGAGAAATAAATAATCCACTTAGCTGGTTTATTCCATCCCGCGTTTCCTCCCCACTAGTGTCAGTGACTCCAACCACTAGTGGGAAAGTGACTCTTTTTTCTTCTAATGAAATGTCATTGACAGATTGATGGAAACTATGACGCCATGAGACTCAATCAAGGGATCTTGGCAGGAGTTGATCGCGTGCCTAACCAGCAACAATAACAGCTATTATATGTGGCATGTAAGCATTGAAATATGTCATAACAGAAACATGTAAACATGAAAGGAAGAATTTGATTTGCATATCTGAAACTTGTACAATACCAGAAGGTGGGTGGAGCTTCATCTACATATTTCACAGTGTGTGCTCTGAACTCCATTGGATATCCCTGTGATATATAAATTAATTTCTTCTGCTGTATTAGAGGCTCAGATCCTCTCATGGAGTCAGGTGTCTGTGGTGCTTAAAATGATGACAGTAGCTCTTTCTTTCTCTCTGTCCGTGGTAATAATGCTGTCAGGGCTGCAGCTTGAGGTTAATGTGCTGGTCATGGATGACGTTTTTATGTCTCGTAGGAAACGTCCATTTTATCGTGCTTGTTGTGACCCAGTGATCCCAGCGCTCCCGTGACCTGTAGTAACTCTCCGTAGCACCTTTGGCAACTTGAACCTGCACATATGAGGGCGTTAATCCAGAACTGTTCCTCTTCAGACACACTAAAAGTGCTTCATCTGGCCCACTGAAGAGCAATTAGACATGTTTCTCTGTAGTTCTCTTTGGTGTGGAGAGACGGCTTCAGGGTCAGTGAGGTAAATCACTAATCACTCAGGTTTGTCATCAGGAAACCAATAAGTTTTTCCTCTAATAGGGTCTTCTAATGAGGTCCAGGCTGAACTATCTAAGCCTACAGGCAGTGCCTAAAAGAGGCACTGTTCTCCTTGATAGTTAACCCTGCACAAGCTGGTCACCAGCAAAATAATCACAGTGATAATGAAGATGTATCTATGAACCTGTCATTGATAAATTAAATTGTGTCATGTTATACAGTTGATGTCGGCACACAGTCGCCTCGTTAATAACATCTGCATTCATTTGGAGCTGTGTCAGTGGAGTCACTGACCTCCATCTTTTCTTTAGCTGCTAAATGCTCCACTATTAAAGCCAGTCTCTTCACTTTGCTGAGGAGGTTGTGAACACTTGTGTGCATTAGCGTGTTTTCACTGAACACAGCTTCCTGCTGGTCACAACAAGGCTAATAGACTGGAAGCAAGACATTAAGGTGGCACAAAAAACACAAAGAAACACTGAACTAAAAGATGCCAATTGGCCTTAGGAGAGTCTGGTGTTACTAGCAATGTTAATAGATGAAATGAATCAGAGCAGCTTTAAATATAATTGATTAATCATTAAAATAATTTGTAACACATTACTTCTTCTTCATTCAACAACAGGCCTAATTTGTTATAATTAAATCACAATAAACCAATGACAACATTTCCCTTACCCACTCTCCTTCCAAAGATTCAAGCTTATTTAGTTATTCTACACAAACCACCAGCACATTTGAGAAATCTCACCCTGCTCCTGACACATTGTTCTGCCCACCAGAGCTTCTCTCTCCTGCTTCACTCTGTTTCTGGCCTGAAAGAGTCTCAGACACCTACGAGATAGTTTAATAAAACAGCCTGGTGGGAGAAACGTAGAGAGAGGGGAGGTCAGACAGATTCACCCCCTCTCCTCACCAGCCTCCTCCAGGCTCTATAGTGTCCACACCTCTGATAGTGATTACGGCTGCCTCCTTGTGTGTGTGCGTGTGGGCATGTGTGTGTGCCGGAGCTGGAGAGTGTGAGAAGGTGAGGGAGATAGCGACTTTATATACTTTATTGTGGCAGAGAAAGGATTATGAGAACAGAAAGAATGACTGTGTGGTCGCACCAGTGTGTGTGTGTGTTTCAGGGGGGCTTAAGGTAGGGGGCCTCGCAAGCCTATCTGAACCGAGGCATGGGACCTGCTATCTGTTTCTCATTTCAGCGCAGCTCTGTGGTTTTCCAGCAGTGACAGGCCTCAGAGTGGAAACTGGCACTAACGAGCAATTACATCCTGCCTGCCTGCCAGGGATTATGGGATTACAGACTGACTGGGCTTCAGTCTGCGCTCCCTTTCTGCACTCTCATTTTGTCATTCCCTCTCTTCCCCGTGTTCACCTTGTCTCTGCTTTCAGGCTTCTGCCATTCAGTGGTTCAATTATCTTTTTCTCATTTGTCTTTCCCCTGGACAATAACCCATTTCTCTATTTTTAATTCTCCTCACTCTTATCATGTGATTTTCTTTTTTTTTTATTATTATCTCATTCCCTCTATCGCTCCTCCTCTAGCTTTTTCTCCTTTGACTTTGTGGCTGCCTTGCATACTTAAGGCATGCTGTCATTAACTGCTGAAGAGTGAAATTGGTTTAGTCGGGAAAGGGGAGGATAGTTCGTTTAGCGAAGAAGACATTCAATGTGAAACATTAAATGAAGCGTAATGAAAATGAGAAATGGGGAGAGGAGAGGAGAGAAGGATAAAGGATGAAGGTGCAGTAAAACATGACTCCCTGTCATCATATTAGTATCTTAAAAAGTTAAATGAGGTCTGTTTTTATCGCTCCAAATCCGAAGTTTGCCCTGCAAGGCTTTTCCTCAGAATCAACCTTGGATTCAACCCGTCTGAATTTGAAGGCTTGGCTTTACAACTGACAAATTGCCATGGCATTAAACTTTGTCAACAGAGCACTACAAGCCAGATTTAAGTAATGTCACACAACCAGTTTCAGTTTCCACACTGTTCTGGATGCATATATGCAGAGCTGTGGGGCACATGCATGTACAGCAGATATCAGCATGCTTTCGTTTTGTTGGACCTCCACTGATTTCTCAGTGTCTGGTAGTGATCAGACGGCTCTCCTGGTGTTCTGCCTCTCTCTCCTGCATCTCCTCTTACACTGCAGGTGTCTTTTATTGAGCCAGCGGTGATTTACTGTACTCTTGTTTTTCTCTTCGCTCCTGCAATCAGGTACCGTGTTAGTGACAGGTTAAAGCTGCAGGTCAGAACATTTCACGTACGTGCACGCGCTTCCAGCGGAGAGCAGCGTGCGTCTCTAATAGGAGTCATTATCACAGAGGTTGGGCTTTTAGAGGGAGGCGAAAACACAGGAGAGCTCATAGCTTTCACTTTTTTTCACAACTTGAGAGGTTTGTGGAGGCTCTGAGGACAAAGCTCAAGTCTGAGGGAGTAATAGTATACAGTAGGCACATAGATCACTAATCAGAAACACATTTTGCTTCCTTGCTCTGCCTCCTTTATGTGTCTCTGTTGGAAATGACAATAATAATAATCTTAATAACATATTTGAAAGTAATAAAGAACATTATATGTGAGAAAAACAGTTTGACAGTGAAGTTTGTAGACTCTGTGCCAAATGCTTGACATATGTTTAAGTTGTACAACTTGAATTTTGTGCCTTTGGGGCATAATTGTTACAGACTTATACAGAATTTAGACTGAGTCAATCTAAAGAGCTGAGAGAAAACAGGGTTTAAGATGTGCTGCTTCTTTTTCAACTCTAATGTTCCTTTTTTTTTTTTTTACCAAGACTTCTCTGCTAAGCTATAAAACTAGTTTATCTGATACTTTTTTATCCTTTGTGGTGAAATGCCTTATCCATGTGGCTTGAAAATCAATTTAAGTTCAATCAATAATCAAGATATCGGAGCATCGGATTTCATTCCAAAATGACAGGAAGCTGACTAAAGCAGTTTTAGCTTGAAAATGTTAATTTCTTCTTACGTCCTGAACGACTATAAAGCTCTTAGCTAAGGCTAACTTACCATTTTAAAACCTTTTTTTCTAACTCAGTTAAGATGCCGTTTCCCCTCCAAACAATTCACTCATTTCTATGCTGTAATAATTTTCATGTTGTAAGAAGCCAAAACACGTGACTCATGTGTTAACTCAGGTCTTAGTTTGTTGTAGGCTACTTGAGCTTTAGGGCCCTGCAGTCTGAACAATAATATCACATGATAGGATTAAGGTTTGAATGCTGACAATATCATATATAAAAACTCCCTGCTGTAGGATATACGCCTGCTCAGTGCACATTTTGTTGAGTGAGCTGACTTCCTTCAGTGCTGGGAGCTTCTTTTACCTCATAAATATCCCCAAAAAGAAATCCTTGTCCATCCCCTCCAAGCACTTAAACATTATTTGGAAAAGCAATTCTCAACAGCAGAATAAACTCTGGGAATAGAAGCTCACTCCGGCTTTATGGCTTTTACCTGCTTCAGGAAGGGCTTACCCACTTAACTAACTGTGAACAACAACTGGAGCGCAGAGGAGCAACAATGTAAATGGAAGGTGACAAGAACTCTGCTCTCCCCGCTGCAGACACACAGACTGACAACCTGAACGCTTTAATCAACCAAACAAGGAAGAAACACATGCTCACCTTTCTAAACACACACAGAACGGCCCACATGCAAGCGCTGGATGTGAAACTGTACATACACACATCATCAGCAGGCCTGTGTCAGTCTGGAGCTCTTCAGGACCGGTGGTGTCCCGCTCCTTTTAATCCTCTCTCCACCCCTCCTTGACTCACCCACCCACCTCATCCCCTGAAAAGGCTGGAGGCGTCAGGCTGTAAACAGCTCCAGCGTGCTGGGGTGAAATGAACCAGCAGATAGGCCCATGTAGACTCCCTGCTTTGCTGATCTAAAAGAGGCTAAACACTCCCAGCTGTTGCATTAGCAATTTCGAATGGCACCTCTCCTGAGACCAGGCACGGATCCGTGGCCCTCCGTCCCTCCTCACACCGCCGTGAGGTTTTAAATCAGCTCTCAGACAAGGAGTCAGCGCAGTTTGGTTTTAGGTTGCAGCAGTGGCCTTTCTGTCTGTCTGTGTCTCTGTCTGAATTATGCTCAGTTTGTCTCTGCTAGTCCTCTCCTTCGCTCTCCCCCTCTTTCAGTGTCTGTAACTTCACTTTCCCTGGCTTCAGCTGGAACATGCAGGATTGCATAAATGCATCAACAGGTCTTATCGTGACCTGTGATCCTGAACGTCTTGTCAGTCTTCCATCTCAGCGCGCAGACAGAACTGCTGGGATTGTTTTGGACTTTTAAATAAACATGGTACACTACATATCGGTGAGATCTACCGACACATGAACAGAGTACGCTCGAATACGCTGTTATGGGCATATGATGTTGCTGTAGTTCAGTACCAAGGTTATACAAAGCCTCTTGGAGATGACAGATCTGGCTTCAAAGGTGGAGTAATCTGTAGGCAGAAGGCCTTTTCACCTGACTAACTTTGCTTTTTTTTTTTAAAGTAGAAGTTACAAAGTTTTTTTCAAAGAGAAAGGAAAGTGAAAGAGGTAATAAAAAGTGGCAAAGAGGACAGAGCAAACAAACCACAAAGTTGTGACACTCTATCAGAGGCAAGATGAAAAGTGGGATTTAAGCACTAATTTGTGGTCCGTTAGACTTGCTCCAAAGCAACAGCACAATTACTCCTAGTTTTCAACTTTCACGTTTGAGCGGCTTGAAATCTCCAGAGCCTCATAGTTGCCAAAGGCCCCCACAACTCTTTATGTACAATGAACCAACAGCAGTTTTCATTCTTATTCAAGTCAGTTATCAAGTAAAATGGACATTTGCTCGGTACGGCCTTTAAAGCATAAGGATTGATAGACAAGAGGCCCGGTTCAACATCTGCAAATACATGACAACCAGGCAAACTCCATCTACTCAGGAAGATCCGAATATGTGATCAAAAGCTCCAAAGCAGAAACTAATGGACTTTGATGTTGTTTTTTCAACTGCTGTAAATGATTGAGTTTGTTTCTCTCTACCATAGACGTATTTGATGTTTTGGATTTACTAGGACAAATCAAACAATTGGAAGGTGTTCCTTTGTACCTTTGTTTGAAATTGTGTTGGACATCTCTGAATGTTTTCTGTCCACCCCACAAATTCTTAAACGCTCTACTTCTTCAGACCTGTAAAAAGTTCTCAAGTCAAACAAAGGGTGAAAAAAGACACTGGTTACAACCAAAGACAAGGGTTTAGAAGTAAACACCATCACTAGACAAAATGCTTGGGAACTCCAGGATGAAATGATTCAGAACAGATTTTTCTTATTGTGGACATGGCCATGAGTATCGTAAAAATGATCGGTTGCTGTAATCATTTACCTCAATGCTACTGTAATGGAATTGGGGAGAAAACCCAGTCATCTTTTGTACAAAGAGGAATCTGTTTAGTAAAGACGCTGATTGAATTACAGCTCTGTGGTCTGTTGGTTGGTCTGTTCACCACATTGGTCCAGACTGAAATATCTCAAGTAGTGGATTGATTCCCATGAAATGTTGTACAGGTATTAAAGCAGTACAAAAGAACTTTCAGTTTTGGTTGAGTTTTGCGGCGCCTGTGGACCAAAGCGGTAGTGTTTTGCCTGAAGGAAGACTCCATTTCCCATGAACACTAGCGTGAAGCCCTGTAAATATCCTGCATTAAAATTAACAGAAGACATCAAAACTAAGTTTCTGTTTCCAGTGGATCATTTCAAAGTGAAAACACAAACATAATCCATTGCTAAAGTGCTGTTTTGCCTGTTCCCTCCTTGTTGTGACTCGCAAAAGTGAAAGTGAAACTTAAGTGAGAGCCGGGTTCCTACCATGCTCCTCAAAGCTGCTTAGTGCCAGAGAAAGAGATACAGACCCCCTCAGGCCATGACAGAGGTGTCATTCAACTTGTTGTAAGTCGATGTATCATCACAAAAGTTATGAAAATATTTTATGAAGGTTGAAAAGTTCCTTAGTGTTGGTTTAATGCGCCCAGAGGATGTGTCCTACAGTGGCTTTTCCAAAAGCAGTGCAGAACTAAAGCAGTTCCTACCCTTGAGTACGTGATGCTCTGACCTCCGCTGACTTTCACATTTACATTGGCCACAATGGAACCTGATGACCTAATGTTACGAGCGCTAGCACAATCCTCCACCCTGCACGTACTATATATAAACATCTGCGTCCGTGACACTTCTTATCACCCATCCTGCATCTCCGTGGTTTTTGTCTGGGACCTCCGCGAAGTGCTCTCGCTATGCCTGGTTCCCCGTGCTTGTGCCTCTGCCACAGGAATAACCCTGAAGAATGCCTTTGACAAGTATATCTCAGATGCTGCCTTTTGTTGCTGGACTGGAGCTGTTTGCAAGGATGTATGAACCGACAAGCCAACACTAGCCACACTGGCTGGCAGCAAACACTGGTCTTTTACTGAAGCAGCAACAAACATGCTGTCCTCGTGCATTGAGGACGTGATTTATGTGACACGTCGGCTTTCTCAGGGGCCCGTGGGACTGTTTTCTTTTACAGTATATGGACAATTGTGAATGTATAGACATCATATTGCCCGCATGTTGTGCCCTTAGTTTATGTTACCCTTTTCAAAGGGGGTTCTGGGAGGAGAAAAGCTGACAGAGTGAAGGCTTGTTCTTGGTCTTACATTCCTCTCTCCCTCTCTTTCTCTTTCTTTCCAGGTGGGACCAGATGGAGGGTTCGGAGGAAGGATAGACAGGAGATTACCTCTGTAATGTCAGCGAGGGCCAAGGTTTGTCAGACACAAACGTCACTGCCAAGAAATCACAGCCTTTCTGTGCTTTTTCCTGCTCTTATATTCTGTCACTTCTACTCTCTGCTCTCTCTCTCTCTCTCTCTCTGCTTATTTGCTATCAATCCATCTAAAATCACCATCTCTGCAAACAATCACCGGCCTTATCGTTTTTCATTTCCACTGTACAAGCGGCCACTATAAACCAGGAGATGACTTATGTGTAGGTATAAATTGTTAATGAAATCCATCCCCACAAGGCTCAGGCCTGAGCTTTCCATAAGTCCATCTCAGCACCAAAGCTTTCATTACTAAATTATAAGCCATTGGACAAAGCTTGATCCGGGACGGAAAGACGGCAGAGTTATTTGACTTAGGTCGTGCTGAAGAGTAAGTTAGATCACTTTTGATGAAATAGGCTTAAGACAGATCTTTGGAAGAAGTCTGTGGGGTTTATGAGATCTTCTGGGTATTATCTCATTGTCTTTTGTTGTTTTTATATCTGTAGCACAATTGTAGTAAAGGCATTATGATATTGTAACATAAATATGTGACTAAACAGAGGAAAGATTCCCCTGAAGAAATGTAGGGCTAAGCCGCACTATAATCCTGACTTATCAACAGGTAGTTCAGTGTGTACACCATCATGTCAATATGCCAAATATAAAACTACAGCCAATAAGCTTAACTGAGCATAAAAACTGAGAGCAGGCGGAAACAGTTACTCTGGTTCTCGTTAAAGAAACGCCAAATTATTATTTCATTAAAATAATATGACATTGATTGATACATTTGCATGAACCTTGCTCTACACTGTTTAAGTGTCTTTCAGCTCATTGTTTTGATTTTATGGCCTGGATATTTGCTGTTTTGGTGCAACTTGTTGCTTTTTCAGCATTACACACAAACACAGAAAAAAACAAGGTCTGCTAAATACACTTTACACAACTCGTCCAGCAGCACATAGCAGATCAATCAAAGTTATCAGTGAGCCTGTTTTAGCATGTTTATATCATCTTACCAAAAGTCATTGCCAAGTCAGTTTTCTTCCTGTCAACTCACACGGTCTTTCTCCAGAAGAGCTGAGCTCCACAATCTCACTTTCACATGAAACGGCTTGATGTGTTTTTATCCATTTTCCAATAATCCACCCATTCTTGCCTCATAGCAAGAGGATTCTGGGTTCAATTCCCAGGCCTGGGGCCTTTCTGTGTGGTTTACATGTTCTCCCTCTACCTGTGTGGTCCCTAGTCGTGTCCTCCGGCTTCCTCCCACACTCCACAAAAACATACAGTACATACTAGGTTGATTGGCGACTCTAAAACTGGCCATACTGTAGGCATGAATGTGAGTGTGTGTGCATTTAGTTTCTCTATATGTCAGTCCTTTGATAGACTGGCAACCTAATCTGCCAGAACCCCGCATGGCTAGATCGATGGATGGCTAGATGAAGTTGTGACACTCACAACAAGGTACATCCAGTCAGCAACAAACCAGGCATTAGCCTACAAGCTGTAACTTGCAGACTTTCAGTCCCATGAGATATTGACACAGATAGAAAACCTTGAAGTCAACATAGTACAAATATAAAAAAGATTCCAGTAAATGTGATATAACAGTGACAGGTAGAAGTACAAAAAAAATAGCTATTTCCAGCACATCATTAAGTGGTTAAAGAGTACCGTAGTAACAGAGGCCATTTCTTTTACAATAGGTATTACCAGTTTTGAATTGAAATGAATAGTAGTCCTGGGTGAGTTTGAAATGGAATGACCCTTAAATAAATCCCTCAGATCCTCCTGTGCCAGCTCACACGTGCCGTCTGTGTCCTGTAGGTGCTGCTCTGGGTGCTCCTCTCTTTGCTGCCTCTATCGGAGGGAGCTCACATGAGGTCCGGTGCTGCTGGTGTGAGATCGGACTCGGGCCACGCTGTGGGCCTGCTGGGAGGCCAGGAGGAGCGAGAGCTTCCTGTGACGTTGCCAGAGGTGGTAGAGGACGAGGAGCAGGAAGACGACAGTGACCCCTACTCTACTTGGCATGCTCTATACGGTACTGAAGCAGTAATTTATAGCACGCCCGCTTCATCAGGCAGTATAAGAATGGAAAGAGGGCATGTGTCTGGAGATTGTAGCTCAGTCATCTCTCAATATATTTACATGTAATTCAAAAGGTGACAAGTTAAGTTAAAGGTTGCATTTGAATGATGCTGCTTAAAATGACTCTGAATAAATGCTGATATTCACTCCTACTCTGTGTTCACCACTCCTCTTTCTTCTTCATTTCAGACCCATTTGTAATGGATGAGGTGGATGACCATCCCAGCAGTCGCTGGGCGGGGCGCTCTCCACGCTCCTCTGACCCCACAGAACCTCAACCCAAGGGATCACAGAAGAAAAGGAAGAAGAGGAAGAGGAAAGAAAAGGAGGAAGAAGAAGAGACAGGAAGAAGAGATAAAAAGGGTAAAGGTAAAAACAGGCGGCCGAAGCAGAGCAGCAGGGACTGCCGTGTGGAGAAGAGAGAGATGAGAGTTCGCGACCTTGGCCTGGGGTTTGACTCTGATGAGATTGTCCTCTTTAAGTTTTGCGTGGGCTCCTGCCAGTCTTCAAGAACAAATTACGACCTGGCACTGAAGACGCTGCTGGAAAATGGGTCACTGCCGCGGCGCAAGGTCAGCAGCCACCCCTGCTGCCGGCCCGACCGGTACGAATCGGTTTCCTTCATGGACGCCCAGACCACGTGGAGGACCATCCAGTCGTTATCTGCCGCAAGCTGCATGTGTATGGGCTGAAGAGATAAACGAGGGACAGGGTGATGGGAGCGGGTGTCACCCATCCTGAAGGGAGAGGAGTCGAGGGGCCTGGACGTAGGAAACAGCCAGAGGGGCGCTGCCATACACACAGAGCAGAGGAAGTGATGAAGGCCACTTTATTGGCTTATCTGTGGTGTATTTCCAGTTGAGGAGGAAGAGGTCTGGGTGCAGCTGGACGACTGAGAGTGAAGGTCAAAATCAGAGACTGAGGAGGAGGTCATCAGGGAATCGCAGTCTGGATTTACAGTTGCATCATCAAAGGACGAATTGTTTTCAACTGAATAACTGGCAACGAATGCAGGATACAGTCAGTTATAAGTCACAGAGGAGTCTCTTTGTGAACGTGACTGTTTTAATTTGACATGGGCGAGACCTGAGGGCTGAAGCTCAAAGACGCCGGTGAATGACTGACACTGTTTAAACTCTGGTTCCGACTAAAAAGACTTGTAGGATTTTCACTGTTCGTGGCAGTGAAACCAGTTCAACATCATGTTTATCACACACAGACAAACAGGGACATTGGTATTGCATTGTTTCTATGTTCAGGTGAACTCAGCCAAATGGATGCCATGCATCTTCATGTATTACTGTATAAAAGTAAGATATATTTATTTCTGATAAATTATTTATTTATTATAGCTTCATATGAGAGCTGTTTTTATGAACTATAGATTGTAGATAAATATCTATTTATTGCCCAGAATCAGATTTCACGTCGACAGTTACTTCTGCTCGCATACAGGACGTACATTTTGTTTTTTGTCTTTTTTTTAAAGGTGCTGATTTTCACATTCATTAAACGCCTCATGAACCTGATCTGATCAGCTGATTCAATAGCTCAGATGCAAGTTACGTTTCTGAAATTAGCCGAGTGACTGTATCAGCCAGCGAAATCACCCAGAAGCGCAGATGTTACAATTCATCCCAGGGAGACAAGTTAAAAATACAAATAAACAGACATCAGGAACAAAGTGACCCACAGTGAAATGATGTGGTTGCGCTTCGCTGACAATTTTCCTCAAGAGCATCTTACACACTTGAGAGGTGATCTTTAGTTTTGTGATGCACTCTGGGTAATGACATCAGCTCCTTTCCAACAGCATAAAGGAAACAGGAATTAAGTTTTAACATGTAGAATGTATGTACAGCAAACAAGTGAAACATTTATACTACAAAACCTCAACATGTCTCTTTTTAAATGGTCAAGTAATTGAATTCAGTATGTCACATTATTATTATTATTATTATTATTATTATTATTATTATTATTATTATTATTATTATTATTATTATTATTATTATTATTATTATTATTATAAAGCTTCCTTTATTTTTGTATGGTATTATCCTCTAAGGGAATAAAGTTTTTTTATATATATATATATCTTCTTGCCACTGGTTACTTCACATCTTACACAGATTGAAACTGATTTCAGAGGTGGTTTTCCAGAAGTGACTTTCATAGTGATTTTTTTTCCTGCTAACAGAATCAACATCATTTTTCCCAGTTCAGTTTTACACGGGGCTTTTAGTGTTGTAGCGCCACCTGCTGTTTTAAAATGAACATCAAACGTCGATCCCGTGGTCCCCTGGTGGAGCTGAGGAGAGGCTCTCCTGCCACCTGTCTGTCAGCTGAAGATGGTGAGTGTAAAAAAAAAAAAGTTTCAGTATTGTTTCCAACAACAGAGACTCGTCAGTGTACACTCTTCACTGTGACTTTATTTCTTTGCACAGACCCACAGCTTACAGCCACAACATGTTTTTGGTTTAAAAATGTGATGTATTTGTTTTTGCTATTTACACCTGCAAATATCAAAACATTACATGTAAATGTAAAATATAAAACGAGATAAACGAGATCCAAAAGGTCCATATTCAGTTTTCCCTGCATCATGCAACACTGTCAAATGGCACAGAGCAAATTAGCAGCATAGAGGTTACAAAAAAAGTATGAAATGTAACAACACGTAAAGAGCAATCGTGAATTGTGAATGGCACATACAGTATGGATCTATACAGTGTATCAAACACTCAGTGTCACATATTTGTACCCATGGGGTATGATGATAATATGGATACATTTCCATGTTTGGAAATGTTCACCACAGCTTCATCGAAGTTGGACTCCTCTATAAAAAAAAAAGAAAAAAAAGAGAGAAGTCACACCACCCGTCTACCTGCATCTTTACATGTCCACCAAGTTTACTGCAAACATTCAGGCAAAAGAGGTGAACGGTGAATTACTTTAAGCCAGAGGTTTCCTGGGTTTCACTTCCACTCATTGTGGTTGAGGTGCTGGAAATGTAAAACAAGACGTGTCATAAAGACAACGCCTCAATCAATTGCACCTGTGACCGGCATTAAAATACTTCAAAAATAAAGCCTAAATTAAATTTAGAGACTTCTCTGCAGCAGGTTTCATCATGTAAGAGAAATGTAGAGTTGTATCGCTGGCAACCCTCATATATTTCTCACAGTTAAATTAACAACCAATGGTCTGCAGACGGATCAGCTGCCACACTTATAAACTTCTGTTGACTGATAACAAACGTCCATCAAAGGCATTTGGCTGACTGACAGGAGCTCGGTGTGCTGAACGTGCAGGTGACGACGTCCACTCCTCTGGCCGACCTGGACGCCATGATCTTCTGTGTGGAGTCAGCCGCGTCCTCCTCCTCCTCCTCATCACAGCCGAGGATCGCGGTCGACTCGACGCTGAACGGGTGAAAGTTGACTCGGGCGGTGTCGTACTCCCACGCTTGCCTCAAGGCGAAGTCTGTGAAGGAATCCTTGTTGACTGACACCTGTTGTTCCACGTCGTTCCTGCTGGCTGTGCGTAATGACGCGTAACTGGTGTCATTGCTGTGTAAAGACGGAGGGGAGTGTTGACCTCCTACCCAGCCTATGTTGTCTCTGCGGCCGTCCTTGACCTGTGCCACCACCGTCTTCAACCTCTCACAGCCCTTTAGCAGCAGGTTCTTCCGACACAAGATGTACACCCAGGGGTCTAATATGGGGTTGAAGGAAGCGAAGCGGATCGCCAACAGGTCGCTCCGGTAATTAGGCTTCCCCCCAGCAGAAATATAGGCAGGGTCATAGATCTGGTTGACGAAGATTCGCACCTGTCAGGTAGAAAACACGTTGAGGGACAATGTAATATACGTTTTTAATAATAAAATACAGCAGATATGAATACAGTTCAAACACAGTTGGAGTATAGAGCAGTTTGTTGAACTCACCACTAAAGGAATGGAGCAGACCAGGAAAACTATGGTCATGAAGATCAGAAGCCAGAACATTTGGATCTCCGCCGCTGAGGTGACGGACGGCAGCCGGGGGAAGAGGCGACGTGAACCTCCGTGCTCGCACAACTCCGTCCTCACTATTCCTGTTCTCTGGTTCATCCCCACCAGCGACCTGCACACCGCCAAGTTACAAAAAACTGTGACTGTGATCAGCACCAGCATCACACCGCCATACAGGAAGGAGTAGCAGGCTCCGAGTGGATCCGCCGCCCTCCAGTCCAAGAAACACCAAGTCCCAGGAAAATGCCTGACGTGCTGCCCGAAGCCAAAACTTGGCATAATGCACAAGACGATGTTGGCAAGATAGGTGGCCATTAGCGCAAAACGCGCCATTGACCGGTCTATGTGCTGGGAGTAGAAATACGCATGGTTGATAGCCAGGTATCGCTCCACGGCCATTGCGCACAGGATGGACATCCCCGCAGACCCGAAGAAGAGCATGGAGAAGGAGAAGAAGTGGCAGAGCAGCGCTCCTCCCGGCCAGCGGCTGGCCACGTATGTGGCGATGACCACCGGACTGGTGAAGCATGTGCCCAGCAGGTCTGTGATGGCCATGCCGCAGACCAGCGTGTAGAAAGTGGTTTCCTTCTGCTCCTTTTTGGAGATGCACAGCACAACTATGGCAATGAGGTTCCCCAGGACTCCTACGGCGAACATCGTGGCTGAAGTGACCAGAGACTTGGACTCCAGCCGGAGCGTGCGGTTGTGGCTGAGAGAGAGAGCAGAGAGCGGCTCAGAAATATTCGCGTCCAGTTCTTCAAACCCAAACGTGTCGTTGATCATTATTAAAAGTACAATAACTTTCTGTGGTGTTAAACGTTGCTTTGGGAATTTAAAGCTCTACTCAGAATAACTCATCATTGATGTTCAAATTACATCCTGTTTCTGACGGAGCATGAGGTGCACCACTCTGAAGTGTCTCTTCTGTTGTGTTTTCAGGTTTGGCTCCCGATGCGCCCACATGAAGGTGTGCGTCTGGCTGTGTTTACACCGCTCCGTGATGCGGGTTTTTAAAGCTGTGTGCTGATGTCAGTGCGGTGACGTGCAGGCTGGGAGCGCGGCTGCCCCGGCTTCCCAGGATCACATTTCTGCAGCCAAAGTGTCATTACCCGACACTTGTCACTGCTCGCCACGAATTAGCCCCTCGGGTAAAATGCCAGCTCACAGTTAACCCAAGAGCCAACATCTGGTATCATTAGCTCAATAACTCAAAAACGCAGAGGTGTCAAAACATTCCGTAGGCTACTTGTAGAAGTACAGATACTTGTGTAAAATAAAAATAAAAATACTCTAGAAGTACTACTGATTCAACTCCTTTACTCAGAAAGTACAGGTACAATTAAAGTACAATTAAAATGATTTTTTTTTGCCATCAATCAAACAATGAAAAATGCGTCAGGTGCGCAACCTCGGTCGGCACTCTCACCCCTGATCGTCAGTAACGAACCTGTTTTAAGTAGAGATATGTGTGTTCAAAGGAGTAAAAAGTAAAAAGTCGTCAGAAAAAAGTAAAAGTAAAGTACAGATAACCTACATAAAAAAAATCTTCTTAAGTTTCTACAGTAACGAAGTATTTGTACGTCGTTACTCTGCCAAAAAGTGATTTCATCCAGAGTGGCCCTGCACAGTCAGACGCACACATCAGTGAAAAGTCTTAAAAAATTAAAGCCCTTAAGTTGTAATATCTTTACTCAGTGAATATGATACAATATGAATGTGATCGATTGGTTGAACGCCTTCGATTAGAGTGTTGAATAGGAACCATACATGTTCCAAAATTTAAAAAGACGGAAATTGTGCAGATGTTGTCAATCTCGCATTTCAGCACCGAGGTCAGCGCCGTGAACACAATCAGCACCACGAACAGAGACAGTGGAGTGGTCACACACACACACACACACACACACACACACACACACACACACACACACACACACACACACACACACACACACACACACACACACACACCATTTCTGATCTCTTTGTATGACCTCACAGTATGTGAACAGAGCGCTCACGGTCTGATGAGAGTCCAACACGCTGCAGTAAAAAGGCTTCAATCGATCACGTCGGCAGGAACCTGCTTTGCAGAAGAGGACTCCTGGGGACAAAGTGTCAATGCTACTTATTTATATAGCTATTTATGGCTCTGAGGCTGCTCATCTGTATCTGTAGGCTGGTTTTGACATCCGAGCACGGGATGGAGGGAGAACAGGTGTTTTTCAGTCAGGCTGTTTTGAACATAATTATGAACCTCAAACAGAAGTTTGAATAGCCTATAAAAGCACTTTTCAAAAGTCTCGGTTTCTTAACACAAAGACCTATTTTCACAAAAGTGAAGTCAGACTCAAACAGTCAACAATAAACACACCAGCTCAGAGTAACAGATAAGGAGATGAATGAAAAGCTGATTATCTGACTGACACTGAACTAAGAGGAGAGGGGAGTGGCGATTTGTGGGACTTGAAGCGCGACACTCAATGAAGTGCGAAATGGCTATAGGGCTTATCATCGCTGTCTGTGATTAACAGCTCCTGCTGCTTTTCTCTCTCCTATTTATTTTTTATATGCTCCGTAGCCTATACTTTTGGGGGTCTCTTGACGTCATTTCATCTCATTTTAATTGTCTTCGGGGTTTGTTGAATAAATCGTTTGAAAAATAAATATCTTCACATTAAATTGGATAGTCCCATTATAATTTCATGACCAATCCTTATCAATGATTCAGGAGTTCTTCTAAAACAGCCAGTCTTCATCTAGTCTGCATGGTGCATGTCTTCTTCTAACTGATTGGCTGATGATCTCTGACCGTTCCCGCCCACTGCGCCTGCCGGGCTGCGGAGGAGCTGCAGCTCTGTGGGCGCCGATAGGCTCAAAAAGAAAAAAGAAAAATAAAAGGGGGGGGGGGGGGGGGGACACCACGTTTGCTTCGTGCGCTGTTACAGATGTTGCTCCAGGTGTTTCAATAGCGTGGTTTTGTCCTGCCTTCCTGATATTGCGAAGATGTGATCAACTGAGCTACACACTGGCAAGACGCCACTGTGTAGGCTACTGTAGGCCTATACTGTGGCGAAGAGAGGTTAGGTAAAAAAAAAACAAAAAAAAAAAAACAGCTACACTATAAAAATATAAACTGTAGACCATGTCAAGTATCAAAATAATAGCCACATAAGAATGTGCCCATGGTATATATTGATGGATGTTATCGTTAGAGATTTGGCAGGCTTCGATTTTATTTTTTTAATGTTTTATTCATTTTTATTTTATTTATTTTTTACAAATTTCCAAGTTACGTAATCTATAACAATAGGCTACATTTTATAAGTTTATCACATGTTTTATGTAAAATCTTTATCTAAGAAGTAATTTGTTACTGTCTGAAGCCATTCAACAAATGAAGTGGAGAACAAGGTACATTATGTCCCTGTGAAATGTATCAGCTAAAGTAAACATGGACTTTAACACATGGTTTAGGATCGATAATAAGGAAACATTTACTGTATCCAAGTAAAGTACAGTCGCCTCAACATGCAGACTTCTCAAACATGCGTGTGCTTTTTCATATTTCACATATTGCATGTAGTATGTATAATGCATTTAATAGTCATATTGTAATTAGTAAATAAGTAAGTGAGAAATATGTTTGTCCCTCAGTAGCTACTCTCAGTGGCAACAGCAAGACTGCAGGGAAATCGTTCACTGCTCCCTAGAGAGAGAGAGAGAACAGAGGAAATAACCACCACACAATAAGAGTTATACCAATAAAGGTGATAGCAGTAGCAGCAACAGCAATACAAATATTTAAGCTAACTGTATCTATCCCACTAATATAGGCTAAGTAATGATGAAAGCCAATAACAGTGATAACTAATGTAGAATTTATCAGCAGATGTTCGTGAAGCAGAAGGTGGTTTGCAGTTGTCGATCTGGATTTAACAGCTCTGAAAAGAGGAGATCCAGGAGAGAGAGGCACACAGCGTAGGTGTTCATGTGCACAGAACATTTACAGTAATTGAATCAGCAGGGAAACCTGGATTAAACTTTCCATCATGAGTTCAGCTGTTTTATTGAGACTGAGGCCCACTCGCCGTAGACAGGATGGTAACATAAGCCTAAGTTGTGAAAGAATCAGTGCTATCTGAAAGCTAAGGCACAAGTAACAGTATGTTTTACGTTTGGATTTTAAACCCTGAATGGAGGCAGCTGTTCTAATGTCAGTGTGAAGGCTACAGCAGCCTGATAAAAGACTCTGCAGCCACCTGATGTCTTTTTAACTCTAGGAAGAGATGAGACTCCTAAATTTTGGAAACAGAGAGCAGAAGATGGAAGTGTGAGGTTTAAGCAGAACAGACAGGTAAGAAGGAGCCTATGTCAACAAAAGCTCCTTAAAGTCAGATCTTATATGAACAGGAAGCCAATGAGGGGAAGCTAACATTGGTGCAAGGTGTAAGTGAACTCAGTATCTCACAATGCAGCGTGTGTGTGTGTGTGTGTGTGTGTGTGTGTGTGTGTGTGTGTGTGTGTGTGTTATAGGCTGCTGTAAATGGTTAAAGTTGAGATAAATAGTGACAGAGCTTTAGCTATCACAAAGACACTAAATAACTGTCATTTATTGTGTTGCTTATTACAGTATTTAAGAATATTCTTATTTAATTATTTTGAGGTGAATACACCTTACATACCGTATTTATGTTAATGGTACAGTATGTAAGAAATCAAAAGCAACTGGCCGTAAAATCCTCCTAATATGTCACAGAGACTCAGGAATAATATTCATATAACATGATAAACTCACCAACAACAACAGTACAGCCAGAGTATTCGCATTAAAAATATTTTTTTGCAGACTGCAAATCATGTTTATGTTTTGAATTTACGTGTTTACATGTTGCGCCACCTAGCCCTCTCTCCCAGTGGCGTTTCAGCCTCAGTCTGCTTCCACTGAGCTGCCGCTACGGCTGGGAGGAAAAACGAGATCGCTGTGTTTTGAATTTGACTGCAGTAACCGTTTTTGGCCACATTCTTACATATTGTACCTTTAAGTCAATTAAATAAGTTAATGCCACTAAACTGTTGCAAAATATTTTACAGTGTAAGAATTGCATGTAAGTCCTGAAAAATCTCCCTTCGTTTTTCTTTATTGTTATTTTTACAGATCACAGCAGGCATCAATGTCTTGAGGGGGCAGCAAATCCAACAACCTTTGTGCTGGAGAGTTGCACTACAAGTCCTTTGTTATTTGTAAAGTGTATGGACCTTTACACATTGTCAGGTTGAGGCTGCTTCTGAATTGCAGAGGTGGTATAAGCAGCTTCTTCTTCAGGCGGCCTGGCCACATGTGCTTGTCCTTCTTGAGGCATCTTCTTGATGGTTGTGGTCTGGGCTCTGCGAAATCATCAAAGCCCTTCATATGAGCTGCACAGATTTCTTTCAAAGATGCTGGAGTTTTTAAAACATGTGCAGACGCTGCAGCAACAGTCGTCTCTAGATTATTCATCATTGCTTTTGTCCTTCTGTGCAGCACCTTTTGTGACACCCACCGCAATACCTAAGAGTAAGTTCCTTATCCAAAGTCGCCTGACTCAGTGGATATGTGCCGCTCTTGGGTCAAAAAGAGTCTATTTTTACCCTCAGAGAACAGAACTGTGATGTCACAGTCACAATGACGTCAGAACAGAAACTTGATTTCAGAGTGGGGACCTATGACATGATAACTGAGGTTGTAAATAACAGAACTAACAAACTGAGTGGCACATATTTTTCCACTGAGTCAGAAGACTTTTGAAAATGAGGGATTCCCTTTTAGGTGTTGCCAGAACAACAAAGGAAACTGTGGAAGAGACAACTGTTGCTGAAGAACCTGCACCTGTTAGCTATATGTAAGAAATGTATGTCAAGTAATCAGTGTTGCCTGAGACATAGGAATCATGTTAATTTGAAATACTGATCTAACTAAGAACAATAGTGCAGCCAGAATATTTGCATTTTGTGTTTTGATTTGTTGTGCCACCTACCGCTCTTTCCCAATCACGAAGTCAGTATGCATCCAGGTTGCCAGTTACCACTGAGCTGCAAAAAATGTGGATTATGTCTGACATTATACAACATCGCTATGACTGTCAAAAACATACTGACAAAAGCAGAAACGAAACCAGGATCTGCATAGGAGATGCGTTTGCAGATGGCTAAAAGCGGAGAAGAATTTGAGGACATGATCTTTGACTGCAGCAACAGTTTTGGCCACAGTCTTAAATATAGCTCCTTTACATGTCAATGTGAAACGGCCTATACACTATAGAAATAACAAAGGCCTTACAGTGCAACTCTCCAGCACAAAGATACTATACTACTTTTTATTCTGAACTCTTTGAACTTTTTCTTTTCTTTCTTTTTTCTTTTTATTCTTACACTGTAAAACTATGTCTACTACTATCATTAACTTAACATAAACACAATATGTAAGCTGACTCTGTGTTACAGCTCCATTTACAAACATGTCGGCTTTCTTGAAGTAAACAAACCCCTCTGTGTATGTTTGAATAGCCATCTGACGTTGTCTGTGGAAAAAGAAAAGCGGTTTTGTGGGATGTAAACAGCCTAAACAGCGTAAGATCTTTCTGCTCCCATTATACGCTGCTGTGGCGATGCAGGGACGGACAGAACTACTGCATAACAGGAGATTCATTCTTTTAGACCTACAATATTAGGAAACTATAGCCCCAGGTTGAATTTGCCAGGAATTGTCCTTTAACTTTACTGTAAAACAAAAAAAAAAGAAATTAAAATTTCAAGTTTTGTAAAATAAACAACATAATAAATGACACTGGTGTAGTGTTTTTGTGACAGTTAAAGCTCTGTCACTATATATCTTAACTTAGACCATTTACAGCAGCCTATAACACACACACACACACACACACACACACACACACACACACACACACACACACACACACACACACACACACACACACACACACACACACACACACACACACACACACACACACACACACACACATGCAGGATAATGGAATCAGTGGAAATGAAAGAATTCATCATACACAATGCAGGATAGGTCTGTCTAATGGCAGACTGTGGTGGGCTGCGGTTCTCTGTCTCTGTCTGTGTAAGTGGATTCCTCTCCTCTTCTCATGGAGTGATGCCTCCTGGGTCTGTGTGTGTGGCTAGTGGGGGGAGTCTGCCCTCCGCACTGCAATAACCCAAAGCATCCAGACGTCAGTTGCTCTGATTCTGACCCCCCCCCCCACAATCTCTCAGACTCTCACACTACCTGAATGACTCGTAGCCACCCACACGCTTAGCAGACACAGAGTGGGTTTACTAAGGATTGTGTGTGTGTGTGTGTGTGTGTGTGTGTGTGTGTGTGTGTGTGTGTGTGTGTGTGTGTGTGTGTGTGTGTGTGTGTGTGTGTGTGTGTGTGTGTGTGTATCATTGTTCTTCTTCTCAGTGCTGAGATGCTGAGATGAAGCCACTCTGGCTTGTTTAATGGTGTTAATGTTTTGAATGGAGGGCACGCCTCAGTTCCCACTAAGTAATAACAAGAGCTTTGGCGGGTCCTTACTGCTCATTATTCTACAAAACACAGGAATTGATTTCCTGTCTTGAAGGTATTATGTTAGTTAGGTATTGATCAGCATGCAATCAAAAGGTCTCTTTTGATTGCCCCCCCAACTGTCTTACCTACTGACTGCTGATATGCAATTAAGAGAGTTGTATTGTCTTAGGTTAATATGATATCATGTGACATGTTGTTTTTGTCAGTTATGTTGGCTGTTTGGTGTTTAGTTCAGTTTTCCGTCTTTGTATCGTCACTTCCTGTTTTATTTCTTAGTCCGTGTCTTACACCTGTCTTCCTGTCAAGTGTCCCGCCTATGTGATTACATGCCACGCCACTGTGTCTCATTATCCCTCAATAAATTCCTGGGAATCATTCCCCTGTGTTTGTTCGTGCCTGCTCCTCTCAAACCCTGACACAAACTATCACAACTGTAGTGCTGAGAGATGCCATTAGTGGAAGCAGATGCCTCGACATGAAGGAAAAAACTGAAAATTGACACTTTCCATACCACCACTTGCATTTTGTTTTACATAATAAATTGAACAACCAACGGACAGGCATCACGAGCCTGAGATGATCAAAGTCATTGGCTGGACGCGTGGACCTGCGTTGCATTTCAGGATTCGCATGACTGTGTTACGCTGTTGCGTTGTCTATTTCAAAGGCTCTTGAAATGTGGCCCTTGTTCCCTAGCAACAATGGATCCAGTAGGTGGATCTGAGAAGCCAAGATTGAGGCTGAATCTGCAGAGTAAACAGGGATCAATAGGGAATCCGCGCAGACCAGACGGTCTCATTTTGGTTCATCCTTTTCTGTCTGTGTGGTCTTCAGAGGATGTGACCCCTGAATTAAGACACAGGTAGAGACTCCCTGAAGACTGTGGGATTTCACTGATTCTTTATGGATTAAAATAAATTAGACATTAATGATCTTAGATATGCATGTAGGTAGGTGATTGACCTTTTGACCCGAGCTGGGCTAGCTGTTTCTGCTTCACTAACTAACTCCTGTATGTAACATATGAGAGTGTATCGATTCCTAGTAAGGGAACAAACACGCTGACGTTGTCACATCAAACTTTTTTTTTTTTTTTGTATATATTTAGTCAAAACAAGCACATTTTCCATTTTTCTAGCTCTCATTACCAGTGTAACCATAGCAACTGCCATGTTGTAGTTCCACCAGTTTTAAACGAAGTCCATTTGGTTAAATGTCTGTAATGCTGTCAGGCTGCACCGTCAGAAAGACAATGGGTGGCCTACATTCACAGATGCTGAAGTATGAAGCAATTTTTGTGTCATTATTTCTTGCCAGCTGTGGATTAAAAAAACAACAGAGGAGTAGATATTCAAATTTCTCCTTTTCTCTTATGGAGTCAAACAGACACACATAAGACAGATGTGTAGTGAATCACAGAAAAGCGTTGTCTTTGAAATGATCAGGATTTTAGCATTGCTTTAAAAAAAAAAAAAAAAAAAAAAAAGAGAGAGACATTTTGAAAGACTTCAAAAGCCTGAAAGTTGTTGCAGATGTGTGTGAGCAGCTGGAGGATTAATGGATTGCGAGGAAGTGAAATAATCACCTCTGTCCACGTGAGGGAAGAACTGGACCAACAAGAGGTGCAGGAGGCCCAAAGAGAGGACACAGCACAAGGAGAGAGAAGGAGACAGAAAACACAAAACTGTTCACTCCCCTCATTTAGTCGTGCTCTCCTGCTCCCAAGGGGTTCATAGTGACATTAAGTCTCCTTTCTGGGTAAAGTAAAATAAATAAATAAAAAGTGGCATGTGTAAATGGCCCCATGTTGGTGACGTCGGCACCTCTGCTCTAATTTGGTGGTGATGCTTGAGTGTCTTTATGTCATCATGCCGCTGGTGGCAGTGCACAGCTGCGACGTCATCACCCAGCTTTATCTGATTTCTCTTCTCACACCCACAGACGTCCAATCACACCACTGCTCCTGCTGCAGCTTCCCCAGCTCATTACACCAGGGAGGCTAAAGCTCATTTACTCTCTCCACCCTCTCCTATGTTACTATCTTTCTCGCTGGGTCTCTCTCTTTTGTCTCTGTCTTTCTATCGATAGATTTTTTTTAAATATAAATTGTGTTTAATTGTGTCAGTTCATTATTTTGGCTGCTGTTTATTTTTATTAATTTTTTTTTAATATCAACAACCATCTGTATATGCAGGCCTGCACGGTGGTCTATTGTACAAGAGAATACCGTGATAAACATCTGGGGCTCACACATTTCTTCACCTCCCACAGGCACAAACACACACCTAAGCGCAATTACCTTTCAGTTGTCTTAAATGATTAATGCTACCGAACACCAACCTCCCACATATGTCCTACTGCATGTCAGTGTAGGTTAGCTGTGTCTCCTGTTGCATCCATGTGTGCGTCCCACACATCTTCCAGCTTGTCTGACATTAAGGAGCCTGGAGCTCACAGTACTGTGTAAACAGATGGTCCATTAGCCGCCTCTTCTTCTTCTTCTGACTGTGTTGACTGGTGTCATCAAGTACATGCCAAAAATACATGCCACAACATTGGTGAAAGATTATTTGGGGATTACAATGCAGGGGGGAAAAAATAAAAAATAATCATACTTCAGAAACTATAAGGTAACAGGGAGGGAGGAACCTCCAGAGAAACTGGCATTAAAAAGATTAACACTTTCATATAAATTCAAATGAGTTTTGTGTCTGAGTGCTTGTAGTCTAGTTTCCATGCCAAGAGACATCTCATCATCATTTTACTCATTTAGAGGAACGCTCCCTCTCTATCGATCTTTTTGTATCTCTCTCTCTCTCTCTCTCTCTCTCTCTCTCTCTCTCTCTCTCTCTCTCTCTCTCTCTCTCTCTCTCTCTCTCCCTCTCTCTCACTTGGACGGAGAGCAGCCATCAGTGCTAATGGTCCTCCATGTTGCGTTTTCACATCATGCATCAGGCCTCTGCTGTGGTATATTAAATGTTTTCATCATGTGAGCCACCACTGATACAAATACACAGAAACACAGAATACAAGTTTTGAAACAGACAAACAAACAGATGCAGTATGTTTAATATGCCATTGCCGTTGCCAGGCTAATCAGTGTCTTAATGTCTAGACTGGGAATGTAATAAAATTGTAAGGCCTTAAAAAGCTCATCTAGGACTTTAACACATGCATATGCACAGATGCAGAAGTACACATCTGTGTTCAAATACAACAACAACAACACTGAAATGCAAGATGTGTGTCATTTCCCTGAAGATGTTAATTAGAAACACAAGCTATAGCCTATGCAATATCTGTTAAAGTTTCAAGAAAATATTCATACTCATGAAACTTGCTGTGCTGGCCCCCCTTTGTATTAACCACATAGTGTGTTTCTAATGAATGTGGCCGTGGTGGCACTGTGATCAGCACCTCCATTCAATTGCTGTAGCCTACATGCTACACTGCACCTTGATGCTGTCCTCATTACCCCCAGGTCATACAGTATAACCACAACTATGGGACACAGTAGCCTATGTATGAAATAAGCCTCAGTTTTCCTTCATTTCATTTCATTTCAGGTCATTTCCTTTTGTTTTACTGAAAACAGTGTGAAAACAGCAATAAAGGCTGAATTCAGTTTATACAGTAGGCTACATGGTACTTAATGTGGTCGGAAGCAGCCAAATGAAAAACTGACACTTCAAATTGAGAAGAATGAAAAGCAAATCTGTCTGTAACCTTTGTCTGCACAACTGAACAGATGTTGTGGTTTTTTCATAACTATTTATTTGTGAACTGTGGTTGCAAAAAGTCAACTCTTTTCGGTGGCTTTAATTTAGCAACTGCAGACAGAGACACGGCACAGTCAAGAGACGCAGGTGTGAGACCTGAGCTAAGAGTGTGTCCATCCTTCTGGCAGTTGGAGACATACATTGTCAGAGCAGCTGGTCATTTGTCTTTTGTACACAAAAAACATGACAGGGAAGAATCCAGAAAAATCTGTTTGTGACTTTGATAAAAGTGCTGTGCATCTACAATGAACAATTTTGTGTAATTTCTTCATTTTACCTTGAAAAACATCTCAGCTGTCTGAGAGTGTATACCGTAATTCAAAATGAAAATTACATATTTTAAAATCTGACAGTGTTTTTGACGTGATAATGCAGTTTTCTGAGAGACAGCAGCTTGTAACTGTAGCGTCAGCTCCTCACACAATCCACTGCCCACTCATATTGTATTAATATGACAATCATCTATATTATTAGCAGCTATACCTCCTCCCTCCCCCAACATTTAATCTTAATACCATTACAGTGTCTTTATATCAGTTTCACACAATCCCAAGTGGTTGAACACGTAGACTGTGAGAGGGCGAAATCACATTATCCACAGAAGTTTAACAAGTTCAGTGAAACCAGGAGGAGGATTAATAAAACTGATTTTAAACCTGCCACATTAGGGGTGACTATTATATTTCATATAGTAACTGGAATCAGTCACACAATCCTTCATTGTGTGAAATTAAAATAACGTGTTTTATGGAGGTATAGCAACACTGGTAAACAGGTCATTTGTATTTTCTCTCTTTTTTACTCTCATTGATATTTTGGATTCCTGAGACATCCACCCCAACCGCAACCACCACAACTGAATGTAAATCTAAAATAAACCAGTTTCTCTGTGACTCTTGGTGGAAAATGTGATCACTCACTTTCTTGTTAAGACTAGAAAACTGTAACAGTCATGTCTAATATGAATATATTATATATATGAGACAATCACAATCTGCAGTAACAGGAAACTGACCTTATGTACACTGCTTAATGGTGCTAAGGTGCTCAGTTGACTTTGTTTGAAACAACGAAAGCTATCAGAGAAGAGCACAGACAGACTCTTCTCCCAACTACAGCTCCTAATACATAGCCACAGCACAAAGGGTTTAAACAGACTTCCTAATTGGAGGGAATGGATGTGAGCTGAATCATTTCCAAAGGCAATTAAAAGCAGTCGGAGTCGTCTGTTAAACAGAGCGAGTGAGTAACGACAAAGAGGCAGAGGTGCCAGAGCCAGACTAATTAATTGAAAGAAAAATAAGTCACTTATCTGTCATCAAACCCCCGGTGTCATCATCATCTATGCCTTCAACGCTGCCAAGGAGCCACGCGGCTCGGCTCCACTAATTTAAATATTTTGACTGTGAAAACATCCAACAGAAAGGTGATGCTGTAGTGGTGTTTTGACTTGTCTTTCCTGTGGGAGGTTGGTGTTTGTTTTCCCTCTAACACCACATCTTCCTAATCTTTTCCTGAAATTGTTTTTAAACGCCTCACAATTGCTTTTCAATCGTTTTTCTTCCTGCTGACAACTGAGCAGCCTCATTACAATAGACAGTGTCAACTGACTTTCTAACTCAGACTGGCTGCTGAATATGTCCCTGGCATCTGCCAGCTGTTTATGCGGAAAGAAAACGCTATACAGTCAAAAACACAATCAGCTGAAAATAACAATAATAGATGAGCAAATGAGTGAACTGAGCTGCATTGGAAGTTATTGCAATGCAAGCAAGCCTGTGGTATTTTTAGAGTGTGGTATCACCTTTACTTCAGTTAAGCAGGAAGACGTCTTGGCATCTTAATGGTGGGGAAGACATATTGAAATCACATTTCAAAATCACACATTGCTTTCAGCTGGATAATTAAGTCCATTCATCCATTAGCTCTACTGCTTATAGGGTCTGGCTGGAGCCAATCCCAGCTGACACCATGTGGAGTACATCCTGGACAGGTCACCAGGTCACAGCTCAGATATATGACAAACAACCTCCCACACTCACATTCACACTGATGGGTTCTTTAGAGTCACTAATTAACCTAATGTGTATGTCTTCTGGACAGTGGAAAGAAGGAAAGATAATCCAGAGGGAACCATGCAGGCACAAGAAGAACAACAACAACTCCACACAGAGAGACCTGAGGTTTGAAATCCATGCGATGAGTGACGATATTACACTATCATAACATATTTTTCATTCAGGAGCACTCTCGTTGTTGATTAAATCCATTTATTGCAACAAATGCCATACAGTTAGACTTGGCACTGAGGGCTCCACTCCGGTAGCTCCCTGGATTGGACAAGCGCATGCTATGTCACTCCAGAGAGCGCGACAAATAACCCCCCGGAGTGGAATCGAGGCACTGAGAGAAGACATGGGAGCCATTTGGACTCTGAGACGCTGAGAAGGTGGAGGCTGAGCTTTGACAGCAGCAGTTTCGTGAATGCAGCGGTGTTGAAGGGGAGATCAGTGTGAGAGCCTAGATTTATGACTATGTAACTAGACTATGTAGACTAGAAGACTAGACTACTAGATTATGTAACAGAGGTGGCTGTGAAATTAACAAAGGCAATGAACAAGGTTAGTGATTAGTTATACAATTCATGCCTCACGTTAAATGTGGAAAAAACTGTGACCATGTTCTTTACAAATAGGTGTAAACTTAAAAGTTACCCTGATATTGTAGTAAATGGGAAAAAAAACAAACACGTAGAACAATTTAAATGCCTGGGGGTAACGTTACTGTAGATCCAACTTAGTTTTAAAGGGCATGTCAAAAAGCTGAGTAACACGTTGAAATATAATTTAGCTAATTTCAGATACATAAGAAATTCTCTCACCCTTGAGGCATCAAGTACATATTTAAATGCAATGATTAAGCCCCATTTTTTTGTACTGTGTTACATCCTGGTCTCAGGCCACTAGAGTTATTGTACAAAAGTAGTCTTAAGATCCATGCCAAAAAACCACGGCATTACCATCATTGCCATGTAGGCTACTTGCCAAATATGATATTTTGAGCTTTGAAAACTTGATTATACACTCAAATGTTTGTCTACTTCACAAAATGATTCATAATGCTTATGCCCCCCCTCTGAAAAAGTTTGTGACACTCTGCTCTGGAAACACAGTACGTCTAACTAGATCTGTTACGAGGGGTGAGTGTAGTATTCCTCAACGTAGAGCTCAGTTTGGCAGCTCTTCTTTTTCATGTGTGGCCATGAGTCAGTGGAATGTCCTTCCCACAGAACTTATTCTATGTACAAATCCTCACACATTCTCATGCTTGTCAAAGCGCTGGTTACTAAGTAAGCAAGTTTGCACACATTGTTGAGTATTTTGTGAGTGTGTGTATGTGTCTGGTTATGAGTGTGGTTATTAGAGGAGGATGATTGTTATCCGTGTATTGTATGTGTATGTGTTTGAATGTGTGATGAGAGTGAGAGAGAGTGTATGTGCTGCTAGTCCCTATTGTGCACTTAATGATTTGGCGCTCCTGTTTCCCTGCTTTTATTAGTGCATTCTGTCAAATTTTTTTTTAATATTATGGTTATTATGTCCTATTTCAATTAATCTTAATATTGTATCTGTTTAGCACTTTACCTGCCCAGGGACTACAGGCGGAAATTAGCAATTGTTGCTACTGTATAACCTGGCTCAAAGCATCTCTTCTTGTTTTACAAGATTAATGTTTTTTGTGCATTGTCCCTGTTTTAAATAAATAAATTCATTCATTCATTCATTTAAATAGACCGCCTATGAATGTGACTGGATGGAGACTGATGGGCTGGCTGTCAACTGTCTACAGTTGGGGCTTGAGACTTCCGTGTCCTGAATTTGCACAAAGCTTAATTTATCAGAATATTCAGGCTTCCATAATCTTAATAGCATTGCTGCCATTTGCCATTTTATCCAGATCCAAGCTAAATGTGGTCAAATACATCAGTCCTACAATAACTCCCAATAACAGGTTCTCATGGAGTTATTATGTGGCTGATACGGTCGACCCAGGAGTGTGAAGGTGACACCGCAGGATCCTGCAGGTGCTGGAGAACAGATTGAAGCTGGCTGCTGTTCGATAGTAGTATGTGATGGAGTTCCGCGGGTATAGTGGTCATTGACCTCTTGGTGAAAAGGTTTGCATCGTTGTTCACGGTGCGGGAGACCCGGGTTCGAAACCCACTCAGGGCAGGCCAGACAACATCGGTCACATATGTGTGTACCTATGATGAAAGGACATCTCTTTATAGTAGCCCCTCATCCATCCTGATCTATGTACCTTGCACCCCTCTTATTGCATGTCCCTTTATTTGAAGGAACTAATTATCTGAGATCTTTAGTAAAAGGTTGAGTTATTGTTGCAATGGACTCAGTGTCTCAGTCTACATGTACAGGCCAGGGTGAGTCATATGCTTCAGAATTAATGAGGCTTTACTGCTCTGAGATTGTTCATTAGGAAGCTCTGTCAAAACAGCATGCAAGATATTTTTTTGCATACTCACAAAGATACTGTTCTATCTAATATGCTAAACCTGGTCAGAGATTTCATTAAGGTTGCCATAGCATGTTGTCTGCCAATTTGAAACAACAAATACATGGCATATTAAGTTTCATTAGCCTACACTCTGCCCTATATATAGTCTGTACATAGTGCATTGTATTGCAAGTTGGTTTACAATACTGAGCTGCAACACGAAGATAAATATAAGATCTTCTTTTTCTCGATTGTGACGTTTGAGAGTAAGTGGCAGAAAATGAATTCAGATCTTTGACCTGAGGTCAAATAACCATACCACTAGAGAAAACTTTTTGAAATAGTTAAAATATTCCACATCCTGAATGGCACATTAAAAACATGTCACCGGAGAATTACGACTGGGGCATTAAAATGTGAAAAGCATTTTAATGTGGCTTGTTAAGTGAAGCTAATTTGAACGCTTTAATAACATTACGCCTTCATGGTTCACCTCCACACACACAAAAAGGTTTTTCATACAATCCCTGGTGGAACGTATCTAAATTGCAATTATATTGTAAAAATATATTTTATGAATTAATTACAGACAGTTAATATCTGATAAGTTCATACACAATGTTCAGTGAGGGTTTGTACCAAAAGATATCACCTGCTCCTCTTCACTGCCGGCACCATCTATCAAATCTATACACTCCACACACAGTATTATAATACATAAAATACATATAATAGTCCAGGACTCCAGGACTGTATTTTTTGGACAACATTCCCCCAAGTATTTTATAAACGGACTGTGGGGGCATGTAGACTTCTTTTATGCTATAGTCTAAAGTGTGTATTTTTATGTGTGTGTTGCCATAATGTACAGTACCCACATCCACTCTCCGCCTCTCACTCAAAACAAACAAAGCATGAACAAAGAAAAATGTTTCTATTACTTTCGCAAAAGAGACGACGTGTTACTTATGAAATTCTTTGTTCTCTTGACCCTATGTTCGAACAGAAAGGGTTTGAATAAAACTGTCACATAAAACACTAAAGGTAACGTTGAATTGGTGAGAGGCTGCTGCTTGTGCTTTCCACACCTTAGGCTGCATATTAAAGAGGAACATGTAATTGGCTCCTGGGCTTGGAAGAGGCTTTGCACCTCCAAGTAGCTCTGCAGTGAAAACATTACTCATCGGGTGTGTTTGTGTGGATGGATAGGTGAGCAGTGCGGTGGATGTGCCCTTTACTTTGACAGGAAACAAGAAAGGTCTGCAGCTCTATTACTGTACAGAAACACATCATGACAAAGGCTCTGCGAGAGGCAAGAGGAGAGGGAAAATTAGGAAGAAAAAGGAAACCAGAGAAAGAAATACTGCCAATGTTCCCCATGTAACACAATTTCAGCACATTTGCCTCTTACGTTTGTGTTTACGGGCGCAATGAGACCTTCATTAACTTGTGTCAGATGTGCCAGCCGTGTAATCAAATATACACCGTAGGAAACCGCCCTTTTCAGCCTCCGTATTATGTGAAAATTATGTCAAGTGCACAAGAAATACAGCCACAATACTCAATATAAAAAATACCTCCCATTTATCTTGTGAATCATTGTTATTTTCTTCATAATATGATATCAAAATATTTCCCGTAGGTCAATACTGAGGTCACCATGGGATTGTGGGGAAGTGAAAAGCACCCATATTCGCCATTTGTCCAACTAATGACGAGTGGAGGGTCAGGGGAAATTGCAAATGGTGTACTCCTGTGCCATCTCGCTATATGAGAACCAGTGCACACTCAGATTTAATGAAAATGTGCTCTAATGCCTCTTACTGCTGTGGAAAATTGGCTCAGTGAGCTCAAAATGAATTTTTAAGAACACTCTGCATTTATTACATAAAGCTGTTAAACGTTGCCTCGTTGAGTGTATCTTTCCATTATCACACAGTGCTGAGAAATCACTGTTGGCGCTGTTCAGTTTTGTGTTTACCTGGAATACAGAGTATTAAAAGTTGTTGTGGTTGTGACAGAGCCATGTGATGTGCTGCGCTCATCTTCACCACATGCGCCAGAGTATCTGCAGTAACATCAGAGGCCAGTGTTTACTATAAATGCACCACGAGTACAGATCCTACAAGTACAGTCAACTTAAAAAAAACCCATGCTGGAATCTGTCCTGCAGAGGAAATGCACCATTCAAATATTAACCAGATGAACTGATACAGCCTCACGCAGAGTTGTGTTGTCTTTCATAACAGGGATGTCCTATCCTCATGATTAAGCCACAAGATGGAAACTTTTTAATGCTTCAAAAAATCTCCTCTCACTCCACTGGGCACATTTTCAATTTACAGGTAATGTTATTATCAAGGTTGAAGGCCTTTGAAGATCGCTGTCTAACACTGTGCCCATAGTGAGGTCATCACAGCTGTCTCATATAGGCACAATCACATTTGAATATATATTGAAACCAACAATTTCACATTAAATGTTAAAGCAGAAGTAAGCGATCCGGTCGTTTTGGCTAACTTTCTGTCAGCCGATGGAGTTAGCAGTCCCCGTCCTCGTCCCTACGTCACCACATTCACGCGCATCCCTTGGCTGCACACACAGAGAGGACCGCCCCTTTATGCCGTTCTCTCTCCTCATTGGATAAAGATTGTAGGATACAAGGAAAGTTTTCTCCTCTGCTTACAGCAGAGCAGAGTGACTGACAGACCCGTGTTTCAGACCAAACACTCTATAGAAGTGATTGCTGTCGGAAGATATAACTATTTAAGACTTATATTAACACAAACATTCCGCTTACTTCTGCTTTAAAATGGTGACACATACTGTAGACTTCATCCAATCAGGATGATCCCAGAACAAATCATTAAAGCTGACTTATTCTATCTGTCTGATATTATCACTGAGTTTGCAGGTAGTTACCAAACTCCACGCAGCATGTACGCAAATGCTTCCTGACACATTACCCATAGAAATGTAGCCATATTTTACACACATTGGTGTTTGTTAATCTGTTAGGAGCTTTTCTGACCTCTAGTGGCCAGAAATCCATTTGACCCTTTTTACTGTAATACAGTCTATATATATACAGTCTATGATTTGAACACTTCTGAGATGTCATTGCAGTTTCACACAAAAATGTTTTTGGCCTAATCTGCTGCAATACTGTCATCAGTGGAAGCTGTTTGCCTACAATACATGTCTCCTCCTACCAAGACTCTAAACATAAATGTTTACAGTAGATTATGATAATGTTTTTCTTTCTTTGCTTTATTACTTTCTCTTCCTTATCACATTTTGGTTTTCTGAGACATTTACTAGATTCTGCCTACTCACACTGATCAAACACACTCACATTACCTGGCTGTCACAGTTCATTGCTTAAGGATCAGAGTGAGAGTCACTTTAAAATGTACTGTGTTTGGTCGACCTTATCTAATGACAGCTGCTCACTGTGGGGGTATGTTCTCCCCTTTGCCCAGGTTCTGGGAAGTGTGATGGTATGGTAATCTGAAAATGATGGATGGTTTATTGCTAAGTGGTGTGTGTGTGTGTGTGTGTGTGTGTGTGTGTGTGTGTGTGTGTGTGTGTGTGTGTGTGTGTGTGTGTGTGTGTGTGTGTGCGTGCGTGTTATTATCAATAATAATGAGGAAATGACAATGAGTCACTCCAGGGTATTTATATGAAGCTGTGCGACATAGGAGAGCTCATGGATATTGAATTGTTTGTTTATCCCCCACTCGACATCATAACCTTCATCTCTAATATGAATGTGCGCAAGAAAATCACATTGAGGTCGAGTTTTGACCAAACACGACTTTGGAGTTGCTGTTGGATAGCCTATTTCACATTCTACTGTTTCTTTGTTTAGGAGCCTATCTTCTGATGGGTGCAAATGCAGCATCATTCTTCATGCTGCCAGAGGTGTTTTGTTTTCAGACAAGAAGTAACTAGGCTTACATGAATTTACTCAAGTAGGCTACAATTTTGATTGAGCTTACTCTAGCCTACGTTTGTTTATGTCATGATGTTTCATACAGTAATTTCTGAGATATGAATAACTTACTTATCGTGATCTAAATGAAACCAAAACTTCTCTTTGGATTAAATGTTTTTATTATAGACACAGGCTGGGAGAATGTACGCGTCGTTTTTTAACACGTAGGCTATATATTGTGAAGAAAACCTGAACTCCGCAGCTGTTTCCGTTTACCATGCATGTGTTTTCTCACAATATGACGTCATCCGCCGGGCTCTCTTCGATTGGTCCGGACGCCGCGCGGAGCGTCCCTTCTGCGCTCCCATTGGCTGCTTTGTTAAATCTCCTCCCTCTGATTGGCCAGGAGCGTCGCGCCGCCATTGGCTGATTTCAAGCACCCGACAATTTGAAAATCGTTTGTTTCGCGTTTTTGGAGACGAAGCAGCTGCACAGACAGACAGAGGAAGAGAGACGGAGATAAGAAGTTTATCAAAGATATATAAAGGTAAGAGCTGGATTGAAAGTAGCCTACTGTAAGTGCATTTAAAGTTTCTGATCGCGGTGTCAAGTTAAAATGTTACATTATGATCCACAGCGAGAGCACGATGTGTGATGTTTGTGTTGTTTAAATGCAGCATTGTGGTGACTCGTGAGCAAACATTGTTCTTCCTATTTCATACACTGTCGCGCTGTGTCTCCTTGTTTACACGGCGCTACATGGAGACACTGTTCATGTGGTGTTCACACATTAACGTCAGCTTCTGTGTTTAGCAGAGCTGCTGCAGCTGCCATGTTCGCCGGAGAGGACGGATCCCAGCTGCAGTGCTGTGTGACGGTGGAGCAGCTCAACGCCTCGGGACAGGCCACCCGGAGGCAGACCATCCGGAAAGCCTCCGTGATCCTGGGCAGGAACGAGTTCCAGGAGATCATCCTCCGCGTCCACGACGGAAAAGTCCCGCAGAGTTACCACCTGAAAGAGTTCAAACTCTTCACCAAGTTCGTCAGAGATGGCAAATGCACCGTCAAACTGCTCCCTGAAAACATACAGGTGCTCATCTCCAACTGCCCCCCCGACCAGCTGAGCCTCTTCCTCAAAACCCTGAGCATCAAACACCGGGCCTTGCAGAGCAGCAAGCCGATGAGCGGCAGAGAGAAGCTGAAAGCCGGTCTGCCCCGCAGCTTCGAGGCCATCAGCCCCCTGCAGCAGAAGGACATCCAGAAGGTCAATGAGCTGATGAGTAAAGCGGCTCCCAAGGGTCTGACGGAGCGCAGCAGTAACATGGCAGCAGCCAGACCAGGCCAGCAGGTCAAGAGGTCAAGGAGTGACACCAACTTTAGCCCAGTGAGTTGTCCACATTGGCCCTGTGTACTCACTTCAACCTCTCGTTTCAGATCAACTGCTTTTATTCTAATTCACATTTTATCATACTCTATCATGAATTTACCATGTGCACAATGCTTGTTGCTGTTTGGAATCACTTGTCTGCAACTTTGTGGCGACTGTTTCAGGTGAAGACGAACCCGAGTAAGAAGCCCATCCTGTCTCTGCCGTCACGTAAACTCAATAAAGAACAGGCTGCTGTTCTCAGTGCAGTGCTGAGCGGCAGGAACGTCTTCTTCACTGGGAGTGCAGGTAAAGTGTCTGACAGCGAGCTGGCATTTTTATAACAATGGTGAGGTGTCTGAAAGAGATTCAATAGAAAGTCTGACTGACTCATTTTGTCTTTGTTCCTTAAAAATTGCTTTCAAGATATATTTATGGTGTTTTCCCATTAGGTGAAAGCACACACTGTCGTATGTTTGCTCTGAGCTCGTATGACTTTTGATTTTCAGGTACAGGGAAGTCTTTCCTACTGAAGAGAATCATGGGATCTCTTCCTCCAAAGAGCACATTTGCCACAGCCAGCACAGGAGTGGCTGCATGTCACATTGGAGGAACAACCCTACATAGTTTTGCAGGTCAGTTGTTCTGCCTCTGACGCAAATGTGTTTGTTTGGCTCATAATTAGGGGTTGGGAATAAGCAGTTTCAGTGAAAACAATAGAAGTAATTGATTATTTTGATGGTTTCAGGGTAGAGCAGGTAGAGCAGGCGCCCTATAAATGGAGACTAGAGCCCCCTCCCCACTCTGTCTCTCTCCAGCTGTCCTGTAAATGACGGTATAAAAGCCTGAAAGACATTCATTTATTTAAAGAAATGGGGTCCATTCAAAATTTAGCCATGTGGAGGAGGACACATGCTTCTCTGCTGTGCTCACACAGAACTGCAAACTTTATCAGTAGAGCTGCCATACTATTCAAATTTCAGATTGAGTTTTGGACTGTTGGTTGCATAAACCAAGCAGAGACATTTCTATTTACCTTGCAGAAAAAAGCAGCAAGTTGTCAGACTTGAGAAAGTGGATGCGGTGTGTTTTTGCATTTAGTTTAAAATGTGAATGAAACAATAATAATCAAAATAGTTTCTGTAGGGACGGTCGAGTGGTTAAGAGCATGTCCCATGTTGGTAATGCCCAAAGCATTTATCTCTGGTTCACCCCCTGACTGTGCCAAAGTAAACTGTGTGTCATTCCCCAAGCCTCTCTCCCCACTTTACTGTTTCTCTCCACTAATCTGTCAGTTAAAGGCAAAAAAAAGTTTCTGTTGTTGTTGTATTTCCATGTAAACAGATATGTTTGGTTTAATTTCAGTATGATAAGGGATCATTTGATCTGTGTCCCATCTTCTGTATCCGTGCCCTTTCCAGGTGTTGGTTCAGGCTCCGCCCCCCTGGAGCAGTGCATCGAGCTGGCCCAGAGGCCCGGGGTGCTGCAGCACTGGACCAGTTGTCGACATCTCATCATCGATGAGATCTCCATGGTGGAGGCCCAGTTCTTTGACAAGCTCGAGTCAGTTGCCAGGTGGGGTGAGATTCAAAGTGAACGACATGGCTGAGTTTAGTATCAGTGTAATCTATCATGGCTAAAGGGCTTCCTGTAATTATTACTTGTAAGCTGCAGCTGTTTTATTATGAGTCTAATATTGGAGTAGAAGCCATGTGTAAATAATGGATGACCTCCACCAAACAAATTCCTCTGTGCATAATGAAGGTAAAATAAGATTTCTATGCAAAACTTTCCTGAACTTCTTCAACTTCTGAACTTCATATTGAGTTTTTGGATGCTGTGTCAATGTGTTTTTTCATTTGTCCCTCACAGAGAAAAAGATTTGTCATTGGTAATTAAAGCAGAAGTGAGTGATATATTTGTGTTAATATAAGTCTTAAATAGTTGTATCTTCCGACAGCAATCACTTACATAGAGTGTTTGGTCTGAAACACGGGTCTGTCAGTCCCTCTGCTCTGCTCTGAGTCGAGGAGAAAACATTTATCGTATCCTACAGTTTTTATCCAATGAGGAGAGAGAACGGCATGCAGGGCTGTGTGTGCAGCCAAGGGACGCCGTGAATGTGGTGACGTAGCGACGAGGACTGTTATGGTGCGTTCAAGGAAACTCGTTTTTTTCCGACCTGTGGAGTCGTACCAGTTCGATCTGGTACATAGACTGTACAAAAAGACGTACTGGTACGATTTCACGGGTCGGAAGTTACGAGTGGCCGTTATAGTGACTTTCACCGGTAAAACAGGTCGGAAAAACACGAGTGGGTTGCCTGGAACGCTACAAAGTCGTAAGTTGTGACTTGAAGCTGTAATTTATGATTTCAAAAGCCTGCCTGGAACGCAGCATTAGCCAAAACGACCGGATCACTCACTTCTGCTTTAATGTAATTTCATTTATGAAATTAAATCAGACTCGGTGGATGTTGCTTGACATTGACTGCCCTTTCTAAGGCTAAATGATCATTTGGAGCTAAAATTTGTTTACTGAAAGGTTTAAATTTTGAAAATTTTGAAAACGTTTTGACTGTCTGCAATAACTCACCTATTCTCATGCTGTGTTTCCAAACACAATTAGGGACATTTGAGATTTCACACACTCCTCTTCACCATCAATATTATTTCACATTAAGTACAAAGTGCTGCTCGGAAGTTAAAGCAGAAGTAAGCGATATTTTTGTGTTAATATAAGTCTTAATAGTTCTATCTTCCGACAGCAATCACTTACATAGAGTGTTTGGACCGAAACACGGGTCTGTCAGTCACTCTGCTCTGCGCTGAGCCGAGGAGAAAACTTTTCTCGTATCCTACAAGTTTTATCCAATGAGGAGAGAGAACGGCATGAAGGGCTGTGTGTGCAGCCAAGGGATGCGCGTGAATGTGGTGACGTAGGGACGAGGACTGTTATGGTGCGTTCAAGGCAACCCGTAACTCGTGTTTTTCCGACCTGTGAAGTCGTACCAGTTCGATCTGGTACGAGTTCACGGGTCAGAAGTTACGAGTGGCCGTTATAGTGACTTTCACAGGTAAAACTGGTCGGAAAAACACGAGTGGGTTGCCTGGAACGCTACAAAGTCGTAAGTTGTGACTTGAAGCTGTAATTTACGGTTTCAAAAGCCTGCCTGGAACGCAGCATTAGCCAAAACGACCGGATCGCTTACTTACTTTAAGTAAACCTTCTTCCCGCAGGAGAAGATGGGTTTTATCTCCTGCAGGAAGAATTTTAACATTACAGCTACAGTGCTGATATTAGTTCCACTTCATTTCAATATTCCAGTTTATAGCCCCAGTCAATCCAGATAAAATCCTGGATTTTCTTTTACAGCTCAGCAGCACCCTGGTGCGTGTGGTGCTGTATTGTTGCAGATATTAAATATTATTGAACGATAAGTCAAGGTTACAGGGGGTACACTTCCTCGCCTCAGCTGTAATAATAATGCTTCTTATATTATTAGAAGGAGCAACAGGAGTCTGTTCTGATAAATAGATGAACTGATCACTATCAGCCATCAGAGCCACTGTGGCTGAACAAAGATACATCAGAGAGTTGAACAAACATTTCTTTGTTTGTATTATAAATGGACCAAACCAGCAAGTTATTTTGTAACAATACAATGTTACAGAGTCACAACTACTATTTCACATATTTAAGTTATACAGAGTGCTTTTTCCTTCACTACATCATGAATTGAATCCCCCTTGTGTGAAATATAAATATTCTCCATGGAAACAAACATGTCGTGGCTCACCTCTTTCAGAATTTTTTTTTTTTTTTTTTTAACCTTTATTAACCTTTATTTATTTATTAACCCCTTTTATAAGAGGGATGGTTATCGATACGATCTACAGAAAATTAATTTGCGACTATGTCTGATGAGGCACTAAATTTACTATTTTTTGTGTTATAATTCATTTGCATGTTATAATCATCATATTCATCTTCAGTGTCATGTACGGCTGTACTCCTGCAGGTCAGTGAGGAGGTCCACTGAGCCATTTGGAGGCATCCAGCTGATTGTATGTGGCGACTTTCTTCAGCTGCCTCCCGTCTCTAAAGGAAAGGAGAAGGCTAGCTTCTGTTTCCAGGTCAGTCCATAACTTCCTGTCTGTTTTGTTATTTTGTCAGTAACATGATGGCTGATAGAACATAAAATACTAGAAAATTGTCACAACCCTATGATCAGTACTACGATTTTAATATCATATTTTATGTTCTCCATTGAATTAAATGGAAATGAAACTGAATAGGTGCATTGGTATTGTAGAAGTGTTCCTATTCTGTTATTTCAGTGATGTGGTGTTGGTAAGTCATAACTGAACTCCATTTTAGACTCTGTCTGTGCTGCTGCCATGACTTCAGATCACGTTTATAGACTTGTCTTCTTTCCATTATGGATGTTAATGTAAAAACTTGTGCCCCTCTATGGACTTTTCAGGCAAGGAGTTGGCGTAAGGTCATCCAGGTCAACATGGAGCTAACAGAAGTGCGAAGGCAAACGGACCAGTCCTTCATTTCCCTGCTGCAGGCCGTGAGGGTGGGCAGGTAAAATAAAGGGCACTCTCCGTTTCTCAGCTATTCTGATCACAGGATTCACATCTATTTCTTTTAGACCGTGCAGAATAATGCAATGTCCATTTGCACCTAAATGGTAAATTATGCATAATTGCATTCGCAGCACTTAGAGGCACATCAAGACATTTTTACTCCACATAACCTTTGTGATCTGCTGTAAAATGTTGCTTTTGAAAACACAAAGTGTGTTTTTTTTTTTTAAATCAACACCGTTTAGGGTGACAGAGGAAGTCACGGCTAAGCTGATGGAAAGCGCCTACCATCACATCGAGAGGGACGGTATTCTAGCAACCAGGCTGTGCACACATAAGGATGATGTGGAGCTCACAAATGGGAACAAACTCCAGCAGCTTCCAGGTCTGGTTATTATTTTTCTTTTTTCCCCTTCAATTCTTGGATGAAAACTGGCCGAACTGTTACTGTGGTGTGAGTCATGTGCAATAACCTTGGTGAAAACTGTCTCCTGTCAAGGTGTCAACAGTCTCGGCCTGATGCCATTTGTTTTCAGACTCCTTCCCTGTTATTTCCTGTTTCTAGGTTACTTTTCTGTAACTGCAACAGGACACTCTTGGTCGTGTGTTTGCTATTAAATTTTGGTTGTTGTCTTTTTGTGGCAGTTTTTTGTGGTTTTAAGGCCAAACTAACAATATTTGTGACAAAAGAATCCTCTTTTTTATGGCTTCATACTCAAATATTTTTCAATCTCAATCTCCCTCAGGCACAGTGCGTGTGTTTGAGGCCCTTGACAGTGACCCAGCCCTGGTCAAGACCATCAACGCTCACAGCCCTGTCAGCCGACTGATCCAACTCAAAGTGGGAGCTCAGGTATAACTGCAGGGTGTCATTTTAATCTTTGTGCTGACTGAAGTGTGTCTTGCAATAATGCACCTTTAACGTGTCTGTGCTCAGGTTTGAGTGAAGATATGATCTGAAATATTTCCTAACATCCTCACTTTAAAGGTCATGCTGACAAAGAACCTGGATGTTGCTCGTGGTCTGGTGAATGGAGCGCGAGGGGTTGTTGTAGCTTTTGAGTCTGGAAAACATGGTGAGTATTTAATTATTTGACCAGCTAGTAGTCTGCTAAATGCCAGATATCCAGTTTGCCAAGAGAAGTGCAGAGGATTATCTGAAACCTAATCCTTCACCTTCCTGCCGAGAGATGGATGAAAATATTGATACAACTCGTGTTTTTACCCAACACATCAAGCTAGGGCCAGGAGGAGACAGCTAGCCTATAAAGACAGGACACAGGCGGGAGCAGTGGCCTTCTTAGTTAAGAAACCTGTCCACCAGTGATTCGGGAATTTACTGATAAATCAGTGCTTCTCTTCTCAGTCTTAAAGGACATTGTGTAACTTCTCCTGTTATCTAGTCATGAAAATCGATTATTTCGTTCAAAAGTCTGTTTTTCATTAACCAGTAATCCCCCCCATCAACAAACTGAAGTGATCCGATAAGCTCTGAATTTGCAGTCGGGCAGACGGCCGTCGATAAGAAACCAGGGGCCGTATTCACAAAGAATCTTAAGGTTAAAAGTAGCTCCTAAGGGCCGAATTTAGGAGCAACTCCTAAAAAAAGTGGGCGTGTCAGTCTTAAATTTAGGACTCCTAGTTTTTTAAAATAAGAGTAATTCACAAAGTATTTTATGCCTAAAAGTAGCTCCTAAGTCTGGGAGAGCTTAAAAGTCCTCGTGAGGACTCCTAACTCAGTAAGACCTATTCACAAAGAATCGCAAATGGCTGCAGCCAGGCAAATTGTTTTGGAGGACTGCGAATTGCTGCAGAGGGGGGAGCTGGAGCACCTGCCCCATTGCTCATTGATGCCCAACGTGCCTTTTTGTCGGTGTTTTTTTTTTTTTTTTTTTTGTCATCTACAACATTTTCGCTATAAAACGGGAGTAGTGACGATGACGGACTGTCTAATATCGGCGTCACAACGGTCGAACTGAGGTAACTGCGACTGCTGCTATGCAGTCATGCTGATGTGAGCCAAAAATATTTTTAAAAAGTTGGTGGGTGCGCTAGACACACACATCTGTTAGTAGTAATAGCTCATGTGATAGGGCTGCTCCTCCAGTAACCTAAACTTATTGTTAGTCTGGGTTCAAATCCTGCTATAGGCCACAAATGTGGGTAATGCATTTTCTTTTCTCATCATTATTATGATCACCATATAATATTAGGGCTGTCAACGAATGTGAAAATTAATATTAAAATGTGGGAAGAAAAAAAACCAGCGGCTGCTTTGCGAGTGGACGCACTGACCCTCATTGCATTTGCACAGCGTCACACTGCAGAAAGTGAGACGCGACAAAAACTGTAGCAGAAAGATGCAGATGGCAGAGAGAGAGACAGAAAGTTCAGAGCCCAACTCGGCAGCAGAGACTCGAAGCAGTCTAAAAAGCCCCGTCGGACCTGACGGCAAAAAAAAAAAAAAAAGTGGAGCGGAGCGGGCGGCGGCGAGGAGGAGGAGGAGGAGGAGGAGGGAGGGGAGGGGAGGGGGGGCGCCGCCGGCACTCAACAACCAATCACCGTGTTGAGCGCCTCGAATTCGTGCACGAGAATTGACGTAATCCATAGCAACGGGGCGTCACCAGGGGCGTGACTCTTAGTTTGCTCTTAGTGATTTATCCTTAGTAAGAGTGGGTCTCACCGGCTTTGTGAATAGCTTTTAAGAAAAAACTCCTACGTAAAAACTTTTAGTGCGAGTTAGGAGCACTCCTAGCGGTAAGATAAAAGGCTTTGTGAATACGGCCCCAGATGTCATTAGTCCTTGGGCCAGACCAGATATCGGTATCACTTAAGTGGGCAAAACCTTACCTATACTAAATTGTTTTTAGGGTCAATATAAGTAAATTAAAATATGATAGCCTTTTCATAGGGGCAGCTTTTAAATTTTTTTCCGCATTTTGTTATTTTCCCATATAGGCAGATTGTCATTAATTCTAAAAAGAACACAGATAGCCAATAAAACATTAAAAGTCATTTAATACTCTTTTTGGACATCACACATCATGTCACAGGGGACCCCAACAATGGTCAAGTGAAACCAGTAGGCTACCTTTGTAAACACACCCACACAGGTACTCTGGTGACCACTCCCATAGAGGTTAAATACCTGGGTCTTACTCCACTGTCTTTGTCTAGCTAGTGCAGACTAGTGAGACTTGTTGCGTATAACTGATGAAGCCCCTTGGATAAGAGGCGAAACGTCTTCCCAGATAAATATAAGACCAGTTGCCTACGATTCAGTTTGCCCAGAAAAGAACGATGAACCTGGATGAATGAGAATATCCATAGACATCACACATAGTTTTTTCATGGTCCTTCGAGCCGGAGCGAACACCCATGCTGGAAAATGGACCCATGACCCGTTCAGCAACATGATGGGAGAGAGCAAGGAGAAAGGCCACAGTGGGAGAGAATGTCTCCAAGATATCTACAGACTTAACTTTATGACAGGCCTCCCCAACAGCCACAGGCCAGAGCGGCACCTGTATCACAGCCTCCTGAATCTGAGGCTGGAGTGGCACAACTATAATGGTTGGTATGGTTTCAGTCTTGATGGACAGAGTTGGGCAGTATGAGCAGGGTTACTCGGAGGGAGATACAGAAGAGGAATGTAATATAGAGCCCCAACAGACACCATATGCATCTAACCACCCCTAATGCCCCCCCAATGTGAGAAAGCACAGTCTGAATCAGCACCTGTACCTGCTCCGAACCCCAGAAAGGTTTCCCAGTCTTCCAAACCATTTGCTTATCACCCAAGCAGTGTTGTCCCATATCAATTCCATTACATGCCCCCTCAGCCTGCACAGCAACCTCAAGCTCAAGGTGCTGTGTCTCAGCCAGCTCCACTATCATATGCCCCACACTTTACTGGAGCTTTCCCCCTGCTAATCCGAGCTTCTCTTTACCTGTGGCTCCTGTGCAGCAAACTATGGGCTCCAGGTTTTCAACATGAGTAGAGGGATCTTCATTCCCATATTTCAACCATGATGACCCTCATGGGTTTATACTGTTGAAGATGGCTCTGACTTACTTGTTGCCAACAGAGGAACCTGAACTGTAAAAATTTCATATCCTATTAGATCAGTTACAGCTCCTCTCTGCCCGCCATATTGCCCTTTCCTATGCACATGATCCACAACCATTCACTATGGCATTAGCAGCCTTAGAGTGACAGTATGGTCAACCACACCAGCTGGCCATGAGAGAGATGCAGACCATTTTAAATCTTCCTAGAGTAATTTCTGGAGATGATGCAGGCTTTCAGAATTTTGCAGTCAGAGTGAGATCATTGGTGGGAATGTTACAATCACTATGATCAAGAGAACGCATCGTCTCAGCATTCTGTGTACCTGTGATCTCCCAAATTCATTGTTCTTTGCATTCTTGGTATTGAGAATTTAACGTTGTTAAAGTGAGACTCTCTAACAAGGACAAACCCTTTGATACCTATGCCATCTTAGATGATGGATCTGAGTGCATAATGTTGTTACCTGGAACAGCAGAATATCTGGGCTTGGAGGGAGAGCCTGAGCAACTTGAGCTTCGTACAGTGAGGCAACAGACCGAGAAACTTGAAGGAAGAACCTTAGATTATCCGCTGCCTCAAGCTTAATTGACAGGGTTTCACATCCACCACCTTTTGTTCACATTTTGTTGATCTGCGTTCATCATTGTTCAGTTACCAAAATAAAGAACTGATCCAATGTTTTAATGTGCACAGTACACCACATGGTTGTTCTGTGAGCCGGCACCACCACCACCACCCCACCCAGCATAGTTTTTTCATTGTCAATAAAGCTATCTATCTATCTATCTGGAATAAGGTATTGGGAAGAAATAACATTTGTCAAAAAGTATCCTTAATTAGAAGATACATTGCAATGATTTAGACCTGACCATCGGATAATTGAAGCTTATTTACACCTATATTACTGTAGATAAATTACTTGAAACACTACTTAAGGGTTTATTACAAGTCTCTATGGCTGGCCAATAGTTCAAACACACCCAAAGGAGAGGATATGATGAAAGAAAGATGAGTTCCAGGGAAAGCACTTTTTTCGTTTTTGAACAGCAACAGTCTATTCCTTTAAGAGGTGATAAATACTATAAAGCTGCCAGTCAGCAAGGTCTATCATATCAAAACTTAATCTAGGGGTGTATAGGAATAAAAAAAATCACAACTAGAATTTGCCCTCCCAGGTGATACCGATATGTGAAATTTTGGGTCTTGGCCCAAGGACTAAATACGACAACGCCATGACAACATACAGTATAGTCACGTGTATTGTTTTGCCTTGTGCTGACGGACCACTTAGTTTAGTTTAGTGTGTTTATTTCGGTCTTATAAAAACAAATACAATAGACAAATATAAAGGTATAAATACAAAACAAAACAAATCAGAACAAAAACACAACAAGCAATACAATTCACTTTGACCGAAAAGGTGTAGGCTGAAGCATCAGCTTATTTTGCCTACCCTTCTTAAATTAACATGTTCCGTTCGCTCATTTTAAAATTTTTTACAGAACAAAAAAAAAAAACCTGCATATTCTACATACAGCAGTTTATAAGCACACTGCTTTTGTAATATGAAAATTGGTTTTGTAATTGTTTTATACGCATACCCCCAGACCTCTATGCAATAAGTAATGTATGGCTCAACAAATGTTCGATACAATAAATGTAATGAGTATTTGTTTTTGTTTACATATAGGCTTGTTTATGCCGTTACATGCAGCGGCTGTCGTCCGTCTGCCCAATTTCACGTGAATGCAGCATGAAAAATACGATTGAGTTGCTTGCAATCTACACTGATCTGTACCTTTAATGCTAAGATAACTGTCTCCTGATTCAAATGCACTATACAGACTTGAGTGGTATCAGTCTTCAAGCTGCCAGTTGTTTGTGCTGCATTTTATTTTCATTTATTTCTGACGTGTGTCTGTAGGAGGTACTCAAATACATACAGGGGCCACCCCCTTTCTTACATTCACTTTAAAACATGTATATACTGTATAAGTAACTGCAGCTACAAGATAGTAGTATTACTGTCCTTGCTGTTGATCATGACCTGATCCACTCCAAGGTCTCGCCTAAACCAGACCAGAAAATGACTCTCATCTGTAGCTATCAGTCTTAATTCCAGAAAATTACCTGCCACAAAATTACCCTCAGAAAATGACTCTCCATCTCTCTAAACGGTAATTTCAGTTCAGCACTTACATTTCAGAGCTGCATTGGTGCTGTCACCTTCCATTAACACGAAAATTATCACTGGAGGATTTTTAATAGAGAGAACTCATCCATCTTTTTTTGTTAAATAGTCCTAAACAAAACATGACAAGTTACTTTACTGGTGGTAAGCTTCTTACACAAACCCTCTCCTCATCCTGCTCAGGACTCCCACGTGTGAGATTCCTGTGCGGCGTTACGGAGGTGCTGAAGCAAGAGCGCTGGGTCTTCAAGTCCGGTGGTGGGATCCATCTGAGTCGACAGCAGCTGCCGCTCAAACTGGCCTGGGCCATCTCCATCCACAAGAGCCAGGTGAGTGCAGGTCCAGTCACTCAATGAGCTTCATACAACTATTGCATTATTTATTATTGCAAAATATCTAAGAGATCTGGAAAAGGGAGGTTTTTATATGCACATCATGCTGTAGGCTATTGAGGTGCAGGGCAATAAAAAGTAACGTAGAAAAAGAGAGGGTTGCCCGCACACTCTTAAAGGAGGTCACAGTGATTTATTTAGCACTTGCACAAACGTTTTCGACCATGTGTGGTCTTCATCAGGTGCCAACAGAACAAAGGAACGCTCACACCCATATATAGGGTCACAGGTGTATGGGTGTGAGGTCCAATTAAGTGAGGAGGGGCAAGCCTGAAGGTAAGGGGCACATCCTTCAGCTTACAGTATTTAATTATACACTTTTAAATATACAGTTTTTAAATATAGAAAATCTTTTAAATATAGAAAACATCATACACTTATCATTAAACAATTGGGCCCAGAAAAACACAAATATAATCAGTGGGAACCCATTTGTAGTCAAAAAGTTTTCATCATAGCAGTGAAACAATAATCAAATATTTCATAATCATGAGAGAAGAAAAAAAGTAAACAACGTGTATATGATCCAGAGTGGATACAAATGCATAAACAACCAACATTACACATATAAAGGATCACCAAAGTTACAAAACAAATATTAATAAATCATTAAAGTTACAAAGTTATTAATAAATCATTAAAGTTACAGAGAAAGTGTTAGAAACCTCTTTTTAGGGGACTAAAGAAAATGCTTAATATCATACTCCTGGTTTAGGCCTCTGGGGGTTAGTGTTTGGAGGGTGAAGATATAGAAGCTCTCTCTCTAAATATCTAAGAGAAGAAATACTGATGGTACTTTCTTGTTGGTTCAGAGCTTCCTCAGTGTTGCCGTGGGGCACCAGAGTTTTGTGTGAGTTTTTTTTTTTTTAAATGAATGACTCAGTTGATTAATGGCTGTTGTAATTGAATTGGCCTGAAACAATTGTATTTGTCCTTTGTTCTGCGTTAGACATGGCTCACGCTTTGAGAGCAGCGGTGGGCTGGCCTTGAAGAGCGATCAGTGTTGTATTGCTCGTCCCATGAGGTTAAGATGAGAGTGATGTCAGAAATGTAGACTGTGTTCAAGGAAAATACTCTGCTCTTCTCCTGACAGATGTTCTGTTCACATAGACAGATTTTTTTTTTTTTTTTTTCTGACGGTAGCACACCAGCGAGAACAGAACATTAACGGTTTCCATTTTTAATTAACCGAATTGGATGAACTGTAACAACATAGTGGTTTCCTGACTGTTCCAGCAGGAGCCTGACTCTGTGTTTTTAGTTGTAAGGTCTCAACTGTTGAATGTGTTGCCATGAAACTGAACAGGCATTCATCTTTCCCCTCGAGATGAATTCATATTAACTTTCATTATTCTGTAACATTTCATTAAGCACCAACACAATGCCGAAATTTTAATTGTTTTTTTTTGTCAAGCAGTTTGATATCTGGATGTTGTCACAGAAGGGAGAGCTGAATTGATTACATGGTCACAAATTAAACAACACCAAATGCATAAGAGAAAGAGAAAAGCTATGCTGTGCAGCTGTATTTATTTGTAGAATGATCACATGGAGAAACTTAGCAGATTACTTCCACTTCCAGAGCATAACTGACTTTTATTAAGGAAGTATTTTTATTGTCTCTGCTAAAAATATAATGACAGGAAAAAATGTTCGTGGGAGCAGTTTTAAAATCATTCATAGGAACTCATGCTAGGTGAGTCTAGGCACAAAAATGCTATTTGATGAGGAAATTGCCATAGAGACCTGATCAGATAACCTGAACATTAACCCAGTGTGACTGTTATTCACAAATGTGCTGTAACTGTGTCATCAGCACTGAGCGGCCTCATCAACGGCTCCCACTTGGCTCTCACGGCAAACACCTATATCCTCACACTATGAAATTGGTTATAGAGGGGAAATGAGGCCCTCTGGATAATTGAATTCATTGGTCACAGTCAATGTGTCACTAGTGTTTGATCTGCAGGAAGCAGAGGAGCAAGGAAATAAGAAGAAATCCCACACCTGCATCCCTTCAGAGGAAATGAGTGGACATAAAAGAATACAGGGGATATTGGCCCTGTGGCTCTCAATCTTGAAACTGTGTTGAAGAAAAATGGTTCAATCTTGTGTTTGACGGACAGTACTGTAGGTTACTGTTCCTAATTCCAATTTCACAAAATAGTACTAAAGCAGATTTTTGATATCCTAATGCGGTGTGCAGAAATCCCTACAGTAAGTCAGGGATGTATCCATCCAGCGAGGCAGATTGTGACACAAATTGTGAACAAGTCGTGTGTTATTTCCTTTAGGGGATGACACTGGATTGTGTTGAAATCTCTCTGGCACGCGTCTTTGAGAGCGGTCAGGCCTACGTGGCTCTGTCTCGGGCTCGGAGCCTGGAGGGTCTGAGGGTCATGGACTTTGACCCCAGCGTGGTGCGTTCGGATCCAGATGTTCTTGTCTTCTACAGGAAACTGAGGAAGGAGAGGCTGCTCATGCAGGTTAGTACAGCAGCTCCACTTTCTGTCAAAACTGCATGGGTGTTTAACACATGGCCCACACGGGATGAATTTGCCAAGTGTGAAAATTACATAAGAATATTGTTGAAATTGCACGTATTTTTCTCAAGAAATTTCAGGTTGTTCATAATGTTTTGTAAATGTATAGTTCAGATGCACTTGTACTTCTTTGCACTAAAACAAAGGGAATCGTTATAGGTTATCATGCTACTATTCTACTGGTGTGGCCCACTTGAGATCAAATTGCGCTGTATGTGGCCCGTGGACTAAAATGAGTTTGACACCCATGGTTTAGAGACTGTATTTAATACAGTACATATATCTTGTATTCCGTCACAAAGAGAAAACACGATGAAGATCTAACCTCTATATTACATTTTGTGGCTGAGAAAGCCTTTATATCTCACTATCGTTTTTAATTCAGTCTTCAGTGATAACTTTCTGTCTCCTGTCCTCAGGCCTCCATGGATGATTTTGTTGGCAGAAACAAAGAAAACTCTTGGTAGGAAGGAGACTGCCCCTGCATCATCTGTAATGTTGTGCACTGTGTGCATGGATTTTGTTACTCTCCTGGTGATGATATGGATTTATTAAATCTGCAGTTAGACATTCAGTCAACCTTACAGGTCCTGTTCTTGCAGTACTTGAGGTCACACTGCCACCATGTGTTTATTTCTGTAACTAACTGGTCTTGGAGATCATGTTTTTTAAAATGCTGTTTTTTTTAATTTTTTATTATTTATTATCATGATTCTTGGTATGTTTTCAAATAAAGTTTTAGTCAACATACATTTTGGGACTTTGTGGATCTTTTAGCATTTCTGTACATAGGAAAAATCTGTGAGTACAGTTAGTAATATACCTGATAATAATGGGATATAAGATACTTTTTTTTTTGTCCCAAAAATTTGTTTTTTTGTTGTGTGGGAAAATGTAAACTATAGAGCTGGGTAAACCTGTTTTACTGTCTTCCATAAGGTTTTAGTAATTTCAGGACAGAATTATTTAGAGAGATATTTCTATTACTAGTCCAACAACCCTGACACTAATCACACAATCCATTTTTTCCCTCAAAAAAAAAATGGAAAAAATGTCCCTCTTAATGATTTGGTTGCCTGGTGTAATTAACATATAAAAAGCTACTCTTTTCAGATGAGTGGAAAGCAATGAAGAGGAGCAATTCAGACAAAGTGGGAAACTAAAGAAAACCTTTATTGTTCTTGTCATGATACAACAATGACCCACCCTGAGGTAAACCCCATTTCTGGAGCAGCATTCTTAAAGTTGCATATGAAGAGACCACGTTATGAAAGTCTGAACCTGTATTTTCACAGCCTTAAAGGGATAGTTCACCCAAAATAGAAATTTCACTCATTATCTACTCACCCTCATGTCAACTAAGGGCTGGGAGAAGTTTCAGAGTTATCCGTGCCTTCTCTGAGTTACGGGTCTCGGTCTCGGCGTAGCAGTACATGTCCATATAACGGTTGCAAATGGATACCAACTGTCTTTGGTATCCATTTGCAACCGTTATATGGACATGCACTACTACGCCGAGACCCCCTGTAACTCAGAGAAGCCATGGATAACTCTGAAACTTCTCCCAGCCCTTAGTCGACATGAGGGTGAGTAGATAATGAGTGAAATTATCCCTTTAACTATCCATTTAAGACCATAGTGCCCAACGTCTATACAAGCAGTGATTTACAATTTACAATCTGCTTCTGACCCTTCTACGAACTGTCTAAAGAAGAGGTTGTGTGTGTTTTTTAGTCCAGGAACCGAGGAAGGTAATTTACATTAATACACAGGAACACAACAACAGACTCTGTGATTATTATACAATTTTTTAGCAATTAAATAGATTCTACAACTGCAAATCGTAGTAACTGGGGGGGTGGGTCATTTCACGTTGTGGAACAGCTTGTGCGCCACCTGTAATGAGAAAGAAGACATGTCACATTATCACTGGTAGATAAATAAGGCACAGATTGAGCTCTCCACATATGTTGTATGCTTCTCTCCTTGTCCACTCTTTTTGTGTCACACTTACACAATGGTCCCGTGCATGCAGGAAGTCAAAGAACTCTTCTGTACACTCCTCCTCTGTGTGGGACCGGGAGCCAACCCTGGCTTCACAGGCCTCCAAACGCGCCTTGGTGTGCACACAATGTTCAGTCTGCTCACACTTGGCTCGTATTGTCTCTAGAGGGTCCTGAAAGGGACATGAGAGAAATGGGATATTAGACGAACTTGGGCCAACACGTATAATCTGTAGCTTGATCATGGCTGCTGTGTTGGTGACCAAAAAATTAATTTACAATTCACAATGAAAGTATAAATTGAGTCCAGCCACATTACATTTAGTAATGCAAATCGTTGTATGTGTGTGCAGCCTTCACGCTATGAGAAAATGATGCTTTAACGTCTTTCATCAGATTTTGTCCTTTCCCCTCTATTCCTCAATAAGAAATAATACATACAAACATTTACACTTCTGCTCTTATGAGGGTTAGTAAAATAGACAAAATACAGACTGACCACCATGTCTTCCTCTTCTTCTTCCTCCTCCTCCTCTTCTTCCTCCTCAGCTGGCGCATCTTCCTCCTGGTCAGTGCCAATAATATCAGATGATATTTTGTTAGTCTGACTTGACAATAAGAGTTCAATAGTGCTTCTGAATATGCAAAAGAAGATAGGATCATTGGAACAAACTGTTATCATAAAAATCAGCCAAATGTCTCTCATAATTCCTAAACTCATATATTTAAGACCAATTTCAGCTACTGTCCTTATTTGATACATACAATTAAAGAGAAAAAAAAAACTCTTTAAAACGCGTTGACGCTGAACGTGACACCACTTCACTACTAGCAGAGTCGTGCTAACATTAATGCGCTAACATGTTGGGTAACACTTACGAAAACCTACTAAAAAAGACATAACGATATTTTTCGCTACCTCGTCGTCGGGGTCGCCGTGTGTGAGCATTTTCCTTTCGAAACCCATGATTACTGCTCTGAAATTCACCACAATATCCCCAAAAACGAGTAAGGTCCCAGGTGAGCAGAAGCACCGCTTCTTCGACGAGGACGAGGGGTCAGTCACACCAGAGCCAGTCTATTGACGAGCCTTGCCACTCTCCATTAGCCCCATTGTATCGAACTTGGTTGCAGTTCCGCCAGAATTCCACTAGGAGTGCTCGCGGGCGAGTGCAGAATGAATGGGGCCCTATGGAGCTAGAAGGCTAAATTTGTCCCTTTCACCTGGTAATAGTCAAAAAATTGCAAATATTGTTGTAGTTTCTGCAAGATCAATATGGATTATAGGTTAAAAGTGAAATTGTTGAGAAGTTTTGTCCTTTCGATTTCCTACAGGTTGGGCTGTTGTTGCCCATAAAACGCTAGCATTCTGCTAATGCATGCTGATTGGTCAGTGACGGACTTGCGACTATTTACGACCAGAGATCCCACCTGATGACACAATAGCTGTAAAACGGGCGAAAAGCTGTTTTATTTCTTTCTGTACCGCTGTTATTATGCACTTTTATTAACTTTTAATATTTTTTCAAGCGAGAAAGTAACTGTTTAGTCTCCCAATATGCGGCCACTTCATCCAAATGACGGCTGTTTAGAAGTCTGCTCCGATGTTTTCGGAGAAGTGAAGCTGCACCTGTGGAGCAATGACCGGGACATCACAGCGGCAGCAGCCGGTCTGCTGATGTGCTCGGTCGGCGTACCTCTGTCGTCGATCCCGGCGGAGAAAACGGTCGTTAATTAACTTACACGTAGGTTTTTAGAGGTTTACCACCGGCTGGTTGATGAAATCTAACAATTGTAGCAGTAGCATTAGTTTATTGTTTGAATGAAAAGTGAAGCTTCATTTGTGTATTGGACAGAGAGCAGTGCTGCCTGGGGGCTCTGTAGCCTCCTACGTTCACCACATTTACATAAATAAATAAATATTTTACAATGAACCGATCGCCTGCATTAAATGTTTTTAAAAAAAAATTATTATTATGTTATGTTATAGGTTATAACAGCCTTTCTCAGACACTGGGTTATAACATGGTTACGGTCCGCGGTTCTGTAGACGGGCTGGACGGGCTGTCATCGTGCTCTGAGGTGACTCAGAAATTACCGTAAAGCAGCACCTCTTGTCTGTGACGTCATCATGTTTTTTAAACAGCTTTTTAGAACAGAAAAGTGAACTTAAAAAATCCAATATTCAGCCAAGTGCATTTTATTGCTTCCCCCTTTTGATAATAATATTCAAATTACTTGACAAAAAATTATTTCCAGAGAAAAGTGGATTTTTAGGGGTGTATCCCCATTGACTCCCATTCATTCTGCACTCGCCTGCGAGCGCCCCCACATGGACAGAGACGTGTACCGAAAACCCGGAAGTAGGACGAGAGTGGCAGTTCTCCTCAATATTAGAAATTCTCTGGTCACACACAGGAATAGACTAGAAGGATCACCGGATAAAGCTTCCTATTGGTTAAGAAAGGTTCTAAGTTTCTCTCGACCAATCATCGACTCCGCATGTGTGTGTAAGACCCGCCCATTCGAAAACGTCTTACGTGCGGAACACTGGTTTTGGTTGGTTCTCGTGCGTGGTCGGAACTGAAGAGCTGTGACACCGCATCATGGCTCTGCTCATGGACACCAGATTTCTTCTGAGGAAAGTTAAAGATTTAAGGAGTTTGACGCCCAGACGAAACCGAGTGAAGGAGAAATGGGTAAGTTGTGAAAACAGCAATACGTAAAATTGATGATAATTGTCGTTAACAGTGAAAATTAGACACAGTTCGAGAGGTGTAATGGATCTTCACCTGTCCACAGTAACTAGCTACATGAAGCAAATGTCTATGAAACGTCCTTGACTTTTGAAAATAAATGTTTGCATCACGGAGATGCTTAGTGAGTGCTAGCTCCTGAAATAGAAATAATTAAGAGCTGTAATTAAATAAATTACAGTATCTACCAGACAGTGGATAAAAACTGTAGGCTAAATGGCACTGTCCATTTAGTTGATTGTATTTCACTTTTATTGTTTTTTTTTATTGTGAAATATAAAATTAAACCTATCAAATTGTGACCATAATTCTAGGTGTTTTATTCAACCATTCAAAAGCAAAAACATATTAACATCTCCCCCTATGTTTGTAACAGGCTGCTACACATGCTAAGCATCCCCCTACCAGTCTGGCCCTGCAGCACTTTGATGCCACCTACAGTGCTCAACTGGGTCCTCTGTGGCCATCGGTTCGCGTCGCTTTGCTCTCAGAGAGAAAATACGGAGCCCTGATCAACAGTTTCTCCCACGATGCTGTTCTGACAGAACTTCTTGCAAAGGGATGCAGAGACTTCGTGAGCGACACAGAGGGTAGGTGTTCATTTCTATATTTTACAGTGAACCTGCCAATGTCAGCTGCTTAGTTAACCTGGTTGAGAAAGCACTTTGCATCCACATTTGGTGTTATTTTTGTGGTCCTATAGAGTCAAAAGGAAAACACTTTTATAGACTATTCTTGAATATGACTGATATGAATGTAATTTTATCTCATAATCCCCTGCAGGAATTTAACTGTGGTGAGCTGAATCTTCAGTTCTCAGTTTTTCAATATTTTTCAATATTTTTGCAGCTCAGGAACGCTTGGAGCCAGAATCTGAGGTTGGCGTGGAGAGAGAAACCTCTGATGTTCCCATAAGGAAATCTGACAGTGACAGCCAGCAGCTATCTCCCCTCCAGCTTAGTCCTAACATCGAGTGTGTTGTTTTTCCAAGAGGGGATATCACAAGATTCAAGCCTGCTAGGTGATTTCATTTAACTTCATGGACAAAACCAACTAAATCGGCGCTAGCGATCAAAAACACGAGTGTTCTGACTCTCTGTACTCTTTTGTCCTTTTAAGACCAGACGCGTACAGATTGCTTGGGCACTACCTGCTGGATGCTGCGTCTGTGCTGCCTTGTCTTGCACTGGATGTTCAAGAAGGTCACAGTGTGCTTGACCTTTGTGCTGCACCTGGAGGAAAGACCCTAACGTTACTTCAGACCCAGGCTATCAGTAAGTGGACTGTTTTTACGTTTGAATTCTTTCTCACTCAGCTCATGCTAAAGTCTCTCTTGCCTGTTCTCTGTGTGAGTCATCCATATTTTTCTCTCTCAGCCAGTTGTCATTAACTCACCATTTGTGTCTGTCAAAGGGTTTTTGTGGGCAAATGACTCGTCAGTTTCTCGGACACTGCGACTGAAAAAGGTCCTACAAAGCTATGTTCCCAAAGAGTATTTGACAGACAAGAGCCTACGCATCACCTCCTATGATGGCACCAAGTGGGGGGAAATCGAACCACACAGTTTTGACAGAGTAAGGCCCTGATACGTGATCATATTCATCCATTCTCAGAGAAATGTGCAGACCTGAAGGAATCATGTGTTTATTCAAATCCCACTCCTCCGTGTTCAGGTCCTTGTAGACGTTCCCTGCACTACAGACAGACATTCCCTCATGGAGGATGACAACAATATATTTAATAAGATGAGGATGGGAGAGAGAAAGAGGCTGCCACAGGTACAGCTGGAGCTACTGCTGTAAGTATTCAACATTGTGTGAATTCCATTACTATGGTTTATTACATCACAATATACACAGACATTATATACAGTACATGAAAGAATATTATTTTATGTAGATGAACAAACCCTGTTTCTCTGCTGCAGAGCTGGAATTGAAGCAGCGTGTCCAGGTGGGGAGATTGTGTACTCCACCTGCACGCTCTCTCATACACAGAACCTGAGTGTGGTGGAGCAGGCCATCTATCTGGCTCAAGAAAACTACGACATCCATCTTGAGGTGAGTCAGACACACACTGTCAGTATCAAGAAGAAATGTCCATCCTGCAGAGTGGAGACACACGTCATAGTCGTGGATGATTATTAACAGTAAATTGATGGCCCTAAAACAAAGCCTGTATGAGAATGAAAGCACAAACATGAAGGGGGAACATGAAACACAAATAACAAAAAAAATAGGGAAAAGAAATGTAGAAGAAGAAATGCTGCATTAGTGCTTAAGACCACTAGGGGGAGTAGTGGGCCAGGGTCGGATAAAAAAGTTTCACAAGGCAAAACGTAGTATGAACTAGAGCTCAGAAAGGGACCAAAATATCCTGCCCAACCCTGTCCAAGCTCATGCACGTTCTCTCTGAGCCTGGCCCATTACTCATATTTACAGGCTGACATTATTAAATGAGTTACTGTTGTGATCTAAAGTTTTTAACTAGAATTGTTAGTTGCTTGTAAGACAGAAATCGGTTCAGATGAGATTTTCATGAGCATAACATGAAGAACCTTGCAATTTATAAGCCAAGATAAGACTGTTCACCAGAGGATGATGGAGCTCAAGGACGGACCAGTCATCTCCTGAGCTTCAGCGTGACCTGCTGTATTCTCACATCTCCAAAAATGCCAGATCAAATTAATTTTATTTAGACATTATTTTGGACTAACTAAAAAAAACATCATAATAAAGGTTTAAGTTTGGCACATAACACCTGAAATCATGTTGCTGCTGGTCCATAAACAGACTTTTTCTGGGTTGGAAAAAGTCTTAACAAACCTGCTCTTGGTGCATGTCCCAGTTTGTGTTGTGTGTCTTTTTTTGCGTTAGGAGAATCAGCGTGACGATTTCAGAACCCAAACAACTCACAAGCAACTGACCTTTTTTTTGTCCTTTCTCCTCCCGCCACCTTTCCTGAATCATGTCCACCTCCAGGTTGTCGACCTCCAACCCCTCACGCACATGTTCAGGAAAACGTTTCACTTCGCTCCTGACCTCCACCTGGGGGAGATGGTCATCCCACATTTAGCTGCCAACTTTGGGCCAATCTACATGTGCAAGCTGAGGAGGCTGACGTAGACCGGGGACTGGTGAACAGGTTTGTTTAAAAGCTCTTGGACTTCTTCTGACTTCTCGAGTACTGAGATTAGTGCACACCTTCAGTTACACTCTGCACTCACTGGAGCACAGCGGATGGACTTGACTTTTTTCGACACTGGTGTAAATGAAGCATCCGGTTAATGGACATAACTGTGGACACACTGGACAGTGCTGAACAGTGGGTTGATTGACCTTTGGAGAACTGCAAGCCAACAGGAATGACACTTCTCAGATTGGGGATGCCTGAATAATTATTTCAGTTGAAGTTTTCACACTGAGCACTGGAACCTGCAGTTTTATTTTTGCTCCATAGGTGGCGACAGCAGCTAAAGAGTGATGATATCCTGTTACTGTGGCCGCTAGAGGACACTAAGCATATGTCTGTAAAGGTTGCAGAAACTCCAGTCCATACATACAGGATGTCCTCCACTGTGTCAGATGCATGGAGATGAATGTTTCGTGTTGTCTCATTACTGAGACACAAATTCCTGTCAGAATTACCTGCTCTCTTTAACTCTCTCGTGGAAATGGCTCTGGTTTGTTCTATGGTTATTCATCAGGTTTGATGGCTTTGCCTAATAATGCGATATGTGGCTGTGTGGAAGGAGTCCATAATGAACAGGCAGGTAATGACTTATTTGACCATTTGGCATCTCACATCTGAATCTGTGCAAGTTTCATTATTATAGCTGGATTGACTCCATTCTGCATTGACATCACCCAGAGGTGAAACATTTACTCTCATCACAACCTAATGTGAGCGCAGAGGTGCCTCTTTTCTATCACACCGCCGATGACCCTTTATGTTGTCCTGCCCAGGCAATGTAGCGTGAAAGAAGGTGTGTGCGTGCACGTGTATGTGTGTGTCTAACGAGTCCACCAACCACATCCCACTGTCATTAAGCTGCTCCAAGTGCAGGGGCTGACTCCCATCCGCGTGCAGGGATGGACGGCAGCCATGCGGCTGCCAGATGAACATTAAAGAGGCAGCAGAGAGCTAAAATGGGACGTCTCGCCCTGTTTTGCCCCTCCGCTTTTTTATTCCACAGATGAGTGCAGATAATTTTCTGTGCGATTGTGAGTGATTACTGTATTACTGCGGTAAAAGGGGGATGTATCGGGGAATGCAGAGGGAATTAATGACACATAAAAACAATTTTTGTATTGACTGCTTTCGTCTCCAGGGCCCTGAATGCCTCTTCGTGCATCTTGTGATTACCTAAACCTATTGTAAATATGTGTTTCCTATGGGCTCTTACATAAATTTACATGTTTTAACACTCAGGAGACGGCAGACTGTTAGAGATGACTTACTCTCTATTCTGCCTGTCTATAGACTCGACTGGCTGCCTGCTTTATTATTGAATTAGCCAATGAAGCGCTATGCATTTGTGTCCTTGTGTGTAAGCCTGTGTTAGGGAGATGTATGCTGTGTATTAGAAAGATGAATATTATGGATTTAATACACAGCCATGCTTCTGTTGTGTTCTCAAACACAATTTAAATGTTGTATTTTTTATCAATAAATATGAAAAACACCATCATAGTCATACATTTTCACCTCCCATGACATAAGCTCCTGAATGAATGATCTTGTAGCTTTTACTAACGAAGTCCATATATTAAAACTGGGCACGTACAGGGTTAGGTTTTTAAAGTTAATGATTCAGTTTTTTGTCTTCAGTGGTTTCAGACAAACATCAATGTGTCTTTATGGTAAGTAAATGCACACCTCACCTGGAGGCAAGTGGAGTCTTACCTCTAGCCTGTGTGTTTAAGCAGATGCTGCTGTTCCCGCTGTGGCATTTTTTTCCAGCCCAGAGGTGAAGATCACACGTGTGTCCCAGTTGGTGGTGGGAGAGAGGATTTCACCAGTGGGGGTCTTTGTGACAGATGCACTGTGTAGACTGAGCCCAGCAGGATGTGCTCTCTGCTGCTCTCAGCCACAGGCTGCAGAGAAAATGTTACATGCCGTGGTTTTTCTTGTCAGATTACTGATGTTCAGAAAAAAACTGTTTATACCTTGGCAATTATTCAGTTGTCTCTTGACACAACTATCACTCATGATTTATTGATGGTATTCTAGGAAACTTTACTAAAATAGATCATCTACCACAACAAGTCATGTCAGACTCTGGATCACACACTGTCCTCTAGAGGCCGATATGAAACCCATCCTGATTGTACTTTGGGATGTTCTTTTCAATATGTGATTAGCTTGGACTGTGTGACAGTTTCTGACTTGCCTATCTCTTCAACATCTTTTTTTTTTTTTTTGTATGGACCAGTTGCGAAGGATTGGTCAGATCATTTGAGTAAATTACATCAAGTAAATGTCCTCCATTTAAAATTGTACACAACTAAAAGTAAATAAATATTATAAGCTAATTATTTTTGACAGTGTCACACATGAAATAACTCATTTTGTGGAAGACTGGCCCATATAAGTGGCATGATCAAAATATGAATATTAAAAATATTAATTATTGATTGAAAAACACAAATTGATATTGATCAATTAGTGTGCAAGAAGCATTTTATTGTTACACTTTTAGATGGAAAAAGTCTTTCTATACTGTGTTGTCTGGTGGTGAGGTAATTTTCTTGTTCAGTCCTGGAAAAAAAAAAATCTTTTATTTTCCTTTTGTTTGCTCATGCTTTTTTCAGAGGTGTTTTTTTTTTTAACTCGATTCCAGATAAAATGTTTGAAACAGTTTTAATCTTAATGCATTGTCTTATTTTAACAAATCGGTGTTGTTTTGGCCCTTCTCAAAAGTACAGTCATCATGTAGAGGAGTAAAAGGGGACAATCTTGATATTTTAATGAGTAGAAGCATAAAGTGGCATAAATGCAGGGCCGGCTCTACGCAGGGGCAAGAGGGGGCAGCGCCCCCTCAAATAAATGTCTTGCCCCCTCAAATCCAAATTTTAGAAGTTGAGACAGCACATTTTAACATACTCAAGAAATGTGTATATTACAAGTTGACAAAATTATCTGCAGTAGCACAAAAATCCGCCAAAAAAGGGACAGTGTTCTTTTCTAAAATGTTCGGTTCTTTTTTCTTTTTTTTTTAGTATTCATAAGACTACCTTTCAGTTTTGTACATCTTGACCATAGTAGACCACCCCCCCCCCTCTTCTCAGAGTACACCAGAATGCTTCACTCACATTTTAAAATCACAAAAACGTTCTGGGGGGGATGCCCCCAGACTCCCCTACAGGGGTTTAGCTACTCACCTTTTTCACCCCCTCTGGGTTTGCAATGCATCTTCAGGTATATGCACCCCTAACCCCCCATATAATGTGGCTCTTTGCATTACGACAGTAGAAAATTTGGGCTCTAAGACCCTGGTTGGCCACCCCAGCCCCTAGTTGGACAGGTCTAAAGGTAGAGGCCTGACAAAGTGCAATCCACTTCTCCAGGTTGGGGTTGGACACATAGCCAACAACCCAATTCAATGAAGTTACTATAAGCACAGAGAAGGAAAAGTGCTGGAGCATGATGTGTTCACATGATGCCCCCTTCACATTTCTGACTGCCCCCTCATATATGCCTGCCAGTATAGAAAAAGTATAAAACGTTTCTTAAAATTATAATTAAGTACAGTTCTTAATTAAATGTACTTGGTTACTTTCCACCACTGGCACTGATATAAATAAGTATCTTTAATTTTCCAGTTGAGTAATTTTTGTGCTTGATATTTACATAAAGAGGTTCCATATTCATTTTCCAGAAAATGTACTATAACAATCAATTTTCCTAAAACTTGATAGAGGATTTTCTCCTCGTCTCTTAGTCCTAATGTATGTTTTTTATATTTCACATGTGGAACAGGGCCAAGATCCCATCAGGGTTGCATTCAATAACATCTAATGATGCCATGTGAGAAATGTACTCAGTGTTTGTTGCAACAAATTGTTAAAGTGTTTTTCCCTCAAAATTAAAGACTCTCTTTTAAATTTCTCCCAACAAGCTTCATATACCAGACATGTTTTCAACGTGTGAGCTAAGCTTTCAGCGACAGACTCCATGAACTGGCTGAGAGCACTCCTGTTCGGTTTAGTGAGGCCCGCATTGGAAATGCAACCGTAGGTTTAGGCTGCAGACAGATTAAGAAGAGAGAGAATGGGGGTTTTCTTCTCTCTAAGAAGATTACCCGGGGAGGGGCGAGATGGCAGTCAGAGTGTTTAAGAAAAAAAGGACAAGAAGAAAATGGAAGATGAAGTGGAACTAAAGGAGGGTGGCCCAGGATACACAGTTTAGCCACCTGTTGTTTGCCCCTTGATATCACTCCTCTCTTTGTTTTTCCATCTGTACAACCAGCGATCTCTGCTCTGGGTCTTCCTCCATTAATTAGTTAACATGCCACGATAAAAGTCGGTTTAAACAGCCTCAAGGGGGAAAAGCCAGAGGATTGGATGTCATGTCACATTTTATTATTTAGAAAAGTTTTGACACCTTCATTTTGCATCATGCATCATGTATGAGTAAAAATGTCTGAGACTTTTCTTGCACCCAACCAAGTTTGAGCTTTTTTTTGTGCATGTGTACTATATGTGCAGCTGTGAGCCTGATTATACTCGTGCTTCCCTCGCCCTTAAGTTCCCGCTGGTGGTTTCCAGGAGGGCTTTGATGTGTATCTGGGCAATGCACTATTAGAGGGATTTCCCTGGGCCTGACAGCTCAGAGAATATGCGGCGAAATGGCAATGCCAGTGGGCTAAAAGAATGCTGGAAACAGGATTAGGATCATATTCTGGCAGACCCTGTCACCTCCTCAATGGGCCGAGATTTCTAACGCTGGCACTTTTCATTCTCGCCATGGTTAAAACCTTTAAGAGAACCATGGAGAGGAGGGAGAAAAACGCACTGATTGAATGGTACACTGTGATTTTTGTGTGGGGGGCTTGCTCTGGGGGGCTGAGTGTGTGTGAGTGAATGAGAAAAGGAGAGTCAAAGCAAAAGATGCACTAAACTAGAGAGGGTAAAAATACAAAACACTCTTGTTTGAAAATGTGTAAACTGACATTTCTATCGTAGTCTCCACTCTGTGGTTAAAAAAACGTACACAGCAGCATTTACATTTCTGAAAGATACTTTTATGTAATTTATTTATGAAACTTTAAGACTACAAGAAAAATTGTCTGACCTGACATTTAAAGTAAAGTGTTGTATCTGGGAATCGTTTCCACTACAGGTTTTTACAGAACTCCCACACACACGAATGCACACATGTCACCACTTGCTTAAAGGAAAGTAGATGGAAATGTGTGAGTGCCTATAAATAGGTGGTTATGGCGTTAGTGGTGAATATACAGCCCTGAGTGTTAGAGATGGAAGCACCTGATCCAGCTCCAAGGGCTCAACACACTTGACCCTGCAGCAGTACAATCTACCAATCCTTGTTCAACCCTCAGGGCGTGCATGTGTGTGTAAATGTTTGTGTGTGTGTGTGTGCTTGGGGGATGGGTGTTAAGAAAAGAGGGAACATTTGGAACAAGAGTATTGTGTTATGTTCTGCGGTCCAGAGCCCCATGGGAGGAAATCCTGCCGTGCACAGATTCCTCTCCTGGATAACAAGGACATTCACTCTGGCTGCATATCCACACCACAATCTTATCAGTCACACAATCGGGATGCCCTTGGCCGAGGACACACATATGTGGTGTAATAAAACACAACAAGGTTAGGGTGAAGTGTTACACCCACATTAACGCTGCTAATCTGGTGAGATCATTATCCCCTTCTATCCGATTTTTGGAAAGCGGCCATTCATTCAACGGTTGGAAATATGGCTCAGTGCAGTCGCCGCTGTGGTGTTGTTATTTAAACGCACTAAAGGCAGTTATTAAGCTAACAGCAGAGCAATGTCACACAGACGGGGCGATGCATGTAAACTTTACTGTGGGAAGTGCAAGGGCACTTTTTGGAGGATGTGGAAGAGATGCCCAATTTCCTCACAAATATGTGTGTTGTTAAGTGTGTGTGTGTGTGTACGAGCACGGTTGGGCTTGGGTGGAGGGTGAGGGGGGTACGTTTTGACAAACCATGCTGTTAAAGATATAATAGCAGCATAATCACCGCCCCAGGCCATCATTCTTCAGGATAATGGCCTGCTTATTCATTGGGGATGGCTTATGTCTCGACGTAGCTTTTTATTTTTCAGATATTTCAGATTACGTTGTTCTTTTTCTGTCCTTTTTTCTGCCCTACTCTCTGTCTTCCTGCAGATTCTCATATATTTTACCTATTTGTTTGTTGTTGTTTTTTTATTTGACCTTCTTCCCACAGTTTTGCTCTCATGATGTTTGTTTGTTTTTTTACCTTCATGTTTCTTTTTGACCTTTTCTCCCTTAGTTTTAATCCTTAGACAGAAGAAAGGCTGGACTAAGTTCACGTTGGCCAATGTAAAAATGCAAATGAACGCAGGTAAAATATAATAAAGTTATATAAGTAGGAGATTTCTCAAATATTCACTGAAAGATTTACAACAGCACTAAAATGTAAAACCCTTAACCCTATATCTGTTTGTATTTCTGGATCAAAGCTGTTTCATGGATTTTGTAACGCAGACAAAGTTTATACTGACTAAATATTCAGCACAGATAGAGAAGCAAGCCTTCATTGTAAAGATTCAAGCAATGTTTTTATTTGATGATTATTTTACAACAACACTAGTTCAAGTCTACATTGTTAGGGAGGAGTAAAGGAAACAACACTGCTGATGGTCCGATCACTCCCCTCCTCCACCAATAGAAATCTATCTACCACTGGACCAAGTAGTTTGACAGAGACAGTCGGGGGAACAGCATTAGAATAAGAGCGACAACAGAACTCAAATAGAGTCAAGACAGCAGTACACAGAGGACTTGGCTCAATTATTCACTGAAATCATTTCACCTTCTTTGACTTCAGTCTGGATTGATTGCAAACTACACAAGGTGGCAATTTTCCATCTATCCAAGTTTGTTCCACTGTTTTCTTTGAAGGTCAAACCCAGAGAAGAAAGTGAACACACTTAAAATATTAATTCAACCCAGGGTCGGTACACAGACAACCAAGAGAGGGAGGGGGAGACGGGGGCTGCCGGTGAGCTCAGCAAATACAATCTTACAATCTGACAGCTAAAGAAATTTTATCTGAGACAGAGTCCATTATCAATTATACAACATAATAGTAACTTTACAATTACCCTACCAGTAAACATTAATAGATAAACTTTTTTTTATATTTTACATATTAAAATAATGTGCATTTTTTTCATATGAAGACTTAACTTGCCAGAACACATGAACAGAAAACATCAGAGACATGTGTGATTCTCCTCACCAAGTGCTAACAGTCGGCCCGACTTTCAATGAACAGCTGCATGTTTCCTCAAGAGAATATTAAGGCAAGAATAACTGCTGAGAAAATATGGATCAAGACAGTATTTACCCAATAGTCCAAATGTCTTTAGCATATCATTTTGCATTCAATGGAAAATTGAGTTACATTGAATACAAAATGATTTCCGATGTATGTCAGTCATGCTGCTACCTTAATTGAACATAAGTGTACAGACCTTTTGAATTCATAAAGGCTGCTTTAAATGGTATGCATGTTCATAATTGCATTTGCCCCAGCTCCCTCAGCCCAGGGCAAAATGTAATTAAAAGCTTTGAGAATTTAGTCACTGAAATCATTTTCTCATTACCGAGCCAGCCTCCGTACAAAGTGGCATATTACTGGCCATTAAACTGGTAAATTAGTCACGTTTAATTATGCTGTTGAGGACAACATGGCTTGGGTTTATTTTTATTTATGTGCTGTTATGTAGTACATGCTATGTACATAACCACGTTTCTTAATTGAAATGTCAGCGGTCCTTTTGACAGAAATGGTCTCTTTGCTGTGTTTGAGACAAATCTGCTTTTTTTTCTCCTCCTGTCCAGCTGAGCCTGATTCTTCCAAAGTGCCTTGTTTATTCACATTATTCTTGTAAACATTATTTGCATTTTCTTTTTAACTGAGTGCATCCGTCATCAGCTGTTCACATCATCTTTAGTGATTTTTTTTTTTTTTTTTTTTAAGTATTTCAGATGGTCCAACTTTACATGTCTGTTGGAAATCATCATATGAATCTGGAATATGTTTGTTGTCTGTGGAGTTGGGACAGTCACTTCATCCGCTTCATCTTTTTCTAGCAATATTAAGTGTTGCATGGGTTCTCTTTTCCCAAGGATGTTCTTTTGGACCTTGAGCTGCAACAACAGAAGCTAACAGGAGTCAATCAAGCCGTGGGAAGTGTGGTTGTCTTTAAAAGCTGTCGAATGGAGTTTTGTAGGTCCAGTGCATGTTGGCGTTTTTTTTTTTTTTTTTGGACATCTCTGCATGTCATGTGCCCATCTGCTCAAGTAGGGGTCAGTATGCAGCTCCTAGAGACCTAAGACCTATCACAGTCACAGTAGGATGGGGTGATGTCTAGGCCGATGCTGTAGCCTATTTTACATTGTCCTTCCGTACAATCTGATTCTCAGTTAGACATAGTGTCCAGTCCGAGCGAGGCAGCGTGTTGTTTGGCCCTCAGACGCAGGTTTTCGATGCTTGTGGTCTTGCTGTTGTGGCTGGTGAGGCTGCCCGCGGCCGACGCCTGAAGCAGCGGGCTGTTCCACACCTGCTGGGCATGATGGGACAGGGACTGGTAGTAGGACTGACAGGGCAGAGAGCCAAGCGGCGCAGGAGGCATGTTAACATTCATTCCCAGGTAGGGGAGTGAAGACGGGGCAGCGAGGTCAAAAGCAGGGTAGTGCACCAGGTTGTTGGTGGCGGCCATGTGCTGGCGAAACTGCTCCTGCAGACGAAACAGGCTGAGAGGGGAGGAAGAGTAAGAATGGCTCTGAGAGAGTGGCCCGGTGCCGGCCAGGCCACTGCTGGAGGAGGACGGGGTCACGGACGGAGAGACCAGGGGAGAGTCTGGACAGGAGGGAGAAGGGATTAAGTTATTAGTGCATAAACTTAATTATTAGTCAGCTGATGAGTAGAATGATGCAGATGTGAGGTGTCAGTTTCATGAGTTTGTGAAGAAGAAAGAAAGAAAGAAATTGAGCTTTTTTAAAAATACAGCACCCTAGTTCCTTACCTGGTTTGGGGCTGAGTCTTTTGCAGGGGGACATGTCCCCAGGTGTCACTGCTCTCTCACACTTTATCTCCTCTCTTTGAGATTTACTCTCATCCTCCTTGTCCGTGTTATCATTATCTTCGGTCGCCGACTCGCTGCCTGAATGTTCTGCTGACGTGACGTTCAGCTCCATGTCCAGCGGCACAGGACCGACCACGGGACCCTCTGTCTCCAGAGAAGAGGAGGAGGAGGAGGAGGAGGATGAAGGAGGCAGCTGGGTGTCAGGAATGATGGTGGTGGAGGGAGGAGAGTCCTCCTTCTCACTTCCTCCTTCGCCAGACGCCTCCTTCTGCTTCTGAAGCTGCTCCTTCTGGAGGCTGCGTTGCTTCTTGCGGAACTTGGCTCTGCGGTTCTTGAACCAAACCTGATGGGGGCAAGGAGGAGAAAGAAAGTGAGGCAGAGGACTCGAGAAGATGTGCAGCAGTTGATGAAAACTGTAGTCGAAACTTCACTGGACACCAAATGGTTGATAAGATGATTAGCTAAATGACAACAACAGATGCCCTCAAGTGTGTAATGCTCATAATCAAACTTAAACCATTTTAATCTCAATAAGATATGAAAATTAACACAACATATTCAGATTATAACTTATGTGTAGCTGATGTTTTTGATTTTCACTTCTGTATTCAGGACTATTATAATGCACACTCAGTGTTTTCTCAAATTGTGTAGGCCCAAAGTAAGTATCCTATTTAATGTAAGCAAACTTTTTTTTCTATTACTTTGATTCATTGCATCACTTCTTCAAATCTAATACAAAAATAAAATAAAAACATCTATCATACCAAAAAATATACCAGTTCACAAAAAATGATGTATAACGCTGCATGGGCTCACACATACAACCAAAATTAAGCAGCATGGAGCTCCAGACACTCGTCCATATTGATGTATTTTGTATGTTTTTTCTATAAGACGGCCCTACCTGCACGCGGGCCTCGGGCAGATTGGTGCACATGGCCAGCCGCTCCCTCATCACCACATCTGGGTAGTGGGTCTTCTGGAAAGTCTTCTCCAGCGCTTCCAGCTGCTGCGCCGTGAAGGCCGTGCGGCTCCGGCGCTGTTTGCGGTGCTGAGAGCCGTAGCGAGCCTCCAGGATGATGTCTTGAAATGCGCAGCCGTTGGAAGAGAAAACACACGGCAAGTTTTATTTTACTGATCTAATGGGATCGTGGAAATTGACTTAATCTTGCATCATGTTGATATATTAAACAATATTTGGTGACGCTTCACAAGAAAACAAGCTCAGTCAGTCTGCGGTGCGTCTGTGCACAGTATGTAAGTAAATGTATGTGTGTGTGGAAGAGAGGGAGAGAGCATGCACTCAATTACCAGCTAGTCTCTCGGCCAGTGTAAGCGCGTGCACGGACGGCCGGTAGTCGGGCGCGTGCTGCGCCTGTTGCGCTGCCTGCTGGTGCAGGTTGTACATGGCGCTGAGGGAGTTCATGGCGTGCAGAGAGTAGCCGTTCACCCCGTAGTGCTGCATGTTGAGAGGTCGCTACCTGCGGAGGAGAGGACAGGAGGCTGTGAGTGTCAGACATGAGTTCAGGAGGTTTTATTCAAGGATATTTTGGCTGTGAGGGCACGTGGCTGCTGATGGACGCGCTGTGACGCTGTTGAGCATGTGATCTTCAACCCCACTACCAGTTATGATGAAACATAAGACACACATACAAAAACGTCCATTAGTAGGTGGTCCAGTGATGTGACACACGCCAGTTTTTTTTCCTCTCTCTCTCCTTTGGTTAATGAGAGCGGGGCCACGCGCTCAAGGGCCAACAGATTTTAATGTGCGCACTCAGACAAAAAGTGTTATCCATTAACATCCAATTATCACTCTGTTCATTCCATTAATTATACAAAAGACTTTTAATTGGGGTAATTATCACTCGTTCCCATAATGAACCGAGACGGATGCCTTATTCATGAATTTATTCACGTTTGTGTGATCCCGGAGAAGCCAAATCCCCATTGAAAACGTTGCTTTGACAGATCAAGGCTTTGATGAAATGTGTTGGAAAATGATATAGGCCTAAGGAGATTTGTTCCGGGTCTCGGTGGCAAAACCTGCAACCGGATACTAGGATTATTTTTAATGGGCTATGATTACGGAAATGCAGAGCTGTTCTATTGTAGCGACTGTCTGTTCACATTGAAAATAATTTTATTGCAACATTTAAAGCCAACATTTGCAATTTAATATTCCATGTTTTTGTTATTTATTAATCAAAAATCGGTCAAAAATATTTCTAGCTTTTATACTGACACGAACACATGAATTTGCTGAAGGAAACATGCATGTCCCTGTCTTTGAAAAGGAGGGCTAGCACTTTCCAAAACTCTATTTTGTAGTTCTCCTTCACGGCCGAGATTTTCATAGATGAAACGCTTGAGGACACGATTAGATATGTATTAGTAGGGAGGAGGCCGGCAGGAGGGGATATCTCGGAGGCCCAAACAGTTATTATAACTATTACAGAGAGACCATAGGGAGAATATAAATCTTTCTGCTGTATGACAGGTACAGTGTCCAGGGAGCTGCCTGCTTCTTGGATTCAGAGCAGATAACGGGTAAAAATATTTTCGACAGGAGTTGCAGGTGTTTCCAGTTTTGGTTTTATTTGATCAATTTACAACAATTTCAGAGTGTTTGTGTTTTGTGTTTGCCTAATCTGTAAATGTAGGTTAATAATCATCATTTCGGTTCATATTTCCGGATACACTTTTGCATGGATTAGATTGAAAAAAAAACTCGACATGGCAATAATTTCAGGTTATGTAGGTTAATTTAATTAATGTAAAATAAAATAAAATAATAAAAAAAAGACAGGACTCTGTGTAGCTGTCACTTAACAAGTCTTGATGGTAACTTTTAATTCTTAAAACACCGAAAAATAATTTAATGCATTGAATTGCATAGCTTATTATTATGAATTATTATTATTAATAACCCTAACCCTTATTAATATTATTAATATCATAGTCGTTTTTGTAGGCCAAGTAAACCCTGGCTATTTAAAAACAGAAAAGACTGGGTGGTCGTTCTTGTAAAAGGCGCTTTTTCTGTCCATTTGTCAGTGGAAAGATCGTGTGTGTGTGTGTGTGTGTGTGTGTGTGTGTGTATGTGTGTGTGTGTGTGTGTGTGTGTGTGTGTGTGTGTGTGTGTGTGTGTGTGTGTGTGTGTGTGTGTGCGTGTGTGTGTGCGTGTGTGTGTGCGCAGTGCCCATTCCCAGCCTATTAAGTGGCTGCGGCGGCTGATGAATGTGATCAGAGGGCAGTGGGGAATAGTTTAATTCGCCGGGACAGAAGGTGCTTCGCTAAACATTTACTTTACTCCCCCAAGTATTTGAGTTGAATGGGCCCCCCTCCCCGTCTCCCCCCTCCCCTTCCCCTCTCTGGCGGCCTCTTATCCCATCGCCCCGGGGCAACGTTTTGGCTGAGATGTATGGCTTCTCCGCGGGTAAAAATATGCATGTTGATCCCCATTTGGCTCCCCGTCTAATGGAAGTGCAAATAGGTTTCGACTGCGAGGCCCTCCATTTATCATCAACGCTGACACGGACGGACGTACAGTGGGACCTGGTGGGTAGCTCTGGGTTGGAGTTGCGTGTGTGTGCGCGCGCTGGCACCTGTACGTGCATGTGTTCTCCTAATAGGCTAACGATTTTTGTTGTTTCTGCAGTGGTGTATCTATAGTCAGTTTTTTTTTTTTTTAACCTTAAAATCACACAAAATACGTTACAATATAATGTATTTGTTGCCTCTGATAACTAATGACAGTTTGAGAGACTAAAACGTCCAACCACTGATTTAAAATCAGATTTGCACCATGCAGTAAAGCTGCAGAGGAATGTGGCCCATCTGGATGTTTTTAGTCCGTTTGCTCCTCCACCCTATTTTTGTGTGCAGGTAAACTTTTCATCCTCCCCAGGATTACCAGCTTCATGTGTAGCTACCACTGCATCTCTGCTTGTAGCCTGGATCCTCCTGCCCATGTCAAATTCAGCACAATAGCTCATCACTGTGAGCCCGTCAGTGCTGTTATTGTCATTCATAAGCCTCGATCTGCTCCAGGCGCTGGGCCCTCCTGGCAGCCCCGCTCAATGCTTCGATTATAAAACCGTCATTATGTAAATTGGCATGTACAGTGCAACTCTTTGATCCGACTAAATTAGGAAAAATGTTATTTGCTAACAGCCCTGAGGGGCAGGAGTCGACCTGACAATCTGCTATTTGCTGTGTCACTAGTGTAAACTGTCAGAGGGCGAGGAGCATCTTTGATTTTTCCCTGACACGAGGGATATTTGTTAGGATGAAGCAAAGATTGATTTTATAGGGCTTTTAGTTTAATTTCACTATTTTTAGGTGTGTTTATGAGCTCTCAATGTCCTGCCAGAAACTGATTTATAGACTATATTTTTTGTGTGCAGCACACAATGTTTATGAGGAGAAAACCCTCACCGTGTTGTCACTTGCGATGTCAATTTTATTCGGTATGACATCATTTAATTCTGACTAGTTTTAATAGTAAACTGTCACAGTTTTTCTCTCATACAGGAGACTGCGGTCTTCTAAGAAGCTGTTTAATTTCTGGGTGTCATTTTTATTCTGGTGCACCAAATTGGTGGTTCTTGGTGAAATTTAGCTTAGATTTTAATTATTTGTATTTAATTTGACCATGTTGTGATGTGGTCGTTATGAATTTCAGTTCTCACTTTTTAGTCTCAGCATAGAGGTTTTAGAAAAATGCCCATTTAATATAAAATTCGTTTTCCATAATGATATTTTCTTAAACAAATTACAAATTAAATAGGCAACATTTCTGTTTGTAAACAAAACAAAACCAGCAGTGCAGATGACCCAAATTCTCAAATTATCTAAAAAGTGACTGACAAGAAGGTTTTCTACAATAGTAGGCTAGGCTACGACGTTTTAAAACACAAATACCGAGTAGACAGATGTTGAAGTTTTTTACCTCTTGTGCAGACAGTCGTATTTTCTGCCACTTCCAGACACAGAGAATCCAAGCTCGTCAACTCCGTCACTCTTCACTTTTCTCCTCTTCCACTTCAGTTGCCGTGTGTCGGGTTTTTCTCTTCTTTCTTTTTTTCTTTTTATCGCCTGTCTTCTTCGTCCTTCTGTCCGGTTTGAACTGAACAAGTCAGGGCAGAGAAAAAGTCATCCAGTCTGTCACTTCAACAACTTCAAGTCCGCTCGCTCTCTCCGCTCCACCTGCACTCAGCTCTCTCCTGTCCTCGTGCTGATCTCTCCGAGTCTCGTGCAGACTTGGGAAGCCGCCATCTGCTGGTGCGCGAGAGCCCGGTGGTGGGATTTTAAGGGGAGCCTCGCGGGGGTCTTGCCGGCTTCCTATTGGCTCTCCGCGCTGTCAGTCAAGTAAATCAGACAGTTGATCGTCCAGCTGCAGGCTTTGGTGCACTGACTTCTGGAGTAATTTTCAAATATGATCAATTTAAGCACATTATGTCCGCTAAATCCCCCCGTGTCTGTCTACACGGTTTTTCCTCTCCTTGGTAAACAAACCCGAGGAGTGAGGAGAAAAGCTTTTTAATGGATCCATTATGACAAATGTGTGGATATTACTTATCTTGTTGATTTAAAAAAGGATAGCCTACGGAACATTTTATTTTTGTAAATATGAGCTGTAGTTTTGTTATATAGGCTATGGTTCTCCTGAACTTGCAGCTTTCATCAAGTTTAGTTTTTAAATAATTTGTCGAAAAAATGTCTTACGTTTGTTGTTTAATTGTGAAATTAACCGGATTGCGTGCAGGTCTTTAGGTGATTTTATTTGTTTTTGTCTTTCAAGTCCTCACATTTCTTGTGAGCTCTTGGTGCATGAAACCAATCGCCTTTTCTTAGGGTTTGTGAAGAAAAGCAACGAACCTTTAGTTTGTTTGCTCTTCGGCTTTTTCTCCATGCCACTGGAGGAGAGGGAGACTTTAGAAAGATGGCTAATAGATGCCAGGGTGCTGCCTTTAGACTCTCTCCCGGCCTGGAAGGATTTGGGATGGGATAGGGAAGACAAGACGCCATCTCAGCCTCCAAAAACCCCTGTCTTAAAATGACTGCGGGTAAGAGGATTAGGGCAATAATGCCCTTCTCTTCTTGAAGGGTTTTTAGAGAAGATTTCTTCTCCCGGAGCAAAACCGTTTAGGTAGGGAATTAAGGGCAGCGCAAAGTAGCCTTTTAATGTAAAGCTTGCATATTTTGTTGGGAGATTCTTTGGGAAAGTGCTTGGCCTATAACGCAGTTTTATCTCTGACCATGTTTCTCACTCTGACAAATTTTGAACAGGAGACAAAAGATTTCATGGAGTGGAGAATATTAATGTTTGACGTAAGGCTTCATGAAAAAAAAAACTGAAATGCACCCAATATGACTTTTTGTGGACAACCAGTGGTTTGCGGATATTTATCATAAAGTTAAACACGCAGTGACAGTCACCTGAAATGTGAGAGTGAGAGAGAGAGTGGGGGCACTGAAGGTGTGAGTTATAGAGATTTATTTTCTAACAAGAAAAACATGTAGTTTAAATATCAGCTATGCAGATATAGCATATGTACATTGTAGTAAAATATTAAAATATTTGAGTGTCCAAAAATAGAAAATATTAAATTTAACAAATAGAAATATAGAGTTACTAAACACTGATTGACTAGAACGGATTAATGTGTTTATTTGCTTATCGTAAAAATACAAATATAAAAAAAACGTTATTATTATTATTATTATTAATAATAATATTATTATTACAATTATTATTATTATCATTATTATTATTATGTAATAGATGGCTGCTGTCCTTCTGTTTCTTCTCTGCCACCTAAAACTTTCTCCATGTGTTTCTTCAAAGTGCTTTCCTCTCGCCTGGAAAAACTCGTGTGCCTCCCTGGTTCTGTCGCCTTGGTAGGCTCCTATCACTCGGTTTCTCTCCGAGGTCTGAGAAAGAAAGAGGATTAACTTGTGAACCAATGGAAATAAGAACTTAAACGGGAGGTAAATCTGGCCACTGTCTCTTTGTGAGGACCGTCTCTAAAGCAATTAAAGCGAGAAAGAGTTTCTTCTCAGCGCCTCTCCACCTAAAGCTCCTTAGAGCGACTAGAGCTGTCCAGCGCATCTGAGGGGCTTAAACGCCAAAAAACAGCTCCCTTTACCCCTGTACCCTGCCATGCACCGCTGAATACAAGGTGGGTAGCCTCCACAATGACCTCCAGTTGACGAACAACTCCAAATATTAGAAGATACAGTACATAACAGTGATTAGGTAGATGCGCCTGGACTATTAATGTTTTCTCTTTTATAAGCGACTGGACTCATTTCTAAATAAGAGCCTTGATCAAAGTGGACTTGTGTTTGTCTGTATTGATTTTCTGTCAGGGTGAACCCCTTTTGTGTTTTGTGTCACTTTTAAGCAGGAAGCGAGGATTTTATTTTCTTATGTGAATAATTCAAACAGATAAACTCGCTCCCTCAGCCTGCGTTGGATAGAGGTTTGGAGAACAAACCCATATACGTACTGTATACCCTGCGTGTTTCTGCTCTCTAATAGCTAATTAATAGTCTTAATGATGTTTCTGCAACTTCATGAATACATTAGGTCTGCGATCCAGCGAGCCTCAGCCTCCCCGGCACCATTCAAGGGTATTTCAGCATCTGTTCATCACACAGCAATTAATCATTTTGATGTGTAGTTTAAAATCGACTTCTTGCAGGAGACCTTTTTGACAAGAATAACAAAGCAATTTGCCAGGAGCCACCTCTTAGACACGTTATTAGCAGCACTTCCGCAGTAAGACCCGCTTTCTTATTTATTTATTTATTTGCTAATATGGTAGATAAATGAATTTAAAGAGACAGCGACAGTTTTTTTGCAGTTTATTGTCAGCTCCACGCCTCTGAATCCTCCTGAAATCCTTTTTATTGGTGACAAGATCTCAGGATCTCCTCTGCAAATCCCTCCTCTAAAAGTTTTCAACCTGTCAGTTTCCTCTAAAAGCTGTATAATTCCCCCCTCTCTTTCTCTCCATCCATCCCCTTCTCTCTTTCTTCTTGCGCTCTTTTCTCCCTTGTCTCAATCCCTCTGTCTCATTTCTTTTCCTTGCCTTCTCTCCCTTCTCTCTCTCTCTCTCCTCTCTCTGGCCCGGATCCCTCTGCACAAGGGGCCCCATTGTATAGTCCTAATCCAGAGGCAACACAGCTTTAGGGACATGCAGGGATAAAAGGCCCATCAAGCCCACAACTTTATGGGGGCAAATCTCTCCCTAATCCTTCGCTTTATCTAAACAAAAGCCCCTCTGCCTTAATCCACCTATGTGTTGAAAAAAACGCAGGAAAAACTGGAGAGAGTGGCAGAGAATGGGAGAGAAGAGAGAATAAGAAAGAAAAGGAGCGAGCGAACAAGAGGAGAAAAAAAATCTCACACACTCTAGGATTGAACTATGGGAGAGATCATACGGGGAGGGTCAAAGTTTCTCTGAAGAGCTGACGAACACAGGCGTTCACCTGCACGGAGGAGACTTGATGTGTGTTAACTGTAACTGCTGCAGAGGTGGGACACACACCACACGCCTCTCTCTCTTAAGGTGGACTGTCTTCAGATCAAGGTGCAAAAACTGAATGAGAGCTGCTACTAAATGAGACAGATTCTGTCATCGTGGTCTCATATTCTTGACTGGATGTGAATCATGTACAGTGAGTTGTTATGGGTTGACAACTGCACCTCCAATGAGACTATAACAGTGATTCTGTGCTTTACTGGGCTCATGGGATGGGCTGCTCAGTGTTAATTGCTTTACCTTTGTTAATTAGGTGTAAGTGCATCTCAGTGGTCCGGTGAATGAGGCACACAGGCCTAAACTGTCCCGGCTTCACTTTTCTACTGTTTAACTTTCAAGGCAAAAATACCTTAAATTTTACAGGTTAATGCATTTGTGTAACAGCGAGGAAGCAAAGTCCTAATATCATGTTGCATCTGTGAAAGGAAGCGTCTTTTATGAAGAATTTGTTTGTTTGAGGGTCGTGGTGCAGGAAGCTGGGTGATGTCAGGTCAGCAGGTTGAACACTTAGTGGCACATGAACTGTTTGATTTTTATTTTAGTACATTTAGATTTTATCCATCTTTATCTATCTAGCTGTGATTGTCTGCAGAACACAGGGAGTGAGAGGATTTTGATATGCCAAATACTACTTGATTCAGGAGTGGCTCTTTGCTAATATTGACACTGGGTGTGGCCTGCTTGGCCCAGATTCCAGTTTAAGAAATGGGAGCACGAGGACAAACCTTGAACAACGATGACAAAGCCAAAGCTCCTTCGTGGAGCCAGAATCCACTTCACTTCCTCTGAAACATCTGTCTTTACTACAGAAAATCCCACTTTATCTGCTCCACTATGGACAATCAGACCCTAATCTGGATCTGGGTTTAGCAGACTGAGAGCTCACAGTTTAAGTCAGAGCTCTGAGGGATAGGTGTAGAGCCTAAGTCATACCTGCTGCATAACTAGGTACAGTAAATACTGACATGAAGATTTTAAACTTATAATTGCTTCAACTGTCTGTCGAATATGAGATTCTGTCAGATGGAGAGTTTCCTTTTTTGTTTTAGTGGTAAATCCAATTCATTTATCCAAGATCCCTTTAGAATAAAATGCACCAACAATCTGTCAAAGCACTCAAAGGCACAAGCATCACACTTTTCTTCTACTTTCAGCACAGCACTCGCCATGTAGCCTTTATTAACACCCTTAATTACCGTCTCCTCCTCGGCTCCGTTCCTTCTTAATAGAGCTAACACAGAGCTAATGAAGCAAATAGTTGGGACAATTTAGTCATTAGAGTCAATTAAGACAATCCAATGCAATCCAACCCAAAGCAGGAGACGAGCAGAGTTGTTGGGGAGAAATCCAACGACCAGCCACCCAAACCAAGCCCAGTCTTCAGCAGTGTTGGCCTGTGCATAGAAAGCTTTAGACTGGATTGAAAGAATTTTCCCTCTGGTGGTATCACTCGTAATACTGGAATCATTATAAGGCTGATCAGTAGTTGGCTGAAGGCATCTCTGTTTCCTCCATGCAGGGATTACACCTGGCCTCAGGAGGAGGAATATGTTTCCCAAAGAGGCAGGCAGACGCAGAGGGAGACACGAGGCAGCCTCGATGCATTCCACCACAATAAAGTATAAATCCTCTTCTTCACAGCGTATTACAGGAATGAACATAAGGGATTGTGTCATTGTTGGCCTATAATCTGGCTTTAAACTCCTTGTTTTACAAATGGTCCTCTTTAAAATGCACTTTCTTTTTGTGGAGGTCTTTTTTCCCCTCTCTTCATCCTGTATTAACCCGCTGTTTCCTCATCAGCAGTTTTTTTGTTGTTGTTATTGTGATGCATTTCAGATTTTGGGGTCAAGTATTATAACAATCTGTGTATGTAGATTGTCTTCTTCGCACCCAGGTAACGCGTAAAAACATTGTTTTGATTAGACACAAGTGGACCCACTCTTCCTCTGAAGGACTCATGTTAAGTGCATTACATTTCCTATTAGCTAGTAGTAATAGTCTGTTCCAGTGTGGTGTGTCACCAAAATAGATCATGCACACTGCAACATACTAGTATATGCTAGGATATTATAATTTTCCAAATGCCTTTCCATGTGTCCTTGCCCTCAAAAGCTCAGGGTAATATCCTGTCCCTCTTTGAAAGGGAGATGGCGGCACTTTTTTCTGTTCGTTGAACAGGCAGCCTGCATGAAATAACTCCTGATGGAAATGCTCAAGCTGTCATCCTCTCTCATATCTCCATCCCCGGTATCTTTACTGAGCCGTCTGGTTAGACTGTGTGCAACTGAGGTCTGAGAAATTCAAACAATTATCCAAATTACCAACTGAAATCTTTGAGTGAAGTTGCATACTATATATCATATGATATATACATATATCATATGATATATATATACATATATATAATACGTTCTAATGGACAACGAGACAGCGAATATAAACGTTTTCTCATTTTTTAAAAAGCAAATTATTAACATTTTATTTTATACATTTTACAGTCGTGTGTCAGGGAGGAGGTCACCTGCAAAAGGGTTTTTTCTCACGATCAAAGCATCAATATGCCCTATATTGATTTATTGGTAAAGCTATTAGTCTCCGTTCTAATTGCTTTTTAACAGGATCTTGATGGATAGTGGTAAATTCTTTACATACAGCTTTAGATTCTTTTGTTGTCATTTCTGTTTTTATATCATTAGTCGAACCGTTTTATTCACAATAGAAGTAAAGCTTTGTACAGATATTCATGATCACCAGTTGATGTATCCTGGTGACTTTGGAGTTTTCTGGAGTTTTCTTCCTGCGTTATCTTCATCTAAGATGTTAAATGAATCTACTGACATGATCACAGGTTGTTTTGCACCGAGCCACACACGGATTCACCATTAAACATTTCACTGGAACTATTAAGCAGCGATTGAGTTATTTTACCTGGTGCTCAAACCAGAGAAGCTCTTCATCAGTTTCTTATTAAGCTGAATTAGTTGTGGTGATTGAGTTTTTTAGAGACGTCTGATAGATTAGAGAGATAAGTAACTAACCGATGACAGATGAGTCTCAAAGAGTGTGGTCCAAACTGATTTATGGAATATCAATGTTTTAGTTTGCTCCAACTTTAAATTAAACGTGTGAAAAAAGAAATTAGAAATTAAAGTTTGATGACTTTGCTGTTTAAGACTGAGCAGCATAATGGTACAAATGTAAAAAGTTTTTGTAGCCAAATTTCTATACAAGTAATTAAACAGTTACATCCCTGTGAAACACACACACGGAGGGTGAGGATTAGGGTGAGGCCAGGCAGCAGGTCTAGTTGAGCCTGCTGTCTTCTGGCAGCCTCTCCACTCGTTCTCTCTCCCTTGTTTCTCCGTCCTGCTCCTTGTTTGAATCTCAGAGGCCCCATCACTCCTCCTCCTCCTCCTCCTCTTCTGCTCTCTCCATCGCCTCTGAAAGGAGCCTTGCTGGGCCCAACTGTCTGTGTAACGAGCTGGGCAGGACAGTCACAGTGGGGTATGCAATTGTGTGTGTCAGTGTCTTTACACATATGTTTGTGTGTTTGTACTTTGGGTTTTTTTTTTTTTAGGGAGTCTCCCCTTAAGATGGTGTTTGCTGTCACCACTACTTCTTGTCACCACACACGCACACACACACACACACACATTCTCACCTCTCAGTGATCCTCTAGTACTTCTCCTCAGCAGGGAGCAGAGGGAGGAGGTGGAGCAGGAGGCTAATGGATATGTTTGTTTACCTATTTGTCCTTGACATGATCAATTGATCAGTAGGCTAATTCACTGCCACCACAGGCTCATTACATTTCCATTTAAATTGCAAATGGATTTCTTCAAGGCTTTCGTCTTCCATTTCCACTATACGCGTGTGGCTTGGATGTACAGTAGAAGTGTGTGTAACTGAACACACCTCTGCTAGAGCACATCATAACGCCCTCATTTATAATGAATTTATTTCAGAGCGTGACACAAAAGTTGAATAGCAGAAAAGAGAACCTTAGGCGGATGTGTCATCTCTGTCTTTGTCTTCCTTATTTTATATTTCATAATGACAACAGGGATAATGACCTTTATCATGGAGTGGATGTCAGTCATTAAATGGTTGTCATCGAGTCTTACACACACACACACACGCACACAAACATACACATACACAGTCTCCTGGGGGAGGTGTGAGCTAATTCATGGCCAGTGATTATGTGTTGCTGGGAAGATTACAGTGAACGATTACTGATGTGGAATTCAAACAGTGGGGAATGAACGGCCAAATTGAGCAGCAGCAGGAGGTCGCTAAGCTGAGCACTAATTGACACCATCGCACCCGTGCTTGTGGAGAGGCAGTTGATACAGAGAAGCGTTTTGAATGCATTAAGTGTGCAGTTAGCCAATTGAACATGTCAGGTGACAATATTTATTTCAGCCGTCAAAACTCATGCATGATTTAAAACTGTCAGTGTTGCACGTATTGCATATCTTTCTCTGTCTCTGTCATCCCTCAGTTGCTGTCATTGCTCCTCCTATACCAGCACCTTTAAAGTTTAGCATGTTGTGTCATTTTGATTAATCTGTACTGAAATCAAAATGTAAAAACATTCATTTGTGTTTTATGGAGAGTTATGAGCATGCTTATATCTTAGCAAATCACTGTGGCTTCCTGAATTCATTGCAGATTTCCCTGCAGCTTCTTGGTGATCAGGATCTTTGCTAGTTTAAAACGAAGCCTGGTTAGTCGTTTCACCCTTCTCCAGTCTTTATGCTAAGCTAAGCAAACAGTTTCTTGCCTGCAGCTTCAAATTTGGAAACGGAAGAATGGATACGTGAATGACAGGAGTTGACACCTCATGGGAGTCACCTGTTAATTGGCTTGTGTGACCATTATGGGCTGTATATATGATGACTCCTCACCTCTGTCAGATTCCACCACCATGATCCAAACACTCACACATTCATCAACACCCGCACTCATAAAAAGTGTTGGGTAATTACTGCAACAAACACTGTTGAGTTTCATCGTGTTGGTTCATAAGTCTGCGTCATGGGGGATAGTCTGAGCACAGTGTTGGGTTGCTTCATTCACAGCTGCTTGTTCATTCATTTTTCTGCTCAACCTCTTATACTCACAAGAGGCATCATGGGCAGGATTACACTGATGGACCAATTATAAGTTAGAGCAACACAGTGATAGAGCTGCTATGTCTTCCATTACAGATGTGATTTTAAGTGAAATTACCAACAATTACCAATTCAAAGTTAGTAGGAAGAGAAAATTTAAAATGATTCAGAAGTTGATGCTATTGTTACTATAGGCTAACACTAGCTGCTGTTTTTGACCATGTTTGAAATGTTTATTCACTTTTTTTAGTCAGGGGTTTTTTAAGTGACTTTTTTTTTTTTGCATTTTGAAGCTTTTACAAAAAGAGTTTGACAACTTAAATGATGGTGATATTTCAGAAGAGTCACTGGTTAAAAGGTGGAGAACAACATGGTTGAAATTAAGACCAATCAATCAGCAACAGATTTTGTCGGTATTTTCAGGGCTCATGTTTGAACTCAACTGCACCAAGCAGTGCCTCCACACCTGATAGTTTCTCTGTGTGTAATATTATATCCACTTGTATCGATGCATTTATTGACATAAAAATTGTAAAATGTCATAAAATGTACGTTCGCAGTGACCTCTTTTTTTGTAACACTATGTTATTTTTGTTATGACTATTATAATCATTATTGAATATAAAAGTATCAAGGCAAAGCAAAAAAAGACATAACATACAGATAGATAATATACATACAGATAACATAAAACCTTGTAACAGAGCTCATTTCACTCAAATGAACAACCTGGGTTAAATGGTAAAATCCAGTACTTGGGTCAAACCAACCCAGTGCCCCATAGTTACCCAGCGGCGGGGTTAAGGTTGACTTATTTTTTAACCCAGCAGTTTTTTTAGTGTAACACACATACACACAGACACACACACACACAGCACCGATCAATGGTCATAAATTTGATCCCTGACAAGCCTGACACTTGCACCCACGAGGCCTTTGGTCACTCTGTTTCTCTTGACCACTCCTTATGCAACACACACTCATATACTCGCACACACACACAAACAAGCACTTTTTCCCCTCTCTCACTCCTTCCTTCCCCTGACACACTTGTCAAGGCCCTCGTTGACCCCTGACCCCGCCCCACTTGGCACTGTTATTGATTTTTCCTCCGACCTTCTCAATCTGGGATGAAGAGGGGTGAGAACGGGGGAATTAGTCGCCATAGTCAGGTATAACGGAGGGGATGCTGAGGATGAAGGGGAGCGATCAATGCGTGCTGATGGCTGAGCTTGCAGCAGCAGAAACAACAGTCAGCCATGGAGAAAATCTAAAGGGCTTCAGGCAAGACGGGTGAGCAGCACTGATGGGGGTGAGAGAGGAGAGAGGGGAGACGGGGGAGGCTGGAGGGAGGGGAGGCAGTTGGCCTTGTTTGTTGTCATGTTTCAGATGCATCGAGTAGTTATTGGTGTTTTACTAAACATTTGACACAAATGAATTGCACTAAAGAGAGAGGATGTATGAGAAATTCTCAAATAAATCTTCAACAGCCCTCACAGTTAACTATAATGTTCCTTTTTCAAAGAATTAGTTGTGTAGAAATGTCCCACATGCGGAAGAAAATCTAAATTTCCTCCACTTTCTCAAGGGGAAATATTTTTCCACAGCTCAAAGCACAACTTAAAACTGCTGTATTATTACACAAAATATATTCTACAATATGTCTGATTTCATCCATCCTTTAGTTTGAAGGGAGGGAAAACACACATACAGTGGAGAGTTGTTATATCTTCCAACACCTTTTTAATTCCAGTTCATGCTCTAACTTCACTCCATTAGTAGCCTGAGTACCAGACCAGTTCGTACTCACTGATGGCTCTGGCCCACAGATTTCTATCCATGTTAAGAGGTTGGGCCAATCCCAGTTGTTTTTCTAGAATAGGGCGGGATTTTTTTGATGACTGACGGATAAGTGCTGCTGCAGCTTTTTCATTGACCAAGGTAGTTAATGTGGAGAGGTCTGTTAAAGCCTCAACAGTATCAAACTGCTTAGTATAATTTTTGCTAACAGAGGAACACACACTTACGGCGCTAGTTGATAAGGAAGATGTGTTTGTCAACTGGATTTAGTATAGTTTACTCTGATTGGTTGTAGATCTATCCATTTGCATCTAGAGACACTTTGGACTGTGACCATTGATAATGGACCTTGTAAATTAAAAAGTAACTGAGAGGTTTCTAGACACGTTTGAAAACAGGATCTTTTCTGGTGATGACCATCTACCTTTTTAAGTTCATTGGATGAAATTTGAACTTTTCAGATGAGTCCACTTCATCCTCACATGTACAAATGTCACCTTATGTCACCAAAACATTTGAGCATCACATCTTTATTAACCCTTGTTCAGTTCTGAATCACAATGAACTTTTACGTTTTGTGTCTCTATTCACGTTCATTTATGTTCATGTTCCAAAGCAGAATCACCTGGTTTATCTTTGCACTTAGCAGATAAAGAGTGATTCCCAACAAGCCGACATATCCCTCCCTTTGTCTTTGCTTTTGGTTTTGGTTTTGTTGCACACAGAAACATCAAATTGATGTTTGTTTGATATGTGTGTTTTCTCTCTTAGTGGTGAACGAAAGCTTTTTAAGAACCCGTGGGTCGTTTTCTAACGCGGCTTGCAGTAATCTAGTCTCGCTCCTCCTCTCCGCCACCAGCACCTTCTCCTCATGGATCAGGTTAGAGATTTCACAGCCGTGTTTGGAGGTGACACACTTAAACATAATCTTTTTTTTCTTATTTAATTTCCCACCATCCTCTCAGCTGATTCTCCCCCTGTCACTTTAGACGCAGCTGAGAGACTGATTTGGCTTCTATAATCTCTTCTTGCACCCCCCTCCTCCTCCTCCTCCTCTCTTTAAGAAACCTCGAAATATCATAAGGAGATTATTTCATTCGTAATTGATTGAGTGGCTCCTCACCACAGACCAAGATACTTCAAAGTGTCTGAATTAAGACTTGGGGTGGGGTGACTGAGGCAGGGCGGGGGTGTCGAAGGCAACGTGGCTCCACGAGGCTACCACCGGGGTCGAGCAGCTGAGCCTCTTTGGCTGGCAAATAAGAGTCGGGTCTGATCCTGTGATGGAAGCAAATTGGCTAAAGCAAAGACACACAGGTCAGGCAGGGGAATATTTAGATGAGGCTTCTCAGTCCATACAGACGACTGCTTTCCGGGCTGGGATGTCGACTGAGGCAGAAACTTATGAGGAAGAAGTTTGTAAACTTCAGGCACCTTCAGCCTTTTCCAGACTCACACGTTCTGATGCAGTTTTCAATCTTTTGCTGCCAATTTTCGGAAGGTTTCTGAATTTTCTGAACATTAAAGGAATAGCTCCGTAATTCTGAGGAATCCACTTTCTTGCCTCCAGTCGAATCTGAAACCAGAGACAAGACACCTTAGTTAATCTTATCTGATGGACTGGAAATAGGAGGAAACAGTTAGTTGAAGCATAGGTTTGTTACCGACGCCTCTAAAGCTCATTAATTAACACATTTTCTGTCATTTGTTTAACAGTGCAGGAAACAAGGTGTAAAACCGAAGAGTCATACTCGTAGTTTCTCTCTCATTGTCAAGAAAATGAATAAATGTCAAACTATTGCTGCAGGAGCAGTCATTTGTGTTATTTGTGGGAGATTTATTTCTACAGCCTCTACAGCCCTGCATCCTTCTCTATCACCTTTAAAAGCTCACTCCTGCAGATTTCTAGCTTCCAGAGAGCTCAGCATTTGAACTCCCAGCCTGCTCATACCTTCCTGCAGCCTTCAAGCCCCCCCCCCCCCTCTTGCCAAGCCACGTATCAGGTTCAGCATTATCCTGCCGCTCTCTATCATGGGACGCACAGATCCCATATGATCACTTATGAGTCTTCGGGCCCAGGAAGACAGAGGATGAGGGGGACAGTTTCCCCGCTCTCCATTTCATATCTTTTCACACCAAATCACCCACCCCTGTTTAATATCTCCATTTTTCTCTCTGCCTCTCTTTCTCTCCTCTCTTTCTGCCCCTTTTCCTTTCTCCTCTACTCATCCTTTTGTCCCTCCATCACCCCATTCCTCACTATCAGTCCTGACCCAATGCTGATCTTAATCCTCTTACCTCACGGCTCCATTACCTACTTCAGCTATTTTTGCATATACACCAAAGAAAGAGGGGCTCCTCTCTTCCCTCTCAAACTCCCGAAGCTCAGTCACCCAATCCTCCCCAAATATAGATCCCCCCCAAACCTCGGCCTCATATACCATTTCTTATTGTATATGATTTCATTTTCAATCAAATGTGGATGTTCCTAAATCTGAGGGGACGATTTTATGGGGGGGGCAATGAGGATTTAAAAGAAGGGGGTAAATTATTCGCACCCCTTTTCTTCTTCCAAACCCTCATCCAAATTGAAAATGGCGTAAATCAGTTCCCAGGCGGGTGTGGCCGAGCTATGGGATTATCTCCTGTTTTGTGTTGTTTTTAATCCCTAAATGCCACTTCTGGTCCCATCACTGCTGCCGGGGGAAATGCAAATGCGGTGCTACACTGCTCATTTGCTGTATCGTAATTTACCACGTCATTGTTGATAACATAAGTGAGGAAGAAGTCAACCTTCAGGCGCTTTCTTTATATATTTGAAACATGCTTTTTCATGCTCTGTAATTCATCATGTCAGCTTTCTCCCTTTCAACACAGCCGTTTATGGTCTCTTCTTTTTCTCCCCTTTCTTTCCGTTCTAATTTACTGTTTCTCTCTCTCAAGGGAGAGATTAACCCCTAATCCCCTGATGTCCCATGGTTAATTGATATGATTTAACTATTACAAGGCTCACGGTGGTTCCACACTGCTACCTCGGAGAGTGAGCTCCCTCCGCTGAGGGCTGCCACCCTCCCCACACCTCCCCAGTCAGGCTTACTCTCCTCTCTTTTCTCTGCTGCCTTTCTCCCATCTCTTTCATCTTCCATCTTGTTGTGACTCCCCTTTCCCTCCTCCATGTCCCAACTTCTGCTCTCCTCAAACGCCCCCTGTCTCCAGCTCCCGGGGGTCACTCCTCAGCAGCAGGTAGCGGAGCACACTGGGAGTTTGTCTGAGTTGTGAGACCAAATGTTCAGTTGAAAGACTTTATAAAGCCCTCGGTGCCTTGAGATGATTCGTATTATACACGTGGTTCATGATCTGACTTAAGTTCATGACTAGAAATATAAAAGCTGCTCAGAAAGGTTTTCCCCTCAGTTCCCTTCCCAATTCCTCTGGTGACCAATGTGATTTAAAAATGTGACAAAACAAACAAGAGAGTGAATAAATTGAATAAACGAGAAAAAAAACTGTGATGTGGATGTGATATTTGATTCCTGAAAATAATAGTTTTCCATTATTTTTTTTTGTCTCTTTCTGCCATTCTAAAGAAAAAATAATAAAAAAAATATATATTGGGTCTTTCATTGAATGTGTTCCCATATGCTGTCATCGAACCTCCGATGACTTTAGGTCATAGAGGCAAAAAAGTGAAATCATTGTATCATTGTATCATTGTAAAATGGATTTAAACCTAAATCATGGCAGAAAATCCCAGGATTTTCGAGCATTCCCACAACAAATCCCGCGATTAGTCTGCATCTCTGTGGCTCCTAATCTTCCAATCTTGTTTGTGCGGTAGCAGTGATGCCACTGAAATCCCATAAAAAAAGATACTAACAGGTTTTATTTGTGCATTTCTTTTAGATCTTCTGCCTTTCATTGCATTAATCAAATCTAGAGATCACTGTGTTCTTCCTCCCTCATGCTGCCTTTCATTTGCTCCCATGAACATTTCATGGTCAGTGTGTAGCCTCATATTGGCACCCACAGAGTCGACTCTATTTTATAATTTCAAGGAATAGCAACATTTTGGTAAATAAACTTGTTCACTTTCTTTCTGAGAGTTAAATATGGAGCTCAGTAAGACTCTCATGTCTGCACAGTAAATAGCTACAGACAGCAGATCATTAAATTATGATTGTTTGATGACTGGTAACTGGAAACAGAGGTAAATAAAATCTGCCAACCAGCACCTCCACAGCTCCCTCATCAACACTTCATCTAGTGTCTTTAATTCATAGAAAAAACAATGTGTAGAAACAACAGTTTATTGGTTTTTGCAGGTGAACCTGCTGCACTGATTGGATGTTGGTAGGAGCTGTTTCCCCTTGTTTCTAGTCGTTGTGCTAAGTTAAGATCAGCTAACTCACTGCTAACTCCATCTTCTAGATTTTTTCTGTATAGAGATGGAAAAAATTTTATCAGTTGTGAGCATCAAAGCCACGACCCTTCTTCTTGACAAAAACGTTCTTCCTAAGTACTTGTCACAGTTAAAGGGATAGTTCACCCTAGAATGATATTTCGCTCATTATCTACTCACCCTCATGTTGACTAAGGGCTGGAAGAATTATCAGAGTCCACCGTCCCTTCTCTGAGTTACAGGGGGTCTTGGCGTAGCAGTGCATTTCAATGCAACGGTTGCAAAGGGACACCAGAGCTCTTCGTAAAGAAACACACACAAAAAAACATCCAAATACCTCCATGATGCTCGTATGTAATGTCCGTCTTGTGCTGAAGCCCCAAATTGCGTAATTGTCCCGGAAAAAATTAAATAAGTCTATATTTTAAGCTTGTTTGTAGCGGAAGCTTCTCGAAGCTCCTCTTCCTGGTCCGTCCAAATCTCGCGTGATTCGCAGTAACCGCACTGACGCCGGCGCAAATCACGCGATATTTGGACGGACCAGGAAGAGGAGCTTCGAGAAGCTTCCGCTACAAACAAGCTTAAAATATAGACTTATTTAATTTTTTTCGGGACAATTACGCAATTTGGGGCTTCAGCACAAGACGGACATTACATACGAGCATCATGGAGGTATTTGGATGTTTTTTTGTGTGTGTTTTTTTACGAAGAGCTCTGGTGTCCCTTTGCAACCGTTGCATTGAAATGCACTGCTACGCCAAGACCCCCTGTAACTCAGAGAAGGGACGGTGGACTCTGGAAATTCTTCCAGCCCTTAGTCAACATGAGGGTGAGTAGATAATGAGCGAAATATCATTCTAGGGTGAACTATCCCTTTAACACTGAATCCAACAATTAGCCAGACTCTGCTCTGTTGTCTTACTGTGTGTGTGTGTGTGTGTGTGTGTGTGTGTGTGTGTGTGTGTGTGTGTGTGTGTGTGTGTGTGTGTGTGTGTGTGTGTGTGTGTGTGTGTGTGTGTGTGTGTGTGTGTGTGTGTGTGTGTGTGTGTGTGTCTGTCTGTCTGCCTGCCTGCCTGCGGCGTAGAGGAGCTTTTATTTGACACTCTTACATTCCTCATATACATCATTGTGCCCCTAAACCTGTGCAGAGTGTGTTGACTCTATTATCAGTCCGGTGCTGAAATGTCTCACCCTGACTACAAATACGTAACATGAACTTCCTTTCATCGCCTCTCTCCTTTTCTGCCGTTGTTTTCTCTCATCTCGTTTTCCCAACTGTCCTTCTCTCCCTCCTCCTCTATATCTCTCTCACAATACGTACCACTTACGTCCACCACACACACACACCTCTACCTACCTGCACTGAAACCTGAGAGTGTGCCGGTGAAATCACTGTCATATTTCTCAGGCTGATGGAAGATTCTGCCCAGGCCTGAAAACATAATAAATAGAGGGCCGCACTGTCTGCTCTCGGCTTTAGCATGCATTCGTAATGTGATCATTCTCTGACCCCACAACCTCCTCATGCGCTTTTATCATTGACTCAGATCACAACTTCCTCCCCTCAGCTTTTTAAGAGCATTGAAACAATGAAAACCAACGTACTGTAAGCAATACATGTGTAACAAAAAGGTCTTAAAATTGTCTGCACACTCCAATCTGCCTATGTTTAGTACTTTTAAAAGTAGAGCATTGACTTACGTGGACTCAGCTTTAGTGTCAGCATTATAATGGATAAGTCCTTGTGTTTTTTGTGTGTTATGTCAGCTGAGGACTTGGCTATGTTTTCCTGGGTGAGCTCTGTGTAGGTGTGGAGGGAACATGTCATCAGAGGGGTTGGAGCGTTCGTGGTGGGGGCTAAGAGGGTGTCAGTGTGTGTGTGTGTCTTTGTGTGTACTCGGGGCTGCAGTGTATGTGCAGTGCCCTGCAGTTTACCTTTTGGCTCACCTAAATGTCTGCGTCCACTCGTCTTTCTTCTCCTCCCACTCATCCTCCTGCCCTGCTCCTTGTAGCCCCCTAAGTCACAGAGGTATTTCCACAGCGGTGTGTGAGTGTTAATATTTGCTCTGATCTCATGGTTGGACGGAGGAGCTGCTCCTCGTTGCCCAGCGTACACCTCCTCATAATTCCCCTTCCATGTTTACAACAGAGTGCCAAAACTGGATGAATGAAAATAGGAGAGCATGGCTAAAATAAAATGCCTATTTGCTTATTTATTTTCAATTTAATTTAAGTTTCAATTAATTTACTAAAGTAGATGGAAAACAGTCTCACTTTTAACTTAAAACATCCTGCATAAAATGTTGCAAAATGAACAGAAAATATTACAAAAAAATATATTTAAAATACCAAAAGTTCAGGTGGTCATTAACAGAATAACATATATATTTATAAATTATATTATTATATTATTATTATCGATGCATTATGCACATCACTTAAATATGTAACCAGTGTGTAGCCAGTGAACATGGGCCTAAAGTCTGGCTAAACAAACCACATCATCCTCTTCATATACAGAAGTCAAAGGTCCAGCTGTGCTGTTTATTATTTGAAAAAAAAAAAAAAAACTTCCCCAGTTATATCTTTTCTTTCTCCAGAAACTTTACCTCGAACTGGCTCGTCATGGGTATTATGGGTAAGCACAGCTCAGTGATGCCCACAGAGAGGCTTATATCTGCACTTCCCAATTTTCATATAAGCATGCGATGAGCAGCACGTCAAGCAAGTTCAGTGGTTGGTTGGAAATGGACAAATGACACACAGTTATAAAATGAACAGGCATAGGAATGTCTCCATCTGTTCCCCTGCGCCAGCACCTGCATGGAGACCAGAGATGTATATTCAGAGAGATGGAAACTGACATTTATTTAGACTTTTTGAGAAATGTAAAAGTGATATAAGAAACCTTCCCCATAACAAACACAACAGGATTAGATATCTCTTTAATCTGGGTATTTCTTCATGTGGCTCTGTGCAGTATAGTGTGTGTGATGTTAGAGTGTTTATCTTTTCAAAGCGGCGTCTCCATGGAGCTGAGCTGTCTCGGTCAAACCTGCGGGTCACAGGGTCATGAACCCTGGGTAAACTTCAAGCTGCTGCCTCCCAGCAGGAGAGAGAGGCCAAGTCAATCTGTTCAGTAGCTCAGCAGCAGACCAGAGATACTGCTGCACTGAAAATAACGGTAACACAAAGGGGAAAAAAACTCTACCGAGGAGAAAATTAATATACGTGTCAGTGTGACTGTGAAAGTGCTTTTCTTTCTCTGAGTCGGACTGAGCAGTGGAGGCCTGTTGGGTCTGTAATAGACATGATGAAGGCCACAAAAGACAGTAGATGTGATACTTTATCAGTTTTGCTGATTTATTCTGGCCTAACCACTGACAGAAAGAATTTAAAAGTACTTAATCAGTCTTTCGATTCTGTCTTGTGTCTCGTATCTTATCCGGAGTCATTGTTTTCTCTGCTGATATAGCCGACTATCAGACTTTTAATTGGCCCCTGGCAACAATTTGACAGTCGATAGAGCAACGACCCTCATTAAACACCTATTTCACTTCCATTTGTTATCAAGTGAATAAGAAAGACAAAGAAAAAAAACAATCAGCAGAGTCTGACTGTTGATTGAGAACAATGATGATTTAGTTAAACTGAAAATCCAATGCCTCCCTCCCTCAGCCCTGCGATCAGCACAGAAAAACACCTTATCCAGTCGATCCTACAGAAAAAAAGAAAAGCTGGCTCCTTTTCTTTATCCCCAAAGCAGGATAACAGCCCGCGTTAGGGGAATATCCACGCCTGCCAATTGCAGTAATGGCCCCTAATTCCAAATTAATTCAGTCTAAATGAACTGTCAGAGGGAGATTGATTTGTTGGAGTTGCTGTCTTGATGAGTGCTGTCGTGGGAGGGGGTGATTAGGCGCTGAGGCCTGTGTCGCTCTCTTTCAGCCTGAGGCTGTGAGGCTAGATTTTTTTTTTTTTTTTAGCACACCCAGACCTGGTGGCAACACCAGCTGTTTCTTGGATGACAGGTAAGGGGACATGTGGCCACTTGGGGATGACGTCCACTGAGTAGGTAGAAGTGGGGAGCAAGTGATCTGGAGCAAAATTTCTCTTGAAGCAATCTGACAGTCAGAGACGAAGGTTGATGTGTCTGAACAGTGTGTAGGACTTGTATAGAGAGTTCCCCTGGAAAATACCCAAAAAGACCCCTTCATTTTCAATTACGTCCACAGTCTTGTGTATTTCTTTGTGTTTCATCTATAAATTGAATTCCTGCCTCCTCCACACCTAAAAGTTCCTTCTGCACACAGTTTCAGGCTTTTTCTATGAAGACAACCTTATTAATAGGCTCTCTTCAAAGTTAATTAGCTGTGGAAACGAGGCCAGGGGCACTGGCGTTTCTACCCCAGAGGACTTTGCTATCCCCGCTGATTCCTGGGCTAGGCTAATTATTTCCCAATAACCTTACTTACTGGCCATGCTCCCTCCTCTGGGCCTGAGCCTAACAAGCGTCACCCTGCAAGTCGAGAGGCTGTTCTGCTTGGGTTCTGCTTGGAAGTTTTTAGCCGCCTGCCTTCCCTGCATGCCTGCCACCCCGGAGATGATTTCCTCCTCTTCCTCCTTCTGAGAGGAAGCGAGTTCAGAAGCTCTCAGAGCCCCAAACATGTGGAGGCGAGAGGGAGGTGGCTTTCGAAAGGCGCTGCTGTTTGATGTCGAAAATTAAATTCCTTCAAATTCGCCATTAACGCTATTACTTAAAGTATTGGACACACTCCCAAGTATCCCAATGGCATTATGTCTGCTGTCATTAATTTTGCCCCCTCCTGTAGCTCTCCCTGCAAATATCAATATCAAAAAACCTAAATAGTTAACCTTATTACTCTTGCTATTTATTTAGACAGTTTATTTACTTTCTTATTTATATATTTCCTCTCCCACAACCAAAGCAGAATCGTCTGCTCTCATATACTGCACATATGAATAAATATGGGCCACATACATATTCTGAGGGCTGAAAAGCTGTTTATCATGCAAAGAGGGAACATCAGAGGCTAAGAGGGGAGGTGGCTAAAATAGGCTGAGCTATTAGAATAGATATTAGAATATATTAGAATATTGGAAATTAAATGTGAACTTATGATCCTCTGACATAGTTGAAGATGAAAGGAGAGAGAACCTAACACTTTAAAGACCAACATTTAAGATAACACTTTACAGTATAACCATGTAAAATAGCATTTTCCAGGTGAAAGTCAGGATCATTATTGAAATGTGGCATCTGGTTATTTAGAGTAGACATAAATAAAGTAAATCTGTAATATATAATAATAATAATAATAATAATTTAATAATTTTTGACCCTTTATACTGTTTGCCCCCCTCTTAATTACTGCATGTGTTTGTTTCCACTAGAGTGTTTTTCTCATTCGGCCGTACTGCATTAATCCCCCTTTAAAGCCGTCGCATTTCAGTCCTCACTAAGCACACAGGCCGCGGCCACATGTCTCAGGCACCACTGCACATACACTACACATTAATGGTCAGAGAAACATGTTTTTCTTCCTCATTTGTACCGATCATAACAGATTAAATATGAAGTTTCTTCATAACAACTGAAGGATGCATGACAAGTATCTTTGGTAAGTTGGTTGTTTTGTTGCAGACTTGTCATGCATCCAGCTTTAAGTGCCGTTAATTCCTGATAGCATCCAGAACAACACCATATAAAAGATGTTTTGTTGAGATAAGAAAAATATCTCCCTTAGACATGACATGTTACTTTGTTGGTCTCCTAATCTTCTGCCACTGCAAATATTTTCATCAGATCGAGTACAAAGTCAAATGACGTCTCAGGTTCTAGTGGAATATACATCAGAGAAAAACACATTAACATTATGTACACCTATAAATATCAACACATATTTTTCATTGATGCTCTCAGAGGATCTGATGTTGTATAGTGTCGTCCTTTGGGGCCTTACTTCAATAAGTGTGCCTTTTCCAGTGTGCAGTTACCAAATCCATTTGATTTTAACAGTTATTTATAATTTGTGTCAATTGGTTGGGCTTTAGCGAGAGGGAAAAAATACCAGAAAATATATGGAACTGTGACTTAGTAGCTTTAATTATTGCTATGAACAGAGAGAGAGTGAGACGTCTAAGTGGCACAGGTAGCCGATCTGCTGTTGGAGAACGACCTATTAGCCACAGATAAGATTTATATCTACATACACTTATTTGTAGTGTACTGTGGCTAACAAAGGTCTGCCTCGTCCCACTGCCTAAGAAAAGCCTGATTCTCTCATAGTTGTGGTAAATAAAAGCCAGTGATTTATGGGACTTTACAGCAATCTCATAATCCGTAGTTATTAATTTGTTCATAAACACAGCATCATTTATACTTTTAAGGCTGATTGTTCATAATGTTGAGAAGGCTCCAGAGAGCTCATTTACAAACAGCCAGTTCTAGAAAGCCACAAGATATCAAAAAGGTAGGTGGAAAAGAAAAGATTCTTTACAAATTGAAAATTAAAACCAACACACTGGAATAAAATAAATACTGCTCATGAATTCTCCTCTGTCCTTTTATTGTCTATAATCTATTTCCACTAAAAGTTTCCCTTTGTCCTCCCATAATGCACCTGGGGCCATAATAGAACCCGGGCGTCTCATTTCCCTGATGGACCTCCGCTCTGCCTGACATCGCTGTCCACACACTCGTTAACAACTTTACTCCTCCTGTTGCCCCCGGCGATGCGCTGGATGGATACGCAGCCCCGACGTCTCCTTGTCTAACTCTCACTCTGTCTCTTTGCCCATCATCCCTCTTCCTCCGCCTCCCGCACCATAACAGTCACCTTCTCCTCCTCCACCTGCTCTGAATTATCGCCCCACGCTGCCATTCTTCTGTTTGCTTGTTTTGTCCTCATTTGTTGGAGAACAGGGAGCTATTCTGCTCTAAGCCCGTTCTCTGATCAATACACAGTGGGGCTTTCTGACTGTATACATCCTACACCTTGGCAGCTTAGCCAATCAATACTATTTAAATTCTCCTTATGGCCCAAAACAAGCTGCTGCATTATTTAGCAGGTGTACAGTCAATTGCACATTATCTACACAACATTAATAGGTAAATGTTGCTCGTGTAGAATCTGTCAACAGTGGCTGCTGAGCGATGTGGCGACTGGCGCCTTTGTCACAGTGGACAGTCGATGTAGAGGGTTTAGTCTCTGAACCCTGCGTGTAGAGCTCATTATCTGATTCTAACTTCTATGACATTGTCTATATTCAGTATAATGCAGAAGAATGGTGACGTCTTTTATTGGACTAGCTATGAAAACTTACCTTCAGCTATTGGAGTAAAAAATGTTACGAACTGCAGGTACAGGAGATTTTATTTTACTGTCTCACTTTCCTTTGTTGCCTTTTATAAAAATGGAGCAGCCTTGTTCAATCCAAAGCAGCAACACAACCATAAGTGTAATGTTCTTCTAGATGTAGGAAAGAATGGGCTACAATAAAAGCCGAGTCTCATTTAGTGTGGAAATGTTTTCCCATCTCCTGAGTTGAAAGGGGAAATATTCATTAAGGAATAAATCAAATGAGCCATGACTGCAACAAGGTTGCAGTGGAAATTCAATTTGTATTCATAAACAGCCACGAGCAAGGAGGTGATAATTCAAAGGAGTTGGGTTACTGAAGCTGTTTGCTACTTGTTATTTAAGGCACCCATGTTGTGTGTGTGTGTACGTGTGCGCATACACAGTACATCCATATGTGCAGTCGTGTTTGCTTGTGTGTGTGTGTGTGTGTGTGTGTGTGCGTGTGTGGCTTTCAAGACTGCAATCCCCTTGTAAAATAATGAAGTCTTTTGGATCTATTAGTGATGATCATTTTCCAAGTATTGTTTAAACTCTAAACTCAATCACAGCAAACAAGCAGCAGAGCTAATGTCCTTTCATTAACACAATGTTACTCAAGGCTTTTGTGAATAGTTATGAAATCATTCTTCATTAATGACATTAACTGCAGACGGCTGCAGAGACTTCATCATTAAAACTACAGTAAAACTGGTTTAAATTTAAAATCTTTGACGTGAAGGAAATAGAGAAAATCAACATATAAACTTAAAAAGGAGATTTTTAGAAAACACAATGTAAAACCAGCCATCTACACAGGGGGAATAAACCGAAGATAAGGTGTCTGACAGAGCATGGTTGGTTGTTTAAAGAGACACAAAACCACTACAAAGAGACAAAACTTACAACAAAGAGACATAAAACAGCAACAAAAAGATGGGTGACAACTTCAAAGACAAAGAGAGCAACCAAAACAGTGCAATATTACCCCAAAGACACAGAGGGGGACTACAAAGAGACCATGAACATCCACAAAACAGCCAGGAGTAAGGAGTAACATCACTAGATGCAGAATGGCGGCATGTATGAAAACACAAAGAGATATAACATTACCAAAGGTAACAGTGCTGCTTGCAGTCAATTTGAGTGTCAGAAGTGAGGGGTCTTTTGCACATCTCTGCACAGGGGCCCATTGTCTCATGGTCCATGTTTGCAGGTCAATATGACCCTGCCCCACAGCTTCTTCCATGATGCCTCCATGACCCAGAACTGGTCTGAGCTCCACTATTTTCATCCCTCTGCATGTCTACGTCCTACAGCCCTGTTTGCTAAACACACTCAGAAGTTAAGATGTTTACATTACCCAAGTGTCACGCATGGGCTTAGAAGACACAATATATTATACACATCACAGTGTATGAGCACACACATATAGTTCTGGTGAACATCAATAACTGCGTCCTCTAATCCATACCAGCTCTGCTTTTCTTTTTTCTCTTCTTTTTTCTTTTTTTTCAGTCATACATCTGTGGTAAAAGTAGCTGAACACACGTAAACTTAATGTACATTTAGACCTTATTTTGAATTTTTACTCTGTGGCCTTAATTACAGTTTTTCTGTTCTTTTCTTTTCTCATTTGTGCTACAGTGAAGTATAGTGAAAACCCTTAATGTGAATACCACCTAAGCCACTCTACATATTTACACATTAAACCAAAGGTTGAGATCTACTTGGTCCAAAACTCATTTGTTATTATTCAACTGCTCCATTTCAAGTTAACCCCCTCCATCCTCCCATCAATACTGGGGCTATTTCTCTGCTCAGAAAGTGCAAAAAAAAAACAACAACAAAAAACATCAACAAACCTATTTGGAGCAGAGAGAGAGGAGGAGAGATGGGAGATGGAAAGAGGATGAGTTCTCCACTGTGCTAGAAAGGCCGCCAAAATCCATTACCTAAGTGTTCTTTATCTTTTCCATATGCTTTTGTTGTCTAATCTATCTCTGCAAATCCCGGATTCAGAAAACAAACAAATGGATCAGTCAAATGGATGCTCCACTGTATACACCAGAGAGGCAGCGCTGCCCAGAGGCCATGGGGCAGAAGTGCATGGATGGATGGATGGATGGATGGTTGGATGGATGGATTAAAATACATATGAACAGCTGGAGGAACTCAAGGACAGGAGACAAACTTGCTAACTCTACTTTCTGCTCTGTCGGATCCTCTACTTTGGCCCTCGCATCCTTGATCCTCTCAGCTTTTACTCCCCCCACCCCTCACCCCTTCTTCGTGTTCCCCCCATTCCTGCTCTCTTCTTTTAAGGAGGATTGGAGTTTATTCCAGACAATCCACCCCACTTCAGGAAGTGGAACGAGAAGGACTCAGGGAAATAGGGGATCATGGACGGACTTCCGAGGGGGGAAATTGTATCACAATAGCGCTGGGAGCCTTATCAGATTTAAGTGAAGGGGTTTGGAGTTTATAAAGCCAAGAGCTTGGGCTCAGTGGTAAACTTTTAGGTTGGTGGAGGGTAGGGTGGGGGGATGCAAATGATTATTATGGGTCTGAGCTTTAAGGAAGAGAAAGCTTTAGAGTCCTCTAAGTTTCTCAACTGGACAAGAAACACTGAGGCACATCGTGGTTCACTGCTGCAGCTCCCTGATTAGCTCTTAACTAACAGAGACTGTGCTACTCGGCTAAGTGCAGACTATGAACCACTGTAAAGGACACATCCATGAATCCCATCATTCTTATTCCTTATACTGCTACAAGCTACATCCCTTGCCCAGCCTTAGAGTAGGCCTAACATTTTGGAAATAGCATATGCAAACTGTCTTGCAGACAGACAGAGGCTGCTAGTCCTGCTCTCTGTTTAGAGGACAAAATTACACTATCAAAGACTAAAGTCTAACTTACACAGTCGACTTGTTTTTTTCATCTTTGCACCAACTGAAATGTAAAAAAGAAAACATCCCAGAAATCTTCACACTCAAAACAATAGCTCAACATTTTAAAAAATTTGTTCATTCCCTTATACCAAAAGTCATTAGGCACCTTTTGTTTAAGTAAGAAAGAGAGAAAGAAACAAACAAACAAACAAACAAAAATGGTAGCCAACGCTCCGACCGCCAAACAATCAGGGGCCGTGTCCACCAAACAAGCTTTTGGAGCGCTCTCCCTCTGAGAATGCTGCTGCACCAGCGTGGGTAAAGTGACGTTGCCGGGAACAGATTTCAACTCTGTGCCGCGACAAAAAAAGGAAGCACCAAGAGTGTCTTTTCTGCTGAGGGCGCTGAGCGCTGTGAGCACTGTGAGCGCTGAACTCCATAGGATCTGAATAGAAAGTAGCCGCCCAGAGAGGTAAAAGCGCGTCTGGTTACCTGGCCCGCCCTGACCATTATTAGGGCAATTCTGATTTTAGCACACAGAGCAAATGTCTGATGTCAAAAAAGCCTAAATGTGCTCCTCCTCCTGTGTTTAACATCAGTTAACAGCAGACAAATGACTTGCAGGGACACAGCCTCACACTTCATTCATTCTTCAACCCCCCCCCCAGGCCAAACTAGCTAGCAATCAGTCCCAGTCATTAAGCCCAGTAGCAGCAGCAGCAGCAGCATGCTGTGTGAACAAACATCCCTAATCACAGCCTCTTAAAGACTCCTAATGAGTCTGCTAATTAGGCCTCTGTCTCCGAGTCAATCTTTTCTCTCTCTGCACCACTCTGTTAACCCAGCCTCATTTGTCTGCTATAGATTAGTGGACAGAGGCGCATGTGTGTTTGTGTTGGGCCAAATCAGACTATTGAAAATCATCAGTAGTTAAAGTGAGGGTTTAGGATGGAAAGTCATCAATGATTAATGACCAGGTTTGGCGCATTTTAGAACTCCATTATTTTCAGTACATTTCCACTTCACAATATATTTCTGGTAACTTGAGCTAATATTTCTTCCAAACACTAAAATGAACCCGTAACTCTTAAAAAGTGAAAAAAGAAACTGTCTTTGTTTGATATAAGAATTATTAACTTATCTAAGTTTGTCAACCCAGAGCATGTAGCCTATGAATGCAGCAACATTTACAGTGACACAAAACACAAACTTTTAATAGCTTTTGTGAAAACTGTGTAAAAATCTGGAGATAGTTTTCTGGAGCAAACTTTTACTAACATTTTAGAGTTGTTGTTTTTTTCAGAAAGGGAAACCTCTATTGCTCTAGCAGATTAGGAAAAAAATGACACAGAGACTTTGCTTTCACTTTATAATTCATTATTGTTGTTTTGTATATGTTATCTATATCTTTGACAAACATGCACAGATTTTGTGATTTGCAACAACTCTTTCCAAAGTCATTTTATTGTTGTGCTAATTTAAGTACAGTATTTTCAACACCTAGTCAGTCAAGGAATCAAGTATTTTCTTTTACCCAAGTGTAGATCAAACACTTAACATTGGTAAAATACAAGGAACAAAGAAAAGAAAATAGTATAGGCTACATCATTGGGAAACTTTATGTCAATTTCACAGCATGTTACAGGCCTAGCTAACGAAGATGCATGAATCTGTGCTAACATGACTGCTTGCATGAGAATCTGTTACACAGGTATTTATGTCCTTTTGAGATCCATGTGGACACTGTTAGACAGTTTAACTGGGTCATCAGCACCTCTCCCTCCTCAGAGTAAAAGCTTGTAGCAGCAGCAGAGTCGACTGACTCCAAAACCCCCGGATTCACATTCACTGTGAACAATACAAATCCCTGCCAGGAGACACTGGAAGAGAGACCTCATCATCTGCCAACCTATGAACCGTGTGCGTGTATGAACTCTACACTCTACAGCTTTAATGGGGCTAACACATGGCCGCCACTGAGCAGGTGTCTAAACCATAAACTTATTCAAGCAGTCAGAAAAAAAGCTCCTTTCTCCAAACACAACTCCATCACAGAGCTGCAGCTGGAAATCCACCACACCGTAGACACTGGAGATGGTCCATCAATAAAATATTTCTTGATACGGGGTATTATATCTCTTCAGGTATTCAGGTAGGCTACTTTGCACATCTGTAAATTTTAATACCTTTCATCATGTTAAACACTTAAACACCTATAGTGATAATACATCACTGTTATTTTTCTTCAGGAACTGCAGATATCTGCAATGGAAATTAACTAACTGATGATTGGTTTGTTGATGATCAGTACACCATGAGACCTGATAGTTAAGTACCCACAGAACAACCCAAAGCCGTCCACCAGAGTCTCAATGTCATGGCAACATGTGTCCACCCGCACTGTGGCAAAGTCAGGGCAGCGGCCGTGACAGATCACAGATCAGCTGGTAGAGCTACAGTGGAATTTGTCGCCTTCTGAGGCAGCAGATCAATGATAATTACCCAGCTGACATGAGTACAGTTATAACTTTACAGGATCAAGAACAGGGGAAGAGGGAGATGAAGAAGGAAGGGATGAAGGGCTCTGGGCCACACTGAGCTCTGAGCTGATCAATACTGTGTGAGATATGGCTGTGACCAGCCCCGAGGCCCGGCCTTTATAGCAGCTCAACAAGCCATTACTGCCTTCCTTCACAGGGCAGCCCGCTGCCCATCTGTAGAGCCAGGGTTTGTGTGTACTTACGTCTGTGTGTGTGTGTGTGTGTGTGTGTGTGTGTGTGTGTGTGTGTGTGTGTGTGTGTGTGTGTGTGTGTGTGTGTGTGTGTGTGTGTGTGTGTGTGTGTGTGTGTGTGTGTGTGTGTGTGTGTGTGTGTGTGTGTGTGTGTGTGTGTGTGTGCGCGCCTTATCAAAGCTGCCAAAAGGAAATCCATTTGGTGTGGCAGCTCACACATCAATATCAACCCACTGTAAAATGCCATTGCAACCAATCGTACCCCGTATAAGAGTGCTTAAAGTCATAATTATTAACCACACAATAATTTCTACACTTATACCTGACAACACACCAAAGAAAAAGTAGCCGTTACTATGTGCATCCAAACATCTTCAGCACCATGGACAGCGCTGTCTGTTTCTAGTTCAGTCTATCAACTGAGAAACTGAATCAAAAATGCATCGAGTTGACCAGAGGAGTTTGGGGGAAATCATTTAGCTTAAAGACAGAGGTGTGACCAGGTGGGGAAAAAACACAAATGACTAATCTGTTAAAGTTAAAGAAGTGACATTTCTGTAGTCATGTAATTTATTATATTTAGAGGACAAACAACAAAGAAAGCCAATCTAATCGTTCCTCTTTAATTCTCATCTTTATGCTAAGCTATAAGTTTATCACCTCCTGGTTTTAGCTTCACACTGAATGGACGTATAAGTGATATCAATCAACTAACACTGGAAGGAAAAATTAGAAAAGCAAATTAAAAACCAAATATCAGTTTTCTTGTTGACATCTGTTGATGGAAATAACAACATACATTTTGTTTAAATGAATCGTCACAGATTAAGATTAAAAGTTAAAGTGCTGCGCTGGCATCGTAGAGCATCCTGACATTTTCATCCCACTTACCTGCTGGTACACACTCGCAGCAAGTTCATCATCATAGAAAAGAGTGTACATGGTGTCACATCATAACAAATTAGGCGGACAGGGCAACAGGGCAGCAGATTGGTACATTCATCACGGGAGAAATAGATCATGTCACTGTTGTCTGTTCTGTGGAGGCCTATCTGCTGCTCCTGTGGGCCCACAGACGGGACCGCCAAGGTACTACATCAAATACAACTGTAGGAAATGAGGCCTTCATGACAAGTAATAGGTTTTATTGAGTGGATGATGAGTGTGTTTGAAGTATATCGGGGCGATCTCAGTGTGGCACACTTTGTACTTTCTCACCGAACACATAAAGTTCTGCTTTTTGCTCTATCAGAGTTTCTCCAGTCACTGAGAGCTCACAAAGAAAGAGTCTGAGTTTTGCCTTTGTGTCTTTCAACATGTACCAATATTTTAATCTGTCTCCCCTGCCTTTTCAAATGTGTTAACTTTAAGCATTTATGCAAAGCAAAACTAGCTATCAGCATCCTCAAATCAAAGTCCATTATGAGAAGAGTGTGATCTCTGTGTCCCTACATGCTTTTGTAAAACACTACTGATAAATTCCCTTTTTGTAACCTCTGCAGGGTTCAGTGGCCACATTCAATGACTGTGAGAGAGGAAGAGACAGGGAGAGAAGAGCGACAGGCAATCATTTCTCTGTGCGAGCGGCAGAGCGGGTAGGCGAGCAGATGAAAGCCCATTTTCCTCTGATTAAGTCCTCTGAAAATATTCCATTTGTCAGTGCCACTGCAGCTGAGACAGGCCCTGGCCTGCACAGCCAGCCGACTGTATCTGTTGACTATGTAGCCGCCGCGATTTACATCGCTCACTGACAACATCATCATTTTCTCCTTTAATGTCCTCCCTCACTTCTGTCTATACACCTCCCTCCCATCCCTCTATCCCTCCCCTTCCATCCTTCCCCCTCGTCCCTCCACCTTCGCCGCTGCTTTCCCTCCTTCATTCCCCCTCTCTCATCCCGTCCACAGTGCTCAGTGCCCGCCGCCCCTCTGCCCCCCTAACAGCCTATTTTTGTTTGATCTGCCCTCATTGCAAGGTTGACTGCTACCAAAGAGGGGAGAGCAAAGAGGGACCTGCCTCTGTCTCTGTCATAGTCATTTTCAATGTCATAAATTTCAATTTCCAATCTTTCTGCTCTTTTTTTCTTCTTGTTCTCCAACCTCCCCTCCCCTCCTCCTCCCCCTCCCCCCTCTCTCATGGCATACCCATCATGGGAATTTGTCAATTCTGTTTCTCTCTGTCTTTCTCTCTCATTCATTTTGACTCCCTCTCTCCAAACACCTATTGGCTATTATCCTGTCTCATGTCTTCCCCAGACTTGTGCCACACAGAATGCAATTTTCCCCCGGCCGCATCTGTGATGAGATCCAAATGAAAGATCATTAATATTTTGTTCAAAAAGAAATGGAGTTGTGTTTCCTATTTTAAATATTGCCATTTTCTCTTCCCGTGCTCTGCCTGCCATTGAGATGCTCCCTCTCACCTCCAACACATCAGGGGGATGCAGATGATCACATTTTTTCTCTTACAGCAACCCCCCCACCCCACATCCCCGCCCCCCGCACCTCTCTGCCCCCCCCCAGCTCTGATGAATGCGTATATGTGCATATGTATGTGTTGGTCTGTGAAAGCTCTGGAAAACCCGACAGGCATTCAAAAAGATATTTGCTCTTTGTCTCTTCAGAGGGTCTTTAACTTGGAGACACTGACAGGAGCAGATGAAGCAGCTGTGATTGCTGTAGTGTCAGAAAAGACAGAGTGGCTCCATTAATCGAGCCAGAGCACAGACAGACCCACTGAAGTATAAACAGGTAGAGAGGAGAGAATAACAAGTCAGGCCAACTATAATGTCAAGTTTATCTATCAGTCGTATTGATCAGCAGGAGGCTGCACTCAGTAATATCAATAAAACAGAAATTAAAATGAACTTTTTTTTATTGTCCTTAAAAAAGAGATCATTCAGCAGAAGCAAAGCAGCTGTTATGTTGGAGCCAGTAAAGACACACAATATATGATTTTTTGCTTTGGTGTAAAGCATGTTAAACTTCATTTTCTTTAGTGTAGAAAGTTACTTAACGGAAATATTTTTTCTGTACTTTATATGGGCCATAGATACCTGTATAAACTATTTTATAAACTGCTGAGCTGCTTAATGCATTATCTAATTGATCATGAGTTTGTCTGCAGATGTTTGATGCTGGTCTGTCATGATGTTGTGAGAAAGTAAAATAATTCCCCTGAGCTGTAGTGGTCATATATTCATGTAAGTTAATGAAAATACAGAGGTAAAGTACAGGTAACTGAAATGTGTACTCAGGTACAACAAGTCAGTGTATGTACATTTGGTTTACTCTAAATATCTCATCTTTATAAGGGTTTGTTGTTGTTTAGTTGTTTGATTTTTTTTTTAAGATGTCTGATCAGGAGTACATCTTGCCCCAGGGGCTGTGGTTTCATGTCAGACTCTTTTTCACCTCATATCAGTATTTCAGCTCCCCACTGGCTAATGAAAACAATGTAACACAAAAACAGTAAACCTGAACAGACTTATTCCGATAATGAGAAAATGGTTTGGTAAGGGCCTTCTGTCAGCTTTCCAACAGGATAGATAATGATATGATTCAGACAATGCAAAACCCAAAATCCCAAATTTACACCAGAAGAGCCTTTCAACCAGCAATTAAAACATCATAAAATTAAGTGAGATCAACACAGGAGTGAATAATGAACAGACCTGAAAAATATTAGGTAAAAATAAAATCCTAACACACCAACAAAGTTCATGTAAATCTGAACATCAACAATGCAAGTTGTGCAGCAGATGAGGACTGTGTGAGAGCAGCTTCAGATGTTGGTAAACCTGAGTTAAATGGAGCTTTGAAAGACAAGCAAATTCAAATTAATAAGCAAAGAATACAAGTGATTAAACAGACAGGACGCTGGTTTTGATAGAAAATGTGCAGCAGAGAAAAAAGAAACCATAAAGTTGTGAAATGTAATTTGGGAATTAATCAGCATTCATTAGCCCACAGGGCCTTTTCCTCCAAGTATCTTTCCCTCTCCATCTCTCTCCGTCTTTCTATCGCTTAATGTTCCCTCTCTCATCGAGGCATCATGGGTAGCCCGCTCACTGCTCAGCCAGGCGTTACCCATTTGCCTGCTGTCTCGCCAGCTCGCTCTCTAACCAAACTTTACCTCCTACCTGACACTCTCCCCTTCCCTCCCTCCCTCCCTCCCTCTGCTCATTAGCATCACATTAGCATTTCATTTGCATGGCTCCAATCTGATTCAGTTCAATCTGCTCCTTTTCGTAAATCCTTCTCTTTTTTTGTATTGTTTTGTTTTGGTTTTTTTTGTTTTCTTAGCCTTCAGTACAACTTCCTAACTCTTGTTTTGTGGATAATGCTCTTGAACCTTTGTTTTTGTGGCTTTTATTTTGGTAATTTTCGATGTGACATTTTCTGTTGCCATTCAAGGGTGAAGGACCATATAGTGTTTTGTTCACACTTGCCACAGACTTTGTTGTTGAAAAGGTCTCATACATGTGTTGGATATGGCACCAGATGTCTTTTATCATCAGTGTTTGTTTTCTAGACAGGGATGAAACTCTCAGGGTTGTATAATATCACTAGAAGGACAAAACTGCTGTTCTGTACTGTATTATGACAATGTCACTAACCTCACTTTTCATGCCAATGAAGCTTGAATGGAGTTGAATTCATTTCAATCTCTTGGCTGGAAAGACACAGTAATTAGCCAGGTGAGCAGAGCGGGGCGGGGTCATGCTCAGGCAATTAAGAAAGTGACAGCCCATCCAGTACAGTGACAGGCCGCGGACGGCCTCACACTCACAGACACGCACACATGCAGAAATACAGATGTACGCACACAACCAGCATCCATGTAATGACCAGCTTTTAGAAACATCATCCGTGAGCGGCCTAATTAACATTTAAGGCACTGGCTCTGTGTCATCTACTCTCATATCTGCCTCACATCCTCATCCCAGAAACTAAAGTGGAACAAAAGTGGACAAAAGGAAACTCACCAGTGACATTTTAACCCACAACAAGCCACTTGTTACCAGTAATGAAAGGGGGCTTACCGTGATGTTATATGGATCTATTTTTCAAAGTTATAGAGCTTAGATTAGCTTCCAAAGGTTTCATTTCTTTCATCTAAGACTTTCCCAGAGCCAGATTTTAAAGCAGATGATGTCATCTCAGTGTAAAGTTACACAGAGATAAACCTGAAGCTGCTCTGTCTCACATTCATACAAGTTAATAATCATCATCTTTAAAGGGATAGTTCACCCAAAAGAACGGGGCTCACTGACGCCGGCGCAAATCGCGCGAGATTTGGACAGACCAGGAAGAGCAGTGCTGGGAGCTTCAGCTACGAACAAGCTTAAAATACAGACTTATTTAATTTTTTTCGGAACAATTTCTCATGTTGGGGCTTCAATACAAGAGGGACATTACAGACGAGCACTATGGAGGTATTTGGATGTTTTTTTGGTGTGTCTTTTTGGACGAAGAAAAGTGAGCTCCGTTCTCAACCGTCATATGGACATGCAGTGCTGCACGGAGCCCTGCTGTAACTCAGAGAAGGCAAATTTGAATTTTGGGTGAACTATCCCTTTAAGTCTGATACCCACTTCATGTAATACACCAAGCAGGCCCACTCATTAAAACTGCTCTATAGCATTGGGCCTACTACACATCAACAACTCTGTGAACTAATCAGACACAACCAAAAATAATTGCTTTACAACGGTGGTACAGGACAAACAGTTTTAGGATGTAACCGACCAAAGATTTCAACTGTAAAAATAGCTGTGTGTATGATGAATGTAGTAAGACTTTGATGTACTAGTACAGATGTCTCCAGGTTGTGACCAGTGATCAATGTATTAATCCTGTTGGCACCTCTGGCTCAGACACTGCTCCAGCATCTTGCATCCTAAACTGAATGCACTGCAAAAACTCAAACTCTTACCAAGAACATTTGTCTTATTTCTATTCGAAACAATCTCATGCTACTTAAAATAAGACTCATCACATTAAAAGTAGCTTGTTTTTAGACACTTTTTACTTCTTTCGAGCTAATTTTCACTTGAAATAAGTAGAAAAATCTGAAAGTGGAGCAAGCTTTTCTTTCTTATTACAAACACAAAAAACCTGCTTTCACTGGCAGATTCTTCTACTTATTTCAAGTGAAAATTTGTTTGAAACAAGTGAAAATGATCTAAAAACAAGTTAATTTTTAGGTGATGAGTCTTATTTTAAGTGAAAAGAGATTAGTTTCGAGTAGAAATTAGACATTTTGACAAGAAATAAGACAAATATTCTTGGAAAGATTTTGGGTTTTTGAGCCTCCTAAGAAAGAAGAGTCTCATCATCCTGCTCCTCCACACAGAGTCAGTGTTGGTCCTTTAATAACTAAAAAGCTCTTCTTACCTGAGTGCAGTTAATTTTTCTGTCACCGTGACTTACAGTTTTTTTCGATTGCTAACAAGCAGTGGTCGAAACTGAAGTCACATGTTCAAAACTCTTAACACAGCCAGCATTTCCATCAGGCATCTCAGCTAAACAGTTCATCTCTTCCCCAAAACGGTGCCTCACCAACAAAACACTTCATACATGTCTCAAAATAAGCTCATTCAACCACAACACTAGCACATAGTATCACTTTGGAAACAAACACTGTCACTCTTAGCACACTGAACTACAAAACACTAACAACAAAGAACATTACTTAAAATAAATTTGATCTTTGTAGTTTGAATGATTTTTTTTTCAAAATCAGTAAATCAGTTTTATTATAAAAATAAATACTGCAATATCTTTGCACTTTGAGTGTTCTAGATAATACATTGCAACAAGAATGAATCAGGAATGCAGCAATTTACGTCAAGAAAATGTATTTTCTCTGTGCCAACTCTTGGTCTTCCTCTCCTTCCTCTTCTCTCTCTACCAACCTCAACTGGTGCTCTTTGATCCATATTTCCAAAGAAAAAACAACCAGAAGCCCCCCCTCACACACACTTTTTATATGGTTTCTAATGAGGCCAAACACAGATCACCTGGATCGGTTTTGAGCTGGAAACTAACCTCACCTGTGTTTGGAGTTGCATAATATTTTTATTTATGTTATTCAATAAAATATTTTTGATTTGACATTTTATATATTTCAATGTTCCTGCAACAGAAATTCCCCACGCCCCCCCATCCCCTCCCTCCCTCTCTCCCTCCCATCATTCTGTTTTGATTGTGCTTTTAACTGTTTTGAACAAAGTGTGTTAGCATTTGAAAAATGTGCTGTAAAAGTCTAGTGTTTTGCAGGTGGTGAACTAGTAACTGAGAAAAGAGTCCATGAATTTTGGTGACTGTGGTCACTCAATGCATTTTGTGTGAAAGCAATGAAAAGTGCTTCACAGTTTGGTCCACATGGACTTGTGTTTTGCAAACTGTGTTAAGAGTTTTGAAAATGTGACTTCAGTTTCGACCACTGCTTGTTAGCAATTGAAAAAAACTGTAATAAACTAATGACAGCTGAATAACTTAAAGTTTGTATTCTGTGCTCAGCTTGAACCACTCCTTCATTTGCATACACAAACAGTCCTGCATGCTTTCACAGAGACACACAAACACACACACACCAAAGTCCCAAAGTCATATGAGAAACACACTGTTTAGATGTGATACGACACTTTTGCACAGTGCTCATCTGTGCAGTTAAGTGTTAATGTGTTTGTGACATTAGCCAGGAGAAGGGTGCGTTCTCCCTTTGTCTCACACCTCTCCATTCCCACCTAAGCACCAAACTCGTGTGTGTGTGTGTGTGTGTGTGTGTGTGTGTGTGTGTGTGTGTGTGTGTGTGTGTGTGTGTGTGTGTATGTGTGTGTGTGTGTGTGTGTGTGTGTGTGTGTGTGTGTGTGTGTGTGTGTGTGTGTGTGTGTGTGTGTGTGTGTGTGTGTGTGTGTGTGTGTGTGTGTGCGCGTGTGTGTGTGCGTGTATGCGCGTGTGTGAGTGTGAGGTGGGATATGGCGTCAGGCAGTTATAAATGGCCATCATTTCCCAAACCACTCTGTTCTCCATTGTGGAGCGCATGTCGCCGCAGGGAAAGGAGGTGATGTGTGTGTGAGAGCGTGTGTAGGAGGATGTAAGGGTGTGTGAGGGGGTAATAGAGGAAGTGAAGGGGCTGATAGTCCCAGAGGAAAAGTGTGACGGTAGAGAGTAGCAGAGACGGAAGAGACTGGAAAGCTTTAGTGAAATCAGTTTGGGCAGAGGAAGAGACAATCACCCACAAATAATACACAAGCCTCAAACAATGAACTACAACTTGAACACAGGGCTCCACATCCAGCCAGGATATTAGAAACACTGAGGTCATGAGCCCAGATACAGTCCACAAACCCCTTATACATTAAATTTTAAGATATAGTTCCTATAGAAGATCACAGCATGACAGCATTGGTGATACTGGATGTAAACATAACCACAAATCTTAAAATGTCCTGAAACAACATCTGGGATGTGGCTGTGGTGTCCAGAGCAGTAACTATGAAACAGTCTTGTATTATTCAATGATACTGAACGTTGGAGTCACTTAATTCAAAGGTTTTCTTTCTTTTTCTTTTATTCTCTCTCTCTTTTTTCTCTTTTTTCAGCCCTTTTATGGATTTTTCCCGTCTCCCTTTGAAAAGTGAAAGCAGAACTTCCAGATTCTGTAGGTCAATATTCAGTGTCCCCCTGCATGAGCAGAGTCGTAGTCAACATGTGCATCATATAGCTGGTTTTCTTTCAAATGTAATTCAATATAAATGTTTTTGCGTGACCCTTAACAAAGACAGTTTCCCACACCCATGGAGCATAATGGCTTGACAGAAGACTCTGACAGAGACATCTAGAGTTTTTGTTGAGCTGAGGTCAAAACAAAAAGTTGATGTTGAAATCACTGAGGGTTCTTGTGGTTGTTGTATCTTTAAATCTTTGTGTTGCTGTCATGAGGGACTGCAATTCATCATCATGTAACGCCACAGCTCAGACTTTGAAATGACTTTAAACTATTTGTGTTGGGCAATTAAAAGTGGATTTTGTTCCAATAACTTTTTCAAACAAAAATGGTCATCCCACAATTTATATATTTTATTTTTCTAGGTTTTGGTTATTGGAAAGATAAAGACAGGGACTGTATTTTTTGTTTTGTTTTGTTTTTTTGAGTGCACAAATACACCGTGGTGTAAATGTACCCCTGGATGGAAATTGCCGGATTTTGTTCATAAATATTTAGGTAGTGTAAACATCACTTAATCAAGTAGAAAATGTCTTTCTTGCTGAATTTAGGAATCACCTTCTTGTTGAATGTCTTTGTGGCTTCACTGTGCCTATCGTTTTCTCCACTTGTGTCAGTGGTTCATTTGAAGTTTTACCCTCATAATACTCTTAACAGAGGCCACTGGTGGTGCCAGCTAAACCATGGGATAGAGCTTTCTTTTGTTTTATTCTTATATCCCTCTTCCCCATCTCACGAGGAACTCTCACTCTGATGTGTGTCTGCTCTCGTTCTTATAACTTAAGAATCTTTTGTTAATGGTTTTGTGTTTTCTTTTGGCAGTCATAAAGTGTAGGATTTAAAACTGTTAATGACTTCTGGCTGTGCTTGCCCACTATGAGCTTATATTATCCTCTTTTCTCTTGTGGTCTTTGGTTACACTGCAAGTCCAACTATTGAGATTAAATTGGTCGATCAAAAGCAACATTTGCGGCCAGGTTCATCCAGTGATTTGGATTTATGTCCATGGCAGTAACGTGCAGCTTCTTAGAGTTATTGTCTTCTTCTGCATAAAAATGTTGCAGCTGTGCAAAATCACTTCAGATTCTCCGTCCTCGGTTCTGTACTTTGCTTTAATTCAATAAAAACAAAGGACTTTCCTTTTCTTCCTTTGTCGTTTCATGACTAAAGCATTCAAAACCCTCTGTGATTCCTGCTAACAATCTGACCGGTGTCACTTGCCCAGCCTATGCTGTGACCACTACACCTTTCCTCTTGTTCTCAGAAATACCATGAACCACAATCACTCCATCTTTCCCTCTCTCCTCTAAAAGAGGTTAGAGAATTAAATGGCAAGAACGGCAGGGGAGTATGTGAGCGCATGTGCACCCGCTTCAATATATTACAAATGTCTTCCACTTAGGCCTGTTTCAACCAGGGGCCTGATGTGGTTTTGATATAAAAGACAAGTGAGGAAAACGAGAGGGCCATTCAAGGAGGGGACACGGCCGGTGTTTGACAGGAGGCCTTTCTAAATCCCACACTCATCCATCATAAGTGGCATTTGTGCACTCTGAAGGCCTGATAATAGCCTTTTGCATTTTCACACTGCGCTTTGCCTTCTGCATTTGATCAGGGGGAGAGAAAGCGATGGAGGGTGGGATGGTTGGAGGGGCAGAATGGGGGGGGGGGGGCACACATTTATATACTATAGTTTCATTCATTCTCTTTTTTTTCCCAACTCCTCATCATCTCACTCTCACTCCTTCAAGGCTGCTTCTCCTCTCTTCCCCTCTCTACATTTTAGGAAAATCACTCTTTGAATTGGAAAAGGGACCCTGGGGCCACAGGCACAGGGCCCACGTTTCCTTTTTTCTTTCTCTTTTTTTCCTTTTTTTTGGAGGGGGGGGATAATTGACTCCCATTGCCTGGTAATTCATCGCTTGCATATGCCAGCTAATTCATCAGAAGAAGAGAAGCTGCTGACCTCACAACCTTGCATGCCCCACCACCCCACATGCCCCCGGAAACATACACACACATCATATCTTAACACTTTTAACATCTCAACCCCACATATGCATGTACACCTACATAACACACACACACACACACACACACACCATTCAGGGATGAGTTTAGCCCCTCTACCACCACCACTACCACCCCCCACCCCCACCACCCTGCCCCAGAAGAGCCAGGAGCCGGGAATGAGAGGAGGGAGCAAGCGGCAAGTTAGCGGATGAAAAAGCTGAGATGATAGATGGGGCGCATTGTGGCATTATGAATGAATTATACCTCCCAAATACCTTGAGCAGTGCAGACTGTCAGCCTGTATCTATACTAATCTGGGAGAAAATATAGCTGTTTCCACATTAAAGGGGGCCGGCAAAGAACGGGCCACAGAATTAATTGAGCAATCAGGCCATTAGAGAGAAACACCATCCTGAGTCCTGGTTCTGATGTAGCAACATTCATCACTGCTGACCGGGGATCTGCTTCCATTCCTCTGTTTTCTTTTTCTTTTCTTTTTTTTCCCTTCTCTCGTATTCTCTCCAACATGGCCCAATCTTCAAACAGATTAGGATTATTGTGACAAGACAAAGGTATCTTTTGTCTTTTTCCATAGCCGTGTCAGCGCCTGGTGCATTTATCACGGTTGTCACACAGTCTTAGGGCTTTCAGCTTGCACACCTTGTCCCATTTTTCTCCCAGCGGTGGGTCCATGTTAAATTTGCAAAGAAAAGTACATTATAGGAGAATGTCCCCTGATAAATTATAGGCTGGACTGTCAGATACATGAGTGTGTGTTTGCATTTTTTTTTCTCCCCCCCCTGTTGAGTTCAGCTTTATGTTTATCAGGTGAAAGTATGACTGTGATTTTTCTTTCTCAAAGTCGCTTCCCCACAGGTTTTGGGGGAGATAGTGAGTTAGTACTGTAGGTGCTCAGTAATATTTGCAATGGTCAAGGTCAACAAACAGATACATACATACAGTAAAACACACGGGTGGAGAATTTGCTGTGTGAAACATTTTTAGTATTAGCAAAATGTCACATTTACAAATACAAATCAAATATTTTCATATTTTCCCTCTCATGGTGTAACATTTTTAAATAGCATTACAGTAGTGATGGCATCATGATGGCACCAGATGTTGGCCAGATGCACATGACTGTTACTATGTCATGTAAAATACAGCAGAGCACTGGATAACATATTACATGTTTACACATTTAGCAGACTGCTTCACTCCTTCCATTTGTACAGTGAAGGGAAAGCACTTAGGGCTACTCTATGGATTTCTGTGCATGTGCCAAAAAGGTCAAAGTGACTTCACCCCAGTGAAAGTATAGTTCGTATGCAGCTCCGACAGCTGGCTTGGTGGTCTAATACCTAACATCTACCCCCCTCTGGTGGAAAAACTGGAGAACTGCACTGAGTTCGACTTTTGACTTGTATTGTCCCCTAAGCAGAAATTCTTTTTCACATTATCTCACTTGTTCGAGATGCACAACAACACAACAACCCCAACAACAATACAAAACAATACACAGGAACAGCAAAATGAACACATCCCATCCACCCTTACACATAAATTGCAGTCAGTGGGGTCTGCTGTCCCAAAGCAGGTCCTCCTGCACCTCAGAGCCCTGTACATGCAGGGATCAGGCGTGAGCGGCTCTTTTCAAGTCCAGTCATACATTTTCGATCAGATTGAGGTCTGGGCTTTGACCCATCCACTCCAAAACATTCACATGGTTAGATTTAAACCATTTCTGTGTAGATTTTGCTGTATGCTTTGGGTTGTTGCCTTGCTAGAAATTAAATCTTGTCTGAAATTAAATCTTGTCTGAAATTGTAGATCCCTTGCAGACTGAGTCAGATTATCCTCCAGGATTTCATAATTTTTCGCTGCATTTTTTTGCTTCGAGTGAACTCCAGTTGAGATTTGATATGAGCTTTTTTCAACAGTGGCTTTCTCTTTGCCACTCTCGCATATAGCTTCGACTGGGGATTAACCTGGCAACAGTTGTATGTACAGTCTCTACCATCTCAGCCACTGAAGCTTTTAATTAACTCCTCCTTGGTGGCCTCCCTCATCAGTCTGCTTCTTGCCCGGTCACTCAGTTTGTGAGGGCGGCCAGCTCCAGGCAGGTTTATACAAGTGTCATACTCCTTCGATTTCTTGATGGTGGATTTAACTGAACTCCAGCGGATGTTCAGTGAGTTGGAACTTTTTTTGTAGACATCCCCTGACTTTCACTTTTCAATAATCTTTTCTCCGAGTTGCTTATTCTTTTGTCTTTCATTGTGTAATTGTAGCAGGAATACTGATGAACCAGTGACCGGAGCTTCCAGATACAGCCAGAGACATTCTTTGATACAGCTGTCTTATACTACAATCACTTGTGACACATTAATTGCACACAGATCTCAATTTCACTAATTGTGAGATTACTAGCATTAATTAGCTGGACCTCAATTGAGGGGTCAGTCACTTTAAAGGGGGTGTTTATAAAATCATTTATTATGATTATATAGTTTTAATTAACTGACATTACTTTGTACAAATTCTCTCACTTTGACTGTAAAGAGTTGTTTTTTGTAAATTCTTGTCAAAAACATGTAATTATATTGACCATGATTTCATTCATACTGTATAAGAAGGGGGAAACATCCAAGGGGGGTGATTACTTTTGCAAGGCACTGCCTCGTGACACGCAGCCATTGTGTCTTTCATACGGTCCACTGGCATCCATATGTGCCACCCACGTGTGTCTGGTATGTTGACCTATAACTAAAACTTGGAACAGACCAGTTCACCCACTCTGAACAGTTTCATTTAGTCATAGGTCACATACCTACACATTAGCCTACAGTTAGATGCAGTTAGTACATTACTCATTTGTTTTGTTGTATTGTACCTGTATCTAAAGCTCCCTGTGTTTCTTGGCTCTCTCTTTGGACTCTTGCAAGGACCACCATGGGGCCAAATGTACACATAAAAAGTATACAGTACTTTCCCCATATTTCCCCAGATAAATGTATAAAAATTCACGAGTGGGGAGAATGTGCATAGGGGAGACCAGGGTAAGTTGAGCCACTTTTCATATTCAGGATCACTACATCAATCTGTATATATTTGCATTTGTTGTGCATCCTTATACAAACAGAAGGAGTGTAAACATAACTGTTTTGATAATAGGTGCATGTCCAAAAAAAGTTCTCTCATGCCATAACTTACCCCATGTAGGGGTAAGTTGAGCATAGGAGGAACTTAGACTCTGTTATCTTTCTCTTTGTAAGTAAAGCTTGGCTCACCATAAACAGCTTTACCTCGCAGGAATGTAATCATACAAATGCAGAATATTGATTTAATAATTAGGACATACTGTATAAACCCCTAATACACTCATTAAGTGAATGGGGCAGGTTGCTCAACTTACCCCAGAGCTATTGACTTTAGTCCCCACAGCTAAAATGGTGCACTTAGGTTTTACCTCATGTTGTAGCTCATAGATACCACAACTGATGTATAAAATTAATCTAATTGCCTATTTTGGTCAAAACACAATTCTCATAAAAATTCTGATCCACTAGTTTCACTCTCAAGAGTGAATGGTTATTTGGACATAAATGTCAAACCACAATGTGGTTCTTACTTTCACAGACTCCATTAAATGATGCCTTCCTCTGAAATATTTGGTCACATGCTTTGGTCACACAATTTTTCTTGTGGTTTTCTAGCAACAAGGGTTGGCTCACCTTGCCTCTATGCTCAACATACCCCAGTCTCACCTACTGGTACACATCTTTCAAACCATATACACAGTTGAGACGAAAAAAGCACAAGGCTTACTTCAGGCACTCACGCGCAGGAGACAAGGTGATGCGTAAAAAGCCTCAGGATCAGGGCGTGGATTGATCCACGCCCTGAAGAAGACCGTGTCGGTCGAAACCGGTCGGCGTTCTTTTGTATCTATGCCCTGATTAATTAAAGGCTTTTTACGCATCACCTTGTCTCCTGCGCGTGAGTGCCTGAAGTAAGCCTTGTGCTTTTTTCGTCTCTACAAATTTTTTCAACTTCAAGAGCACCCCGCAACACCTGGAGTTACCTTTGTATCCACCACGAGCACTCGTATCTATGGAAGCCCATTTCCGCCACATGAGAAAAAAAATTATGAGCTGCTAAGTCATAATTATGAGATACTAAGTCGAAATTATGAGATACTAAGTCGAAATTATGAGATACTAAGTCAAAATTATGAGATAGCTAAGTCATAATTATGAGATACTAAGTCATAATTATGAGATACTAAGTCGAAATTATGAGATACTAAGTCAAAATTATGAGATAGCTAAGTCATAATTATGAGATACTAAGTCGAAATTATGAGATACTAAGTCAAAATTATGAGATAGCTAAGTCATAATTATGAGATACTAAGTCGAAATTATGAGATACTAAGTCAAAATTATGAGATAGCTAAGTCATAATTATGAGATACTAAGTCATAATTATGAGATACTAAGTCGAAATTATGAGATAGCTAAGTCATAATTATGAGATAGCTAAGTCATAATTATGAGATACTAAGTTGAAATTATGAGATAGCTATGTCGAAATTATGAGATAGCTAAGTCATAATTATGAGATAAATCACGGAGCACAGCTGTCCTCGGTGTTAAAGTCTGTTACTTCATCACAAGAAGCGTAGGCCTACACTATTCTTACTGTTTAACCCTGCTGGGTTACAAACTTTATTAAGCGTGTAACGCCCGGTTACATTCAGCCAGATTCAGCTTGGTCCGGTCAGGTGGTGTCACTTCAAAACATGTCCGTGTGTCACACTGAACTAAACAAAGGTTCCTAACAATAATTCTTTTACACTCGGTAGCAGGATGGCTATGGAGTTTTCATCAGTTTCAAATTACGATTCAGTGTAATTTACTTGTTAAAACATAGAGGACAGATACCACGGACTGTAACTGGAGTTAGAACAGTGCTGTCTTAGCCATGCTAGGCAGGACTAGCCGCATAGCTCCACAGCTGGATGAAGAACTTTCACAGTGAGGAAATACAGTGAAGAGGTGGGTAAAACTCCGTGGTGCTTTTGGGTCAGCAGTGGGAGGCTGTTATGATGCGACAGCGAGGCCACACAGTGTGTGAGAGGAGCACCGGAGGACCGCCACCGTTAACCGGCGGCTCTCTCTTTTTAATCAAGATGCTCGGAGCGAACTTTTGGACCACGCTGTCGGTTCGTCTGCGGTGCATTCACAGCCCGTCCGAGAGCGTTTTATTCATGTTCATCCAGCTTCTGGGACACTGGACTGGACACTGTTATTCCTTAGTGACCCTAGGACGTACAGGACGTGTGATGCGGATCCATAGGTGGCTGCAGCGCACTGTTCGATATGTTTACATGTGTGACACTAGTCACTCAAACCATAATGCAGCAGGTAACATCAGGCGGTCAAGCTCCGGTGTTCCTCTCACACACTGTGTGACCACACAGTCCAGTGTCACAGTCCAGTGTCCCAGAAGCTGGGTGATCTAATAAAACGCTCTCGGGCGGGCTGTGAATGCACCGCAGACAAACCGACAGCATAGTCCAAAAGTTCGCTCCGAGCATCACTGATTAAAATGAGAGAGCCGTCTGACGTGCCGGTTAACGGTGGCGGTCGTCCAGTGCTCCGTGTGGCCTCGCTATCATAGCAGCCTCCCACAGCCGACCCACCACCACAGAGTTTTATCCACCTCTTCATTGTATTTCCTCACTGTGAAAGTTCTTCATCCAGCTGTGGAGCTATGCTGCTAGTCCTGCCTGGCTAGATGACAGCACTGTTCCCGTGTCCTCCTTGAACATTAATATGTTTTAATCCGTTCAGATATAGGTCTCCAACTCCAGTTACAGTCCGTGTGGTATCTGTCCTCACTGTTTTAATTATACGTGAACCGGAATTTGAAAATCCATAGCCATCCTGCTACGATGAGCTCCTCTGTGCCCCTTGTTTTGATTTAGGCTATCTCATAATTTTGACTTAGTATCTCATAATTATGACTTAGCTATCTCATAATTTCGACTTAGTATCTCATAATTTTGACTTAGTATCTCATAATTATGACTTAGGATCTCATAATTTCGATTTAGTATCTCATAATTTTGACTTAGTATCTCATAATTATGACTTAGCTATCTCATAATTATGACTTAGTATCTCATAATTTCGACTTAGTATCTCATAATTTCGACTTAGTATCTCATAATTTTGACTTAGTATCTCATAATTATGACTTAGGATCTCATAATTTCGACTTAGTATCTCATAATTTTGACTTAGTATCTCATAATTATGACTTGGCTATCTCATAATTTCGACTTAGTATCTCATAATTTTGACTTAGTATCTCATAATTATGACTTAGCTATCTCATAATTTCGACTTAGTATCTCATAATTTTGATTTAGTATCTCATAATTATGACTTAGTATCTCATAATTATGACTTAGCTATCTCATAATTTCGACTTAGCTATCTCATAATTATGACTTAGTAGCTCATAATTTTTTTTCTCAAGTGGCGGAAATGGGCTTCCATACGTATCCCTCCCCCCGCCTTTGAAAACCATATACACAGTTGTTTGATTCAGATTAATATGATGTTGCCGTTTGGCAAAAAAGGACAATAAATATGTGAATTTGGGAGACATTTCTAGATAAATTTTCTTTCACTACATTGTGTAATAAAATAAAATAAAAAACTTTGCCATGATTGTATATGATGTTAGTTTTTTTTGACAAGCTTGAGATTTCATACTATCTCAGAGACAATGTCTGTCACCAAGCATCATAAAAGCCTAATTATAATTACAGTGATCTTCACATAAGGTAAGAATAACCTGTAGTACAAGATGTAAGGGCTTGTGTTACAGTATGTTACACAATCTGTTCCCTTCCCATCTGAACATGTCAGACTTGATGCACCCCCGGTTGATCCAGTTGAGATCCTGATGCTGAACGCCAGCCAGCTGCAGCAGCAGTCCCATTGTGAAGTTTTTCTCACTTCCGGGTAATGCCCCCAACGGCGCATTCAGAATAAACACGCTTGTAAAAAGACTTTCTAAACACTGAATGAATTTCATCTCAATAGCCCGATTAAAAATATATTTACTGGGAAAATGCATCCCCTGGATATATGTCAAGAACCCACTGTTCATGTGTTCATGAATTTGTGATATTATCATTTCTATATTTCCACATCTGCTTCTGGATGTGGAAATAAACATCCTACTGTGAAAATACAACAGGTTTTGGGGCGGTATTTAGCTCAGTTGGTAAAGCACCCGCCCCATGTGTTGAGGCTAATAGTCCTATGCAGGCGACCCCGGTTCGAATCCCGCGCCGAGCGGCCCTATCCTGCGTGTCATTTCCCCCCTCTCTGCCTCCCATTTCCCGTCTCTCTCAACTATCCTATACATTAAAGGCGAAAAAGCCCCAAAACATTTTTTTTTTTAAATGCAACAGGTTTCAGACTTATTCCCCAATGTAAAACCATAGTTAGGGGAGACTGAGGACAGTTGCAACAAGCCTTATTTCTCCAATCAGAAACATGCTAGAGTCGCGACTCGCACGGCCACAGTCAGTCCCACCAAGAATAGAGAAGACATATTCAGCATCTGCTCCTGCTTGTACTGAGACAAAGTTGTTTTAAAGGTATGAAAGTAGCTTTTTTCTTGGGCTGTATTTTTGTCATACTGTCCTGAGTGAATCCAAACCTACCTTTGAATCACTGTTTTGTTGACTATCAAATGACATGGTTTTCATGTGTCAGTGTCATTGTGTCTAGCTAGTACATGATGTTTTGTCATGGCTGATAGGGTGGGGATGGTTGCAACAACTTCCATTTGAATATGGAAGCACATATGCAAATGCAAATGTATAAAATGGAACATTTTTAGCTTAAAATAGGCACAATATATCTATTTTATTCCTCATGATGAACAGAACAGCCAATTATATTAAACCATGAGAGAGTAGGCTAATGCTAAAGATTTCAAAAACAATTCCCCAGATAACTTCCTATAAAAGTAGCCACATATATTTGAAAATTGGACAAAATTGAATTTATTCGATGTCATACAGTGAATAAATCATCCAAAAGTAGAGTACATGTTTATATAAGTTTTTTGTATTGCAAATAGTTCCATTCTTCTTGTCTCACACTAAGCTATTGAGTTTTATTACTACTGTTAACATCTGCACATTGACTCAAGGCCTATGTTCTATGCAAAACAAAACTCAACAGTTCTCTGATAAATATTACTAAATAACTAAATAATACTATAGTATTATTGTAAGACAATGCATATTTTAGGAATACTATGCTTAGGGACGGTTGCAATATGTTGCAACCGTCCCTTATCCGTGTTGCAACTGTCCCAACGTTTGGGGTCAGCTGCAACGTCTGGATTCTTCCATTCAAATGAATATTGTGATTGATGTGTCACATGTAACCATCTTTAAATGGCATGACTAATTAGCTGACATATGTATGTTTAATCTATAAAAGTTTGGTGAGCCTAGTCCAAATAGTCTCTGAGTAACTGAGAAAAATTTAAAAAGTGTTGCAACTGTCCCCAGTCTCCCCTAATACTTAAAAAGTTAATCAAAAGTTCTTGTCTTTCTTTATTCTTGCATTTATAAAATATTTTCTCATAGATCCCTTGGTTCTTGCATATTCTCCACAAATACACACATCACCCTGTAAATACACTCCGCTCTGTAACCCCAACCTTTAAAATATTTAACTGTTACTCGTTTAAAAAGGCCACTGATCACTTCAGTGCCCAGTGTTGAAGTTGTTTTGCTCACAACTATGAAGGACAATAGCAACTGAACTCATATCAACCAAGTAACACATGCTGTTATATACATTTCTGATAATCTCCAGAGAGGATGTGAAAAGGCTTTAAAACCAATTGCCAGTTGCAAATTTTACACATTTACAAAGGACACTCTTCTTGTTCTCTGAAGGAGGGACATGTGTTCGTCCAGAGTGGTGCTCTGCGCAGTTCCTCTGCAGGAGTGATCATCACTGTCATTCTCTGTGGGGAAAAGAGGAAAGTGCAACTATTAAAGCATCACAAAAACACAACAGACCGCAGCAATGTGTGTGTAGTATATGTGAGGTGTAGAGAACCTGTCTTAGTGTTCCTGGAGTTACAGCCAGTTTGTAGAAAAACCACAGTGGTACCATGAGGACTGAAGAGAAAGCCAAAAATAGCCCGATGGCATTGCCCCACCATGGGTACTCATAGGTGCTGTTGTATTTCAGAGGGGTAAATTTGACCAGAGAGAAAAGCAATATACCCTGTGAAGACAGAAACATAACTGAGAACTGAAGAACTTAATAAACAATAGGCTATTGCAATATTATCTTCTTCATTATCATTCAAGTGGATTTAGAGAGAAAAAACATAATAATTTAGACTTTAGACTTTATTTTCTTACCGAGGACACAAATGGAGTGATGAACTTCCAACAATATTTCATATAAGGTGAAGGGCGGTAGCCAATCATATCCATGACATTGTCATAGTAACGATCAGCTCCTTGAAGACAGACTTTGATTAGATAAACTATATTACATATAGTGAAGTGCAGACAGAGAATGTTTCCAGCTCAAAACAAAAGTATTAAATAAACTTCATTGAAACATAAAGAATAATTTGAAAGCCATAAGAAACTCATGTGGAACTGGAGATAGGGGCATAGATATACTAGGTCAGATTGATATCTCTCTACAAAAGTCCTGAATGTATGGCAATGGATTGTTAAAAGTATACAGTATTTAGTTCTGAGTGACAGGATTAGATAGAAAACGTATATGAATAACAGTGTAACTCACCATAGACCCATCCTACACAAATGACCTCCAAAATGCCAAAAATTAACAACGGGATTCCACTATAGGCGTAGTAGTCGAAAAGCTGAAACACATAGATTCCTCCCTGTTTCCCACAAGAGGAAAGAGGGAGAAAAATGTCTTATTTATGACTTATTTATTTCTGACACTCTCCTTGACTCCTTCCACATATTCTAGACTAGCATTCATAATTCACAATAAACAAGGAAGGTGAATTTGATTGACTATATTATCATCTTTTCTTTTTTTATGATAATGTAATTCTCTTGGCTATGATTATCATGTAGTAGAAATCCAATATGACAGCCCCACTTTCAGTTTATATCTTTAATATTGAAATGACAGAACAGACAAAATGACACTCACCTCAGTGATCATAAAGAGACCAATGAGAAGGGACAGAACAGAGATGACCAACAGCAGCAGTTTACGTCGATGACCAATTAAAAAGAAGGATGGATACATGTCTGATATGGAGGTGACCAGACCTTCCAGATACACAAACTAGGTGAAAAAATAAGATATAGGCTAGAATGAATCTGTATTTAACGGCCTTAATGTTGAATCAGATTGAGATGTCAGAGCCTCAGGATGTCACTTATCCTCATGATTGTCAATTAGAAGGAGTATGATTTCCTGACTTCATATTTACTTAAATTGAATGTCCTACCTGACAATCCAGTCCGAGGAAGATCAGCATAATGAAGAAGAAGACAGCCCACAGTTGAGGTACAGGCATCATGGCTATTGCTAGAGGGTAGGCGATGAAACCCAGACCAGGACCTGCAAAAGTATATAATATTGTAAAACCTGTCTTTGCTTTTTTGCCTCTACTGGACAAATCAACAACAGGTCATGGTGTGGCATTGCAACTTACCTGAATCTGCCACTTTTGAGATGTGGACTCCTAACTCATCGGCCATGAAGCCAAGGACAGAGAATATTGCAAATCCTGCAACAAAGCTGGTCAAACCGTTCATAATGCACAGGCCAATTGCATCTCTGTGATGGGAAAGAGGTGTTTGTATCCTGAGTCATGTAAACATGAGACATAGTGGAATAAAAGGGGCTAAATAATTATTCCCTCACTTGTAGCAGTTGTTGTTGAATTTGTTGTAACTTCCCATAGATGTCAAACAACCTGAGCACACAGTGTAAGAGAAAAACACCTGGTTCGCAGCATCCATCCACACCTTAACATCATGGAAATATAATTAGTATCTCCTTTATGTTAATTTTTGTTTTGTTTTGTTCACATGTTTTGAAAATGGAGTGACTTGTGACATCCAGCAGCTCATTTTGATGGCAACGTAACTTATTTGTTAAGATGAGGAACAACGCACACCGTAATTGTAGAGGTGCTGGCGATGGATAAAGTTGAGAAAAGAAAAAGAAGAATGCCACACACACAGTTTCAGAGAGTTTTATTTGACAACGTTTCGGCCGGTTCGCTGTCAAGTCAAGTGTGGGGTGGCAAGGGGAGTGGCTAAGGTGCACACCTGCTGTGAATCTACTATATATTTTCCATAATTCTCTTGATTGTGTTAGGTATTTCACTAACAAAAAATTTGTTTTTTAAAATGTTTCTCCAGTAATGTTATTTCTTGTTTTTTAGGATACTATTTTTTTTTCTCTCTTGTATTTAGAATATTTATTTTATGGAAAGCAGTTTTTTCCTGTTTTCTCTTTTTCTTTTTTTCAATACAGGCTTGCATGTGTCGCGACCACGTGCCACCCTGGCAAGTTGAGTTTTATCGAACAGGCTCTAACAAGTCTAGGCTTCAGGGCTGACACAGGTGCACATATTTCTATTACTAAAACCAGTCTGGTGGGGTTCGCCGCCATATAGTATAATGTTTGACTCACCGGCTGCTTCTCGTTCCCCACCCGTAGCTTGGTCGGCGAAAGCTTTCCGGGCGGACCGGCGTTCTGCTTCAGTGGCACCGCCGGCCACCAGCTCCAGCGTCCTGCGTGTATCGACCTCCGTCCGTCGTCACGCAGTCATGGCCTTGTCAGTTCATTTGTGTTTAGACGAGACAATAACTAAAATAATAATTCAATCTTGAGGTGAAAACGGGTCCTTTCTCATCGTCCACTTCTCTTGACTACTCAGCGGAGCCGCAGCCTCGTCTCCACGCGGTTCTCACTTTGGCGTTTTCCCAGCATCCCTTGGTCCTTCCGCTCACGTCAGACTTAAGCAGACAGGTAACCAGGCAACCAATCCAAACATTACACAATATGGCAGCCCCCCCTTCTCAAACCTACGAAAGTGACCGTAACACATTAGTGACAGATTCACAGCAGGTGTGCACCTGCTCACTAGGGCTGTCCCAAACGATTATTTTTCTCCCGATTAATCTATCGACTATTTTTTCGATTAGTCGATTAGTCTAACGATTAATTTTATGACTAATCTAACGATTATTTTTTGGTTGACGATTAGTCATTTACAAAAAAAGGTTGTATGTAGGTTTTTGTTCCTATTGATTTTGATGATTTTGATTATCCAATTGGATGTGTTGTCATAGAGGAGGCTTAGCTCTACCATCCTGTGTTGATTTTGAGCCAACAGGTCACATGACCTGGGAGTTATTGAGCTATAGGCTAATGCTCATATTTACTGTATAAAATATATTAAAAATTCATATAAAATAGTAAATGTGTTTAAATGCAATAAAAACAGGTGTGTGTCATAGAGGAGGCTTAGCTCTACCATCCTGTGTCGATTTTGAGCCAACAGGTCACCTGACCTAGGAGTTATTGAGCTCTAACGCCCATATTTACTGTATAAAATATATAAAAAATTCATGTGACCTGTTGGCTCAAAATCAACACAGAAGCTTAGGGTTAGGGTAAGCGCTTTTTTTTTTAATGATGCTCCGCAGCGACCGGCTAAAGACTGGAGGATAGGCTATTGTAACCCCCCCCCCATCTGGTCAGACAGAGCTTCTTTAGATCAAGTATCATTTGAACCACGAGCCTTCTCATCCCCCTACAGTAGCCTAGCGCACAGTGTCTCCCAGACCATCATATGTAGCCTACTGTAAATTGTCAAAAAGAAGGAGGAAAAAAAAAAAGGCGAAAAGGGAGATGCCGGTTGCACTGGGTCAGGTCTGTCTCCAGGTTTCAGCAAATAAAAGCCGGTCTCAATTAGAAGCCGGGTCTGTTTTCTACAAGTTCTAGTGAATGAACAAAACCTCTGAAAGTGCTTAATTCCTGCTACAGTTCTTAAAGACCTGATGGTCCGATCTGATCCGCTATTGCGGCCAGACTCACGTGCATTAATTCTCGTCCATTCTCGAATTAATTATGATTAGATATTATTTCCCATCTTTGCTGAGCTGATTTGTTTTAAATGAAATAGCTAAAAGCGTCCCATAGATGCCTGTCTATTAACATAACCTACTGTGTGACTGTAGATATAAACTACATGTCCACAGGTAACTTATGCTTAGCTCATAACCTGGTCCCGACCAGGTTATGTTCAGAGTCTTCTGCCCTAACCATGTGTTGGAATGAGAGCATGGTGTAGACAGTGAGCTTAACAATTTTCCAGTAAAAACACGAAGATGGGAATCCAGCGTTAGGTATTTTTATGGAAGTCTTTTTGTAAAACTGCATACAAACAGAAACACAGAATCAATGTACAGTATGTACCCAGCAAACATTTCCTCGACCTGGGTCGAGATGGAGACGTCCAATCTACGTCGCGTCACGTCGTGACCTTAATTCGACAGTTTTTCAACATGATAAAATAACATCTGAGTAAATATGACATACATAATGAGTCATTTTAGATCGGATTAATTGGTTAAATACTGCCAGCAAACATTTTCTCCATCCGCGTCCAGATGACGACATCCATCAGACGTTGCGTCACGACGTGACTTTATTTAGACTTTTTTTCGACATGATAACATTAGGAGGGATACGATCTCACATAACACATATTTAACTAAAAAAACACTGCCAAGAATGATTTCCTCTATCTACTGCTGTCTAGTGCTGTGTGGAGATGAAGACATCCAGTCAACGTCCAGTCATGTCAGGACGTAGATTCCACCTCTGATTAACGTTGGGCAGGCGGGTTGATATGACGTCTATCTGAGGGGTGAGATGACCGGCGGATGACGACGTCATTTCAACGGCGTTTAGACGGCATCGGTTTACGTTGTTAAAAACTATTCAAAATGATGGAAATATGTTTGTGAATGGGAGAAAACAATGTAGTACCATCAAGTGTATTGGCGGGGTGGGCTTAAATGTTTGTTATTCTAGCATCCATCAAGGAACTATTTTCCTCGCGTAGTGAACGCACCTGGTTTCAGCTGCGGTGCGGTGGCGGCGGCAGAAGAAGTTTTGAGTCGCCGAGGAGAAGACACAGACGCGTGTGAAAGGTGAGCTTCGAAAAATAGTGTAATTTAAAATGAAAATGTGCTTGGTAAGACATTATACGTTCATGAGTTACATGTCAAAGTTCTGATTTTGTTGCTGCATCGTGTAATGTTACAGATATCTGCTGCATGTTATTCGTAACCGAGCGGCGGCTAACAGTAAGCTAGCAGGCGAAATAGCAAGGCCTACCCTGATACATCAAGTGTAGCATCGATGTTACACCGAGTATATGTTCACAAAATGTACATTTTAAATTCAAATTCATACCAAGGAAACAGAGTAACCTCTTAGAAAAAGAAAAGTTTGCTGCTGTGAAAACTGTATCACTGCATTATTTTTTTATCATAAGCAACATGCATGGCTATGACCTAACAGTATGACAAACATTTTAAGATCATGACACACTAACGTTACTGAGCTTGATGATGTCATATTTAGCTATCTCTACCTGAAACAGGACTATATTTTTGTGTCTCTGTCTCTCCCATAGGCCTGTATTGATAACTATCTTTTCAATATCTCACTTTACAGGTGTATTGCTGTGATAAAGAGACGCATACCAGGTAAGATACACACACTAAGGGTGATGGGGGCTTGAATGATTGTGAAGATTTTACCATCATTGCTCTTGTTATACACAGGGCCTACAGTAGTAGCGGTTCAAAAGTTCCCCTCCAGGCTGAAAGTCAGCTGAATGGCCTAGGTTTTCCCTATGTTTTCCCTTCAAATCCCAGCCGCTGGAGTGGCCCCCCTCTTTCTAATGAGAGTGTCCATGTTTTGCTGTAACTCCACCCATTCACTGAAATACAGGGTATGACCCTCACAAATTCTCATCGCCAAAAGTCATTCTGATGTCATCTGAATGTCCACCGACCGCCAGAGGCAGCACTTAAAGCACCTCTGGTCATAATCATCATTTGATTTGATTTGTGATGTGAAATGATAACAGGCCTATGCGCTGGCCACTGTTTTATTCAGAAATGAAGGCTAGTAATACCTCCTGTCAAATATTGGATCACAATGTAATCGTTGTGAATCTCAAAGCAAATTCAGTTCCCAAAGACAGTACAGCAGTTTGAAAAGGTCTATGAACTTTTAATGTGCAGCTCTAAATAAAAACTTATCTGGGTTTGGTCTTAACTCTCCTGTCGGCCTTCTGGGTCAAATTGAACCAATCTGTCCACTTCCTCCATCCTTCCTTCTTTCCACAATCTTTTTCCCTTCCTTCCTTCCCTATTTCCTTCCTTCTTCTTCCTCCTCTATTGATCCAATTGACCCTCCATTTTTCTTCCCTCCCTCTCTCCCTTCCTTCCTTCCCTTCTTTCCTCCCATCTTTCCCTTTATCTTTCATCCTTCTTTCCCTTCGTCATTCCTTCTTTCCTGTAGATGCTTCCGCATGTATGTGTGTGAGTTCAATGATCATACATCATCTCCAAAGAGTGTATTTTTATTGTAGCTCCGAGAGCATGGAGTGGCAGACTTACTTTTAGCCTAGCAGGCATAAACAACTGAACCCAAACATCCACAAATACACACAGGCGGCGCGACCCCTACTGGGCACAACAGGGATCATCATGAATGATCTACATTTTCCCTTTGTACTTCCTTCCTTGACCCAGGTGGACAACAGGATGGTTAAAGAGGAACTCTTAAGGATTCCATCCTCAAACCTGCTCCATGTGTCCCTTAGCTCCAGAGTCCTAATGCTGGTTAAATCAATGACTTGTAACTAATGCCTATAGGCTTTATAAGGAACCATCAGAAGATTCAGGCTACTGTGTGGGTCTAAGAAGTGGTTATGTCATTACTCTTTCAAATCCCACGACAAAGTCTTACTGTAATTTATAAAGTGCATTTTACATCTGAATAGGTGCTCTATAATTTTTTTTTCTTGTGTCCTCTCTCCAGCTGCTGTGAAAAGATGGAGCATTAAGGCCACAGATGTGGAAATAGAGAATGCAATGATGAATCATCTAAAGCATGCGCCAGCCAGAAGCGGGGGGAAGGAGCAGATCCTCGTCGCTGACTGTTAAGCCTCCTTGGCTATGACCTGACTTTACACAAAAAAATTTGTTCTCTAATAAATATATTTGTTTTACTTGTTTATATGTTTTCAATACAACCAGTTGAATAGATATTGTCCTGAATGCTTTCCTTTTATTATTCTACCTATTAGTCCATGCACCACTTGTACTTTACAGTATAGCCTAGGTGAACATCACAAGGATATTTTAAACCTTCAGGTTTATTTGCTATCAAAGTTTCCGTCAGGTTCACTTTTCCAAAAATGCTGATGTGATTTGATGTCTTTGACTTTTTTAAGTCAATGCAGCTTGAGATTTTTTTTTTTGCTAAAATTGAGAAGTTTGTTCAAGTATGTGTAGATTAGAGCATTGAGAATTACACATAGGATATGCAGCACAAGATCTGTGCTTTTCATAGAATTTCTAGATATGATAATGCCAGTTATAGACACCTTTTGAAATGCAATACATTACATGTGTAGACAAAAAGGTTGAAATGTAAGCTATATTGCAATTCGAAACGACAAAAGTTGAAATGTTGATGTAAAAATTATGCCGTCTAATAGCCGTCGAAATGACGTCGGTCATGGCACCGACGTCAGGAAAACTTTCATTTAAGCACCTCAAATAGACGTAGAATCAACCTGTTAGATCGACGTTAATTAGACGTGAGATAGACGTCATGAAGTAGCCTGCTCTGAGACGTTGATAAGTCGTCTAAACGACGTTGAAACAACGTAAAATGATGCCGTCTATTAGCCGTCGAAATGACGTCGGTCATAACACCGACGTCAGAAAAACTTTCATTTGAGCACCTCAGATCGACGTCGAATCAACCTGCCTGACCGACGTTAATTAGACGTGAAATAGACGTCAAAATGTTTGCTGGGTACAGCATCAAATTATACAGATGAAATAACACACTCATGTAGGCTAATAGTCTTCATCTAAGAATATTCAACAACTCCATGGTAAGTATTTGAAGAGAGTTAACTGGTTGGTGATTATATATGCTCATGAATAATCTACATAACAAACAGTAACACGTATAACTGTGTAAATGTACAACAGATTGTGCCTGATCGTGTCAAAAGAAAGAGGGTGGATGTAGATGTGATTACAACTCTCCACTGCTAACTTCAAAATGGCTGCCCTGCTAAATCTTGAGTGGTTTTAACTACCTCCACCACTAGGGGGCACTGCACACTGCATTCTAATGTAATTACTGGGGGCAGAATACTCCCCGCCTGGCATCTATGAGATGGCAACCCAACAAACCAACAGGAATAACAACAAACATCATCAAAAGGTAGGTCTCAGTGTCTTATTCTCTATGTAGTGTCCTTGGAAACCAGGAGAATGACCTCTGACACTGGTCTCAGAAATAGTCTCTGTTCACCTTTCCGGATGATCTTCACCTCAATCTTTCTGACAAACCCGTCTTCACCAGCAAAGGCCTTAGTAACCAGCCCAACTGGCCAGTCGTTCCTCTTTACTTGGGCATCTTTCAAAAGAACAACATCGCCTTCTTGTAGGTTAGGCCTCTTGGTTCTCCATATATGGCGTCCTTGAAGCCCACTTATGTACTCTTTTTTCCACCGATCCCAGAATATGTTAGCCAGGCTCTGGACCCGCCGCCACTGACTTCTCATCAGGTCACTGCTGTCGAATTGGCCGGGTGGTACAGGAGGAGTGCCAACCTTCTGGGTGAGGAGCATGGCTGGGGTGAGTATGACAGGTTGATCTGGATCTGTGGAGACTGAAGTGAGTGGCCTCGCATTCACAATTGCAGTGACTTCAGCCATGAAAGTTGCCAGAACTTCGTGTGTAAGCCTGGCATGGCCATGTTCCAGGAGCATAGCATCGAGGATGCGGCGTGCGACACCAATCATTCTTTCCCAAATCCCACCCATATGTGAACCATGTGGGGGATTGAACTTCCACTGGCACCCCTGGTCTGTGAGGTAACTGTCGATTTTCGTGTTGTGGCAACCCTTCTTGTCGATCTGAAGCTCCCTGCAGGCACCCACAAAGTTGGTACCACAATCAGATCTGAACTGTTTCACAAGGCCTCTGATGGCAAAGAAGCGCCTGAGAGAATTGATGAAGCATGATGTATCCATGGATTCCAGCACCTCAATGTGGATCGCCCGCGTACTCATGCAAGTGAAGATGACTGCCCATCTCTTCGCATTGGCTTGACCACCTCGAGTTCTCCGTGACATGACGAACCAGGGACCAAACACATCCAGTCCTACATATGTAAAAGGAGGATCTGTGTGTAATCGGTCAGCAGGTAAGTCAGCCATAATCTGCTCTTCCTGTTTGCCTCGCAACTTGCGACAAATGACGCAGTTGAAGATGATGCTACTGATCGATCTCTTTCCCCCAACGATCCAGTAACCGGCTGCTCTTACAGCTCCTTCCGTAAAATGTCTGCCTTGGTGACAAACTTTCTTGTGGAAGTGTCGGATGAGTAGTAGAGCGACGTGATGCTTGCTGGGCTCTCGCTAACCGACCTCCGACTCGAAGAATACGATCTGAGTCGATGAAGGGACAAAGCTTGCTGAGTGGGCTTGACTTAGAGACAGGCCGCCCTTCTTGGAGACATTTGATGTCCTCTGCATACACTTCTCTCTGGACAGTGCGAATGATTGTAGCTTTGGCCCGATTGAGCTGCTCTTCATCAAGATGTTTGTTGCACTTATGCCAGCCGTGACAAGTATTGTCCTTGTTATCCTTGATAAAGGACTTGGCAATGTGTCCAAGCCGGGCAACAGCCTTCAAGAGAGGACTCCAAGAAGAGAACCTTCCAAAGCGTGCACTGCCAAGCTTACTGTGTGACTGACTGGTGACACAAGTAGTAACGTCTGACCGTAACTCTGCGTCTGACTCGGGGTTAACAAGGCTGAAACCCTTGTCAGATGATTGAGTCTGACTTTCATCGGTGAGGAAAGCAGGTCCCGTTAGCCACGAAGAGAAGACCAGCTGGTCAGCTGGTAGCGACCGGGTAGCATGATCAGCTGGGTTGTGGTCGGTGGACACATAGTTCCACTGACTTGCCGTTGTGGACCGTCTGATTCGCTGCACGCGATTGTGGACATAAACATAAAACCGCCTTGACTCATTGAAGATGTAGCCAAGCACCACCTTGCTATCGGTAAAGAACTTGACATCATCCAGCTTCATGTCCAACTCTTCTTGGAGCAGTTCGGCTATCTCCACGGCCAATACGGCGGCGCAGAGCTCAAGTCGTGGAACCGTGATCTCTGGCTTTGGGGCAAGTTTTGCTTTGCCGAAGATGAACCCCACTTCGCTGTGACCTCTGTCATCTGTCACCTTAAGGTAAGCAACGGCGCTTACTGCTTTGATGGATGCGTCACAGAAAATGCACATTTCTCTTCTCTGAGCTGCAGACAATGGGAGTGACGTATACATTCTCGGAATTTTCAACTCTTGTAGGTCCTGCAAGGAATCTCTCCATCTTTGCCGCTTCTCATGACTCTCCTTTGGGAGTGGTGCATCCCAGTCACTGGCATCAGAGGTAATGTCTCTTAGTATTGAACGACCCTGGATGCTGACGGGTGCGGCAAATCCAAGAGGGTCATACAAACTATTGATAATGGACAGCACACCACGTTTTGTGAAAGGTTTCTCACTGATAGCCACTCGAAAGTGGAATGTGTCTGTGGACAGGTCCCACCCAAGTCCTAGACTGCGCTGCATGGGTGTAAAATCCTGCCCAAACTCGAGGCCTTGCAATTCTTTAGCAAGGTCATCACCTGGAAAGGCTCTCATGACGTCTGGGCTGTTAGATGCAATTTTGTGCAATCGGAGATTGGACTGTGCGAGCATGTGTTGAGCTCTCTTCAGCACATCAACGGCTTCCTCCACACTGGAGAACGACTTCAGTCCATCGTCGACATAAAAATGACGGTCGACAAAGAGTCTTACATCAGTTCCGTACTCCTCTTCTCCTTCCATGGCCGTCCTCTTAATGCCGTAGATGGCCACGGCTGGGGACGGGCAATTCCCAAACACATGCACCTTCATACGAAATTCCACGATGTCCCCATCAAGCTGGTGGTCTTGAAACCACAGAAAGCGCAAGTAGTTACGATGCTCATCCTTGACCAAGAAGCTGTGGAACATCTGTTGAACATCAGCCATTACTGCAAAAGGTTCGGACCTGAAGCGGACAAGGACACCGATCAGGCTGTTATTCAGATCCAGGCCCCTGAGTAACACATCGTTAAGAGATACATTGTTGTACTGGGCACTTGAGTCAAATACGACCCTGATCTGCCCAGGCTTCTGCGGATGATAGACGCCAAAGCTTGGCAGATACCAGCACTCTTCATCATGTTTCAGAGGGGGAGCTGGTTCTGCGTGTCCACAACAGAAGATCTTTTCCATGAACTCTACATAGTGATCTCTCATCTCTGGCTTCTTCTTCAAAGTACGCCGAAGAGACAGGAGACGGTTGAGGGCTTGATCCCTGTTGTTCGGCAAGCGCTGCCTTGGAAACCGGAACGGGAGGGGGGCCACCCAACTGTTGGAGTCGTCCTTTGAGAACTCTTCATTCATGATTTGGAGGAAGATCTCGTCTTCAACCGACAGTGCCAGTTTATCATCCTCGACGGTGTGACTGAAGATCTGCTTGCCAAGACCATCTTGAACTGGCTTCAGAGGAGGTTGTTTAGGGTGCTCTCCTGTAAACCTCTCTTTAACATAGATGCTGCTCTCACAGGGTCTGAAGAAACTAACTCGACCATTCTCCAGGATACTCGTCCTGAAAGTGTTCACAGTGGGTTTATGGGCTCCCCTGAGGCACACGTCTCCTATAATTACCCATCCTAAATCGAGGCGTTGGGCATATGGCGCATTGTGTGGCCCATTACACTGACTGCGAACCTTGTGAACCCGGATGATATCTCTTCCAAGCAACAGAAGGATTTCAGCTGAGGGGTCAAGAGGTGGTATCTTGGTGGCGATGGTTTCGAGATGACGATGATGTGTAGCAGCTTCTGGAGTAGGAATTTCCTCTCTGTTGTTGGGTATCAGATTGCACTCAATGAGTGTTGGCAGTGCCATGGATACTCCGCCATCTATAGCCTCTATGATGAAGTTTGTGGCTCTTCTTCCACTGGTCTCTGTTATGCCAGAACATGTTTTCAATGTATAAGGAGCATAGGCGTCATTTACGCTGGGGACGCTGGGGACATGTCCCCACCACTTTTTGTCAAGAACAATTTTGTCCCCACCACAAAATGAACTTAACATTATCCTAATGAAGAATGACGAAAAAACGTTGATAAACTATGACAAAATAGGCAGCTGAAACAGTGTGCACGGCGCAGAGCTTCTGCTGGAGCCAACTCGCAACAATGTAGCTTCAATTAAAGACTTCTCACAGCCCGGAGCGGCGCGCTGCGCGCGTCCTCGCAGCTTGGCTGGTTACACAGGGAGCAGCTTCTCCTGCTCTCCTCGCCGGTAAAACATCGACTCCACTCGTCTGTACTCGGTTTTCCACACACACAGGTCTGTCTCAAGCTCTGTATGTATGGATGTGTGTCTCGTGTGCAGACGCAACTGACAAATATTTATAGACGGACAAGCAACAACTTCATTACCGGTAATCATCATTTTATTTTGAAAATTGACCGGATTCTCTCGCCTTTTCTGTGCCCAACTTCCTGTCTGGTACGATCCGTCTATCCAGCTTGACAACGGCGCTCACGGCTCGCGTGAAAAATAAAACAGACGCCGAACTGAAGGGCGGCAGCACGCGAGCCTCCACGCGGGGTTGATTGTACCGGATGAGACAGCACCCGATAGGCTATGCTTAATGTTTGGGTGCAAAGTCACTGTTAACGAAATCAACATCTAATCTGTCCCTTCAAAATAAAGTTACCGTAGCCTAGTAACGTGTCTGTTTGGAGCAGCTGCTGACAGTGACAGTTTCCTCATCACTAAACCTGAGCGACCATCCGATCCTTCCTCACTCACGTGACGACGGGACAAAGTCTTTTGGACATAGGCTATATTGTAGTTTGTTTTTCCTCTCTCGTTTCAGTTTTTGCCGGTTGGCAATCATCTGGTGTGCACCCCTGTTTCTCTGTTTCTCACTCACTCTCGATGCGCATAGATAAAATAAAAAGGAAAAAACACAGATGAGCAAATTGAAATGACCTACTGTAGTCTAACAATTCAATGACCACAGCTGATCACCAGCTTGTCATGCCCCAACTGGGCTTCTTTTTTTTTTTTTGCTGCGGTCCAGCGGAGAATTAAAAAAAAAAATGCTCGTGAGTCCAGCCGCATCGGGTCCAGGGTCCAGGAGGTTTAAACACTGGTCGACCTGGTCGGGTCTTTGCTCATTTATTAGCTCAAACTTGGAGCCAGACCCGGTCCTATAGGAGACCAGAGTCTGGTTGAGAACGGTAGTCTATGACGGTCTGGGAAACGGTGTCAGCCAGGTGCGGTGCGGCGGCGTCGGGGGGGGGGGGGGGGTGCGGTGCGCATATGGTCAAATTGTCCCCACCACTTTTCAAAGTAAACTGACGCCCTTGATAAGGAGAGACCATTCCCTGAATGTTAAACATGTTGAAGAAGGCGGACTTGGCGAGTGACAAATTACTCTGGTCGTCCAGCATTACATACATTTTCTTCCTCCGTTCAGGATATTCTTTGGGATATACAGTGACCAGACATATTTTGGAACACGACTTTCCGAGCAAGCCCTCCCCACAAACTTCTGTGCAGCTGGATGTAGTTACAGGGGAGTTCTCCTCAGCTTGCTCCCCGCCATCTCCCTCTGGTGAAGTCACGGGCTCTCTTGCCATCCAGGGAGGTGGACCATCATGAAGAGCTGAGACGTGACGATCGCTGTCACACTCTGAACAGCGAATTACAGTCTTACAGTCTTTGGCTCTATGGTTTGTGGACATACAGAATTTGAAGCAAATGTAATGCTCTTTATGGAAACTCTTCCTCTCTTCTAAACTCTTCATTCTGAAACCCCTACACTTCCTGAGAGAGTGTGGTTTCTTATGAATCGGACAATGTCTCTCTGGATCTATAGGACGCTTGTCACTGTCTGAAGAGTTGGAGGCTTTAACCTCAGTTTTATTAGCAGAGATGGGAGTCCTGGCCTTCCACTGCCTGGTGGGAGGTTTCTCATCTTTGTAGGGTGCTGTGCTGGAGCCTTGAAGGGCAAAACTGGGATCCACCTTCATTTCTGCGTGACTGTTCACAAACTCAACGAAAAAAGAGAAGGGTGGATAATGAACAAAGTTCTCTCTCTTGTATCTAGTCCCTTGAGTAACCCATGTGTCCTGGAGGTTGTATGGAAGCTTCTCTACAATTGAATTTATGCCTCTAGCTGAGTCGAGGAAACTGAGGCCAGGCAGGTAACCTTCGTTCTTTGCAGCTTCTACATCCAGAAGAAGGTCTGCAAGCTCTTGGAGACGTTGGTTGTCTTTGGGAGAGATTTTAGGTACATTCTCAAGACGTTTGAATAGTGAAGCCTCAATAACTTCTGGAGAACCGTAAGTCTTTTCCAACCGTCGCCATAGCCTGTCGAGTCCAGCCGCTGGATCGTTGACATGGACTGCTCTGATCCGCAGGGCATGCTGAAGTGACTCCCCACCAAGCCACCTGGTAAGTAAGTCTAGCTCCTCACTGGGTTTGAGATCCAAGCCGTCTATGGCGTTACAGAAAGTGGATCTCCACGACATATAGTTCTCAGGCCGATTATCCCTGCTGTGAGAAGGTCACGACGAGCGAGAAAGGCAGCAAGGTCAGAGACATCTGTGGACCTGGGTGTAAGCCTGTCACTGACTTTATGTGGAGAACTTGCTGCGTTGTTGCCCTGTGGTGTGTAGGGACTGAAAGCATTGACGCTGGCATGAGGGAAGACTGGCCGCTGTGTGGCCTGGGGTTGCTCAAAACGCTGGGTTGTATGAGATGCTACAGGCCGCAACATGCTGTGGGAATTATGTGAAGTGGCTTTGTATTGGGGCTGTGGAATGTATATTGACTTCCCTTTGATATCACCTTTATCATCTTTTTGGGGGCTGAAGTGTGCATCAATGTAGTCATTAATTCGTTGTTTTGATACAGCCGGCGATAAAGGGGGGCCGATGGCCAAGTCAGCTTTACCACTTTCACTTTCTGCAGCAGCTTCGAGCACCTTTGCTGCAGCCAATGCAGCTTCAGCTTCACTCTCTTCTTTAAGAGCATTCAATGTTGCATCAATACGGGTTCGTTCAACTTCCATGTCAATTTTAAGTTTTGCATATTCAGCTCTTTTGCGTGCGGCTTCCGCCTTTGCCCGTGCCGTTGCTGCAATCTGGCTCGAATTTGACTTGGAAGAGCGTTTTGAAGATGATGACTGGCTAGCATTTGAAGCTCCACACTCTGACCTGACCTCCAGGTTGGACACTTCCTTGTTATCTGACATTTTGCTCTTGGAGGAGATATAATGTGTATCCAATCCACAGTTATGGTTTTGACGTATAGGTAATCTTTTTACTCTTCTGCCCTAACCATGTGTTGGAATGAGAGCATGGTGTAGACAGTGAGCTTAACAATTTTCCAGTAAAAACACGAAGATGGGAATCCAGCGTTAGGTATTTTTATGGAAGTCTTTTTGTAAAACTGCATACAAACAGAAACACAGAATCAATGTACAGTATGTACAGCATCAAATTATACAGATGAAATAACACACTCATGTAGGCTAATAGTCTTCATCTAAGAATATTCAACAACTCCATGGTAAGTATTTGAAGAGAGTTAACTGGTTGGTGATTATGCTCATGAATAATCTACATAACAAACAGTAACACGTATAACTGTGTAAATGTACTTATACAGATTGTGCCTGATCGTGTCAAAAGAAAGAGGGTGGATGTAGATGTGATTACAACTCTCCACTGCTAACTTCAAAATGGCTGCCCTGCTAAATCTTGAGTGGTTTTAACTACCTCCACCACTAGGGGGCACTGCACACTGCATTCTAATGTAATTACTGGGGGCAGAATACAGAGTTTAATCATAAAATCGGATATAAGCCGCTGTTTCACCATTTAACTCATTTACAGCTGCGTCACCTTTACTTTGAAAGTCCAGTGGATCTGGATCAGAACGGAGCGTTTGTACGGAGGGAGAGATCAGCTGATCCGCTGCTGTTGACTTTCTCTCTGAGCGTCTCCGCCGAGAGTTGTCTCCGCCTACAGATGTTCTCCTCACCCGTTGACCTGAGCGTCAGGAGGTCATTAGCTATAGCCTATATTTTACTTTTATATAGCCTACAGTCACCACTGATAGAAGTTGTTCGCTCGCAGCAGGACGGATAATCAGATGGATAATCGGTAAAGTTAATAATTTCACTTAATGTGGCCGTGAATAAATTAATTCCGATGTGTCGCCTGTTATATTTCAGTGTTGCCCAAACGCAAATCTTGAATAAGTTTCCGCTGTTTTCACATTTAAAAAGGTCTTTGTTTATGAGATTTGCTTGTACGTACCTAGCAGCAGCACCTAAAAAAAAACTCACTGTAACCTATCCAGCCTCACTTCCAATAAAACACACACTCGTGTTATAATTGCGATCAGTGAAATATTTAACAATATAAAACACAATTTAAAATGACAGTTGATGTTGCTCCTAGTTTAAATGGATAAAGCTTCATATTTAAAAGTAGCGCAAGAGCTGTCAGAAAAATTAAAAGCAGCCTCCTCTCGTCGTATTTGCAGCAACACTGTTGCTTCAGGCTGCGATCGTGCTTTTTTTTTATATCGCTCATCTCTCCATTAAAACAATTGCACTCCTCTGGGCTGAAATCATAGAACTTAAACATCATAACAAGAACATTATTGATTACAAGCTCTGTCACCAAGAAATGTATTTTTTTTTTATTGTTAATTCTATTGTTCTCTCTTTAGTTAACTCTTATGCTGTCATGTGTAAATCTAGCTATTGTACTGACACGTGAGCTGGAATGTCTGAATTGTCTGTTGTTCAATAAAGTTGGAAGAAAAAAAAGTAGGCTACGTCGATCCCCTCATCGTCACTTTCCCCAATTTACAGTAATTGAGTGAATTCCAGTCTTTCAATATTGGATTCACTTTTTGTTTTTCTTAGGCCTAAGCTGTGTTTTATATGCACTGACGGTGCTTTGTGCAGCTTAGGCAGTAGTAGCTACTTTTTACAAACTGCAGGTGTGTGTGTGTGTGGTGGGGAGGAGGGGAGGAGGGATGGGGGGTGGGGGCGGCGGCGTAGGTGAGGCGACGTACTTATCAACACATAGGTGAGGCGACGTACTTATCAACACATAGGTGAGGCGACGTACTTATAGGTGAGGCGACGTACTTATCAACACATAGGTGAGGCGACGTACTTATAGGTGAGGCGACGTAGGTGAGGCGACGTACTTATCAACACATAGGTGAGGCGACGTACTTATCAACACATAGGTGAGGCGACGTAGTTCAGACGTCAATTCCACACGACAGTCTCCTTTGGCTGGGTAACCGTGGCACTATCCACTCGCCATACGGCTGCGCTGACGGACCCGCGGAGATCCCGGGTGACCGTGCGTCTGCCCTGAGGCCACGGCGGTAATAATGACGCAGCGTCAGGCCGCTCACCGTCACTTGATCTCAGAATTAAATACGCTGAGCCGCGAGTGTCGGGGTGTGCAGCGACCCTGGGTTCCGCCTTTGCTGCGTGTCAATTGTCAAATCAAATAATATCTCTCTCTCTCTCTCTCTCCCTCCTCCTTCTCTCCAGCTGTCCTTTCAAAATAAGAGCGCAGAAAGCCCGGAAAACAAAACAGTGACTCGTGAGCTGGTGGCAGTGAGAAATTTAGTGGTGGAGGTGCCAGCGTGCCAATTATTATGCCGCGGCGTGCCTGTGTTTATTTCGCGATACGTTTTTTTGCAGCACGATGCATTTCGTCATATTTTGTATCGCGAAATTTCGCCAAACGATATTTCGTCCCATCCCTACAGAGTGCACACTGAAATGTGCACAATGAGTTTGAATAGGCACATTTATTTAGTAGCCTATAGCAGACCAGTGTTTCCTCGAGGATGTTTTTTAAGCCGGGGGTGCAGGACGTCACCCTCACTTACGATCTGCATGCTGTGCTGCGTCCGGGTGCACACAGAGCAGCAGCGGAGTGGATTTTAAAAAGAGAGAGAGAGAGAGAGAGAGAGAGAGAGAGAGAGAGAGAGAGAGAGAGAGAGCATCAATAACAGCGACAGAGCGCTATGCAGAGGTGAATGAACGGAAAGATATAGCAGCTTCAGGTGCTGGTTCCTCGCCGTGGTGCTGCTGTGGTACAGCATGTGTTTTCTGCTGCACGTGTTACAGTCTATGGTTCACAACCCGACGGTGTGTTGTACCTGTCGACGTATTTACGTCATCGACGTAATCGATTAGGTCGATTAATCGGGACAGCCCTACTGCTCACAGAAGGCTTCATTAGCCACTCCCCTTGCCACCCCACACTTGACTTGACAAAGGCCGAACCGGCCGAAACGCTGTCAAATAAAACTCTCTGCAACTGGAGCTGAGTGTGCGGTGTTCTTCTTTTTCTTAACGTAACTTATTTAACATCATCAATTAAATAATAAATCCATCTCATTCGTCCTTCTTGTTAACACAGTCTGATATGCTAACATGGATTCACTCATCACATACATTTTTGTCTCACCTCAGGCTTGGTCAGAAGTTCTGGCACAGGGGAAAGGTAAAACTTGATGCCGTTTATGGCTCCTGGCAATGTCAGACCACGGATCAACAGCACAATCATCATCACATAGGGAAATGTGGCCGTAAAGTAGACCACCTGAAAGACCAAGAGTGACACAGACACAATATACAAAATGATAATTTTACATTCAGAGTTATCAGACAGTATCATTCATAATCTCACCTTCCCTGAAGACTTGACCCCTTTCCACACACAGAAGTAACAAACTACCCAGCTCAGTAGAAGACACCCAGCCAGGTCCCAGCGGATGCTACCTATCTCTTCAATTCCTCCAGACACACCCAAGACTCTCCTCCTGAACACAACAGAGGGACACCATGTAAGTCTGTAAAATAACTTCTCAAGTAGGCTACCTATCATTTTAGTGAATACGCACTGCCAGTATTCCTTCACTGAAGATGTTGTATTCTCCATTGTTGAATGATTCAGGTGACTGTCAACGCAGTTGTCTTGTGGAGGAAAAGAGTATTGAAGTTAGAATTTGTGAGACAGGGAATTTAAAATCCAATTTTGTAACTTGCAATAACAGCTTTGTCATCAACTCTTAAATATGTCTTATAACAACACAGCTTAAAGCAGAAGTAAGTGGTCCGGTCGTTTTCGCTAATGCTGCGTTCCAGGCAGGCTTTTGAAATCGTAAATTACAGCTTCAAGTCACAACTTACGACTTTGTAGCGTTCCAGGCAACCCACTCGTGTTTTTCCGACCTGTTTTACCGGTGAAAGTCACTATAACGGCCACTTGTAACGTCCGACCCGTGAAATCGTACCAGATCGAACTGGTACCACTTCACGGTCGGAAAAATACGAGTTTCCTTGAACGCACCATAACAGTCCTCGTCCCTACGTCGCCACATTCACGGCGTCCCTTGGCTGCACACACAGCCCTGCATGCCGTTCTCTCTCCTCATTGGATAAAAACTGTAGGATACGATAAATGTTTTCTCTTCGGCTCAGAGCAGAGCAGAGGGACTGAGAGACCCGTGTTTCAGTCCAAACACTCTATGTAAGTGATTGCTGTCGGAAGATATAACTATTTAAGACTTATATTAACACAAATATATCACTTACTTCTGCTTTAATTGCTTTTCTCCTTTGTCAATGGACGCCTAGTTCATAATGAATGAGTCAACAATTGACCAACAATGTTATTATTCATCTTTTTGTTTGCTTTTCATTTTCTTCATCCTGCAGAGTTGCACAGTCTCAAAACCATTTGTTTTCCTATTCCCACAGCTGGCCTCTCACGTTCAACAAACCTCACTCAAATGGGAAGAGTTGGTGTATTAGTTGTGAACTGTCAGCTGCAGATTAATATGCAAAAGACAGACAGTGGGAGGATGGTCTATATGCCAATGAGTCAAAATAATCTACGTGAGATTTATGGTGCAGTGGTTATGTCAGACTGCACAGACCTGACACAACAAACGTTTAGCTTACTCCTACTTTTCACTTGACTCCACCTTAAGTTACAGCATTCATGGAGATAGTCATACATTTTTGCTGCAACATAGGCATCATTTGCATTAACAGGTGTCGAGAAGAAATGTTAAGTTCTCATCAAACTTAATTCCTTGACTAAACAGCTCTGGTTGTAAAAAGTTCACTCTACTATTCTACTGCAGTTGGCACGCTAACTATTTGGCTTTGGTCCAGACATCTCTATAGCCTACTCTACAATATGCAAAAAGGGCTTTGCCCTTCCCCAAGCAAAAAGCTTTATTGTGTTAACCTGTATTCCAGGTGTTGTTACAGCTGGCCCATGGGAGTACAGCGCTGAAGGAGGAGAAGAGATATAGAAAGGCCCAAGCCAAGATGACGATATAATACATCCCACAGTAAAGTACAACCACTTGACTGCCATAGCCCAAACCTATTGAAATTAAAGAACAATAGTCAATACCAAATATTCATATTATATCAACTCTGCTGTATGAAATGATTGCCTAAACAAGCAGTACCTTCAAATAAGGGACACATTTTCCTCCAACATGTGATGGCGCCCTGACCAGTAAACTGTCCCAGAGACACTTCCAGAAAGAAAAGTGGGACTCCACAAGTAATCAGGAACAAAACGTAAGGAATCAAGAAAGCTCCTGATTGAAAAAAATGATTTTGAAAAACAAGACTCAGTGGTGATTGTAACAGACTGCACCATGTATTTGCCTATTGTTCTACATTTTCACTATATGAGACTTTAATCTTTCTCTTACCGCCTCCATTTCTGTAGCACAGATACGGAAATCTCCAGACATTGCCCAGACCAATGACTTGTCCAACCAGTACCAAAATGTACTCCCTTTTGTTAGCCCACTGGCCTCTGTTGTTGCAATCAGAAGTTGGATTTGGAGGGGTGTCATCTTCCTTCAATTTCTCCTCTGAAGTAGTTGCTGGATCCATTTGGACAGGTTCACTGTGCTGAAAAGTTACAGTTAAGTTGAGTTTTAAGACATTACATTTCATTTCAGCTTTTTTTCTTTTCTTTTCTTTTCTTTTGTCTGTTTTATCTTGTCATACCTGACACTTAAGATGTGTGCTTTGGTTAGATTATACTGTAGGCTATGTATTTATACATATATTATATATAGCAGATTAGTTTAGGCTACCCACTCACCTGTGTCAAGCCAAAAAAAATCCACAATTTATGAATGACTGGATTTCCTTCTTTCAAGCAATGTTAATTACTGTATTATAAACAAAACAAAAACAAAAAAGTGACCACACTGAAAGAACTACTGAAGAGAGAGAGAGAGAGAGAGAGAGAGAGAGAGAGAGAGAGAGAGAGAGAGAGAGAGAGAGAGAGAGAGAGAGAGAGAGAGAGAGAGAGAGAGAGAGATGGAGGCGATCACTTACAGTATCTGTTCTGGGAACTGATTTCAAACTGTCAGCGCAAAGTAAATTTATCAAAGGTGCAGTATAACAGAGGCGGGGCTGAGTTGCGAAAGTTGCGGGGAACATTACTGATGTTTCGCCTTAATTAGAGACTTCTGGGAAATTGTCAAACCCTCTTTTTATTGCACCTCTTAATTTTAACGCTTTGCAAGAGAGAAGTATCAAAATATAATATGCATAAAATGCAATAAAGTTTAAAACCATAAAGTTAATAATGAATAAACCATGGTAATGGGAAAAATAGATGACCAAATGACACTGATCAAAAGTGTATTTTCATTGAGCCATGACTTGCTTAGTTATTCGTGTAATGGAATGTTGATAATGATTAATAATAATAATTTCTGTAACACGAGTCCACTGACATTTCCTGGTCTGAAATCAAATGACGAACCTTTACCTTGAGTAGTTGTAATTACCACCTAATTACCACCATGTATACCTAACACTACTTTTGACCTAAACATGTTTACATTATTGTAAGTTAGAGTTATCATGCAACAACAATCTTTATCCCAAGGTCCCTTTAACCTTAGGCTGATGGCTATTAGAGTGAGGCAATGTAGCCCATGATGAGATAAAAGTCACTAAAGGAATTTAAAGGTGTGTGTGTGCTGCCTCCTACTGGAGAATCCAGGACAATGGTTTATTCAGCCTCACTCTCTGCCATCATGGGGTAAAGATTTCAATTAAATCAGGTTAAAAAAGAAAGTCTATGATGTACACAAGCACCGTCTAACAACTAATAACGTGTGTTAAATGTTATTAGAATGATTAATATGGGTAATTGCTCATGAAAAGAAAGTAGATCTGTGAGTTTCAGAAATAGTCTACTTGCCAGCCCATAGGGCCCCATTTATTTTATTTCCTGGTTACAGTGAGTGTCAGTTTCACAATATTCTTTATAGGAAAGATACATCTGTAGGATCTATATAAAGGCTACATCAGATAATCTGCAAATAGTCTTAAAACACCACATAAACCATGTGTTGAAAATAGTTTAAGATGAATAAGTCATCAAATAGTTTCCAGTCAGTCAATTGGGAAGTTAAAAATCAGTGTTATGCTGCCTCTTGGTGGTTGCACTGAGAAGTTACTGACGGTGAGAAGAGAGAAAACTCACAGCAGGTCACTCAGATACTATCAGTAATACATTTACCAAGAAACAAGTTCTCTATTTATGCACAGTGTTTGCTGTTTGACTCTGACTGTAATGTAGCCCTGTTTACTTTTAGTCTACTTGCCAACAATGAGTACCCGGAAATGTTGAGTACCCCAAAGTTTTATGTTAGAAATAGATAGTATGGGTCCCCAGTATTCAGAAACTGCCGGATGCTAACTTATATATATTGGACAATTAGCATAACAGACATAATTAGCATAAATTACATAATTGCCTATATGGGCAATATTTCAACAAAATTGACTTGGCTGATCTGGGCAATATTGGAATGGTTTTAGGGGTTATTGATGATGCTGAATCCATTTCTGACATTTTCAAAATTCAAAATGGCTGTCTAAACCGGAAGTGACCAGATTTTAACCGCCAGTGGGCCGATTTTGATGGATTTCAAAATCTGGTCACTTCCGGTTTAGACAGCCATTTTGAATTTTGAAAATGTCAGAAATTAATTCAGCATCATCAATAACCCATAAAACCACACTAATGTTGCCCAGATCAGCCAAGCAGTTATATTGCCCATAGCAATTATGCTAATGTATGCTAATTATGTCAATTATGCTAATTGTTCACTATATACAAGTTAGCATCCGGCAGTTTCTGAATGCTGGGGACCCATACTATATATTACTTCAAATACATGAGTTATATGTCCAACCAGCATCCTCTAAAACTTAAGATTTGGCTTAAAATCCATCGAAAATCGGCCCACTGGCGGTTAAAATCTGGTCACTTCCGGTTTAGACAGCCATTTTGAATTTTGAAAATGTCAGAAATGGATTCAGCATCATCAATAACCCCTAAAACCACTCCAATATTGCCCAGATCAGCCAAGTCAATTTTGTTGAAATATTGCCCATATAGGCAATTATGCTAATTTATGCTAATTGCCCATAAGTTAGCATCCGGCAGTTTCTGAATACTGGGGACCCATACTATCTATTTCTAACATAAAACTTTTCCGGGTACTCATTGTTGGCAAGTAGACTAAAAGTAAACAGGGCTACATTACAGTCAGAGTCAAACAGCAAACACTGTGCATAAATAGAGAACTTGTTTCTTGGTAAATGTATTACTGATAGTATCTGAGTGACCTGCTGTGAGTTTTCTCTCTTCTCACCGTCAGTAACTTCTCAGTGCAACCACCAAGAGGCAGCATAACACTGATTTTTAACTTCCCAATTGACTGACTGGAAACTATTTGATGACTTATTCATCATTTAAACTATTTTCAACACATGGTTTATGTGGTGTTTTAAGACTATTTGCAGATTATCTGATGTAGCCTTTATATAGATCCTACAGATGTATCTTTCCTATAAAGAATATTGTGAAACTGACACTCACTGTAACCAGGAAATAAAATAAGTGTGTATATATACGTATGAGGGGTGCTGCTTGAGTGTCATTTATGTCACAACAACAGGATGACCTAGGCTACATCACAACTTGGAGGGGGAAAAAAGTTTGAAATTAATTACTAGTGCCAGTTCTGCAGTGCAGTAGCAATCCACAAGTTTCACTGAACACTGTGTTGATGCTGGTCACAATACTACACTGCTTGGTTATCATTTATAGTGTTCTATCACATATTGTTCTGTAGATTAATGCCAGCAATCCCACCTTGACCACCTGATATACACCAATTTTTTATTGAAATACAAGCAGTTCAAGTCCATTTAATGGATTTAAATGGTACAGAGTGATGAACTGCCAGGGGTTTAAAAAAAAGAAAAGAAAATAATGTTAAAGGGAAAAAAGATGCATGCATGGGCCATGAAACACTGCCTATGGACTACAGAAGACTGGAGAAGGTGTTATGGACTGATGAATCAAAATTTAAAATCTTCCGTTGAGTTTTGTATGCCGCTCAGTTGGCAAAAGGACGGTTCTTCAGTGTGTGACATAAACTTCATAGCCTACATGGAGGATGGTCCGGGGCTGTTTTGCTGGATCCAGGGTCGGTGACTTGAACAGTGTGAAAGGCACCTTGAACCCTGACCCTAGAGCAAGATAGTGACCCAAAACAAAAGTCCAAGCTATGCCACAACTATCTTAGGAGAGAAGAACAAGATGGACTTCTCCAGACTTATTGTGCTAAACAAGAACTACTTTGCTTTTGTTAAATTAACTGCTGAATTAATATTTTTGTATTCATATCCATAACATGAGTGCAAGACTTAGGCTATTATATCAACGTCTTCCCCTTTTATGCAAACATTTAATTAATTTAAACGGCGATAAATAAAAGATGAGCATTTAGTGGCCAGGAATTCGTCTGACCCGGCCTGACCTAGTTTTACTTCAGGAGTCCCGGCAGGACTGAGTCCGGCGTGTCGCCCTGTGACAGTTTGGGTTAGGACCTGTTACAGTCTATGGTTAGGACCGGCTCCAGTATCCCGGTGCTCTCGCGCCAGTCCTTTGGATCTCGCGCGCGGTTTCGATGGGTTTTCGCACGCTCCGCCGGCGGACCAATCAGAGAGCAGCTCCGAGGAGCAGCGTCGCGTTGCCATGCAGTCGTCCTGAAATCTGTCCCGTCCTGTCCGGCACTGAGGGTGAGTCCTGCAACACATTACCCATCCATTACGGTATAAAAAAAATACACAGTAGAGACAGATTAATTCACTTTAGGCTGTATCTTTTAAATCTAGATACACGTTTGTTTTCTGGTTGTTCTTTAAAAAAAATCATCGTTGTAGGCAAAGTTAGTCGTGTTTGTGTGCATGACTCGGGAGTATCTGATGTTCAACTGTGACATTAACGTTACAACAAGTTGTTTCAAGATGGCAATGGCTGTGTCCTGTGTTGTAGCCAGGCTCCTGAAGTTATTTTATTTTAGTCCAAATGTTAGAGGCCAGCAGTCAGACAGCTGCAGTTACAGTAGTAACCCGGCTGGAGACAGACACGCCTGGTGTGTGTGTGTCTGTCCAATCCCCCTTCAGAGCACACCCGAGACATTTGCATACGACCAATGATCACAGCTATGCAAATATTCGCCTGACTCGCATTGTCCCAGACGGTTTTAATGTGAAGTTGCCAGATTTATCTCTCAGTTGCAGCATAGAGGACGAAAGATAAAAAAAAAAAAAAAAAAAAAAAAGTGTGTTAGGTCGAGAAGATACCGGGATAACTCTCCAGTACTGTACCCTCTGCTCTAAGGTGGATTTGGATTTTATGTACAACATGACATTTGAGGAACTAAGTGGAGATTATTCTCAAGAAAGGTAAATCTACATTTATTCCGATTTAACGTCGACACGTTACTGCTGTCAGCCTGCTAACGGTACACCGGTCATTACCACCGTGTTATTACTGTGTGACTGCAGCACTGATACATGCACTGAACACATTAATGCACGATAGAGACGATTTCTAAGTTGTCCACGTCGCTGCTGGTGCCGTACAGCGTCTTTACAGCAGGATGTGGACATTAAAACACGGTGTTTGATCTGTAGAGACACGGAGGCGACTCTGTCTGTCCTCTGTCTCCTAATTTAACGAGGCTGAGTTGACGCTGCAGCCTGCTGGATGTAGGCGAACAGGGAGGAAAAGTAGCTGAAAACTTGGTCTGTCCGTTTAATAAAACGTCTTTTCACTTTCCCACAGCTGTCAACTGTGTACAACTGAACTTTCTTCTTCTTCTTTTCTTTTTTTTTCTTTCTTTTTTTTAACATGGCGAAACTTTGTTGAACGTCAGTAGTGGTCGACGCCGGCTGGTTTAGCTAGGAGCAGGAGTGTAGCTAACTTAATGTTAGCCGGAGAAAAGCAGCGGACGGTTGAAAGTTGTGTCGATGTGGACGTCGAAGTTTAATATCTGTGTATGTCTCTGTGTTGCAGAATGGATTCAGTGGCCAAAGCTTTGGAAGAAGTCCTCACCTCTGCATTACCACAGGGCTGCATCACAGTCGGTGTGTACGAGGCTGCCAAATCACTCAATGTGTAAGTACAGGCTTGTATATATGCTATTAAATCCCCTCTAACTTATGTAGACAGCTGATCTATTTCATTTTTCTCATCATTGGCAGAACATAGTTTGTGCTTTGTTGAAAATATAAGTAGACTAACAGTCTCTATTTTTTCCTCTGCCTTCTTAGTGACCCTGATAATGTGGTTTTGTGCATCCTGGCCACTGACGATGAAGATGTCAAAGACGTGGCCCTGCAGATCCACTTCACCCTCATACAGGCTTTCTGCTGCGAGAATGACATCAACATCCTCAGAGTCAACAACACCAGGCGCCTGGCAGAAATACTGGGTGGAGGAGGAGGTGGGAAACAGAGCGGGGGTGAACCTATGGACCTGCACTGTGTCCTAGTCACTGTAAGTATCTTTTACTCATCAATCAATATGTTTAGGAGCAATGTGAATCTTGCCATGTTGTGATTTTTTATACAAGATAGCGAGGCATGTGCAGATGAGTGCAACTGTTATGGAGGAAAAACTTGCCGGTACTTGTTCTAGTGCATTTGGTAAACATGTAAATGACTCCTCCCTCACATGACTTCTGAGGAATTTCAGTAGAAGGAAACACCTTGTATGTGCACACACAGGGAGTATTTACAACTGAGTGCAGAGGTCACTTTGAAAAAGCATTTATTCTTTTTTATTTATATTTTCAGAGCCCACATTCTACGTCGTGGAAGGACCCCGCTTTGAGCAAAGTGAACCGATTCTGCAGAGAGAGCCGCTGTATGGACCAGTGGGTACCTATCATCAACCTGCCGGAGCGATGAACTGTCAGCTGCACAAACCTGTGAGAGGACTTAAATCAGCACGGGAAGAGTGGTGTGAACCCAGATGGACATAGTACCACCCAGAGATCAAAATCCAAAGCACTGCTGGTGGGGAAAGAAAATTTTGGAAGAAACAAAAGAGCCTGCTGTCTACATGGGATGTATTTAAGAGGGGGAAAAAAAGGCAGGAGGAGGAATTTCCACTTTGGACAGAACTGTTTGGAGTTGCATCTGTCAGCCTTTGCAACCGAGATGAGACGGCGAGGCGCTTGTATCGTCATGAGGTGGAAATTTGAACGATAAAAAGCATGCATGCTTTTTATTGTGAAGCTGGACACTATACAGAAGGATTATATCATGTATTTGTTTGGTAAAGCCTCTGTGACGAGACAGAAAAGTGGGGAGAAACCAGAACATGGAGCTGTTGAGTGGACCAAGGCCTCGGCCTCTCTGCAGAAACAAAGCACTTGTTGAAACACTGGACCTTTTGCAATTTCACTTAATTGATTTAAATTGTTAATGTTGGTGTTGCTATTGTCATAATTTAAAAAGGGAAGGGCTACACATCCAGTGAAGACATTCTGTGTATTTAGTGTGTCCTATGCCAGCTGGTTTTTTGCCACAAGTAAAATAGTTCTTTTGTTACAATTTTAAGTTATTTCTAATGATATTTAAGTGTATTTATGTTTCATTTTTTACCTTAACTATTTGCAAATTCTGAATACAACATACACATATGTATTGCTGTCAATAAAGAAAAGTATTTTTGAAGCCAGAACTGCACTTGTTTTCTTTTTTATTTTCCATTTCTAGAAATTTTAGCAAAGCCGAGCTGAATTCTGACCTTTAGTAGCTGTAAAAGAGGAGTCACGTGCGGATCACAGGGGTCATGTTGGCCTCTGTGGCCTCAGCGCCATCTCTGAGCTGAAGAGAACAATAATCCTCAGCGCTCTCTCTGCACAGGCTTCTGCCTCAGTCAGCAGGAACATGTTCATTCATCCAAACAGGTTCCCTTTTCACCAATTCTCAGTGATTTGTTGGACAGTTTAGTTTGCATTTTCACCAGCTGACTTCCTAGAAAAGAGCATGTGACAATTGCACTCATGCTGCACGGCTGAAGTAGAAATGTCTCCATTTAGCAGATTGCATTACAGGGAATATTCATGATATCAGAGTTATGTGTGTATGATTCAGGCAGCAAGGTTGCATCAGGTGTTTTCCTGCTATTTGTGTTGGCAACTCCCTCTGGACCGGAATACGTGGTGTGGTTTACAGCAGAGCACATGACTGCAGCTACTTGGAAAATTTTGAAAAGACGGCATTGGCATGCAACGTGTTGTGCAAGCCGGTCTAAACCCTCCCCCGCTCCTTTCCTTTTCCAACTCCCACACACAGGTGATCTCTGTGGACTTGAATAACTGTGATGTCATGGGGCAATCCCGTCTAAAAGTGCCGAGTCATGATCACAAGAAGAGAGGAGAGGAGAAGAGGGTTGTCCTTGAGTTGCACAAGACAGACCATGTGACAGTTTTTCATATTATTAAATGTGATGCTTTATAAAACCATTAGTTGCAAAATGATTACAAAATGCTTTATTAATTCTAATGTGCTTCCTGTCATTGTTAATATTTTGTCTTAGCAAATGGATGGATATGCATGAATGACTGGATTGTTGTGACACTTGAAGTGAAAACAGTAAGAAAACTTTAAAGCGAAACTGAAGGAAATGTAAAAGTTAAACTTCACTATAACCAGCTTTAATGAATATATATTCATTAAAGCTAGTTATAGCTATATATAGACTACATAGTCTAATGTCAACATGTATGCCTTCATACAACACACAGGAAACACTTGTTTATCTTGTTTATCTGTATAATGCCAGAGTACCACATATAGTATTTCAATGAACCACTGATACACTGTGGAATGATATGAAAGTGGTTGAAATTTACATAAAGCAGCTCATAACGTCAGGTCCCGTGGTTTCACTTGGCACTCTGTGTGAAAGGTTGCCTGGCTTGTGACTATGGGGTGTGACGCTGACTGATGTAACGTTGTATTGTTGGGGTGGAAGGCAAAAGGTTATTTTAAGATTGGAGCGAGGGTAGGGCTGATGTAATTGTTTTGAAACCACTTTTACCTTCCAGGGAAGACAGTCCCCCCCAAAAAAAAGGGGGTGTATGGGGGGGGGGGGGGGGGGGGGGGGGGTTGAGTTTGGCGTATCATCACTGGTGCCTGCTGGCTCTGTTGTATTGTAGGTCAAAGTTCAGGCCAAGTGTTATCTAGGTGTCTAAAAATAAGAGAAGAATTTGATGATCTGATAAGTCACGATGCACTTTGAATTGTCATTTGTGGTGAAAAGTGGGAACATATTGCATAACATAAGCGAGGGGTTTTAATGTATACACAGTTGTATTATACTGGCTCACTGTGCCAGAGATTAGGAGCATACAGAGATCAGTTCTCTGATCATGGTGGGGCAGAGAGGGTAAACATCAGGCACAGACAAATACTATTGCAGAATAAAGGAAAAATCAACCATGACATATTATGCACTCAGTCGTCTTTTTCTCAGGGTCACTGAGCTAAAATTTAATTAAGTGTCATATATAAAAGTCCTGCAGGAAATCCTGAAGACAAGCTGAAACGGTTTCATGGGTATTGATTCAGCTCAATGGTAAATTAAAGTAAACAACAGATACAAGGAACACTGTGACCTTCATCATAGGATTAATAGCAGCCTGTTGAATTGTACTCACTCGCCCCACTAACTGGTACAAATACAATCCACATTTCTTCTTATGGTGGAATTTCCCTTAAGGTTTGCAAATCATCGCTGCAGGAAGGACGGACGTGTCTAGATCCTTTACTCAGTTTATTGAAGCCAGTAGAAACTATGCAGTGTGCAGTAAAAGATGTATATCTAAAATGCAGTGGAGTATAAAGTGGCAAAAAAAATTGAAATGTGCACATATCTAAAACTTTGACTTTTGTTAGCTGCTCATGTCCGTGTAATATATATCTAATAAGATGTGGGACTGGGTGTTTTAACAGCTTTTTTGTGTGTTTCCACATGCAGCTGGGCCCTATACCGCAGGAACAGAGGTTCCACTGCAGTCCGCTCCATCAGCCCACACCCTCACCCTCACCCTCCGCGCCTCCCCCCCTCCCCTTCCTCTCCCCCACATCAGCACATTCCTACACACTGACACTGTAACTGCCAGGACGGATTTTCACAGTGAGGCCGGTGGTCAGTGAGCCAGCCTGACTGCCCGCCCGCCGCCATGTGCCCCCCTCTGATTCTCACATTGCTGCACAATGACAAACTGGGATTTACTGCAGAGACTGAGCCCTGGTGGCCTTCAGGGGCATTCATGCTTACAGAGAATATCCAGGCAGTCTGTGGTCATATTCGTGCATCATGGGAACTCCACCAGAGAAGAGAGTGTGCATTGTGACTGGATTTGCTGCTGCGAGTTCTATATTTGGCACTCAATGAAGGTGCTCTCCAGCCTACACAATGCTAATGCACCTGGTTTTTCCTGCAGCAGCATTTCATCTTTCAGGAAAAAAGAGCTCCAGCCGTGAGAAACTGACAAGAGAAAAGACACATCTATTCTTTTAGGCAGTTTTTAACAATGAATAATAGGTGACTGTGTTATTTCATCATTAGTCTGTTTCAAGTGTCAAAACTGTCATTAGTCAGTATTTCTGCAGTAGTTACAATGGGTGACAAAAATCACGTTACGATCTTCCCATTGTGCGCAGCAGCAGCTGGCCAGAAACAAGGTCAGAAAAACCCAAGTGGCCACCAACAGAGAATGAAAACAGACTTTCAGGCTGAGCAGACGTTTTCCCAAAATAGCCAGTCCACTCTCCAAGAGCGGAAACCAGGGTTTGGTCCTTTCTATATTTAGCCTCCTTGTGCTCTCTGGTGTCTGACAGCCACGGTGAGACGCCTGAGCTCTCTCCTCTCCCGACTGAGATATAAATATAGGACTAATGAGAGGAAACGACCCAAGATACACTGTGGGTAGATTTCTGTGACCAAGCAGGCTCCATCTGAACAATTACATTTCTGCAGTGTGTACATTTCAGGATTGGTTGAATGTGGTGTTAAGACAATGGACATCACAAGTTCAAATCTTCTGACTGTGCAGCACAACACATCTTTATTGATATATTAGTACAGTTTTGTACTGTAGGAATGCTTCACTTTATTAATCTTAGATAAGTCTTCATACAAAGTTGGTATATTAATAAAGACATTTATCAAAATGCAAATTTTGACAGTTAAATTAATCAATAGTACACTAAGGCCATTACAGAGGTTGCTGAATGGACAGAAATCATGACATGGCAGTGGTAATCTGAATTTTTCCATAAGAGGCAAACAGGAATGATTTATTGCAAGGAAGAAGAGGTGACTGTTAGAGACAATCATACAAAAGACAGTCATATAATAACACTAGATCTTGCTGCTTCGAAGACCTGAACGTACCTTTTGGAGAAGGCAACAACAGCAGAAGTGCTGAAAAGCGGAGCACCAGGTCAGTGAAACACAATTTCACATGTTTTGCTAGTGACATGTAGATAAAAAAACAACAACAACTGATGGCACAATATTGTTACAAATCACTTTCATCCCACAGATATACCATTTTATCAAAACATATTTCTTTTTTTAAAAGAAAGTACCCCCAATAAGAGTACTCTGCATGATACAAGGCAAATATGAGTAAGGCTTTAGAGTGTAAGACAATTTTTAATTAATACTATCTATTTAGTTTTTTTTTGTTGTCGCTTTATTTCTTTCTTTTTTTGTTAAATTTACCGTAGTAGACATTCTCGCCCAGAGAATCACAACATGCAGGACATGTTAGACCGAAGACTGAACACCCTCACCGACACAAATGTTACAGTTTCAACGAAAAACATGAGAGATTTTAGCGCAGTCTTGGGAGAGTGGTTTTATCATCAATGCACACTACCATTTACACCTGTGCCTACAATACTTGCACCAACAACACTTTAAGACAATGACATGCACATTCACTTGACTAAGACACTTGTTGTGACGAGTGATTAGGCGTGGCTCACAGTGTTTTGCGTAACACTTGCTGGCGTTGCTCCGTGACGTCAGCTTCCCAAAAATGTTGTACCACATACAAGTTACAGAAGAATTGGCTAAAAATACACTCATAAAGACGCATATTTAAATGTTTCCAAATGCGGTATCATTGGTTTGGCTTGGTCCCAAGTTCTTCATCACACACACTATCAGCTGAATAAAAAGTAATTTAATGTATACACTGCATTAATGTCATAAAGTATCATAAGCATCACATCCCCAGGCTCATTTTATCATCTGAGCAAAGATGATCTTGGATAAAAGGTGTTTATATTTCAACATGATGCCTCTTTAAATCATCTGAAGACGACACTGTATCATGGTGATCATACTGCTATTAACAGATGAGAAAATGGTGGATTAAATTCAATGTGGATTGTCATTGACCAGTCAGAGCTGATGCAGCTGTGGTGGGTGCAGAATACTTTGAGTGACTGTAGTTGGATTTAACACCAGATGTTGCTCAACGTAAACCCTGAACCCTGAATTCAGTGATCTAGACTGGATAAAAACTAGAAAATACTGGTGGGGAATCCGTTTACTGTCTTGCAAATCATGTACTTTTAAAGGACAGGAGGGAAACTTTGGCTGCATGAATTCACTTAAGGCAAAACAGAGGCAATAGTCACTGGAGATGTGACAGTGTGTGCAGAGAGTAGTTTCTGCTTTTGGTAATTATCCACCTGATGCCATTGCAACTGACACAGCCAAAGTGTAGTTAGTGGTCAGAACTCAAACTGAACAGTGGCACCGCCAAAGGCCAATAGTTTCAGTGAATAGTACAGGCTAATGGGGCAGCCGCACAACACAACACAACACAACACAATCATTACAAAGAAAATCATGGTTGAATTGTTAACAGTACTGGTGGTAATGCTATGATCAGTCCACCCCGCACTCCTCCCAACAAAAAGAATACAGCAACATTAATAAGCCAAAAAAAAAAAAAAAAAAAAAAAAAATCGTAAAAGGCTAAGTGGCATCCACTACAATATAGTGCAGGGTTTTTTGTCCTTGAAGGGATTGTCTGAAGCAGGGATGCCCATGAGCAGAGGATCGTTCCTGGCATGTTCATTGCAGTAGTTCATAAGGTCTGCAGACGCCTTGGATATCTGCAGAGACAATGGAGAGACATGCTCACACATGAGAACCAGTGGTAAACAGATCCTCCATGTAACTTATATGCCCAAAAGCAGTGGTTATTAAACATCCATACAACTTGCACTCTTGCATGCAGCAGTTCCTGTCACTGGATTCCTTTGGAGTTGTAAGGAAGATCTTGTGTATGGGCATTTACTCTCGATAGATGTGAGACATAATATCATCCTCAGAAAGTGTACACCACAATAAATATAAATGTGTCTATCATGTATGTGTGGTCATGTTTTTCTAAATTGGTATAGACTATAACATGATTCATACTGACATGTTACTCTAAACATATACAGTATGACTTCATATGTTTCAGATTAATCTTATTTGAATGAACTTTACTTTATATCCAGCAGCATTTAACATTGGAAGTTTCCAACAATCAGTTGTCCAGCTGTGGCAACAGATGTAGCTTACCACCACTGGCATGAATGTGTAGGGTTAGGGTACAGATGAAATAATAAGAAAACCAATGCAAAGGAGACACTGGGTGAAATGCAAACAAGGAAATAATAATACATTTAACATAATGAGGTTAACTATTGCACTGTACCTTTATCCTCTCGATGCTCGCCTCTATTCTCAGCTGCTGCACCGTCCGCCGAGCATGGGCGATGTTATTGGAACTGTGAGCCTTTGAAGACATCCTGGGCGATTTAACACTGTAACCCAGAAGAATAACAAACAGGGGAAATGTGTGAATACAACACAGGAGAAAACGATGCATTTGTTCTGCACATCAAGAAAATATCCAAAGAGTTTTAAACACAAATTGAAAAGAAAAATGGTACAAATGTTTGTTTGTTTTTCTTCTAAAGAAGGTCACGTCAATTCAGAGACCGACGATAAAAGCAACAGGGGAATGCACTTTAATTTAGCTCTAAATGCAGGTGATGTTGACTTTAGTTTCAGTGTACAGGAAGAACTGGATTGTGAAGATGACGGTGAATTTGCAGGTCACAGAGCAGCTATGTGTGTCAGCTGAGCCCAGATGAGGAAATGCATGAAAACGTGCAGCAACAGCGCAGGGAAGAGCATTAAATCAACGTGATCCCTAGGAATGTTTTTTACTACAGGTAATTCAGGTCAATGTATCGTAAGCAAGGGGGTCGATTTAGTAGCTGTCAACAACTTCCCCTTCTTCTGCACGCTTTTTACCACAAGTGACATCATCAACACACATAACTGTTTGTCTGATGCAAATTCATGTCATGAAAAGTTGCACATAAAGTCCCTTCTCTGGCGTTACAGCTTTCCTGCTGCCAGACCTGGCAACATAATGTCACATTGTTCCAACTGTGTGTGCACACAATCTGATAGCTGGGAAACTGTGACAATGCCTGAAAATCTGACACTGCAGTATATCTACACTCAGACAAAAAGCTGCTGCAATGTAAAGATTTCAGAGCTGTGACTGAGGGGGGGGGGGGGCTGGTGTCTGGAAGTTAGATGATCTAACGCTGCAGTGGGTTTTGCACGCCAGAGCTGTGATTCCACTTCCTGCTAATCATTTACAGACTGGATGGGAACAAGCCCCGACACATCCTACAGTCCATGTGGGAGCTCTGCCTCCAGCGTCGTCTCTCCCCTGTGCTCTCGCTTCCTTTTATTGCCATTTGTCTGTTTCTCATGCAAACACATATTTCCTGTAACTTTTTTTTTTGCAATATGCACACACACACACACACACACGCATGTACTGGCGAACTTGTGACACACCTCACTTTACCAAACTTTTCTCAGCAGGGAACAGGAAGCTTCTAGCACAGTTTCTCAGAAGGTTATTGTGAAATGCACAAGAACAGTTGCTGCAGATTCTGAGTTGTAGTTGACAAATGGAAACAAAGACAGGCTTTCATTGTTCAGATCTTTCCATCTGCATTTTGTTCTCATGTTTGCTGGATTTGCTTTAATGTTTAACATTAATATCGTGTTGCACAACTGTCTCAAATAATTCCTTTAGATTATAAATGCATGGTGTTGTGTAATGCAGGTCTCACTCACAGTACCAGTAAATAATAAGGATGATATAGGGACACGCCTGAACTTAGGACAGCTATAAACAGCCTGGAAACTATTTTTTTTTTTAAAGTTGTGTTTATTTTGTTCACGCCTGTCTGCACCTCGTCCACCCTGCAGGATGTAGCCCCTCAAGACAGCCACCGATGCTGCAGCTGGATCAGACGGCTCTTCAGTTGTTTCAGGAACAAAGAGTAAAAGGGAAGAATACAGACAAAAAGAAAAAGAAAAAACGGAAATGGGAAGGGTCAGAAAAAAATTCCATTTTTGGACTTCAGCTTGGGAGTGCCTGATTAGAGAGCTGCTTTTTCATCTGAAGATAAGTAATCGCGCTTCAAGGAAACACAGCCGAGGATGACTCAAAGAGCAAAAATGTGATTGACTACATGAAAGTGACACATGAAAGGGTCATGCATTACAATGTAAAGTGAGCAGCAATCATCCCAGGAGACATTGCCAGGTTAGTCATAAAGGCAAGGCAGCTCAGGTGAAGAAAATAAAACCCTTTCATCTATATGTGATGAGTGACTGCATTCATTTCTATAGTGGGAGCTAAACAGATGAACTTGGGAAAGGTCATGACTTTTCTTCTACGTCAAACAGCAGCACCGCTCCGAACGACTTGGTTCAGAGCGAGATAATAACTGTATTTAAATCACATTGCAAGAATAGTTTTCGATGTGTCCTTAGATTCCTGATGGCATTACTTTGAGTTATCATTTCATTCACAGAGTCAGGTATTTATAGCCCGTAATTAACACAATGGCTGCCTGGCATCAGCACAGCAAACACTGATGTGGCAGTCCTTTATTTGGAGCAGAGGTTAAACGCCAGCTTCTTTGTGCTCCGCCTGGTTTCGTTTCTCTCAGCGGGTCATTTTCTGCCGCCAAATAAAAGCCTAGACCTCCCTGGTACTGCCAAGCTAACCAGATAACACAGTTTATAAATTGAGCAATATGCAAACAGAGCACAGAGGCTGCTGATCGGCTACAACCATGACTAAAGAGATAACGTGAGAAATGCAAACAGGCTTCACACGGCAGGGCTGCAGTGAATACACTGGAGGCTCCTCTGTGTCGAGAGATGCTCAAGCAACGACTTCGACCGGTGAGACCGGGATGACATGAAGGAGGGAGCTGAGTTAGCACTACAGTTAGTGTACTGTGCTCTCGCTAAGCTGTTATAACCTTGTTATAAACTGTGCTGTTTCCATGTTGACTTTTTATTTTACAATGTTGCATTGGGTTTATTCCAGATAAAACTGATCATCAAATATGACATTTGTTGTATTTTTATGGGGCTTTGAGCTTTTTCCTCCTTCTTTATCTGATGCATCTGCAGTTAGACGGACAGGAACTGGTGGAAGAAACTTACTTTGAAGGGATCACTACTGGCGGATATCAAAGCTTTTATTGTTTTTTTTGTCTCATTACATTTGTTTTTACATTCTTATTTTTGTTTTACTTATACATCCAAATCAATATGACCATGTTCTGCTTTGTTGGAAATCAACTGAGGGCGAGTCGAGTACGAAGCTTTGCCGTAGAGAATTTTAATCAGTTTTAGAAAGGACAGTAGTATCATTTGATTCTTCACCAACTACTAAAAAAATAGCCTCCTCTCTGTCATGTGACTACAGTGGGGGAAAGAGACATCTCCATGGCTGTAATTTAAGGGGTAAAGACAGAATTAGTAGTTTATAGTTTACTACTGTGTGGCGCCAAAATCAGTTCAAGCAGCATGTGAAGTGGGAGAAAGAGGCAGCTCTTAAATCCCACAGGCACTCAGAAGTGATCTTTGCAGGCGAACCGCCCCGACTGAGTCACTCGAGTCAAACTGTGAAGCCCCTGTGATGTGATGCCAGCTACTACCAGCACCAGCAGCCTGACTCAAACTCTATGGGAGGGCACCAGCGTGTGTGTGTGTGTGTGTGTGTGCACGAGTGTGAGGCATTAAACGCCAGCATGTACATATAGGAGCCTTGCAAAAAAAAAAAAAAAAAAAAGAAGAAAAAAGTTACCTCCAGGGATCAGAAAAAGACCACCCCCTTTATAGCCCACCCTATCACAATACACACACACACAGCGAGCGGGACCACCTACTGCACAGAGCGGCGAGGCCCCACTGCTGCTGCTGCTGTACCTTACACACACAAATCCACCCGCACACGTGTGATTCATTAGTGCCACGTTCAAAGTGCCAAGAACAGGGAAGCATTATGAGTCAGTGCTATTAACACCGACTCAGAGATGAAAACGTGTATGTGTGTGTGTGTGTGTGTGTGTGTGCACATTACAGTGCTGCTGTACTGCAGCTCAGATCCCAAGAAAACTCTTAAATTTGCTGCTGACGAACACAAACAGCATCCATTAAAGGCTGAAAGAAGAGTCAGTGCTGTCAGCTCCACAGTGTGTGTGTGTGTGTGTGTGTGTCTGTGTGGTCCCTTTTCAGACTGCAGCAGTTTTTGTAATAAAGTAGACTCGCTGGAAATAAACTGCTCTGGGGCTTACACACAGTGCCGTCTGCACTTGAGACTTGACTGACACGAGGTGATGAGAGGTAGGCCAAGATCATGTCTTTTCCACACTCGCAGCCCTCCATTTAGCTCACCCCAAAATGATAGATTAGTCATTTTCTCCACATTTTTGTGGTCTGAGCCTGGGACTCGGAGGAAAATGATAATATACATTGTTGGTTATTTTTCTGTTGCTCTGACTGGAATCATGCAGGTTTGATACAGGAAAGAAAAATCCCTTGACGCAACTTAAAATGCACACAAGTACAAAAGAAACAGCGTCTGCACATGGCAGTAGCACACAGTTTATACGGAGGGGAAGCCTGCTCCAGTCTGTAATTGGTCTTCTGACAAACCTCACTGAAATTTAAGACTCTGATAATAAGATGATGACTGAGTTTTCATTTTACTGGAACTTTTCCTTTGTGCAAAGACGGAAGATGGAGAAACATTCCGGTTATTGTATCGACAAAAAAAAAGTCTGACCTATTTTTGATCATCTTTCCAATCAGTGCATGTTGACCTCTTAATGCAGCAGTCAGCTGCTCTCTTCTCTTTAGTGGTTTGCTTACACCCGAGGAGGAGATGCAGGAATGCAGGAAGAAAGCCAGCATCACTCCTCGCTGTCTCGTTCGTCACGTTTATAGTTTACCAGGAAATCTGCTGTGACGGAAGCTGCCAGCGTCCATCAGGTTCAATATAGCATCCAACAACTGACGCGCACGTTTCTCATCTTTCATTTTCTGCACGCCAGTAATGGAACAAGAAGAGGCCACGGTGACGCGATGAGTGAGGAGCTGCAAGAAAACGGGCTGCACGTTGCCAACTTTCTCCGCCAGTTTCAGCGAAAAACGATCTGCACCACGAAATCAGATCGTTGCTGCAATTCAGATTTATTAACCTCTTTATTAACATGCACAAGAAGGTCATCGGGTTGCAGTGCAAACAGAAACACCAGTTGCACATGCACATTCTGCACGGAAAACAAATCGTGCACGACAACTTCACTTTACTCATCTTCTGAATTCCAGATCTAAGTTGCAGCTTTATTGCCTGTAACTCTTCTGGTGATCATGTAAAAAAAAAAAAAAAAAAGAGGCTCTGAAACATCTACTGCCTGGCGTCTGTCTGACTTTATACACCAGCCGACAAGTGCAGAGCAGTGAATTGTGGAAAGGCGATATTTGGTGTCTAGACAGATGTCTGTTGCTTTGAACAAAAGAGAGTTCAAAGACCTGGGCCCCAGCCACAAGCCACTATATTAGTTGTTCTCCCGCACACACACACACTGACACACAACTCTATCATCTCTCTCATGTACCCCCCTCCTCCCCTCCTCCCCTCCTCCCCTCCTCCCCCTGCACACTCTCTGTCTGCAAGCAGGAGTTTTCCCAGTCTGCAGGCGAAGCTAAAAGTAGCCGTCTCATAGCCTACTCTCCGCAGCCAGTCAGCACTTTCCCGGCTGAGTGAAAAACCGTCTCCTGCTGCTACACCTCAAACATGACCCCACACTTCTGTCTGCTGCTTCTCACATCAGATCTGTGTCAAGGCTCGCTTCCACGTAAACACCGACTTGTTCTCGCTTGGCTCCCGGAGCTTATCAAACTGGATAATACTCATCAGTCATCAGTCCTGCTGCTGAGTAAAGTGGGATTTGTGTTTACGAGCCGGAGGGTGGGGAGAGAGACTCTGGCTGCAGAGTTAGGTCTGTGAAAAGAGAAAGGGTGGGGCAGGGAGGGGACGGTGCTCTCTCACACACACACACATACACACAGGCTGTGGGAACCACCAGAGTAACATCACTACTTTCCCACCAAAAAACAGAAAAGAACTGTTTCTTTGGCAGCTGCTCTCATACGGCTGATGCTGCATATATCATGATGATGATCTTGATTACCCAAAAATAAACAGAAACTAACAACCCTGGCGACAACACCACAAGTCATTCTGGGAAATATCACCGGCTCGTCAAGAAAATTAAAACTACATGTCATTCATTGCTCTGTAATTTTGCAAAACCTGATTCCCAACATGCCTTCTTAATATGCCGAAAAACACTTTATGGGCCAACTAATTGGAAAAATGCACTAATTAAAAAGGTTATTTGCAGCCCTTGTTTGCAACAAGACACATGACTCAAAAAAATGGGGCAAAAAAAAAAGCACATGCACAAAACTGAAGTGTGTGTGCTTTAGGGGATCTATGATGAGACACAGAGCTGCAGCACCACCCCACAGCTGATAGGTATGGGTGCTGAGATAAGTGAAGCTGACAGCACCCCGCCCAGACCACTGGCTGCACACTCAGTACGGGTTTTGAGGGACTACTGGGAAATTCAGCCCTCTCTCTCTCTCTCTCTCTCTCTCTCTCTCTCTCTCTACGCCTGACTGCAAGACCGCCTGATCTGGATTGGCCGAGGGGGTGTCCATTATTCCTGTGTAAGCAGATGTTTCCAGGAAAAGTGAAAAGGACTGTTCAAAGGTTAATGGAAAATCGCTCAGAATAAACATGTGGTGCTACAAATAACAGTGTCATTCCTACGCCACCATGAAGAAGTCTCAGTTAAAGTTAAACCCCGGTACAGTGGCTTCTCAGAACCTGGCAAACTGCACAATCCTGAAGTCCTGTGGCTTGACGGGATACAAAAACAATCCGGCGTACTGTAACACAGTTGCACAGTGTCTAGACAGAAGACTAGACTGGACTCATTTCTGCAGGATTTCTAAATCCTAAATTCATGTGCAATTTACTTGAGGCACATTCCTGTCCCAATGAACTATGAATGATTCCTTGTTTCGTGCTCAGACTAGATGGCCCGACTGGTTCTGCTGCAGGAATTACAAGTGGTCCCAGACCGGTGTGTTATGAACTCAATAATAAAACAGAAAACAAAAAGCTGCATGTCAAGTTTGATAAGTTCAGAGACACCGTGAGATAGCGAACACATGTTAATCAGTGTCCTTAAACATGGTGATATTTAGAACAGGATTGTTTGAACATGACTTGCTGCACATTCGGTGGCTGGGACAAGTCTGAGGAGAAGCAGCATCCGACTGACATGACAGATAACAGTGATAACACAGAGCACGTAACACTCTGGTATGCAAGGATTAAACAAAGGAAAGTCATCTACTTTGGCTTCAACACTCAAACACTCTCCTGCTTGACCACTGTTGCCTCATTTAGACCTGCAGAGTAATGGAGCAACAGATATTCAGTGCAATACATAAAATCAATTGCTGTCTTGTCTGGACACACTTGGCTGGTGACTTGTTTTTGCAGAGATATAATGGGAAATTTCACAACATTAAAACAATGGTGAAAATGGATGGAGTGGTTACACCTCTCTTACACATTAGTGTAGGGTGGTAAAAAAAACAAAAGAAAACTGCTGAGTAGGCCATTTGAGCCAAGCAGGGTCAGCCAAGCTGTTGGCCTATTGTTGCGATCGCAAATTATCAGTTGTGTAATCCTAAATGTGGGTGCAGTGTGGTTAAATGTTAGGGGGGATGTAGTGTAAGTGCAGAGTAGATAAGTGAAGGTCTAATGAACACCTGCAGCAGGTGTAGGAGGGGGTGTCAGCTCAGGAACAACCAGAATAAAGACACTCAACGCATGGAGCTTTAGAAAAATTGGGAGGTAACCGCTAAACTATGTTGAAGAACTACTTCACCTCCTGTCTTTCAACATTTTTGCTTGATAATCAGAAAGGATTAATGTCGGTTTAACAGCAGCATTGCATTAGATATGATTTCTTACTTAGAGTATGCAGACAGTCATGGATAGGAATTTTTATGCGCTGTGCAGGTATGGATAATAAATGATAAATGATCAAATGATTCAAGGGGAAACACCAGCGGCAGACTCATTTTCTCCTCTGCCACGTGATAAACATCAAGACAGGGAGGAGATGGTGAAGCACAGACTGCATGGAAACATGCACAAAGAAAGTGGGAGCAGAGGTGACAACGTTTCTCTTTTTTCCATTGATGCAACTGTCAACGAAACTCCTCACATTCCTTCCACAGGAGAGGCAGGATATGATCTGCTAATGGCGTTCTTCGGTTGATGTTCAACAAGTATTCAGACATAACTGGCTTTCCTGGCTTTACGCACAGGTTGCCAAACGTCTGGGAGAAACACATAAACAGACACAGAGGGCGGCTGACGCCTCAGTGATATCATTAGCAGCCAGAGTATGCACTAAAAATACTCACTGGGTCTGTGTTGTTGCTGGCAACAGTTGAGCTGGTTTCGTTTAAAAAAACTACTCCCAAAAATAGCTAATATTACTAAGCTGAATGCCAGCTGGGTGTCATCCAGATTAGCAAGGTTTTTGCAGTTTCCACTGAGGTGCCTATGAGCCTCTGGTTCTCCAGTAATGGGCCATTATCAAGCCAAGAGCAGCCCAAAACAAACAGAGGCCTATGGCAGATAATGCCCTTCAGACGTCACTGCAGACGCACAGAGGGTGACATGCAGGAGACACGGGCGACCTAGGCAGAGAGGCTGCCAGGCAGCGTCTCTCTGCTCTGCCCTCGGAAAACAAACAGCATTGTTGTCCTAAAACTGCACAAAAGAAAGCTTAGTGCGAGCCGAGTGGAGCTTGCTGGAAATGGATGCAAGGGAAGGAATGAATGGTGGAGCAGAGAGCTGTAGAAAAAAAACTTGCTTGCGACTGAGCCTGGGGGAGAGATAAGAGTTTGTGTGTGAGAGGGAGAGAGAGAGAGTTCAGCTGGAGAAAACAAGCTGTGCAGCTGTGTGTATGTTGCATTTGGTCTCTTGCCAAAAATCTGCTGCCGGCGACAGGAACGCAATAAAACTTAAAGCTATTGTGAGCACTCTGCCTTTCGCCTCAGCCCCTCTCGCTTCTGAAAGCTACTATTCATGACGAAGGCAGGGAGATACTACACAATGGATCTCCATCTCTGGCCCAACACTGCCCTGCCTATATGGAACAATAAACAAACGAATTCAGTCTTTCCAACCTCCACCCCTGGACTGGCCTGCCTGCATGTGCGTTACCACCGCAGCAAAGGTGGAACGGAGACGACCAAAGGTCTGTGGAGTTCCTGGTTGGGCCGTCACACAGCCCCTCCTCCCTGCTGGAGCTGAAGCGCGGAGGGTTAAACGCGCATGGACGGAATAATTGATAGTGGCTTGGACGTCACTCGGCTCATTAGACAGCAACATGAAGGTCATAAAGATGAGTTTGTTTTTCACCAGAAAAGGAAATGGGATTAGTCAGAGGGTGACATAAATGGGGACGAGGTGTGTGTAACACAACAATTACGTGTGTGTCTGAAGGTGCCAGATCTATTTTTAGATGTTATTTGCATGTGCCTTTCATGTTGTTAAGGTATACAAAACATTGTCTTAACATCATACTAATGTAGCAAGCAAATTAGAGATAAAGACAACACTTCAGAATATTTGATTATTATGTTTAATGTTGCTCCATGAAAAGATTATATAGAAAAGTCAAGGGGCCACCACTGCAGTGCTTAAAGTGAAAGCAAACGGCACAATTAAGAACAATAAACTCAGCTTGGAAATCAATAGCAGCGACCAACCCTGTCAAACCGGACAGAGGGATTAGTGATGGAAAAATGCAGGCTGCTTGATTTCCTGACAGGAAGGTGTGAGAGAGAGAGAGAGAGAGAGAGAGAGAGAGAGAGAGAGAGAGAGAGAGAGAGAGAGAGAGAGAGAGAGAAAACAAACAGTTCAACAACAACAAAAAACTTTTTTCATATCATTTAGTTGGGAAATTTCACATTCAAACCTGTTTGGGATTTTTACAAGAATGTCCCGAACATTGAATTATATCTGATCATATGCTGCAGAGACAAACAGTAGACGACTACTACTACTACTACTACTACTACTGCTACTACAGTAGTAGGAACTATCATTCTTCAAACAGAGCTGTGCAATAAGAGCTGGAATGATTTCTCAATTCAATCGATCAGCTGATCAACAGAAAATTCACTTTTTATGGATAATCAAATCATGACGATCAATTATGATTTAAATAATATTTCAGCTTCTTAAATGTGAAAGACAGACAGACAGACAGATCTGCACACTGCTGTTTGAAAGACACTACCCCCACATCACTTCAGATAGCTCACACATCACACCCTTATAAAACCATGCATGTAAAATACATATCTATATACAGTATACTATATACACACTCTTGCCCATATACGGTAGTCAGAATAATTTTGTTTTCAGACACATTCCTCTTTTTATTCCTATTTATACACATCAGTAATCACCTTCGTCCCAGTTTACAGTTTTGATACAAATCACATTTGTCACAATTAGGGATGCAAACAATTAATCGACTATCGATTAATTGTCGATAAGAATTTAATCGATTAAATTAAATTACTTGCAATTAATCGTTCCTTTTCAATGGGAGTTTTACTGTGAAATGTAAACAAGCAAAGCCGACATAATGTAGCGGATCTCTGTGTAAACGTGTGCAGCGCAGCGCACTGCAGCACACAAGGGAGAGAGGGAGAGGAGGTGAAAAGAGACAACAACACCTGTTGTAGCTATACGGGACTCAGGCTGTACCATCGCTAACACACAGACGACCAGTGAGTAACGAGTCAAAAAGCCGCCGACACGGAGCTGCCTGAGGAGTTGTAATGCAGCCTGAACGCAGCTCAAACCGACCCGGTGCCTCAGCACGGCGACCAAGCTTTGATAAACACACCGGATCCGCGCTGGTTTACAGTATCCTTCCGTAGTTTAGCCGGTCGCTACCGGAGCTTAATTAAAAAAGAAAAAAAAGCGCTCGTTGCGGAGCCGCGGAGAACAGCGCGTGTGTCCACGCTGTGTTGGTTTATGTAACTTGAGGGGACAAATGAACCACATATTTATTGTCATGCATTGCTGACCTGGGCATTGTTTCTCATTAAATTAGAAAACCCTTTCCTATCATTCCCCTTTTCCGTGCATGGTTGAAGGAGACTGGCTCGCATCCACACTCCCACTCCCTCCTGCGCCGAAATGTCACCTTAAGTCACATAAATCTGTACGGGTGTGTGGACACACACAACCACCTATATTGTTGTCAGCGCCTCATCACCGCTGGTGTTTAAAAGGCTCCGTTCTTTCTGCAGTCAGGTTAAAGCGCACATCCGCCGTGTTGGTAAACAAATAGTCCCTCTGTATCAACGGAGGAAACCGTGCTTGCAGGCTTGGGTTGGAGGTGGTGTGAGTGCGGGCCAGCGAGGGACAGAGGAGGGGGCATTAGAGCTTCAGCGCGGTACAGAACAACTGGCCCTAGTGTGAGTGCGCCCTTATCTGTGGCCGCTGCAGCGCCACACGGGCTTTGCCTTTCAGCAATCAAGTGCTGTTTTTGTCAATGTTAAAAACAATAACAGCAACAGCTGTCGGCAGCTGAGATCGCTGTGCCGTCACCATAGAAACGCAAGACGCATTACGGCTCATTAGCAAAATACCTTTCAATGGAAACACCCGCAAATGGCAATTGCACTTTTTCGAAGTTTCAGAAATATCGCTTTTATTTTGCAAAAATCTGTAATGGAAACGCAGCGGTGTCTCTCATCTCATCTCATTATGATAGGACTTCAACCTCAGAGCTCTATGTCCCAATAACGTGCTACTTAAACATTTTCATTGTGCTGTGCTCTTAAAATAAACTAACAAATACTAGTGTAAGTCCATAAGGAATGTTGATCTTAAATTTTCCCCTAATATTTAGGTTCTCAGGAAAATCGCCGCTTATCAATTAATCGATCATCGATCGATAAGGTCTATCAACTATCAATTAATGAATTACTCGATAATTTGCATCCCTAGTCACAATCATTTCATGAGAAGAGGTAAAAAAAAAAATGATTCCAACTTTATGGGCAACCATGTATATATGTATCTGTATGCATATGTGCATGTATGTTTGATAAGGCTTGTTCACATAGTTCCTTTGATTCGGTTATTTTCAACTCATTACTTTTGCTGAATCATTGGACACACTGCTGTGTCACTGTGTTACATTTTGTCACATGTTTGGTTTTACAAGAAGCTATTACCCACAAATTTGGAAGAGACCTTGGGAGCGCCTAGATCCACATTTCAGAGCTCTTCTATCTCCTGTTGCACGAGACATTAGTCACTAATTTGCCACCGCCTCATTAATTCAGGGGATATCTGAGAAGCTGTGCTTCGTCTAGTGTGTCGCTCTCAAGGTGAAATTTATTTCTCTGCAAACTGCTGACATTTGGCCTCACCGGTCAGAGTTCAACAGGCTGGCTGGGATAGTGTGAGTATCAGAGGGCTGCACATCACTCAGGAATAACAGCACAGAGCAGGGCATTAGAGTGGTGAACCTCTAAACAGAGAGAAAACTGTGGCTTGTATGATGAGTTTAATAGTTAAACTACGACTTCGACACAGTGCTGCTCTACACAGAACAGGACACTCCAAGACACTGTGTCACAGATTAGTAGGACGGTACGTCCTCTCAAATATGAGGTCATATCTTAAACAAGCCACACAATGAGAAAGATGCAACTCTCTAGAGCACCTGAGCTTCCTTCCACTCACAGGAAACATGGGATTACTAAAGGCGTGATGAGCAATAAGACGCGTGGTCTCATGGTGTCTCTGAACGGTGTGTGGTTCAGGACCCAAAGATCTCAACTATCTGCACAGAAGAAGGGACACTTCAGGACAAACAAGGACAGGAATGACAGGCATGTGGATAGTGGAGTGATTACTGCATGTGACTACTTAAGACAAGTTGCATGAGCGCGCGCACACACACACACACACACACACACACACACACACACACACACACACACACACACACACACACACACACACAGGAACATACTGGTGGAAACTGTCTGTAAAAACAAATAAATAGTGCTGATGCAGAATTCTTTGAGTTATAGTGAAAATACAAATCACTCTGACAAATGCACATTCATGATGGCATTTTTTATGTGATCAATTACATTTTTATAAAGATATTTTTTGGGGCATTTTTTAATTGATAGCATACAGTAGTAGAGCGAGACGGAAAAGTGGGGAGTGAGACTGGGGGAATGACACACTGTTCAGGCCGGATCAGCTTGGAGGCAAGTTTAATCAATCAATTATCATATGAATTCAAATAATGAACCTATTAATAGATTACCAGTTCTAAACTGATCAACACTATTAGACTACAACACCATTCTCACAATAACCCTGTAAGTATTTATGGTGCTACTACTCACAAGGCCAGGTGACTGATTTTATGGTGGCTTTATGACTGAGTTGAGTTGAAGGCCTCGGTCACTGCTGAGGGACGGGGTCAGGACAAAAGGCCAGCACCACACAGAATGAGACTTAAAGTATGACAACCTTCTGTCATGTGGTTCAGAAGCAAAAGTGGTTGGTTAAAATAATTGATGTAGTTCTTATCAAATTATTATATTATTATAACAAGAAGGAAAACCACATGTACTGTATTTTGCCTTTCCTCCCTATCTGAGAGCAGCAAAGACTGTTAGTGTTACGTATTACATAACTATTATAATAACTGGTCATTTATTTATATTTGCATCCAAGATCCAAGGCTGAGGTATCTACACTTGTATGGGAAAGTTCAAAAGATACCAGAGCCTACATTTCCCAGAATGCAACGACATCTATCTGACATTACTCCCAAGCTACGTGCAGCAAGTACTGTAATCATCATGGTATAATGGGGGGGGGCTGTTTGTTTTGTCTGTTGTGTTTATTCTGTTTTGAATCTATGTCAAATAAACAAAACAAGATCAAGAAAGAAACTCAAAGGCCACTCAAGGCCAATGTCAAACAACCACCAGATTTCACATATTATGGGGTTTTTTCTGCTCCATGCCACCTCCCTCCATCAAGGTTAGTGAATACACATGTCCACTTCTTTCCAGTTCATCTTCAGTGCGTAATACAGGCTTTCTGTGAAGTCATTTCCAGTGTTTAGACTAAGACCGATTCTGCTACTAACCACGAGTCACAGATGACGCTGCTTCACGGTTAGAAAATCAGAGAAGCTGCAGAATGACAGGGGCATGAAAGAATTTCACAAATGCGTAAAACCCTAACAAAAAATCCCTAGGAGAAGCTGAAACAGAATTAAGTCAAGATATTGAAAATGACTAAGTAGCAGGCAGTCCAAGGTACTTTTGGTTTTGGTTTTTAAACATCAATACAGAAATCAGAGAAGAGAATGAAAGAGTAACTTCTCCATTTCTCCTCCAGGAAAAATCTGGAGGTTTCTAGTTTTCTGGTGTTTTTTTTCTGAGAGATAACCTAAACTTATCATATTAAAGAAAATCCAATCACTACGACATTTAAAGCAGCCAGACATGAAAGTTAAAAGATCTGTCAGACAGATGCATTGACTTACACGCAATCAGATTGACTTACAAACCCTCTAAACTCAGACGCACACACAAAGGGGTCAGAGTTACTATTAATCAGCAGCCACATGAATGGTTGCCCCTCCCTCCAATCACTGCGACTCCGTTCATCTAACAGTTTCAAAGGGCTGTCGGCTGGAGGAAGAGGCTCACTCTGTGGGTCACACTGAGGCCACTTCCTCAGCAGCCCACCCCCGAATCCCTTCAGAAGTGATGTTTGCCTCCTCCTCATCCTCCCTCCGTCTCCGTTCACTTCCTCTCTCTTCATGCTACAGTCATTTCTCAGCACAGGGAGGTCACCAGGTCCACCCCTCCGCTTCATGCATGTAGTTGTGTGCATTTAAAAAAGAAGAAGAAGGGGGAACTGTATTAAAATACGGTTTGTGTTCATCTCCTCTGCACAAGATAGTTGACACCAGACAATACACAAAGAGCTGCTTGGTGTTAAGTGTGCCCCAAGGTCACGTCTCAAGGTAGGGAGTAGGAGCCCTGAAACAAAACACTACTGTTGTAAAGCAGGCCGCATGCTTCAACATACATGCATTTGGATTCAGAGATGTAATCTTTTTTTCCAAACAGAGCCGGTATGAAATGTCTGAATTGCAGATTCTGCGACTGATTGCTCCTGGTGAGAAAAAAAAAAATATTGCAGACAATGAGATAACTGTCTGGTTTTCCAATAAGACGCCTGTGGAGAAGGAACAGTTACAGTTCAGAGAGGTAATTGCACAAGGAGCCACTGTACAAGAACCACTCCTGGGACAAAAAGTGAGTCCTTGTTCCACCGTGCACCAGAAAAGAGTGAGTAAATCATTGTCAAACAAAGCCTGGGGGGGGGGGGGGGGGGGGCTTTGAAAGTGAAAGGATTCAACAGAGTGTGAATGAGACACCTGATTTCAGCAAAACGAGAGAAGACTGAGAGAAAACAGGCAGCGATTGTGCGTCTCCTGGGACACCTGTTTCTGCTTGTTTTTAACTGAGAAACCTCATGAGGCATCAGACAACAACTTTGGGGGGCCCCGAGGACTTGATGGGCCAAAAAAAAAAAAAAAAAAAAAAAAAGGAGGGGCAGTTTCTCCTCTCAAACACACAGCACACAGTCGCATGTTGATGTGTCGCCTTATGCTACAGGTGTTGAGTCGCAACTGGGCCTCAGTGAGGACGCACACACACACGTCTTTGTTTGAGATGCCAGCAAAGTTCCCAAAGACTCTAAAGAAATTAAAGAATCTATCACAGTGACAGTGTTTCGCCCAACCCCCAACACACACACACACACACACACACACACATTCGCCCAGCTGAATTTACATGCAGATTCCACTTTGAACATTATGAATGATTCATTTATCTTTCGGGCCTTTAAGTTCCTGCTGCATCTTAAACCCTTCCCTGGTTCATTTGAAAGCAGAACACACTATGAACTTGAATGCACCTTGAGGAAACTTATACCCACTCCCTCTCTTCCTTACCTGTCTGGCAGGATGCTGCTTTATGTTGGCTGGACTCTTCCTCCCACTCTGACAGGATATGCCCATATTTGGGCTGGTGTCTGTCTTGTGAAATGTTGTGTATGTCAGAGGAAATAACATATTGCAAGTGAGGAACGTTGGAGTCCTTACAAAAAGGTGCCACTTCCTGCGAGTGGGAGTGCTTCAGCCCACTTTGCCCAGTCCAACCAGACAGGAGTGTTGGCTTTACATAACATGTGTACAATATCTGCAACACAGGGCAGAAACTTGAAATACAAGGCAATCACATGTGCAATCATTCCAGTATCTGCTGTATAAAGCAAAGCGTTTTATAGAAGTTGGGTCTCATTTCATCTGAAATGCAAGCATGGAGAAAAACAAACATACAGCATGCAATGAAATACCTGAAATATTTCTGCAGTACTGATGAATACTAATAAATAATTTTCTTGGTCTTCTTGTCTTTATGTCTGTACTGTGATCTTAAGTATAAACATGAAGCACAGGACTATAATTAGAATCACTTAAAGTGTTGTAGCTGCAGGTAGATTACCAACTGGTGCTCTGCTTGTGGTGGTTACTATAGAGTCCTGCCAAACAGTAACCTGACCTACAGGGGTGTACACTCGCCACCTGAGCCATCTGACAGGACATAACCGAAAACTGACTCACGTCACAGGTGCAGCGTACTGTATTCAACACCTCTCTCTAGGAAAACACACACACGCAAACACGCACACACACACACACACACACACACACACACACACACACACACACACACACACACACACACACACACACACACACACACACACACACACTCACTGTCCCTCTCATGGGAATAAACAGAAATGAGTGAGTATAATGGACAAGAGGAATAAAAGCTCAGGGTTTGGACCACCTGGCAGTGTCGGAGTGACAGATGGTGTACATGTGTGTATGAGACAAGGAGCGAGATAAAGGGATGAATTGTCATTGTGAGGGCAAATAGGCCACACAGGAGAACTGGCTTTAAAGTTGGCATCATGCGGGACCGATGTAAAGACTTTCACTTCGATTCAAAACCCTATCCTTCCCCCGATCTTGAGACGCTGCATCAAAGCACAACAAAGCACCTCGTCAGATCTCTGCCTCTGTCAGAGCAGCAGCCACTCAACACTAGCAGCAGCTACACCGAGGCAGAAGGCAGTCAGAGGGCGCCACCGAGTGGCAGGAGAGGGAACTGCAGGCCTATGGACCAGAAATACCTAATTATTTGTCAACCTCCATATCCAAAGTAGCGCAAGTGCTTTGTTTTCTGACTTTACTGCGATTGCTGCCCTGAATCCTACAGTAGAGCATGTGTGTGTTTTATGGTCTATTTGAACCTGTTAAAACAGTCCACTGCCCTCTTCAGCTCATCATTATTCACAATATATTATATATAAAAACATTTCCTCAAATTATGTAAAGCATTTCAAAGAAACACGCACAGCTCTCCAAGCAGAACCCACAAGATGAGCTTTAAGGGCTGACGTCCTGTGAGAGAGACAGTGTTCATCTGTTCCTGCAGATAGCTGCTGGGTGTTGAGACTCTGCCAAACAGCATCCACTCCTGTGACATTACCACTGGGGAGGAGGCAGAGCTACGGTTGATCACTCCCGGGTAGGTCATCGTATGCTTTTGTTTTTGTTTTGTTCGCAAAGTTGGCAGCGATCCCTTGTTATGATTTGGTGGCATCTCCAGTCTCCCCCGTCACAGAGCTGAACAGCAGGTGGACGACCGAGAGACGTTCCTGCATGTGCCACTCGACAATGGGCCATAAAAATAGACTTTCTATGTCACTGTTGATCCATAAATAACCTTTTCTCTCTGTCTTCTCACTCATTTACACATTATTCTCCTGTCTGTCCACAGCCTTTGTGCATGGAAATGTGTGAAGCAGCTGAAGCTGGACTGGGAACACGTTTTCTGCTTTAATAAGGTAGTTGATTTCCAGTAAAGGTCCCAATATGTCGTACTTTTTGCAAAAAAAATTAAAAAAATTTGCATACACAATTGAAAAGTTGAAAATAGAAATTTTTGTTCATGAAAACCATCTTTTTATTCAACCATTATCTAGAGATTCTCCCTATAATTTCATAGAGGTCAAGGTAACCTATTTAAATTGCTTCTTTTGTCTGAACAACAAGAAATCTGTGTCTGCGTAAAGTAGGAAAAGCACCAGTAAATAAAATGTATTGGCGGCTGATGCTGTTACAGGCTGGCTCACTGTCACTCTACTATGGGACACTTGACTAGAACAGAACTATTGCTAATGGTTTTATTGATAAGGTCTGTGCTACATGACAAAATTGTCTGCTAAGTCTATAAAGAAAAGCAGCAGTCAGTCCTGGGCTTGGATTTCTGTTGGCAGAGAAAACCTTCAGTGTGTGTTGACGGATTGTACCTTTAAAAACTGTTGTTGTCAGACCCATTATGATTAACTTTGATTTGTAATCATACATATTATAGGTTGTGCTAATTAACTAATTATTAGATATCACATGCTTCTTTGTTTCTGTTCTCCATGTTCACAGATTCACAGAGTGAACACATAAATATTTATTCTGATTAAAAAATCATTTTACCAACACATCTGACACACACACTCCAACCTTTTACCTTCACACTGTGAGGTTCTCATGAACACTGATGAGCGGTCGGCTTCTAATAACTAACCTTGACAATTTGAGGGACAGCCGCAAATCTAACTTCAGATCAGTGTCTATGAGGAACTTCAACCTTGGACATAGTTTACACTCTAAACACACCTATCTTATCTGCCTCCTTCTCTCTGTCCAATGGAAGTTGAGGATGAACAGCCGTGTACCAACAGCAAAAGGAGGCCTCCTGAACAACCCGGACAAAAACAAAAAGAAAGAAAGAAATGGTACCGTGTGTTTCCCCATTGGGTTTTTGTTGTATTCCTTTTACAACCACTAATGTTTCTCTTGCACAATTAATGTTTCCTACACTGACTAAAACTTTACTTTGACTTCAGTATTACAGAACAGCTCACTTAAGTCATGTAGTAGGACTGGGTATATAATACTACCTATATTTCATGCTCAATAAATAATGTATAATGCTCATTAACAGTTCTGCATTGGTCAGCAGCTGAGAAAAAACTACAACTCCAAGAGAAGGAAGTCTGCCTGCTAAAACCAGACAACAGGAGACAGACTCAAGATGGCGTTGTTGAGTTGATTTGTTGACTCTTTTCCAGTTTAATCTGTTGCTCTATAAAAGCAAGATGCAAACTGTAAGAAGGAAATGGTCAGAATCCACACATCGGTTTTCAATGAGATTCCTCCAAAAGCCAACTGAGATTTACTGTTCATTATTTTTGAAATCATGAATAAAGAATCTGGGGCTGTCAGTCATGTTTTGCTTATGACTATTTCTGAAAATAGTAAAGAGTTATTCAATTAGTCAAGTGTCAGAAAAGGAAAAAAAAAAAAAAAAAGGAAAATCCAAGGCTTCTGAGCACTCTGGACTTTCTTTGTGTCAGAAAAGTCAATTGACAATAACGACCCATTTGATTAAGAACACATGTGTTATACCAATTAAAGCTTCATAAATCTGAATATTTGCTGTTTTTCTATATTCCACTTCATTATTGATAGACCGTCTTTGGCTCTGTGTTGCAGGTTGGACAAAACAAAGGCATTTAAAGATGTTAATCTGGGAGAGTAAAGACACGCAGATTAACAGGTGAGATTACATGTTGACAGCAGAACTAGTTGTTTCTGTTTGTTGACTGGGTTTTAATCATTCGACATTAGTCTTAAAAGCACCTAGATTATTTGCAAAACCTCATGCAGAACATTTCACAGCGACCCGACAGTAAAAAAAAAAAGACCTGAATGACTTTGAAGATGAGCTGGTGTGGCTGTGATGAGGAAGACATGGTCACAGAGCACTCCACTGTTTCTCCTCCCATGAGCTTTTTGAGCGCCTCTTGTTTGCGTGGAGACTCGAGTTTGACCTTTCTGTCTGTGAACTGCCTCCGTCCGTCATCCAGTCTGACAAACAGGACTACAGAAGCTCTGCACTCTGGGTACAGCTTGTGTAACGTCTCGCAGCCTGCCTGCCTGCGACCAGTCTGTCCTAGAAACTAAAGATCAACCAGCGCACAGACGTAGAAAGAAACCGCAAGCTGGCAATAAATAAGACTTTGATGGAAAAAAAAACCCTGACACGTTTAAGGGAATGAGGGGAAATGACATCTGTTGAGCCACCTTTCATGGCGATCTGAGATGGTTGCCCTGACAACACTTCCTGTTTAGCTTGACGAGCGTGTGCATCAGAGGTTGATGTCAACCTGATTAGTACATGAGCACTAACAGCTCCTTACTTCCTGACGCCTGCAGCAGATCTACCATCTATCTTCACCTTACAGTGCTGCATTAGTTCTCTGTAACTTCGATCTTCAATCATCGATACTCAAAGTGGAGTGTTGGGAGAGCAAATGTCTCCGCTTTAGAGTAGATACCGAGTTGGTCTATTTTGAGTCAATGAAAAAGGATCCAGTAACGCTCGGTATTTCATGAAAGCAAGTGATTTTACTGCCAAACCAACAGATGGGTGTGACTGTATATCCACAATGTCACCACCGCTCCTCTCAGTACATCTGCTGCTGGGTAGGGAGGAATTCAAGCAAACCAGCCACTGTAGGCCAGGCCTTGTGACTACCAACACACACACATACACACACACACACACACACACACACACACACACCACAAACACCAACTCAGGCAAGCCCATAAGGGTTACAGTATGTCTTTACATACCTCTTAAGTCCTGAGGTTTTAGAAGAGAAAGGAAACTGGAAGTCGTGGAGTTCTTGTTAGTGCATGTGTAATTGTGAGCAATATTTAAAGTCAAACTGGTCCAAGTTTGCTCCTATCGAAACTCCTGATTTTGAAACCGAAAACAGATTTTGTAACAGATTATTGACAACTGTTCTGTCGTGGTGCATAACCATCTTAAAATGATCTCAAATTGTAAAATTTCAATTAAACTGTAAAACCGTTTATGTATAAAGTGAGGAGTCATCGCACGGACATCACTGATTGCTCTAAAGGCCCAGTACAACCAGAGAAAGCATTAAGCGTTTGATGAAATCCCTTCGATCTAAGAAATGCATGTTATCTTGCGGCTCATGGTGTCATGAACCGAAACTGTTTCATCAGATTCTTGATCTGTTGTTTCACTGTGATTCTACGCTTCCTGTCCGAAATCTAATTTTGCCCATTTTAGATTATTTTATTGTGACATTTAAAAAAAAAAACTCTCAGATGTCTGCTTGTGTTTCAATTATAGGAAATCAATTAATTGTCATTACATATCAATCCATTGATTGGTCTAATAATGAAAAAATGGACATTAACAGTTTCTCAGAGTCTGGTCCTAAGTCCAAGATGAGGTGTCTGTGATACAAAGCTGCATCATATTTCATTTTCTCTTGATCAACTCACTGACTCATCATTTTAAATGTTAGGTATGATATGACAACTAACACATATAGCCTATTGTTGATGTGAAAATCTGTTTTTTTCCGACTGTAACAACTTCAGTTTGTCTATAAAATGTCAGTGTCTAGTGAAAATGTTATTTCTCAGAGGTCATGATGACATATCTAAATGGATTGTTTTACCCAACCAACATCGCCCAAATTCAAGGAGATTCACTTTACTAACTTACATGGAAAACCAAAATCATTTAACTCTCACATTTGACAAGTCATACCTGTACTACATTTCTCTATAACACATTAATCAAACAAACTGATCATTCTTCTTTCAGTTTCTCAACTGTTGAGCAACTAATGGTTTTAGCTGTAAACGATTAAAACAGACTCCACTCAGTGTTTTAATGAGCATCTAGTTGAATTATCATAAGGCTCAAAAACACAGAGAGAAATATAAGGTAGTCTATGAAAGAGCTGGAAACATTTAGGGCTGTACTTTTAGGAACATGTACTTAAGCCTCTCTGTGTGCGTATCATGTTGAGAAAACACATGAATCACTTAGCCCAGTAAGGAAGTAGTAAGATCACTCAGAAGACACTGTGGCAAGCACGCACAGACACGTACACACACCAACTCCTACTTCAACAAACTGTGTGCAGTGAAACACCTGCGGGGGGAATCCACACATCAGCACTTTGAGGAAACAGATCCTGGCTAACGAGAGGCTCAGACGGCGGCCACCGTCGCCGAGCTTTCCCTGCTCAACCAAACTGGCCGATTGTCAAAAAACTTGCAGACGGAGCTGCCGATCGAGTTGGCCCACATTCTGCGTTTGAGGAGATGAATGCCGCTTCCAGAGCAGCATGTTAGCCGATAAGGTGCTGTGCAGCATTCGTTACAGCTGCGTGTGCCACTTCCCACATGATCCCAACAGTTCGTCCATTGTTTCCACGAGTTAAACTCAAACAGAGGCAGAGACAAGAGGAGGGAGATTAAAAATCGGTCCTCCCCTCAATCTCAAACTCCACGGTGACCTACGCTTTATATCTAATCCTCCTCCTCGCACCAGGCAAGACGCTGTTCCCACCTCGCCCCCTCCTCCTCCTGTTACTAATCAATTTACATGCATCACACGTCACCTTAAACCCTGCCAGCAACTCGGGGGGGCTAACCTACTCACACAAGCTCCCAAATGCATGCAGGCCATGCCATCAAGGCTGGCTCAGAGAAATCAAAAGATGTCAAAGGTCACACTTTTATCTCAACACAACATTTGGTTCACGTCTCGATGAGCTGAACCTGATGAACTGATCATCTGTCATATCTCGTCAATACACACAAACACACAGGAGCAGACAGCGTGGGACAAGGCGGCTCCTGATCCTCACCGTCATCATCCTCATTTCTAGTAAAAACCACAACACGTGCAAATCAAACATAAGAAACACAGTCAGCACCGCCAACAGGTGCTTTCATAAGAAACACACTGACCAAGATTTTGTCTATCTATGTCAGCGCCTCGTCTCATCTCTAACTGCTGAGGCACTTCCTCCTGCCTGCTGACGGTCGTGGTGAAGTATGTCATAATAAATCCTAATGCACAGCACACCGACCCCTCCCCTCCGTCAGCAGTGAGAAGACAGGAAGTGTGTGATCCTCCTCAGCTTCCAGTGTGCACGGTGTGACCCACTCATGTTGATGGGCGTTGAGAGGAGGCTTTGATGGCGGTGAATGGGGTACTAATGAGTTGGCCTTATCAATGGCTGGTCTGTATTCTGTCCTCCCTAATGGCCAGGGGGACATCAACAGAGCTGTTGATGCTCCATGTAAACATTTCAGCCACTTCCCTGTGTGGGGCCTCCACTTCAACCATCACACTGTTGCTCATAATCTAATTGGTTCACGTTGGGACTACACTGGCAATGTTGCAAGTGATTATCTATTGCATAATCGACTAATGTGAGGGAAGTGGCTGGTTTACATATCTATAAAAAAGTGCTATTCTGTTCAGGAATAATCTATTTGCTTTTCCAAAATAAGTCATTATGTGGCAAACACAATAGGTGGGGCCTGTGGGGAATAATCAGGGCAGAAGGCCCAGACAGCACAGTGCTGAGTAAACCTTCAGCTCAAGCCATCACCTGTTGAATACCATATTCATGAAGCTAACCTCACAGTTTTGTGTGTGTATGTGCGGCCGCTGGAGTAACAGGTAGCCTATGTAAAATGAAACAGTGTTGTGTCTAAATTAGCTGTGGTGCCACACAAGTGTTGCATAAACGGATGAGGACTGTGAAAGCTGGCAGCAATGACAGTAAATAGTATGTGTCATAGTGGAGCAGGGCGAGAGCAACTGTTGCTTCAGGTAAAAAAGAAAGAAAGAAAAAAAAGCGCGTTGTGTCCGCGGTGTAGGCTATTATTTGCGACAGTTTACAGTTTATATGTGACACATGGCGGTCTTACCTGGCCGGGGTAATGTACACTCGGGTCTAGCCGTGTCTCCTTTCACTGAAGCCAAACTCTATCCGTCAACAGACTGGGAGGAGACCTTTCCCTCTGCTCTGTCGCTCACGGCGCAATGTCACAACTACACCCGTGTGTTTACACCATAGACTGTGGAAAACTAGCTCTACATGAACCGCGCTGTCGCCGTCACAGCTGCCACTTCGCACCGCTCTCACTTTCCGCTGACGGTCGGTGTCAATATTTATTTGTCGTGTACTTTTTCTTCCTCCACAGTACGACCGCTCCCCCCCTCTCCTTTCCTTTTCCTCCTCCACTTGGACGCTTCGCGTCGAGAACTGCCGAGTTTTGTCGGGAGCCGAGAGGCGGGGAGGCGGACCGCCCGAAGCCCGCGAGCCGGAGCGTCAAGCCGCGCGCACCAACCGACGGTGGCACTTCCGGAAACTTTCACAATAAAGCACTGGTTTATTGCGTGCCCAGATGTTTGTGTGAGTTAAAACCTAAAACAAGCAAATATTAATGATTTATGATTTTAACTAAATAAAAAAAAGTGATTTTTTTTCTCTCTACAATATTATGGAGACCTTACACTGCACATGTTTGGGTTTAAGACATGTATTATACAATGTGCATTGTTCCCTGTTGGGCTTTCAATTTGTTGTTTTATGTATTTCATACAAGAAGAACCATGTTACTTTGTTAAGGTGCGATATGAATAACAACATGATAATAATTATTGTTGTCATGTAAAAGTTGGGGAGGGAGGTTGGGGTGAATGTGTGAAAACTGATTTTTTTTTTTTTTTTTTTTTTTTTTTTTTAAGGAGTATGTGGACTACATTTAATCAGCACATTCTTATAATTCGATCTCAAATTTCAGGTGAAGTATTAATCTTCTGAATAACTGGAGGAGTTATCTCTGAATAGTAGAGAAAACAGTATTACACATAAGAAATACCAGGAAGAGTAACAACTGTATTTATAGCACTTCCACCCTCCACTTCTGAAATATCATATGATAATGAAGTATTGTAAATATAAATTCAGGTTTTTCTCACAGAACTTACATAGGGCGACAGAAAAACACAACTTCCGGTTGCATACAAGCTCTGGGTAACTTGACTGATAAGTTAAAAGTGAAAGTCTGTTTGCTGTTCTCCCACCAGCCTTGAGGAGGCGCAATAATCCTACACGAGATTTTCAGGCATCCATACAAGCATCTAACAAAGGACAGTTTATCACCAAAAACAGCATACACCTCAATACAACTACCTTTTCAGTGTCGTTATATAATGGAAAAAGTATAAGCTATTATAGAGTATAAGACACATTTTATTGTAATATGACATATTACAGTAATAATTTCCTCTGAATTAGTGGCAACTAAGAGTAAAAATCAAGACTTGTATATAAAGCATAAAACTACATCACACAGGGATGTTAAGTAAAAGGTTTTTTTTATTTAAATTAGCAAAGAAGGCAAATAAAAACCTAAAAACCATGTGTAATGGGCTACAGTCAACTTCAAAAACATTGATAGAGCTTGAAGCATACATTTTGTGAAGTTGAAAATAAGCACTTTATAAAAAATAGATATCTACATTGTAACATAATGAATGTACGGTATGCATTTCCCAAAGTGGCTATGTGGTCTGTACACAATATAAAAAAACTCCACCACTTGAAAGACTAAGATTGATAGCAGTACTCCACATGATCTACTTTCTATGGAAGAGTATGTATATGAAACAGGTTCTAAATGCCTTGACTGTAATACACCACGTAATAAAACAGAATTTTGAAACCAGAGTGGCTATATAGCGTCCGAAAACTTCTACAGTCCATCTCTCAGGTCAGCACCACTCAGTTTAACTGCACTGTATTTAAAAACAAGTGTGAGACTGCTGTGAAATGCAACTTCTGATCACCAAGAAACAGGTTACTTTACAGCACCTGACTTTGTGTCAAAAGCATTGTGCAACATTTACAAACAAGTACGAAATGTAAGAAAAAAAAATCCACAATGAAATGAAAAGGACTGATAGGAGCGTTGATAATATTCAGCCTTTGGAGGTACAATAGGGACTTTGGGAACAGGCTGGCACGTAATAATCACAGCTGAGGGCACGGTGCCGGGAAGAGGGCAGAAACTGTGGGACTGCTAAGGACATGCACGGTGGACTGCTGATGGCAATGTAAAGACAAAAGCCCCTTTGATTACATAATATACAGTATAAGGGAGGGGATTAGTGGAGCAGTAGGTAATAAAAGGGAGTCTCAATAACAGTGCCATGTCTATTCTTGGGCCTCTTTGCCAGTCATCTTGTAGATCTCAGTGGGACCATCGACATGGGTGATGGTAGTGGTTAGCTGGATGTCCTCTCCACTGTTTGCTCCAGCATCTCCTGCACAAACAAAAAACAAAAACACGGCACATCATTAATACTAAATTTATTAATATGATTTCAATTCGAGGATATAATATTATAGGAGCAAGTATTTGGTTTGGGTTTTTGCCGTTCCCATTTGCATTACAGCAGGTTATGATCTGTTGCATATCAGGCCGGGTTAGAAGAATTTGATCAGCATAAATACTTTCAGTTTGTTTGAAACTGAAGTTAAACTCCAGAGCTGATAAAGTAGGCCTAAATCAAAACAGAGACTGAAACTTGGAGAGAGGCACCCCTCCCAAGAGATTGCCTGACGTACTTCGGTGAAAGCTTCCAGAGCTTCAAATCCTCTTTTTTCTCTCCCTGTGTCACTGACGTCAGGAGATGGATGGATGGTTTTCATTACTTCCCTGCTCTCCGCCCCACCCCCTCTTCACTGCTCCTTTCCGTCTGGAAGGAAGCCTGGTGTCCATTAGAATCACCCTCTCGGGCCAAAGAGACCCTTCTTTCCCCTGGGAATTTGGGTATTTCTCAATCACCACCCCCCTCCCCCTCTTCCAAAAACAAACTTTGGGTGAAAAGGTATCTTTACAGCAGAGGCCAGACACTTGCTTCCCTTCAGAATGACACTCAGGAATGAGGAGCCACTCAGATTAAATTGAACTTTACATATAATTAATTAAAATGTTATAACTATATAGAGAGATAGTTCAACATTTTGGCAAACTGGCCTATTGCCATAATCCCTATAGTTTTAGGAGTAGGTTCGTTACCTTTAATTGTCGGTGCAAGCTATTTTTAGAACGGCACAACAGAGCTTTCCGTTTTGTAACGTTCCATTATCATTTCATACCGTGGTGAATGTGCAGGTCACAACTTGTCCACGAGAGCGTTTTGGAGTTGTTGGATTGTGTATTTGATGAGGGAAACCAAGAAATCCCAATAGCCTCCGTAGCGTAGCTCTGAGCAGCTCGCGGCTCTGCTCCGCCATTCTAAAAATAGCTTGCATCGACCATTAAAGGTAACAAACCTATTCCTAAAACTATAGGGATTATGGCAATGGGCCAATTCGCCAAAATGGTGAACTATCCCTTTAATAGTAATTAAAAGATAGTTTGGGCTTAATTCGACAACATTCAGAAAGTATTCAGACCTTCCCCGTTTTCATATTTTGTTATGTCCCAGTCTTATGGCAAACTCAAAAAAAAGCTAATCTTCGAGTGTAATGAGTCTGAATACTTATTTTTTCCTTTTTAATAAACACATTTCTCAAACTCTCTTTAGTTTTTCACATTCTACCAATCATCAGTTTACAGACAATGACCCATAATGACAAAGTAGAGTGGTCTGAATACTTTCAGAATGCCTTGTACACAACTTCTACACAAATCTGTCACGTTACATCATTTGAATTACACATTAAAGAAAAACTTAAACTATTTCTATTGTTATACTTGTCAACTGCTACAATACCCATTTTCCCCACAAGGAAATTTCATCCTGACCCACTATAAATTAACAATTTAGTACCAATTTAAAACCAGGAGGACCCCAGACATCTTATTTCTTTAGAAAGCTAGTAGAAATATGTAGTTACCGGTGATGCACTGACCACTTGACTGCTCATCTCCATAGCGCTTATGAGATGGTGCATAGAGGAACATGATCGCGAAGACGTACAGGTTCCACATGCCGTAGATCCCAGTGAAGAAGGCGCTGTTCACCTGCACCGTGTGCTCTCCCCAGTGCCAGTGACCTTCATTCACCTGGACACAGGACAGAAATATAAATGCCTTTTAACTCTTAAAGACACCAATGATCACTTCACTGGTCTTTCATAAAATTCACCTGACTGATGATGAAGAAGATGACGGTCATGGCAGCACATGTCAGAGTGACCAACATGAGGAACTTGAACCTGAAAATTAGCCCCTGAAAGAGAGCGGTAAAGGAGATGAGTTACTGAAGAGCAAACCTCTTGCACTTGTCATGACCTTTAAGTTGGAGCAATGATTAACCAACAGGACAGATGAGCAGGAGAGAGATCGAGACAACACACACCTCGTAGTGCAGGCGTCTGGCCTTGGACATGGCAGGCAGGGACGTCCTCTTACCGCTGATATTGCGGAAGACTTGAAAAACCATGAAGCAGAGGAAAAGGAAGTAGAGACAGGCACAGATCCCTGCCACAATGATGAATGCCATCTGAGGTAGCACTGGTTAAGGAGACACTGATGGAGCATCACACTCAACATTTTAAACTAAATTGAATTTGCAAAATAATTAAAACGGATTTGCCAAACTGACCTTTATAGTTGCTTGTACATTAACTTGCTTGTACGTGAGCAATAAGTGTAAGTAATACGTGTAAATAACAAAAACTGCTGTTCAGGGCTTTGTAAGGTGATGTGTCTCATTTGTAAAACCTTAAGATTTCACTGCAGTAGAAAGCAAAGCAGAAACTTGTCACCCATGGACCTTTAAAGAATTGATGACCCTGCTTACGGGCACAATGCCAAATGTCTTTGTCACACTGCTGAGAGTCAGGAACACTAAGCAGCCTTTTGCTTTTGATGAGTCTCAGAGGAAGAGAGGGGAGAGGGGGGCAGAGACCAAAAAGAAAAAAAAGGGGGTTATTGGCAGTCGTTTTAGAAGAGGTGTGCTGATAAATCCAACATTGCTCAGCTTGGCAGGCAAAGCAAAGCAAAGCAAACAAACAGGTACACACTCAGAAACACTCCATCCCAAGACCCTGGGTAATACCTTCACATATGGCATTACTAAATTATTTCTTATCATAGCAGTCTGGAGGTCTGTTTTCAGGTCATGCTAAAAACCAAGAAAGAAGAAAAACCAGATTTGTGCAAGAATTGGAGACAGAGTCGTCATAACCAGTGATTTCAAAACAACAGGAGGAAACAGACTAGTCTGGCATTTGGCTGAGTACAGAAGAGCAACCAATTGAAATGATCGATGGCTGATTAACTGAAAAAACATTACATTGTCAGGCTTTTTAATTGGCATCATCCTCGGGCTGATGAAGTGCTCTTTTTCTTGTTGCTGTTATCAGATAATTGTCTGAAAAGGATACAGCCAGCTCAGTTCCCACATCAGATGCCCAGATGCTGTAGAAGGGGTTTGTCAGCTGGACACCTCTGATGACAGAAAACAGTTCATTTACATTTTAGATTTACATCTAGAGTACCAGCATTTTATAATACAGGGCAGAAAAAATAGGAGATTGAGATTATGCATGAAAATAAACAAAAGGAACCAGAAGATTTATTATTACAATATAATGCACACCGGAATCAACCACTTCAATAAAAAACTGTCTGTTGGGGGATTATGAGGGAAATTCTCACCTCTCACACATGTCGAAGATAAAGAGGCAGAAGGAGCCGAAGACGATGGGTCCAACCTGCTTCCAGTAGACTGAGAAACGATTCCTCTCCGTCTGATCCTGAGAGAAACAGACAGTACTGATTTAAAGATGCACCTTATAGTCCTGCAGTATACTGGTTTAGCAGTATAGGCTACTTATACTATATTCATGTCATAGAATAAACAGTTCATTATAAACAAAAATCCTTCTTCATCAAAGCCATTCTGCAGGTAGCATTTCTGTCTTGCACTGCAGTAAAAATGCAATTTCTGTGTTTGTTCGTTTTGTCCGCCCAAGGTCATGAAATGTGCATAAGGAATTTTAAAATGCCATATTGATGATTCAGCGGCATCCATTAAAAGTTTGGAAAAACCTTGGAGGAGCTGATATGTTGATTTGTTACACTGGCAACTCTCTGGAGTGGATCCAGGTATTACTGAGATTGGATATTCTGAGGTCACCCCAGAATACGGATTTGAAATAGAGTTAAGATCAGAGTGTAAACATTTGACAACATGATTGATAAGGCTGAAAAGATGATTAAATGCAGCCTTTAACTATGTGTCTTCCTCTATTCCCTTCAGCGGTAATGGTGACAAAGCCATTCAAACCTGAAAGGCCATGGAAACAATTCAAACACTAGGTCCTCATGTTTAAGAAAAAAGCTGCCTACAATCAAGTTCACTGAAGTCCTCGAGTAATAGAGTCATAGTAAAGACCTGCCAGTTAAGAGTTTGCCGATTAATCCATTCAGCTCGACAGAATCACTTTTGCACAGACAATGGGAGTTTCCAGATGTGCAATGCTGATACAGACTACCCATCTTTTTTTTAAAGTATATTTTTTGGGCTTTTTATTGCCTTTAATTGATAGCACGGTCGAGAGAGAGACAGGAAATGGGGAGGCAGAGAGGGGGAATGACATGCAGGAAAGGGCTGCCCGATGCGGTATTCGAACTGGGGGCCGCCTGCTGTGAGGACCGTAGCCTCAACATGGGGTGGCAACTCTACCAAGTGAGTCAGTTCCCAAATGAGTAATTTCTTTTCAATGAAAAACCACAGAAAAAAGGATAAGTCATTCTTTGAAAAAGGCATATTTTTGGTCTTTTTTTCTACTGAAGGCTCTGGTGGGTTCAGATGAGGGACAATGGTGGCCGGGGACAGGTATAACAGGCACATGATCAGCACTTTTTTGATGGAAAAACACAAAAAATCAATTGCTGAATTACTGGTGGTATGCTTAAAGGCTGTGATGTTTTCCCTGGAGGAATGCAGGACATGCTTTCACACATACCTAAGTGTTTACCCCCACCCACAGAATATCAGGGTCGGGGCCAATCAGCCTTTCTCTGGATGTTGTAACATGACATTCCTCTGTGGTCTCACTTTACTGAATCCGTCACTCTCTTTTACATTGAATGTTAGGGATTAGAACTGCATAGTCTTGTGTATAGAAAAGTGAAAGACAAAGGCTTTTTGATCTGACATAAAGAAAAACTTGTGATCTGGTGCAATATATCAAGCAGGCAGTCTAGGCAAAAATCACACGTACCTGTGATGTGCTGGAAAAAAACTGCACAAGACGTTTCATGTAAACACAATAAAGCCAAATCAAACCCAGCAATGATTTTTTTTAAATTCATGTTAAAATCAAAAGAAACACTGTTTGAGAAATATCTGAGGAAAAAGGAGATCAAGTTCCCATTTTATGGGAAGGTGCAGACAGACAGAAATTGATTTTGACATTTACAGACTGATGAAGCACTGTTTAACGGATGTCATGCACAACTGACTCGAGCGCTACAGTTCAAAGAGCACGAGGTGAGACTGGGTGATTCAAAATCAAGTGCCATAAACGAGTGTACAACGAGACATACACAGGTGATTATGAGAGTGTCTGCCAAGTGGAACCTTGACAACAACTCAAGTTGTATTTTACAACAACTTAGCTTGTTGTCAAAACCAGGTTTAGGAATAGATTATGTAGGGAACAAGTCAATAGACAAGGCAGTTAGCTTGAGGTGGAGATGCAACATCACCGTGGAGACCTTGGTGTGCCGTTTTGACTTAAGTTCAGAAATCCTTCACAGATAAGCAAGCAGAGTTCAGCCCGTCGGCCAACGAGAGAGACAGCCTGCTGAGCAGAATACTCTGATGACCAGAGAGCTGGGGAGAGTCGTCCTGTCTGAGGCAGCCATGGAGATCATGAAATTTAAATAAGTCTGTATGTTTAATAAGAGAAATGGCAGACCATCTCCATGACTGCCCCAATCAGGGACAAATTACAGACGTCAGACAAGAATGACCTGCACGCTTTTTGTTGGATGACAGCCGAGTTCAGTGAAGATTTTGATGGATGGTACACAACTCTGACACAGCTTCACTTGTCCACTGCCCGTGACCCATGTTGAATAGACCTGTATTTCCTAAACAAAAATAACACCAAGATAAGATGGGCAAGGCACCCTCCATTTTTTGACTTTAGATTTTTAACAGTAACTCATTTTGTTTGACAGACCAATGAATCAATACAGGACACAAGTCACAAAGAGTGGAGAAAGAGCCGCAAACAGCACAGAAAAGTAAAGGTTTTACTAAGACTAATGAAAACAGTCTGCCTAGTAAAAAGGCACACCTGATTCATTTGCATCCAAGCATAACTGAGCCCTTCATAGTTCAAACGCACACTGGCATGTTCTCAAATTGTGTTATTGGTTCTCTCCTGCGTTACTCTCAAAGAGTATATTTAAAACCAAACAAATCAATTTTATAAAAAAAAGACAATAAATGACAAGAGTCCAGGGGTTGGGGTAAATACTCTTGAAAGCACGGGATGTAATTTGATTGATTAGGTGAAGATGCATAGCCTGCACTGAGAACAAGAGAGTACATCTGTAAATACTGTATACACACCCCTACCCTGAAAGGGAGCTAGAGTTTATGTCTCTTGGTGTAATTTTTTTTAAGTTTGTAATGTGATGACAAATCAAATACACCTGCAAAATTGACACATGCCATATCCAGAAGCCTTCAATGCTTGGGCAAGTCTTACTGAAAGCTGGTGGTGGTACGCTACACTTTTGATCTTTAATATAAACCTGGCTGAAGGAAGAGGAAAAGACACACAGGCGCTAAAGCATTCCTCTAGGCGAGCAGTCACAGCTGAACACCATTTAGAGTGGCTGTGAAACACCTTTGGTATTAAATGTCTGCAAGTGAGACTGTAGTTAGCAAGCAAGGCTGCAGGTCAGTCAGAAAAAGATGAAACATTTGAACTGTTCCAGGTACAGTACCATGAGGTGCTCCCCACAGAAGATGATCCAGAAGGACAGCAGCATCGAGTAGAAGATGCCCTGCCTGATGTCTCCAAAAAGCAGCATCCAGGTCCAGTTGAAGCCGATAGAAAACCACTCCACTGGGATGTTGATGAATGTCATTGAGATACCCAGAGCGAAGATTACCCTAAAAAAAGGAGCAAAAACAGAGTTAAAAACTACAATACTTCCATCATCATTCTCGTTTTGAATTCAAAAAAGGTGTCAACCACGGCTGTCCTTCGTCCTACTTTAACTGTGGCAGATGAAATTTAAAGCCACTTTTACTGAAAACTTCACCCAAATCTATACTACAGCTTTTACACAGACACAATCAATGTTTCACAGCAGCAATACATCAGCAATGACTGAAGAAGGCTCATTTAGATCCCAAGACATTGATTAAATTATCCATTCAGCTACGAGCACAGTATGTCCCCCCCGATCTATCCAATTGCACATAATTCACCACTGTTCCAAGTAGCCTCAATATTACAGCAAACCTCCCACGACCTTAAGAATCCAGACATTTAGAGAGAAATAAGCTTGAATTAGGAACAATCAGCCTTCAGCAGCAGGTTCCTGCATGCCGCCAGTAGATGAAAGGATGATCGTAAATAGTCAGTTGAGGGCAAAACAGAGCTACACTGTGTGTGAGAAGGGGAGGAGGGGAAAAAGGCACATTGAGTGACCTTAAAATAAAATGTTGGTACGAATGGTACATGCAAAGGCTGCGGTTAACAGAACTTAAGTGAGCAGTGATCTACAGCACGAACCAACAGATACCACATTTGAGAAATATGCAGGGAATGTGTTGATGTGATCACAAGCAACACCGACTGGAGAGCTGAGAACGGCATCTGTATGTGGACGCGTGTGGAAGGAAATGAGGCGGCTCGATATTAAAATGTGCTCAATTGATGTGTTAAAGGTCCTAAATGGACCTTTTTTTCCTTTTCTTTTTTTTCATTGGATGTTATAGCATGCAAACACAGGAAATGCAGAGGTGGGCTAATAGCATTAATTATTTCTGAGTTCCATTTGAATGAGCCAGTTCCTGAGCCTGGGGACTGAGCATGCCAACTCACTGAGACATGTCACTGAACTGAGCCCATGATTAGTGTAATTAATTCCACCTGTGCTCTTACTGCCAGGGCTCTGGTATCTTTCCTTTTGGCGAGCTTGGAATATTTTTTACATTTCACTATTTTGAGTGCAACAAAACAAATACGATGGATGTCGTGTAACAACCAACTTTATGAATTATAACATGATATCTACAGATTGTACATACCATTTTTTTTTTTTTATAAAAAAAAAAAAGTATGTAGGACAATTTTTGGAGGTTACAAGTGTTAATGATTTTGTAAATGTTTTTTTCCCTCTCCATTATATAATGATTTCTTTTCTACTCCTATATTTAATTACTGAACTTTGTTGGTTGTGGTCCTTTTTTCCCCCATTTAGTTTCGCTTTTTATGTTTGTTTGTTTTTTCCTATATTGTAAAAATGCTGAAGGGTAGCTTCATTTGCTCAATATGCTATAAAAGGACAGGCATAAATATAAGCATTATGCTTCTGCCTGTGCCTTTTGAGTCACTACCGTGCTGACAATGTAGTGTTGATAGTTGTTGTATTACGTGATGACTGACTGAATAAAGACTGAAATACTGAAATCAAATTATCTCATTTTCCACACTGAGAAATGCCGCTCACATCTGTCCTCTATGTTTAAAGGAAGTCTGGGGTTCACCGTTCTGACACCTCTGTGGACAAGCATGACAGGAGACTTTGGTAAGGCTTTCACAGCATAAAAAAATCATCCGCTGTCCATAAATAGGGTACGACTCGCACTTCCTGAGAGCCTGCTGGTCATTTGGGAATAAAAGCCTTTGAGTTGGAAAAGATAGAAGGCAGGAGAGAGACACTGGCTGCGTGTAGCTTTGTACATGTGGTGTCTCACTAGCTGGTGTGTGCATGTCCTGAAAGTGTGTGTGTGCGTGCAGCATGTGTCAGTTGAGTGCTAGCTTGCAGATTTTGTAACGTATTTCACGCTTGGCTAGGCCCTTCCTGTGGTGCAGAACGTTGCCTCTTACTGATCCGTCTTCCCAGCACGGCAGGGGGCTAGACAAACACTGGGCTCCGAGCATGGCTTTAACTTTACATAGCACAGACAGAATTCACACCTTCTGCTCCAGGCGGCATTAACTGTATTTGTTGCTTTAACCTCCTAACCTGCACACAAATTCCCAAAATGAACATAAATAGTTATTTTTTAAATATATGTTAAAAAAAAAAAAAAAAATACATGAAGCAGCCCTTCCTGTTCATTTTCTAGTAAATGAGAAACTAAGAGGTAACGTGTAGTTTCACAGATATTTGCTCATACCACATTCCTATCTCTAGGCTCTAGACTTTGTTCCTCCTCTGGCTCTTGATGAACAACGCCGTCTGATCTCAGTGACCTTCACTGCAGAGTTTGCATGACCTACTTGTACATTTCATTCATTGTTAATACCTTCACCTCGTGGATGCACTGAAGCAGAGCCTGAATTAAACTGTCACTGTAGACCTGGCGGTGTGTCTTCAAATAGGCATCATTCATCCAGTGGTGTAGTGGTCCCTGGAGAAGTGGGTATTTTCACCTTTTTTTATATAAGTAGTCAAGAAAAAAAGCCCTGCTTTAGAAACAGACTACTCTATTTAGTTTATGCAAAAAATCCATCATTTCTACTTGCTCACTATTATAAAATGATCATGACTTGATTAGGAGCAGTTTGTAGTTACTACTGGTCACACAAGCAGCCTGAATGAATGTATTTATCATGAGGCAAACATGGCGTTTCAGTTATTCATAGTTTATAGTTACTTAAAATCTGAAGTTGACAATGCATCCTTGTTCATATTTCATCTTAAATAAAACACACAAATCATTCTCTTTGCCAAGGGCAACATTGGTGGGGACACAAAAGTGCTCCGAGGCATCGCTCCTGAAAGTTGATGTTTTTTTGCATTTGCAATCATAGTTTTATGTTATGTAGGGGTAACTAATGAGCAACTAATGAAAGGCAAGAAGGCAACTTAGAAGAGTTCTCAGTTGCTCTGGCTGAAGTCAACTGTGCATCATCATGACTAACACATCCATCATTATTTAACCTCACCTGTGGATTTCCAGCCTCTCCTCCTTCTCTACCTCTTCCTGCCTCTCCTCCTTCTGTTCTAGCCTCTCCTCCTCTACCTCCTCTGGTCTCTCCTTCTCTATCTCCTCCAGCCTCTCTACTGTCTGTCACCTGACAAAAATATGTTGATGCATGACATATGAACAGATATATTAGGGATACAATAGAGCTTGGTGGTAGGCCTACAGTTATTGCCTGAGGAAAAAAGGCTTTTACTTTCACACAGTGTAATTTATTCCCCCAAAATGTATAAAATTAGCCTACATGAGCATCTGGAATCTGAGGTTTTTTTCTAGGCCTTTTCCCGACCAATGTTCTTTATTTTTGTTTTTTAAACAGTTGCTCCCTTTCACACAAAGGATACATGGAAATAATACGCTAGTAGTAAAAATAACTTTTTTTTTTTTAAAGTGTTTGCCATTAAATATTGGTTTTTATTGTTGAGGATACAGTTAGATACCATTTAAAGACCGGGTAAACCAAGAATAAATATGTGTTTTAAGTTTATAATACCACGGGAAAACATTATTAACCACTCTGTCAAATTTGGAGGACTAAAAAAGTCGTTAAGTATATAAAATTCTGCATCAAAGTTGTCAATAAATTAGCAGTTTTCTCTGCTTCCGGACGGTGGGGGTGTGTCGCGATATGGTCGTGCTGCAGGCAAAGAAACCACGCCCCATGGCAGGAGAGCTGGGCTTCACTTGCTGAACATCCCTGATACACACAACCTGTACACGTCGTCATGAAATAAAGACGGGAAAGTGACCTCTAACACACTCCACCACACACCCCAGTCCTCAGCACTGACACAGCTGATAAACCTAAAGGAAATATTTCTTACCTTCACTCTTGGTGTCTAAAACAGTCCCAGCAGCAGCTGCTGCAGCCATCCAGCTGCAACAGGTTATAATCCACCATGCTGCTCCCGTTTACATCTCGTTACCGGTCAGCGTGTTTCATTTATTTGCATTGTGTGAAAAAAATAAATAAAGTTTTTAGCTTTAGCTTCAAGTGTCGTGACAGGAGAAGCAGTAGCAGAGACAGTGAATCATCTCTGGACCTGGTACCGAGTCCAGACCCGGTCCAGACCGCCCGGCGCCCGTGACACACGGCGTCCGAGCTGAGCAGCAGCCGTGTCCCGGTGGGAGGAGACCGGGGTAAACAACACAGTGGAGCCGGGATCAGAACCAGACCAGGGTAAACAACACGGTGGAGCCGGGAGGCTACGGCTGCTACGGCGGCTAAAAGCGTTTTTTTTTTCTTCTTTCACACAATGCAAACGGAGGAAACGGGCAGAACGCGAGTAACGATCAAAACGGGAATAATATCGGTGGATTAATAAACTGTTGGGGCTGGATGATGCTGCTGCTGCCTGTTTTAGACACCAGAGTGAAGGTAAGAAATGGTTTGATCAGCTGTGTGTCCGCTCGGACGTGTGGTGGACTGAGACCACGGCGGAGTTTTTTTTTTTTTTTTTTTTTTTTTTTAACGGTGTTTTCTGTCCGTGATTGTATGGCTGGTCTGGTCTCCCGTGTGTCTGGTTGTGTGCGTGAGTGGAGGCTGTTTGGTCGGACAGTGTGTTAATGAGGGAGACTCTGGTCAAAAGACGGTGTTGTAGCTGCTGCTGCTGCTGCTGCTGCTGCTGCTGCTGCTGCTGCGTGTGTAACGTGAAGGATTCTCGGTGTGTGACCGGGGGAGTCAGCCTCTCTCCTCGCGGTGACTGCTGCTTATCGCGGTGTGAATACGTTAACGTTAGCACTGTAAACTCGTTGAAGGAACAAGACAGTAGTGGTCTCCCCTGTGTGTGAACATGAACTACCGTACGTTTAGTTAGCTGGCTGTTTCAAGTGTTTCAGCTAGACTGAAGAGCAAGTGGGACGGAAAACCTCGGAAGTCAGTTGGCTGAATGTATTTATATGTAGAGCAGAGCAGGGGGCGAGTTTATGTAAGTACGGCCGCTTTACGTAAAGCGGCCTTCGACATAGGCCCGCCCATTCAAAACCTGCACACACAGAACAGTCTCTGAGGCCTAGCTCCTCAAGGAAATTATGAATGGGAAAAATACTTTTTACATGTTTTGAGGGACACATTTAAGGCCTAATTAATATGATAAGAAGACATTTACTTAATTTGGTTTACCCGGTCTTTAAGTAACTTACACTTTCACTTCTAGAAAAGTGTTTTATGTCCATTTTCCTTGTCTTTGACATCCTTATTAGCCTACCAAGCACAGACCCAATGGCAGAGCGCACACACACGCACGCCCACACGCACGCATGCAGACAGACAGACAGAAACACATGTAAATGACACCACTAATCCGTTCAGCTAACGTGACCCAGGCAGAACAGATGCCGAACATGTTGACTACTTCGCGGTTGCAGATTCAAGCACCGTGACCTCCTGTCCCGTCCGACCAACGAGCAGGTAACTTTTACAAGCAGACGGAGTGACAGCGGGGACAGCCAATCACATGCACGTTAGCGAGAAACGGAGATCAATATTCAGGTTAGAGGCGGGACTTCTAGCAGAGACCGGCTGTTAACCCTTTGTGCGCATCAGGGGGGGATTTAGAAGTGGGTATACGCAATCCTGACTGAAAAATAAGTAGGTATACGCCGTATACCGGCGTACCCCCTGGACCTGCATTCATCCTTTATCACCACAGACATGATATACTAGAATTTAATTGTTTATGAATAAGGAGCGTGCTTATTTCACTGCAGTAGTGAGCACCCATGTGATAACTTGTGAGGGAGTGGCCTTACTTCTCCAGAAGCACCGGAGGTCTGCTCATAAGGGTGATACGTCTCCAGTACCAGATCATGATGATGAGGATGCTGGGTGTGAGGAAGGTCTTCATGGCAAACCAAACTTTTGTGAAGCCGCCATTCTGGTGGATGCCCTTTGAGGAGAGAGAACAACATCGATGTCAACTGGTTAGTACTGTGAGGCATTTTATTATAGGCTACTTCCTTAATGTTAATCCACAATGAAAACTTACAACAAGACGAATATCTTTGATTTCTCCAATCCCCACATTGATTTTCTTGCGCTCATTGACAGGCAAGCGGATGTTGAGAAGATAATATTTATGGGCCACGCTTCCGATCTCCATGAAGGGCAGGAGATCACACTCGTAGTAACGTCCCTCATTCTCATAGGTCTGGGGGAAAAAAAGATACACAACACATCACACTGGCTGCTATTTCATGTGTTTTTAATAATATAAAAGCCACAAACTCAAGACTTAAAGCGCAACGTCTGATCGTCTGAGAAACAATCAGCTCAAATTACAGTTTCAAGTCTCCAGTGTTAATAAATGTGCTGAACAAAAGATTATACTTCAATGAAAAACAGTTCAGTTATTTGAAACTATCATTTCTTAAATTGGAAACTGACAAACAGCAGGAGATATACCCGTCTTCACCCATGATACAACTAAAAAATAAACAAACTCAATATAATCGTCATCGCTACTTGTAATAATCATAATGGTAAAGCATCAAAAATGTTCTTTCCCCACCTTCAGAGCAGTAAAATTGCAGTTGAGCTTCCTTTGTTCGAAAGAGTGTGCCATCGCCGTCCACTCACTGACTGTGTCGTCTCTGTAAGCCAGACCCACGTCAACGGTGACCATTGCCCCATCCTCTGAAAACAAGAATAAGTTATGTCATTTACTTTAAAATAAATACACGCAAATTGGTAGTCAACTGAAGAGTTTTCATATTCAAAGTACGTGAATAAATACGTTCAACAAAATCACGGGTGTTGCATCTCATCACTGCACAATCCTGCTGGCTGTTATTATCCCATTGACGGGATAAAATTAAGTCCCGATGACAGGCAGCCTTGGCCTTTTTGACTACGTTGCCAACACTGACATCACATGAGCCCCCGTTACACAGTCTGTTCAAAGCAGGAATGCTGCTCCTTTATTCTGCCTCGCTATCCGGTATTACAGCACAGCTACAAAGGCACAACAGTGATGTCCTTGAATTCTAAGTCTGTAGCAGAGCAGAGCAATACTGATGTCTGTAAAAGGGAGAGCCAGCATGGTGGTGTTGCTGGTTTACGCGTCACATCTCTGAGTGGCAATATGCCGGCTTTTTGTAAACAAGCAAAGAAAGATGGCATAACATTAGATATGCTGTTCGTTTTCTGTTCGTTTTCACATAGAAGCTAGTTTTTCACATGCTTGTGTGTTCAAGAGAGGTACAGAGAGTTAAAAAGGATGAAGGTGGATCTATTGTGTTTAAAAATCACCGAGAACCTGAGCTTCACGGCTGAAGCTTTAATATCCGTTATGGCTCAGTCTGGTGATTAGGGCTGCATTTGTAACTGGAACTGCTTTGGTGGGTTTACTCTAAAACAAACATGTTCATACAAGACCAAATCATTCGAGTATGAAAACGTGGCACAGTCACCTGAAATGAGTCTGAAACAGCCAGATTAACAGGATTATTTCTCTGCATGTAAATATATTCTGATTCCGTGAGTCTGCTCTCCACGGTGGCCCAAATCTAGGTTAGGTTACTTCCTACTTGACAAACTTAAACAAGACCTTGAGCTGGCCTCCGACAGCACAGCTCGGTATATCCAGCAAAAACATCCAAAGCAAAGCTATTAAAACTGCATCTTTAGATCACATTACAAAGCCAAGTGTTCTCTCCTCCAGCCCTCCAGGGTGCCTCTTGTGCCGTTATGAAACAAGCTGGAATGAAGAGAAAGAAACCCAGTGGCCTGTGCTGTGAATAAGGAAGGAGAGAAAAAAAAAACTGTAGAGGCGGAAGAGAGGGAGCCAGATGAGAACTGGCAGCCGACTGTCTCTGTAATGCCCTCCCCTCTGCCATTGGTTGAGCCCGACGCCCTCAAATGTCAGCTCGCTTCATGCAAACATTCCACTTCAGTCCAGCGGCCATCGCCACGGAAACTAAGCCTCCTCAACAGCTGTGTTATTGCTGGACCTCAGCCAACGGGTGCTTGGTGCCGGGGTGGAGTGGAGTAGGTGGAGTGGTTAATAAGGGCGAAGCTCTTCTTTGGGATGAACATTGTTGCACAGATAACGTAGTCAAGGAAGGAGATGGCTTTGTGTTGGTTTGTCACACAGCGGGAGAACAAAAACCTCCCCACCTTAGTCAGGCACAGAGCAAATGTTCTGGTCAGGGTTTAGACAGACCACCAGGCGCCATTTTGTTGACTGTGGAAGGCCTGGCTCCGATGTTTGTGGGTTGACTGTTGCGAAAGTGAATCAGTCCGAAACTTCAGTTTCTCAGCTCATGGAATCAGAAAACATATCTAATCCAGCCAGTAAGCCAGTTTAAAATGGGATATTTAAAAAAGAAGGTAAAAGTTTTAACACAGTACAGTTTCACCATTTTGCCATTTGTTAAATATGCCAGTTAATAGTAGTTTTATGGTCTTGTAATATACTGGTGGTGAATTTAATTTTGTATTTAAAAATTCTGTAAGAAGGGGCGGTGCGTGGCGCAGTGGTTAAGGCGGCCGCCCCATGTAGAGGCTACGGTCCTCAACGCAGGCGTCCCCGGTTCGAAGCCCGCGTCGGGCAGACCTGTCATTCCCCCTCTCTCTGCCTCCCCCTTTTTCCTGTCTATCTCACTATGTGCTATCAAATAAAGGCAAAAACGCCAAAAAAATATATACTAAAAATTCTGTAAGAAGCCTGTTATATTTCAAAATCAAATCAAATCATAAAGAAATGTTGGACGATGAAGGTTCAAGATAAAAATGCAGCCTACACCAGTTCTTTGGTGGTCAGAAGCAGCAGGGCCAGCCATATAAACATCAACCTGACTGATGAAGTTACTAGTGACCATGTCTGCTGAACAATAAGGTTACAAAGCTTTCACAAAGCACCTAGTGATGAATAAAGCAACTTTTTTTGAACAAACCGAAACTAATTTCCAGAAAAGGAGAGAACCAATTATTCTCACAGCACCTCCTAGACTTCAGAAAGATCAACATGAGTTTGCAGCATCTGGCAAAAGGTCCAGGCTGATTCACAAGCTCGTCTGTCTGGCAGCCAGGCAGTAAACAATCCACAGCCCCCTAACAGATTTTCACCAAGGCCAAGAATGTGAGTGAGTAAATGATGCTGATGACTAGGCCACCATTGCTACATGACTGCTTATACAAGCCAGACCAGAACGGCTGTGTCACAATAAGGATTACACCGCTTAAAAAACTTTTGTTATAAATTCATCTTACTTTTCTGTTGATTATTAACTGGACTAAAGCGGATGTGTCATCTCGGTACATCACTGGTCACTCTGAGGATCCCGTCTCAATACAGATACGTTCTAACTTTCTAAGCCTTAAAGCAAAAGATGTAAATGAGAGTCAAAACCTCATTCCCAGGCTCTCTTTGGGATCCAGTCACTTATTAGACTTTCATCCTTTCTAATCCTGTCTTTCAGGATCCCAAGCACCCTGCCAGGATACTGAGCCACGTCTCCTATAAGACACCAGTTATCTCGCTCTCCTCCCCCTCCCCTTCCCCTCACACAGGCACTTCAGCATCAGCATGCTGTAGGACCGTCTATCCGCTGATGCACTTTACAGCACCAAGTAGGGATACGAAATGGGTTGGCGATAAGCTTTTGTGTTCTTTATGACAAAGGAAACGACATACTGCACAGACCTCGGGGCTCCACAAGACAACATTTACCTCAGGAGTTAGAAAGGTGAAGATTCAAGATACATCTGAGGTATAAAATACCATAATATGTGTGGTGTAGCAAAAGAAAACAATTAATGAGGTGTTTGTAATTGAAGTTTATTTATTATCTTAAGATTTATGTGTGTCAGTCTAGTCTCTAGGTTTTGAAATCACCTCATGTATTCTGTAGACTCTAAAACTGGGCAAAAGAATCAGAAAAACAAAGCCTGGTCTTTACACAAATTATAAATTCATCCTGACTATAAAAGAGGGAGAGCAACAAATCACATCATTTTGAAAACTGAATATATTTAACACATATGTATGTAAATCGTTTGATTGTGTCTTGGGATTGGAAAATAGGACACTGCATTGTTTGGAGTCAGTCAACTATGAAACCGGTCCAGATTACCGCTCTCTCCTCTTTATACCTGTCTCAAGGGTGTCTGACAAGCCCATCTACGAAACCCCTACGGGCTTACGCTGCTACAGAGAACAAACAGCAGGACATCCATCATTGTTTGCTGCCTTTCAGTGTCAAGAAATCCAATCTTTTGACAAAGACACACTCCTGTGGATCCCTCAAGCATTCACTATGGTAAACTGAACTAAGAACACAACATCCTACCAGGACGTTGTGTAGGAAAGGTAATACAGAAAGGTAACATTTATTTCTAGTAAAGTTGACTCTGCACTTGCATTGAAGATGTGAGGGATTTGAAGCGAAAACGGCTGTGAATATTTCACAAGCTAGATTGGTCTCATTGAGCCTCTGCACATTTGCCTTCAGGTTGTGAAACTAAGAAAACAGAACAAATACTAACACAACAGTAGTTGTAGAAACCTCTGATACTGAAAATGTTGAGTGACAATTGGCAATTTACAACACAACCAACCAAGTAAATATCACTTGTTAAAGGGATAGTTCAACATTTTGGCAAATTGGCCCATTGCCATAACCCCTATAGTCATAGCAGTAGGTTCGTTACCTTTAATTGTCAGTGCAAGCTGTTTTTAGAACGGTGGACCAGAGCCACGAGCTGCTCAGAGCTACACTATGGAGGCTAATGGTTCTTGGTTTCCCTCATCAAACTCATCAAATACACAATCCAAAAACTACAAAACGCTCTGGTGGACAAGTTGTGACCTGCACATTCACCACGCTATGAGATAATAATGGAACGTTACGAAACGGAGCCGTTTGAGGTAAACGCAGAGTCTGCTTGCTGAAAAACTGCCCCTGAACGCAACGCGCATCAGCAGTTTTGCATGAATTTACCTCTAAAACAACTCTGTCTCGTAACGTTCCGTTATTATCTCATAGCGTGGTGAATGTGCAGGTCACAACTTGTCCACCAGAGTGTTTTGGAGTTGTTGGATTGTGTATTTGATGAGGGAAACCAAGAAATACCGAGAAATAAAGGTAACAAACCTACTGCTATGACTATAGCGATTATGGCAATGGGCCAATTTGCCAAAATGTTGAACTATCCCTTTAATGATTACCTAATTGGCTTTCGGTTGTTTTAAGATTCCTATGCAAGACGTCATGGCCTCTTACAAGCCTGTGCACATTAGGTTACCGTAGTCTTTCTTTCACCTTGAAAGCCAGTAAGCCATGCCCTGGAGGAGAAACACAGGCCACATTGTCTTTACCCACTTTTCTACCCATAAGAAAGCATTGGTTTTCTCACCTATCTGGTTGTAGATCTTAAAGGCAATGTCAAACTGCATGATGACGAGCATAAATTGGAACCAGGGACTCATCTGCTTGTTAGGCAGAGGAATGTGGACAGCAAATACAATGTTGTTGGCCTCAATCTTCTTGGCCATGGCCTCATCAAAGGTTCGGATCCTGTCGCACTGGTCGGGTCCCCAGGGCATGAACCATTTTGTGTCGTCTCTGTGCTTGACTGTGTCCACACACTTGGTGGCCAAGTAGTGGACCGCTGTGGTTGGGCTGGGAGCTGGTGAGACAAATAGAAAGTAGGATTGATATTAGTCCGGATGTCATACTGAAATACTGCAGCAAAGTGTTTCAAGGCCCTGCCAAGTCAAATTTCCTCTCAAACCAATAAATCACAGAAAAGGTTTGAATTTAAAAAAAATCAATAAATAAAACGACACTGTGGATTTAACTGTCCATGGATAATATTCATATCTTGGCAACCATTAGGAATAGTCAACAGGTTGGGTTAGAGCCAAATCCGGTTCAAACACTTTGGCAATTACTTTTAACACTGTTTAGAAAATGCCTGGTAGCAACAAGGTCCTCTCTCCCTCACTGAAATGACGGGGAGGGAAAATTCCCGAAAGCTCTCAGGCACCAATTACACTGTTTACGCATTGAGATTCATGAGCTTGACAAGACTGGTGTTTGTAGTCTCTCTACTCACAGGATTTGAGTAGTGCTTGGGAAAAGATCTATCATTATCATGAGAACACAAAAACATTGGTTGCCTGTTGTAAAAACCGGGGGTCTGACGTGAATTGTGTCATTGAGGGGTTTTAGAGTCCAGCTGTAGCCTCAAGGGAAAAAAAGAGCTGTTGTTCAGGGTAAGCTACTCATAAGGTCAGGAGATGACGTCAGAGAGGCACCCAGACAGGAACCCTTACTTTCTGGTATCAGGTATAACAGGCATTAAGTCAGGTAGAGTAAAAAACCATCCATATTAGGGCAGCATGACATTGCATTTTTCGTCTGCAACATGAAAAAAGCAAAGGAATTTTTTTCAAAGCAGAGAGAAAAGGATTCGGAAATGACAAAGAGAAAATACTATGTAGTCACAGTTAATTAAGTCTCCCTTACATTTTAGGCACGTAAAATGCAATTTCAATGTCCTGTTTCACTGAACACTACAGTAGATTGAAATGAATACATTATGTGCCACTTCACAGGACAAAGCACAAACTGAACTGCAGCACTATGAATCAGAGTCATGGAGAAGCAAAGCAGAGTTGGAACTATTTGTCGATTGTTTCGCACTCTTGAAACTAATGACAATATCGGTTGGTTAAAGTTTCCCCAAAGTTGACATATTGTTCTTCTTGTCAAATATGACGAAGTTCATGAAGTTTGTGTGCTTTGGACTGTTCGCATTTTCAACATGTCACTATAACTCAATGTGATGGGCACATTTTCTAGAGTTTTTCCTTCCAAGATATTTCATAATATTTATCTACCAAACATGCACATTCTCCTGAAAAAGGCTGGTGCTGGGAGCAGATCCCCAGACAAATTCACTGCAAAATCACATCTTACTCCCATACTCATATCAAAGCTCTGTTTATTGGGTCAACAACGTTCCAGTCTATCGACCTTCATCAGGACCAAAAATATTTATCTACAAATAATGACCAAAATATTCAAGGAAAACAACGAACATTAGTTTCAGCACTAATGCAAAAGGAACTGGTACTACAGTTCCTTTATTGGTAACAGTTAAATGCTGTTAACTTGTGCAAGTACGTATAATTGTGAAATAAAAGAAAAACATTTGGAAACCAAGACGCTCTTATGACATCAACTGGAACACAGAAAACCAGTCTTACTAAATCTCTGACGATCAAAAGACGGTGTTGTCTGTGGCAGACTTTGTGTACCCAGAAAAAACGCTGAATCCCACTATAATTCTGTGGAAGAAATGTGCAGATGCTCATTATGTTTCTGAGTTCATCTGTAAAAACAAGCTTGGTTTGCGTCCTAGTGACATACCTAGAAAACCCCCACGAGCTGTGATCACTGTTGAGGGGGATTGTGGGAAGTAGTGAATCATGGAAGAGAGAAAATGCTTGGACTTTCCAGAATCAGCTAATGAAGAAGATTAATGACATGTTTATGTGCTTGAGCATGCAGATGCTGACGAGTACATTTAGAGATTTGATAGTTTGTCATTTTGTTCACTTTCCAAAAAGTATGCAAACTGCAACTACATGAAAACTATAAAAGTCAGCAGCACTTAAAGAAGAAGAACCCCTTAACTTATCTGTCTATCTAATCATATCTGTGTACTCATAGCAGAGAGCTTAAGGGCGGACACCACCAACAGACAGATTACACACCCTTTGGGGTACACAGTCCACAGTTGTAAAACCAAACACTGTCTATTTTCAAGAGGAAGTGTGTAAGCCAAGTTAAAATAAAATAAAAAACACACACACACAGAGTGACAAAGAAGACCCACCAAACTGAATTAAACCCAGTTATCTGGAGCCCCTTGGAGTTCAATTATCTAGTGACCCTGTGAGTCCAGCAGCACACCGGCTCCTCCTGTCGCCATCGCAGTGTGTCCAGAATAATGGCAGTCCCCTCAGCCCACTGACCCCATGCCGTGTCCCCGGGTTTGTCGGGAAACAAGGGGAGAAAAACCCCTTTCTACTCAATTACCTCTGCCGCCCCCGGCCACCGAGCAAGCACAAAGGAATCTGGCTTCATTAAAACCATCTCAGCCAGGAACGAACCGAACAAGCTAATTTATCACCAGCCATGTAGTGAGTGAGAGGGAGGGTGACTGGTGTCTGGGGGATGTGAATGGTTTCCAAATTCAGCCCATAGGAAAGACTGGCATCTTTCACATGTACTCAACTTCTATTAACTGCGAGAGTGAGTGCGTGTGTGTGTGTGTGTGTGTGTGTGTGTGTGTGTGTGTGTGTGTGTGTGTGTGTGTGTGTGTGTGTGTGTGTGAGTGTGTGTGTGTGTAGCTGCTTTGTGCGAATATGAGTGGGTGGATTTGAAGAAACTTGACAGCAACTCCAATACACTCCTCAAGGCAAAATGCAACTTTGACAACTGTGTGTGTGTGTGTGTGTGTGTGTGTGTGTGTGTGTGTGTGTGTGTGTGTGTGTGTGTGTGTGTGTGTGTGTGTGTGTGTGTGTGTGTACCACTGTCTGCCTCAATGCAAATGTGAATCTAGGGGAAAAGAGAGAGAAAAGAGGAGGGAACATGAATGCACTGCCTGCAAGGCGAGAGGGATTTAGGGAGAAGGGGAGACACACAGGGGGAGAGGAGAAGGGAGTGAAAGGAAGGTAGAGATGCTGCCTGGGGCCCCACACAGCAGACAGACATTATATGCAGGGGGAGGGGGGAGGGGGGAGGAGGGAGGAGGGGGAGGTATGAGGGGAGAAGAGAGGACAAGAACATACGAGTTCAGATCAAAGAAGTGTGAACAACACAGAAAAACGGAGGCTGGGTGCATTTCCACGGCACTCCTGTGTTCAAAAAATCCAATAAAAAAAATTAACCCACAAGACAAAAATGGTGTCCCGTGTTATTTTTAGCAGGAAAAGAAAAAAAGCACGGCAGCGGTCGGTCGGTCGTGGCACGCAGGGCAGGCAGCAGCAAACACCTTGATACAAAGCAGTGATTTATCCGAGGTGCACTCACTCCGGCTGCGGTGTCTAAAGTGACTGTTTCTTCAAAGCGCCGCATTGTTTGTGCGAGGCTCGGTCAAAGACACAGCCCAGGTGGGTAAAACACGGCTAAAAAAGTTAGCAGCACACTCACCGTCTTTTGTCTCTGATGAGGACGTTTATGAACGCTGGTATGAAGGCATGCAGCGAGCAAGAGCAAAGTCACAAACTTTGTGCTTTACCCCGTTTGGAGACGTTAACATGCGCGCACAAAGGGCAAGAGTTGGATAACTAATAAATGATAAAAGTGGGGGATATAAAAGAGAGAGAAAGAAAGGGAGAGAGGGAGAGAAAAAAAAAACTTACCAATTAAACCGCCGACCATGAAGGCAAACGCCTGAAACAAAAGCAGAATAACTCCCACTATCACCAACTTTTTGGTGCTCATGTTTTCAATAATAGCCCCCGCCATGGCGAAGCGAAGGTTGGAGCAAAAAAAAAAAAAATACAAATATCACACCGAGCGAGAAACAAACAACAGTGTGTTGGAAAAGGGACGAAAACGCTGCATCCACGGCCAGCAGCAGGAAGACTGGCTGGGCCCCCCTCCACCGCTCTGCTCCTGCCTTTCAACTTAGAGGGAGGAAGAAAAAAAGAAAAAAAAAAAACAGGAATCACATGACCGAACAGCACTCAGCTTTATCCCCGAACAGCCAACACCAGACTGGGAAGAGATCCGTGGAGCGCCGCTGCATTGCAAATAGGGGCTGGTAATGCAGGTTACCGTGTCATTGAATGACTGTAATAGCGCCCCTGTTTGCGGTCACAGGCTGCAGGGCTATTTAAAGGGAAGGTTTACAGGTCCTAACTCATGTTTGGTGAACCAATACCCGTCAACACATTGTGGTTCAAAGTCTATTCTTAATCGGCGTTGGTCTGGCTACGTGTTTGATGAATGTGTCGTCTGCACAATTATACCTAAACTCGAGTAGCCTATTCTGTGATGTTGAGTTTATGGCAACATAGTCCTATTCAAAGGTGCTTTGTAGTAACTTGATTTTTCTTTTTCTTTTTTAAATTAATTAATTCACATCAAGACCTTTAATTAGAGTTGCACAGAGGAACCTGGATAATCTTTCTGAACAGACATTGTTTCCAAAAAATCCTGGAGAAACTAGATCAATCAGAAACACCTAGACATGTCCCAATCCAATAACTGCACTAAAACTTACATTTTACACACAACGGTCTGCTTATTTGGCTGTTTCCTCACTAAAAACCTTGTGTGTTAGCCCTCTATGGCATGACTTTTTATTTTTTGGGGAAAAAAATATTTCACCCCATCTTTTGGGAGCTTGGAGGTCCCTGATAACATATCCATCATAAAATCTGACCCCCCCACCCCCCCGAATCAGATTTGGGTTTGTTGCCTCAGGCCAACATTGTGCTATAAGGGTCCTAAAAGTCCGAGCTTTTTATGTGATTATGATTAGTGTTATACAAGTAAAACTAATAATATATTCATAGAAAACAACTTTATTTTTGACATTTTGTGTGTGTGTGTGTGTGTGTGTGTGAGAGAGAGAGAGTGTGCGCACATACGTGTGTGTGTACCTCTGTAGTGTATGTGTGTGTCTGTGTACATCTGTAGTGTATGTGTGTACCTCTGTAGTGTGTGTGTGTGTACCTCTGTAGTGTGTGTGTGTGTGTGTACCTCTGTAGTGTGTGTGTGTGTGTGTGCATGTGTGACAGTGTGCGCACATACGCGTGTGTGTACACCTCTGTAGTGTGTGTCTACCTCTGTAGTGTGTGTGTGTGTGTCAGTGTGTACCTCTGTTGTGTGTGCACATCTGTAGTGTGTCAGTGTGTACCTCTGTTGTGTGTGCACCTCTGTAGTGTGTCAGTGTGTACCTCTGTTGTGTGTGCACCTCTGTAGTGTGTCAGTGTGTACCTCTCTTGTGTGTGCACCTCTGGAGATATTTTAAAACATTTCCCCCCAAAAAAAGGTTAAAGGGACAGTGTGAGGTCCAGTTATGTGGTTCGTTGCTTGAGGGCAACGCTATGCCATAGAGGGTTAGGATATGTCCCCTGCGGGTTCTTTGCGTCTTTCACTAGGACCAGGACCTTTGGTGGTTTGTGGACTCAAAAACCACGTTCAAGTATGGTGTTCAGGGTAAGCTACTCTTTAGGTCAAGCAAACGTCTACCACATGTTGCACATCCTTTAAAATAACTTAAGGAAAGTATTTTGGACACCTAAGAATGTTTTTCCATTCACTCATATAGTAGCTATAGATTGTAACCTACTTTCCTTCCATTCATGCATAGCTGTATCTGCACAATACACAATGCTCTGTATCTCTCAGTTATACAGAATTTGTCATGCTGGCTGCTGTTTTTTTCTCCACGAAAACGTGTGGCGGCACATCCTGAAGGACGGCGCAGCTGTGAGCTGAGCTTTCATGTCTTCCTCCGACTTAGACAGATGCTGTGAGCTGCAACAAGATCCCATTCTCTCCTCCTGAGAGACAGAGGAGAGAAACCTTCAGCATAAACCTTCTGCTGCTTTGATTCAAATTAAAAATGCTGTTGGCGAATGAGTCCTAGTGCATGTTTAGGATAAACCTAACCACCAGACTCGAAAATGTTCAAATAAAGAAAACATCTTTGAAATCCTGGGTTTTATTTAAAAGCCATACTCAAGAGCATTTCAGGGTCATTAAACAAAGAGAAGACACAACTGACATTTTGTGCACACACCACTGTACGGCTTTTACAATTCACAAGCACATAATATGATTTTTTTTAAATGCAGCATGCAACTTCTTATGAGTGTGCAACATCCCACTACCAATGATAAACACAACACATGTAGACACAGTGCAGCAATAAAGTAAACAGTTTATATCAAACACTAGTTCACTATGGAAAAACAGACTGTCAAGACGGATAGAAAAGGAACAATGGTGTCTGATGAACACAAGTGCACTGCAGTGAAAGAAAGCAGAGAGAAACAGGGAATAAATCCAGTTGTCAAAAATGGCCTCCTTTCTTATTTCCTATTCATGTTAGAGCAACTGTAGGTATTTGCCGAACATGTAAAGATAACAAGCTTTTGGATGTGAACAGACAACAAACCCACTTCTATCAGTTAAGGATAATGTTACAAGAGGAAGTCATTTGTCTCCTGATGGGATGCATCCCAGTTTATGAAGTCTAGTGCACTGCACCGAGACCAAGGCATTGAGGCAGCCATTCAACCTGATGACAGTGATGACATTGGTTTTGGCACTTAGGGATTGGAGGTAAGATAAACAAAGAAGCAACAGGAAGTGCTCGATAGGTAAAAAAAAAAAAAAAAAAAAAAAAAAGTCAGACTGGGGGGAAGAGCCTGGGGTTTTGCATTCAGAAACGGGCACGGATTCTGTCCAATGGATCTGTCTCCCACATCTTAGCATCCCAAGCCTGAAACCAGCCAGTGAAAGTCGGAGGCTCTGCTCCCTGTTTGATGGTGGTGATGGGAAGTCCTTTGCGACCAGATGGGTCTGAGTCCACGTACTCTTTTGCTGTAGGTGGAGAGACAGACACAGGAGACAAAGTGAGAACACATACAGTATCTGACATCATAATTATGCAAAAACAACAGAAGAAATGTTAACACTAATCAACTTTTTGCCCACTAGGTTGTGAGAAAATCTGTGGCATATTACCACCATACAAAACTCCTGATTTCCTGAAATTTATTGACTCTTGCTGCTAAATGCACCACTATTTTCAACAACTATTCATGGCTGGTGTCCGTCTGTTGTTTGTTGCTGGTCAGGTCAGTATTGCTTACTTCAGCTGCAGAGTTGAAGAGTTGAAGAGTTGATGGGAATGGTGAGAAGGAGTCATATAGGCAAAAACCAAAACATTAGGCCCCAAAAGGTTAAAAAGCTCAGAGGGGGACTGCACAGTCATGTGAGAGCTCTCTGCTTTGACAGTTCCCCCCAGTGAAACCAAAACATTAACATCTCCCTCTGGTGGCTGGTTTCAGTTTAGGCCATGAGCCTTGGACACCTCCATGTTGGTGAGGACATGGGCAAAAACTGATTTAAGTCCACATCAAATACATTTTTTCCCAAAGATGGCCTTCGTTGTTTTGGATACTTCATATCATGCTGCTGTATGTTCAAGTGTTAATCTTTCTCAATTTTTCTTTTCAAAGTTTGGTTTTTACTTGATCTTATAATAAGGGACACCATGACTGAGTCAAATACGCGTTTGGGCCGGACTGTAATACTGCGGCTCCACCTCCAAATCTCTTCTGCACAAGTGACATCACCAGCACAACATGGCAGCACTTGTATCAGAGATGTTTCACCTTCACTTTTGTACAGCAGGAGGAAGTGGAGATGTGCTGTCCATCTTTATACACAATCATTGGTTTACCTTTCTTATTTAAGTTTTTTTTTTCCTCCATTGTTAATATGAAAATATTGATTAATGCAGCTTTGAAATGTCATAGCCGAATATTCACTCACTGAAAACCTAACATATTAATACAGCCCTACAAATTGACTTCAGAGCAGGGAACTATGTTTAACACAAAGCATCATAAAAAATATTTAATGTCTTCCATACATACAGTCATAATATGCACAGTGAGCCTAGAAGACCTAGATATGATGCTTTATTTCCTTTATGTTGCTCATTAATAGAGAACTGTGTACTTGACTCTGTGTGATTAACATCATCAAGGTGTCAAAACCTGAGGTGGCCACCTGGAATAATGTGTCAATTGTAATTACTGTATCATAATTCAAGATGGCAAACTGTCCTGAAAGCTTAGTTTAGAACTACTCCTTTACTTGTATTTAGACATCAGTCCCACAGTAGCATCCTGAATAGTAGCTTACCACACTAAAATCTGATTTGAATAAACCTGCAATTAACATTTTCGCCACACATTTTTTAAATACATATAAAAATCCAGTCTGTATTCATATTACATCCTATTTACAAAAATCCTTTCGTATTGTTATTAAAGACTGTGGTACTACTATATCTTAATGTAGTACCAATAATGACAGTAGAGTAGCAAATAGCAACGTTTAACCCTGATTCTAAATAAATACAATTTTTATTGTGAATTGAATTTGTGTAATGCTTTGGACCTACAATACTCGAATACTCACACTAACCTAATTCTAATACTAATATACAAAATGTTTCCTGTTATATGAATCAGTAATATTTGGCTAGTCAGAAATAATCTGAAGCGAGAGATAATATAATCTGAGTGACACATTTCTTCCTTAAGTGCAACTAACCTATTTTGGGAGCTCCCGTCCTCTCCTCTGCGTTGGCCTCGTTGCCGACCCAAAGGAAGATCTACAGGGAGGAGAGACAATACCCACAGTCATTAACACGTTCGACATCTACAAAGGCTGTTATGAGCAGCTCATAAAAATCAAAACCGGGAACTCATCTTACCTGGTCCCAGGTATCCAGGATCATGACATCGTCAGTGGCCAGATCGGACTGTGTGAAGTCTCCTGGTACTTCTTCAACCTGAGAGAGCACAGAAGAAACCTTTGTGGGTGTTTGAATGTCACTATTTGTATTGCACAGTATTAAATGACTGTACATGTAAACCCCGGTGATCATTTCACTGTGTGACCTACAATGAGTCTTCCAGTTTTGTTGGAGCAGCCGAACAGACGTGGGGGTTTGATCATGTTCTGCAGACTCTTGGACGTCTGGTATTCCTTCTTGCCACCAAGAGCAGACCAGAATTCAGCTGGGAGGGAACAAAAACAACAGCAATCAGCTCCAAGTAATTTGCCCCATATTTGGTGTTTTGTTTCAAGAGGAAGTAAATCACATCCTCTTTGGGCCAATCAGCAACAATTTGCATCATCTTTTCAAGTCTGAGCTAAACCAGACCAGAAATGTACCAGTTATATCTGATCAGCCCAGTCATTGTAACTGGTTGGAAGAGCTAGAGCAGCACGGCAAGACACAACATGTAGCGACATGACAGGACTGTGTAGCAGTAATGGCTGACAGTCTGTACTATTTAAACAACAAAACAAAGCTGAACAGTTTTTCATGCTCAAAATCATGTCACAATTAGATCCAGTGATTTCATAGAGCTAATTTACATAACTGGCTTCAAAATGCTGCACACCCTTAAAGGAGACATATTATGCCCCTTTCCCACAAATTAAAATAGTTCCCAGGTGTCTTAAAGACATGTCTGTGACATGCTTCGGTCAAAATATGCCAAGGATCAAACATCACAGCTCTCTTTTCATCCTCTTTAAAACAGCCTTGTTCAGAACGGCTGGTTTCAGTGCCTATCCCTTTAAATGCAAATGAACCACTGTTTGCCCCGCCCCGCCCCGCCCCTTCTACAGGTCCCAGGTAGGGGTGGTATTATGCAAATTCGAAAACTAATGACATCATTGTCAGACAACTGAGGGAACAACTCATAAAACCACATGGATTTTAACTTAGGGGGGCTTATTACAGTTTTTTTAGTTGTCAGTTCTCACATTTTGAGGGCCAGAAGGCAAGACAAACACCCAAATATATATTAAAGAGCCTTCAAAAAGTGTTATTTCCGTAATATGGCTAATGAGGATAATGCTCACTCATATACATATACTGTATGTAGGTGTTGCATACTCCCCTCACAATAAAGTTCATCTGAGACTCGTTTCATTGGTGCACGTGTATGGAGTTACAATCTTGCTAAGATAATAATTTGTCCTTTCTGTTGTTGTGTATTGGACACCCACCTGGCTCCTTGCCCTCTGACACATTGGTGGGACTTCCACCCAGGAAGCCCACCACATGTTTGGCTGCCTCCATTTCCTCATCACTGGCCCCCACCCCCCGCCACACAAACACAGCGCTTGGGGTTTTCAGCACGAACGTATCATTGGTGTTCAGATTGGACGCGGTGGCCTCGGCCTGAGGAAACACATGCAGGATTGGTGAGAAATGGGCGACAATAAGACATTTCTACATGAAGAACTCGGAGGGGGGAGTGTACAGTAGGTGCAGCTCACCTCGACAGCCCGGGTAGCACGGGAAGTGCTCTGTCGGATGTGGAAGAGGCGAGTGCTGCCGGCCTGAGACTGTCCACCTTTGCGTGACGTTCCTCCGCTGTGGATGATCATGGGTTTGCCCTGGAACAGGCTCATCAGATGTGGAGGCTCCTGACCCTGAGTCACTCTCACCTGTGGACAAAGTCATTAAGAAACGTCACCACTAGTCTACTTAAATGTTTTACACAACTACATAAAATGATAAGATCAGATAATCAGACTATTGCTGAATGTCTCTGTACATTTTAGAAAACTCCTGCCAATTGCCTACAATTAATTTCTTTATGATCTATTAGCATACCTACATCTGCTTTACAGCTCATCTTTATGACATTAATGCAGTTTAATGTATCAAAAATGTTGAACTTTGACCCAAACAACTCTATTATGGCCACAAAGATTGGGATGTCATCTTGTGCAGGGAGTGTTGCAGTTTGAGTTGAGTTGAACAACAAAAATTACAGCAGCACTGCCCTCTGCTGGTCATCCAGGGTTGTTTGTTTTTCACAGCAAAGAAGTGAAGTTACTTCTCAGATCTTTGGTTGTGATCAGTTGTACAAGATTATCCATAACAAGAGATTTGTGAGGATGGACCTTCATCACCACTTCACCACTGAATATCATATGTTGTAATGTAATATTCAGATTAGTTCTCAGTTTTGATACTTAAGCTGCAACTTCCAAAATCCCCTACACAAATTTAGAGAACTCACCGTTGTATATTAAAATCTGCTTCCAGGAAGAGAAACTCCTAGAATAACTGAGTAATTGTTCCCGCTGACACTAGATGATCTAATCATCTCATCATATTCAAACCAAGATGGGACTGAATGGACTTGTTTTAATAATAAAAAGGTAAAGCAGCGTGCTGTCACGTAGAGCTAACCTGAACTGGGGATCCTCCCATTGAGTCATCCAGCTTCACAGTGAGGAATGCTGAAGCTGCCAGTTCATCCTGTGTGCACTTCAGCCCCTGCCTGACACACACACACACACAGTCCGGGTTATTTTCCTGGAAAAGTGTTTTTCACTGGTGTAGACTGGGTGTGGTGGGGTTATGTGTGAACACACTCTCATGCTGTTCATGTTTGTGGAAATGTTTTCTTTCGACCCACCAGGTGTATATGATGTGCTGCTCCCGCCCTCCCTGTCTGTAGCTGTAGAGGATGAGGTAACAGTCTCCGCCATAGAAGTGACCGTAGGAGGAAGGATCCACAGCCACCTTTTCACCATTCTCCACTCTCCAGATCTGAAAGCGAGACGACTACATCCATTTTACACAACAAACCACCACCACATTAAGCTGCCTTTGTCATGAGTCCTCCCCGCTTGTTTTGAACATACACGTACCTGGACTTTGCCTTTGCCATCGTCCACCATGCCGTGCTGAGCTGCCATGACTTTGTTGGAGTGCAGGGTGGAGGCATCGAACGGCACCTGTTCCACTTTGGCGATCCGGCCGATGGCGTAGGCCTTGCTGGGGCCCGTCGTCTCGTCCCTGTCCCGCCAGTCACTGAAGAACTGCTTAAACAGAGTCGTCTCCGCTCCTGCAGGGAGAACCTGGAGCTGCAAGAGGAACAGGAGTTTCAGCTTGATGGACTTTTTCCCAAGTGTGTGTATTTTTTGTCACAATATTTGAGTTAGTAAGTACACATCAGCTTTACCTGTGTCTTATTGGAGTATCCTTTGTCTTTGATGAACTTCTGACCCGCTGCCATGGCTGCCTTTCGCTCTGACATGTTGGCCTTGGGGCCTGGTTCAAGCCAAACGAGGAGGATATGATGAGAAATACAACATAACATGATTTGACTTGAGAGAGATACTATATCATATACTACCTTATACAGTACATATTAAATATTAAAAGGCATTTGTCTGGGCAGGTTTATACCGGCATTATTAACTACACAGGCTCCATCTCCTCCGGGAGGCTCAAAAACTTATCAGACTAGTCTCAACACAGACAATAATTACTGTAGAGTTGGGCGTACCAGCTAATGATTACCAGTAAATTGTGTATAAGCTAATACAACAGTATTCAGCCAGAATTTTAAAATATCAGACCGAATTGGGGACAGAACAGCTGTTTTCCTTGTATTTAGCTTGGAGGTACAGCTAGTTGTGGACACACATTTTCCACATAAATTCTTCCTAATTTGTGGAAGGAAAAAATAGCTGTAAGGACACGGGGAGAAAACTAACAGCTTGTGTTCTGAGTTCGTTTGACGCCATTTTCTGGCGTGTTAACTGAGTCTATGATTCTGTCGGCACCTTTCCATACAAAGATGTTCCTGTCCACCCCGTTGTCCAGGATGTAACACTCCTCAGGAGACAACATGGCCTGCTTGAAGGGACTGGATGGAGCCACAGACGACACCGTCATTGAGCCAGATGCATCAGAGATCTACAAATCAGAGGAACATCATCAGCCGCCAGCTCGGCTTACTTTTAATTTTCTACAGTAAATGCATTTGGGATGTAAAGGTACAGACTGAAATCACATGAGATACACATAAGACTCATAGTGTGTAAAAACATAGTGTTTTGTTTGTTTGTTTGTAACTGAACTCCAGGGTATAGATGCAGTCTTTGAAAATAATTCTCAGTGTTTCATAAATTGTCTCGTAATTCAAATCTATGAGCATGTTCAGAACTCATTAAACCTTTGTGTTGGCTCTATTAGAGTTTGGTTTTACAGAACTACAAGAATGCAGAACTATCTCTATTTGAATTACAAATGCAGCACTTGTGTTACTCACCATGTAGAGGGCACCCTTCTTCCTGTTGGAGGTGTCCACCCTGTCGTCATCAGGAGTGCTGGGGGCAATGGTGGTTTTGGGCCCCAGAGCCTACACAACAGCCACAACAGAGGAGTTAACTATTGTGTTCATCTTTTTCTCATAAATATTACCTGTGCTACAAATTATAAAGATGTGTCTTTTGTCACTGATAAAGGGGAAAGCCTTAGCTGTGATTTGTTCTGATGACTGTATTGTAGAGCTTTTATCTGATTATAAATGAATCCAAAGCACCCTCCCTTCCTCTCACTCTTCATTAGGCCTCCTCTCTGCAGTTCACCCCCCTCTGTCATTGTAAAGAACGTGTTTACAATGCAGCCTCAGTTGGCACAGAGTTGGCACATGTACAGCGCCTTACAAAGGACACAATTGTGACCACTCGTTCCCACGCTGACCAACTCACTGGCCATGAAATGCATCAATGACACTTATAGATTCGACCACCTCAGGGGTGTAAAACGCACTGGGTTAAGGGCTTGTGAGTGTGTGTGCGTGTGTGTGTGTGTGTGTGTGTGTGTGTGTGTGTGTGTGTGTGTGTGTGTGTGTGTGTGTGTGTGTGTGTGTGTGTGTGTGTGTGTGTGTGTGTGTGTGTGTGTGTGTGTGTGTGTGTGTGTGTGTGTGTGTGTGATTGTGTGTTACCTCTGTGATTGCTGCTGGCTCCTCCCCCTCCTCCACCATGTGCAGTTTGGCTCTGCCGTTCCTCTCATTGTCTCTGATGTCGATGGCGACCCCGGAGGCCTTCAGCCTCTCGAAACGGTTACACTCACTGCCACACCACTGATAGACGTCCTGCAGGGAGAGGGAAAGAGATGGTCCAGTGCTTTAGTCCTGGAGGATTTGGTGACAACTGTGGTTGTTGGTGGTGGTACAGCAACTACTGTCTAACACTTCAAATCCCAGAATTCAATTCAATTCCAAACTGCCATGTCAGAAATGTTGCAAAAAAAATTACAGCGCAGCCAAACAATCAAATGAGCAACCATCAGGTTAAAATCACAAAGTGTAATGCTGGAATACATGATACTTCACTCACAGCGAATCCCTCATGTGTATGCAAATTAAAAGTATGTCATATATATATGACGATTCGATTCTGCTACGATTTTTTGGATGCCGATTCGATTTAAATTGCGATTCTACGATATTGCCGATTTTCGCGATTTTTAGTCTGCATTTTTAACACCCGTGAAACAGTTGAATGATTATGATTGTCTACAGACTATTCCAGGAACCATCACCTGTAAGTCAGTTTTTAAGATTTATTCAGCAGCAATATCTCTTTTCCAATGCCTGGACTGCATAAAAGAGGCAAAAATAGTATAGAAAAAACAGGCTATTTCTATACAGAGTATAGAAAAAACAGGCTTCTGAAACCTTTCTGACTAAATGAGGTAAACTGCTACATTTTAACATTTATCTGCACACACAAATACTGTAGGAGCCTATAAATTAACATACTCCATTATAAAGTGAACTTAAACCCTTTTTAAAACCTGGACTCTCTGTATGTAAAAAAGGCAAACAAATGCACATTGCACAATATAAAAAAATAAATAATAATAATAATAATAATAATAATTTAAAAAAAAAAAAATTGAAAAGAATAATTGATTTAAAAATCGTCCCAAAAAATATTGCCATACTTATGTGAATCGATTTTTTCTCCCACCCCTTTGTTAATGTGGAAAAGTGAGTTTGACAGAAGCAAACACCCAGCCACAAACTATGTATTTAACAGATCTCACCTTCCCCAGGTCGATGATGAAGCAGTCGCCCTTGTTGAAGCTGCTCCAGGCCAGATCCACTTCTGTCGCCCTGATGGCTCTCCGGCCCTTGACATGCAGTAGGCGCCTGACGTTCATGTCATTGGTCACCACATGCTGAAAACCTGAGGCCACACCCCCTTTCTGTGACAAAGAAAAACAATTCAGGTCATGCAGACTTTCCGGCTTCATTCACAGTGTGTATGAGGATAGTTCAGGGAGGAAATGTAACAGCATGTGCCACTGTTTCGGCTCACAAATGCAGGTTTAAGGCAGGATGTATGGAGTCAGATGATGTCATGAGACACAGCGTTTGCAGCATGGTGAGGGTGAAATGAGTTTTACACAAAACCGTAAAACTTCAAAGGACAAAAGGCTCTATACTAGTGCCAAATAATGAGATTAGCTGACAGTAAATCACAGCCATGGAACCAATAAACCTTATCAAATGGATGAAATGAAACTAACATGATGCCTGCTTCTGGACAGAAGAAGGATCATGTACCTGGGAGGCTGGATTGTCTCGTAATGTGCCGTCCTTGGTGAAGCCATTAAACAAAACAGGTATTTACAAGAAATGCAAATTAAATCTGCAAGAGAGCAACAGACACACTCTCTGCTAGACAAAAGCTAGACATGTTTGGCGAGTGTTCAACAAGTAGAAAATAAAGCAAATGTCATGAGAACAAAAACCAAGAGGGGGCTTCCTATTTCTTAAAATGGCCTTTGAGGGTTTTACATTTACCCACAAAAGCAGAGTCTTGTTTGCATAGTGACTATACAGACCTCAATGGAAACCACATTCATGTTTTTTGTTTTTTCCCTCAAGAAAGAAACAGTAAAATTTTCCATGGCAACAATGCCGGCACTGTTTATTCTAATGGAAGTATTGTTTCCCAAAAGTGGAGTTACCAAAACTATGAAGAGATAATGAGGTTTAGTTCTGTTCCTCACTGTTTTTCAGATTTTCTGAAGCGTGTGCGTGTGGACTGGCTTTCTGCACATGTGCACTGCAGAGTTTCCATCCTCAACTCTCCAAAAGTAGTAAACAAGTCTCTGGGTTAATTACCCCTAACTAAAGCCAGGAGGGGGTTTGGATGGTATTCATGGAAATGAGAAACAGACGCCTGGTAAAAGTGGCCTCGCTTGTGTCTTTTCAAACGTCTTCCTTTTGCACAGCCCGGTTGACTTGGTTACGGTCTAAGCCAGTGAGCCAGACACACCCTTGGATGTAAATAGCAAAAGGGGGAATGTTGTGTCTTCTCTCTGAACTTCAGACTCATCAGCTTAACTGCATGTCGAAGTTCACGGGACTCTGACAATAATTAAACCCTGTTGATATATTTAGGTCAAAGAAACTTCTGAAACAGATTCTTCTCCCTTTTCTATGTTTTTAGACATCACAAATTGAATCACTGTAAATGCTGAAAGAAATGCGTCACTCCTTATCCATGCAGTCATTATCTAATATGATCTGTTCGTTCAAAAAGCGATTTTCCTTTGGAGACACAATACTGCGAGTGTTTCAAAACCAGACCAGGAGTCTACAGTCTGTTGCCAGTGGCTTTGTGTGGTTGCAATTAGGCACAGCAGTAAATGTTACCGTCAGCACTGCTATGCTAACATGTGCACCACGACGGTGCCAACATGCTCATGTTTAGCAGGCATAACGTTAAAGCTGTACAGAAAAGAAAATTGAATTTGAGCCCACTGTGGGTCCTAACATTAGTGTAATAACTCATCTATCAGACGATGTAGCCCAAACTTTGTGCAAAATTCTATTTTTGATTAAATCCGGGATGAAAGTGTGGAATTTTTTTTTTGCAGTGGATAATGCAGGCACACGAATTATACGTCAGCCTGCACACGATTCATCAGCCACTGATATTGGATCCGTCATCCGTCAATCAAACGTCTGAGACAACACACACACACCGAGCTCGGTCTAGCCCCAAGCTTTGAATATCCCACCCCCGCTCGATAACGACCAATCAAATTCGTTTTCCTTACTCGGGTAAACTCGTGCGGCAACTCGTGACAACTAGGTGCGACAAACAGGACAAACGGCCATTTCTGTACACCTTTAACCTTGCTCATTATCTAAGTTTAGCGTGTTAGAATGCTAATATTAGCTCATTAGCACTATACACTTTTTTTTTAGTTGTTGTTTTCTTATTGTCTACATCAGAATCAACCTGCAACCCCCCTGATTTATCTTGTGACCCCTTGTGGGGGGCAACCCTAATGTTGAGAATATCATTGATAGTGACACCATTAATGCAAAGTTGCTCACCTGATACTTGATGCCTGACTTGAAGTACCCCAGGAAGGTGTTGGATTCGTGGTTCTGCACCTCCCTGAACTGCACCGGCCCACCACCCAGGAAGTCATCCAGCTGTGTGGCAAAGATGGCCGCTGATCCACTTTCATCCTGTGAACACTCGTCCCCTGCAGAGATGAGATTATCTGCGCTCAAGTAGCTTGTTTCTGTCAAGTCCTTTAAGTGCTTCACATCGATGTTTGATCAAGTTTCACACAAACACATTAAGTCTCTTTACATTAATGGAGAAAACGGCAGCACTTTAGATTCTGCTGTGACCCTAAGAGACCTCTGAGTCGGGAGCGGAGCCTTTGAATCGGATCAAACCACATCTACAGAGGATCTTTGAATCCTGCTATTACTGTCAGAAGGCACACAGCGTGGATTAAACTATGCCATAACTTTACATGACTAACGTGGATCTCAGACAGAGGGATTAATTATTCTTGCATGTTATTTCTAGTCTAACTTCTTCCAGATGGCAGCAGTGGGAGCAAAGAACTAAAAGCCTGCGTGTGTGCATGTGAGTGTGTGTGTGTGTGTGTGTGTGTTCTGGCACAGGAAAACGCTGGCAGGGAAGAGCACAAACATGCAGGGACCAGTGCCTGTTAGTTGTGGCCTACAGAGGTATTCCATGTGTGAGTCATGCCGCGGTTTAGTTTAGGCCTCTGATTTAGTTATGTAACTGAAAATTTACAGGGCATGAGAAAAGGATTTTGCCTTCAGTTTATTTTAAGTACTCAAAGTTAAATGTCTGTGCGCTCTGTTCATGCCTGGACTAAGGGACACGTGAGGAGAGGAATTTCGCAAACTGGTGTGACTTTTAGAAAAAAAATTCTGCGACTCATTCATTGGAGGATGTTTAAGCTCTGAGATCAGATGCATCATCTGATCTCCTGTTACTTCAAAGACCACAGGAAGTTTCACTTCTCTAGTCTTGGTGTGTCTGTGTGGGTCTAAGTATTAAAGCGCATGTGCTGTATGCATACCAGCTTTAGAGGAGATAATTGTTCACCACTTCAGCAGCCAATAGTTTATAAGCACATAAAAATAGGAATTTCCTTTGGTGAGCTCACATATAACATAAACTAAACATTAACATCACAAAACTGTAACACATAACATAAGAGAAAAACTGATGAAACCACACAAGGACAAGTGTCAAGCAATAACCCCCTCCATAAAAAACCTGGGGGGAAAACAACAATAGAATTGGGGAATATCCTGCAGTTAAATCGCTTCCGCTCCCAAATGTGTTGTTCATGATTTCTCAAAAACAAAATGTAAGACCTGTTCCTGTTTTGAAAACTGCGATGAAAACATACATTTCATCAGGTAAGACAAGCCTACGCCCTAAACAAGTCAAAAGTGCCTCGTCGTGTCTTACCGAGCCACATGTGAATGTTGTATGAAGGTGCTGAGGTGCTGAAGAGCAGCAGGTAGGCGTCCCCGGAGTAAAAGCTGCCGTGCAGGGTCTTGGGAACCGGCTTCAGGTCCATGTTCTCGATACGCCACACCTGCAGCCCCGGCGTCTTCCCTGCACCCACAAACTCCTTATGGGAAACCATGATGGCTCTGAAAGAGAGAGAGAGAGGAGATGACAGGTCAGAAATATGGAGATGCTTCTAAACACTAGGGGGTCACAGGACACACAACATGAAACCACAGGGAGCGGTTTTAATGTCGTAATGCTTAACCCAAGCGAAACATACGAAGGAGGAAGCTGTTTTGCAGCACGAATATTGGGTCATGTCATCTGTGGGTACCTGAGAAGCAGGTGCTTGAATAGTTGTGGTCAAGAGCTGAGAGAAACTAAATTGTTGTTAATAATAGCTGTCATCTTGACATGAGGCAAACATGTTTACTGCTTACCATATAAGGTGCTAAACAGACAAACTCGTTTTCAAACTTCCAGTAACTCACTGCTGCTGTCACATCTGTTGATTATTACTACGCATGAACCACTGTGCTGACTTCAATACATTAATTATATGCTGACTTTGAAGTTTTCACATAATCTGGGGGAGTAAATTATAGGTTAATGGTAAAGTACATCTGCTGCTTTGGCTAGTAAAACCCCATTGTATCATCTCAAAAGTCAAAACCAGGGTTGATTTTTATGAAAAATTTGGAGATGCTTTCATTTTTAAATAGCGTTGACCCTTGACCTCTTGAATCAGCACACCAAAGTCCATAAAAATGTATAAATTGTCACATAGATGTCAAAAAAAATAGTAAACATGTGTAATAAGTGAATTGCATAAAGTGTGTTTTTCACAAGTGAAACCAGACCGCAGAGGGAACTTTGCACCATTATCAGTTGTTATTTAGTCATAACTTGATACCTGTGCCAACTTTATCACCTTACAGTTAGGTATCAACATGGGGCAACATGCATGATCCAACTCTCACCTAACTAATAAATATGTATAGCTCCCATGAAGTGAAAATAAAGTTTGAGTACTGTACATGAGGGGTGTGTTCTAATTAACAAATCGAATGTAAAAACTACTCTGCAGTAAAAACTCTTTGGTCTCACAAGACCTTACATCCAGAGCTACAGGAAGTTTGCTCAAGAAAACGTCTTCACATCATGATGAGAGAGGTCTGCCAGATTATACAGATTACTGTTTCCCCCGCTTACACAAGAGCCAGATTAGGCGGCGGCGGCGGCAGCAGCAGGATTATTGCTGCAGTGAGGCTGACGTCGACCGTGCTCACAGAACGTCTACTTCCTCACTACCGTAATACAACCAGAGCTTCAAGAGCACTGTTCTGTATACTTTACCCTGTGATCCACTTTAACTGCACCCTGCACCTGCTTATTTGTGCAAGGTGTATTATCTAAAGGTGGATGTTGAAGAGTTAGATTATACCCGATACACCATGCAGAGATAAAACAAACAGTCACACATCATCACCACCGCCTGACAGAATATTATTATTATTATTACAGTGGAGTTTGTTCAGACAGGAGTTAAATGTAGCTCATGTTTCAGTGCAGTGAGAAGAAAACACCCAGTGGACTTCCTGTAACAGGCTGATCAATAAATGCTGCATCACAGGCAAGTGCTGCAGACCACTTCTTCCTCTGGACAGTAAGTGTCTGGAAGCAGCTGCACCGGTAATAACACTGACATGAGCATAATACTGCAGGTCTGTGGGGATCAGTGCAGACAAGAGAAGAGATGTCTGCTGGGAAGAGCATCTCTAATGAAGAGACTGCATGTAATCTGCTGTTGCTGCTGGAGATTTCCTCTGTTTATTTAATCTGAGAGGTGAGTCTGTCTATGATTTTTTTTTTTTTTTTTTAAAGCAGAGCAGATTCCAGGATCCATTCATAGTTGTTTTTTTTCCCCCATTAGTACTATTACCCACTGCCAACTCTCCAGGCAGGCTTTTTTTTGTATTACATAACCTCCAAACTCCAACTTTACAACTTCCCACATTTCTAACTAGTTTTTACGCTTCACCCACAGACGAGAATATCGTTTTTCACTAAATATAATAAACAATGCATGCAGTCTGTTCCCATAATAAACCTAAACGTCCAGCCCTGGTACTTCCCGTCCATTCATTGGCTGCGGAGAAGCTCAGTCAGCGACTCAGAAAAAGAAAAGCGAAATGAACCGAGACTCTGCACATCTGGAAATGAAATCACTCACAACTTTTACAATCAAAGTCCCAACTACACATCGGCAACAACACTTAGCCTCGATGTAAAGAAATCCTGCACGCTTTTAAGAAGAAAAAAAAAAAAGCTGCCACAGATATTAAAAGCCCGGAAAGTCACAAAAAGGTGGATGCATGTTGACTTGTTGAACTCACAGTTGGCGAGAGGAAACACGCAGGAGAAGAGACGGAGACGGAGTGGAGCAGAACCGCTGGTGGAGGCTGTGGAGGTGGGAGTGAACGGACCGTGGAGAGTTTTGTATGTTTTAATGTGTAGATGAGAAGGAGGGGGAGGAGGAGGAGGGAGTGTTCAGCCTGCACGGCTCTGAGGAGGAGGAGGAGGAGGAGAAGTGAGAGGAGCCACTGATTGGTGGACACGGGCCGCAAAAGATGTAGATGCTACACAGCGCTCGAGTTGAGCTCAGGGACACAAAACGGTTTCTCTTTCCCACTGTTGTCAGAACGCCACTCCACCAGCCTTTTTTATTTGCAGTGCAGATTATGAAGTGTTCAAAGTGGGAGGGACAAAGTTGATCAAGTCAGGGTTGCAGTTTAATCAACAGCTGGTCTGTTTGACTTTGGCTTGAAGGAAAAGTGAGACAGACTGAAAAGTAACAGCGAGGAAAAGGTGTCTCCCTTCCTTTAATTTCCTGGAATGCAGCAAAAACAGGATTTAGGCTAAATGGAAAGGGAGAGTCAACACGGAAAGTGAGTCAGTTTTTAAGAGATTTAAAAAAAAAAAAAACCTCCAGCTTCAAAAACTAGGAGTGCAGACATTACACACCACGAATAATCATTAAATAGAGGATGCAAAATATTGACATAGCCTGCTGAGACTACCTCATTACACACACACATACTGTATTTACTCCAGCTCTGCTCTTTGTACACACTGGATCCCAGTTGAACCAGAAGTCGAGCACCTGTAGCCCTGCAGCCTTTACCATACTCCCTCTGTCAGTGTTTGTGTACACAGACAAATCCCCCACCTCTGTGGCGATGAATGGATGTTATCCAACCATTTACAGTACTGTATGTCGCACACAAAGACCGTCATCTTCTGTATAACTTATGTATAACAATCAAACCACACGCAGACCAGAGCTTCAAAACAAAGCCTGATGCTGCAATAGGTCTTTAATTGGACCTGGGTTAAAAATTGTTTGACTGTGAGTGAATTTAGTCAGCTGTTGTTCACAGATGACTCACGTCTTCTGTCTTAAAAAGCTCTTCTTCTGTGACTTGGTGTGAGAAGAATTTGTGAACTTCTCACCAAATGTTGCACACTTCTGCTTTTATCTGATGGGTGCAACTACATGACAGAGTTGCTATTTAAAAACAAAAAAACAGTTTCATCACTGTTGCTAATACAAGCTTTCGTAGATGCCTCAAACAGGAAGCAAGATGAGATGATAAATTACTCATGTTCTTTCATTGGTAAAGTTTTCCAACACAACTGTACAAAACAACTTTACCCAAGTTAATATCAACAGGCAGGACAAAGTGGAGCAGCTTGTATCAGTATAAAGTGTCCGTTTAAATCTCACTGAATGGAGTACAATAGAAACACAGTAGATGAGGACTTCGACAGCTGGTCATCACTACACAAAGAAACACATTCTCACATCCTCATTTGTGTGAAAAGCACAGGAACTAACAGAGTCAAATCACACTTGAGTGAAGGAGCTCATGTGGATCAGAGAAAAGAGGAAATATCTGCGACGCAGTGTGGACGGAGCCAACGATGCTGGGGGGTTGATAAATGCTTGATGGTCAAGCATTTTTTTCAATTTGACTGTTTGTCTTTTCCTTTTCTGCTCAAGTCTGTAGAAAACAAAAAAATACACATAGTTGATATTATGATGGCAGTTGCTATAGGCTTTGTGGCCTTTCCACAACCTGTAAATTACAATTGTTCCTCTTTGTATGATTTTGATCAGTTATGGTTACGAACTCCTTCTACTCATTGCAAAAAAAGACACCAGAAACAAAGTGAAGATCTGACACCCTGAGATCACACCTCATATTCCTCCATTGCTTGCTCCATTGGTTGCTGCACCGTCCCTGTGAACGGGACGTCTCTGGGTTAGGGTGGGTGGGCGAGTCTTATCATCGAACAGGATGTGCAGGCTGAATGGCTGGGCTGCTGCGGACCCATTGTGCCACACACTGACAGCTGACTGCTGCACATCCCCAGTGACAATGCAACCAACCCATGATGGATTAGACTCTCATCATCAGAGGCTTACACACCGAGGGGAGGTGATGCTACAGTACCAAAGCTGTTCAGCTCACTGAGGGAGACGAAGCAGAAAAGTACCCACAGTGAAAAATCAGGAAATAAAGTGAAACACAAATGACCTGATAAAATGTTGCACTTTGTCAGCTTTCGTAGTACGGTTGTAAAAAATCATCTTTAAAAACTTAAAGGGAAGTTTTGAAGGAGTTTGATGAGACCATCAGTATTCAGCATGTTAGCTCTAACACATATCTTCTATTTTATGCATTCTTTCAGCTTCTTCAGCTCAACTTCCTGAGTTGAGCTGGCTCTCAAAATCAATTCCACAAAGCTTTGGTGTGTAATAAACACATGCGATATGACAAGCTAATTTGTTAGCTTTAGTTTTATTTCAGAGGCCCTAGCAGGCAGTTATTGATGTTTTTCAACAGAGCCAGATGTTTCCCCACTGTTTCCAGTCATTGTGCCAAGCTAACCAGCTGTTGACGTTAGCTTCATATTTTCAGATCTAATGATGAGCAACAAAGTGAATAAGCATATCTCAAGTAGGATTTCCACCTATTCATTTTAAAAAGAATAAATACAAAAAGACAGGGAAGTAGGCCTACCAAAAGCATGTGGTCACAACTGATGACCACTATCACACATTTTAAACAATGTCAAGTGTGTTTTTATGGTAGTCAGACAGAAGTGTGGCTCCAGCAGGCCCTGACTTTTACGTATATTGCTCCTTGTTTCTGAGAGTGTCCACAGTAAAAACATGACCCTTGATAAAGATACAGGGGTCAAGAAAGTTGCACATGATTCAGAGGAACTGAGACAGTGACTAAAGGAGCAACAACATCAGCTGCCTGCTTCAGGCAAATGTCTATAACCTTTACTTGTCATAAAACCGGTCACTAGGATACCTAACCCACCCACTCCCGCCCGTATGTCTGGAGGTTCAGTTTGTTGAGAGAAAGGTCAGATCCTGGGAGCTGCAGCTCGGTGATTGTGGAGTACTGGAAGGGGAAGATAACAATGACCTTTCACCAATGACAACCAGTAGCCTGGTGGTTGTTTTCCATCTTACTGACTCAAACAGCACTCCCTCTGAATAAAAAGAAAACAACACAACTCCTCCATAGGGCTGTCACTTTTTATTCGACATTCGAATATTCGTTCGAATGTGGGGGGAAAAGTTCATATTCGAGCAGTAATGACCTGCTCGATATGCAGGCTGCAGCAAAGATACTCTATTTACCGCCTTTGGCTGCAGTGCCCGGTGCCTGCATAGCGCCGCGGAACGTCCACCGGACGCGGAAGGGCCGCGAAGAGCCGAGAAGCGGAGCCAGTTTACTTTCTGTGCCCATATAAACCGCTGGTGTGGTGTCGCGGCGTGCACCTCCGCGGCCGGCTCGCGCCGTGCAGCGTCTGGTCTATTTTGTGCGCGAGCCGCGAGCAATCGCGTCAAGCTGGGCAGGAAGTCAAACAGGAAACAACGAGAGTATCCGGTCAATTTTCAAAATAAAACACCGCGACTGTGCTGCGGCGGCGCGGCGCGGCGCGGCGCGGCGGGGGGGGGGGGGGGGAATATTCGAATATATCCGAACGAATTACCGGTCATTCAATAATCGTTCGAACCTCATTTTTCTAAAAACTGACAGCCCTACTCCTCCATGAAAACTCAACTTCAAGACAATTTGCTCAGTTTGTGCTTTGGATACGACTGCAGATCTTGGCATCATCTCCTCAGGAAGAATTGGCCTCTGGATTGTGGTGCGTCATGCAAAACTTGTCTGACCAGTAAAATGAAAAAGGTAAAGGTTCCTGCCACACCCAAAAGACGAGCACAGACTTATTTCACAAAAATTAATGTCAAAGTTGGCCTGTGCATATTCTCATTTGTCTAGGTCATAGTATCTAAAAGGAATTCTAAATCGAAAGCAACTGGACTTGGTTATTTGTCTAGGAAGACGTTTCACCTCTCATCCAAGAAGCTTCATCAGTTCATGCTCGCATCTGACCAGGCTGGGACTGGTCCTTTCATGTTCCCGCACCATTTTCTCATTTGTCCAGTCCCCAGCCTGGTCAGATGCGAGCATGAACCGATGAAGCCTCTTGGATGTCTTCCTAGACAAATAACCAAGTCCAGTTGCTTTCGATTTAGAATTCCTTTGAAATTGAAAGTTGGTCGTCAGATGAGGACAACACAGCTCCTTGGTGACTGAAATAAAATGACATTTGTCACTTTCAGTGCTATGAAGGAAGGGCATGGATGCAGATAACCTGTTCGTCCACCAGTATGAGCCCCTGGATAAATGCAGCTAAGTAGATCACATTTCCTGAAAATTACTGCAGTAGATGGAGAACGATGAGTGTCCATCCTTTTGGTTTAGCTGGTCAGCTGTGAGGTACCAAAACAACCAGGTCATTGTATCTGGTACCTGGCATGACTCCATGTGACAGTACTGTCAGGTCTGGCTTTGTTATTTCTCCTTGCTGTATTAACTAAGCAAAGCAGCATAACCCCCAGAGCCAACATCCTGATATGTCAAATCAAGATAAGAGATGTATCTGTGATTTCCTGTAAGGGGAAACAGGAGAACAAAGTAACGTAGCATACATTAAAGAATAATTTCCATAAAGACCTATAGCCTACATGTGAGGGAGAAGTAAAAAGTAAAGTAAAAATACATTAGACAGGATAAATCCAGAGTAACAGACATACAGTAATAAAGCAGATCTGTGTACAATGAGCAAACAAGGATCTTGTTGCGCTGATCATACAATTATTGTTTTATTGCACAAAGACCAGCCTATTTGCTCTCTGTGGTTTCACTCGTGTGCCAGTCAACCTGACAACCCGCGTGTGGTTAACGTCTAACTGAACTGGCACACAAAGCCTGGTCCTGGTTTCTAGCTCTGCAACTTCTCTCTGATAACTACACTCTGCATTCAACTTGTGTAATTGTGTAGTTTTCTAAGTTAGCTTTTTAGTGTGTTTAGTGTTGGAAGATGTTTTTGGGTCCTTTACTGCACCACATGAGCAGTTATCATAATGTAAACTCATGCAGCCGCATGCATTTCAAACTTTTGAAAAAATGTCCATTTTAGGCTCACAACCCCTGCTCTATGTGTCATCGGGGGGTGGAAAGACATTTGTGAGGTCAGGACAAGCAGGTTGGTTTACTGCCAAAAAATGACTGCCGGTTTTGTTTCCAGTAGCAACACACGCACACAAACCATCTACTGCGAACACACACCAGAAAACAGGGCACTACGTTACTACATAGGACAGATCGATGAGTTGTTTGATTGCACTTTTATTTTCAAATTTCATTAATGATTTACTACATGTTGGTTATATATATGATGATGACTCAACTTTGTTCTGCACATCATCGCCATCTTGAGCAGAAGTTAGAGAGAATCTAGTGATACTAAATGGAAAAGATTGAATTGATACCAAACTTCACCAAAACTGAATGTATTGTGTTTGGCTCTTAACCACTGCACCCAGTTCTTCATAAAATGGTATAATAGCAGAGAAGGCCACTAAGACTGAATGAATGGGTATCTAATTAAATAATTCATTATCCTGGTTTGATCATATTGGTCATAATGTCTCCATGATGGGAAAGGGCAAGAAGGACTGTTCAGTTATCAAACACTGAGACTTGTAGGTTGCTTTAGATAAAAACATCTGTCAAATGTCATGTACTGTGAGGAGACAAAAATAAATCTTCAAATTACTGAGAAAAAAGCAGCCAGAGTGACTCTAAACTGATTTTCTCTGCTGATTTGTGCCACATGTATAAGGATTAGCACGTCTAAATACAGAGGCTAAATCTTGTCTCCTGATATTCATGCAAGATGTCTCAATTGGAGGTTTATTTTTTCACTCATTAAAGTCTTAACATTAAAAACATCTTTTCTTACATAATGTCTCAAACAAAATTTAATAAATCTTATGTGGATGTAATTGTGTCTACTTTTTTTTTTTTTAACAGTGTAATTTTAACTACTAGCCAGCAAAACTCTATCATTTGATTTTGATTTTTTTTCTCCAACAAATCTTACTGAATTTTTTAAGACCCCAAAATATTTTCTTGTGTAGTACATAGTTGTTTATATCCACATAAATCTAGTTATATGTTATGATAATCATTAGCTGGATTAAAGATGTACTTTAATGCCGTAAACTGGTCAAAGTGGAGTTCTCTGAAACTGAGTGGTCTGTCGTTAATCTCCTCAGCTGCTGAGGTCAGGACTAATGAATGTTTACTTGAGATTTCATATGTATATATTGACGCATACTGTGCTGAGGAAGTTTCATGGAGGAACTAGAGCACGGCTTTAAAGGCACGCAATACACCACCTACTCAACCACATCCTTCAAAAAAAAATGCTCTCAACATCTAGAAAGTCAGCCAAAGAAAAAGAGAACAGAGACAAGGTGGTCCTAAAAGTCTATAATAGATTAAAATGGGAAGAAAACCCCCTAAAAACTTAAATAGAATTATATCATCATTAGAAATTTTCATTTGAAGTCTCCCACACCTAGCTATATTTATAATCGGGGGAAGGAGACCTGTGTGCTGTGCATGCAGGACAGGCAGGTTGGTTGTGTTGACAGAAACGACTGCAGACCCCGTCTCCAGTGGCAACAAACACACACACACATAAACTGTCTGTCACAAACACACAAAGAGAATAGCTCCTCTAACAACCGAAGCCAGTGGTGAGAAAATGTAAATATGTTCAGCCCCCTTTTATTTGGGCAGGATGTCACTCATTGTGTCAGGCAGCCTCCTGATGCTGTGTTTGCTAAACCAAACACTTTATGACCTGCAGCAAGTGGTTCAACACCACACCTAGACCAGTCATTGTGCTAAAATAACTAATAACTAGAATCACTAATAACAACCTTTTACTGTCCAAAACCATATGCATGAAGACAGCACAGAATTTAACTACGTGTTTATTGTCATAACTAGCGTACGTCATAAATGTTCAAAGGTAAAAAAGCAAATTATATAAACTGAGCCTGCAGACTATTAGCTTAGTTTAGCACAAGGACTGGAAATGGGGGGGGGGGGGGGGGGGGGGGGGGTGCAGCTAGCCTTGGTCTGTTCAAAGGTGACACAATCCACCCAGTAGCACATCTAAAGCTCCCAACTCAACACATCACACATATGAGTTTAGACAGGGCTATTTATGAGACAGTTTGTTGGCCAGGTACATTGACGTTGTCTTTTGGTCACCATTAAGTCTGCACCTGCAGAATTACTCCATTATTTTATTAGTTTTGATTTGATTTGATCAGCTTTATTAATCCCAGAGGGCAATTCTGTTTTTGACATATCTAGGCTAACCCCAGTATTTATGCTAAAATAAGCCAATCCTCGCAACTGGCAAATGACCAAGTAAGTTAATTATGAAAAATTGGGACATCAAGACATTTGATTGACCCCCCCCTCAACATCTACCTGATGCTGTAGCATTGGGACCCTGTTTTCTTGGTCCCCTTAGGGATCCATCAGTGTAAAAGACATTTACCTTTAAGTGGCTATAAATGGTTTTAGCCATAAGTGGTGTTGCACATCCTGTACTCACTGTTATTAAAAATTCAAACAAAACCGTTTTCCTCCCTTACATCTACATACTTCATACAAATAGTCGCACTAGCACATAATCTGATGAAGAAAAAGAGCCTGAAGGAGTGAAACTCATCTTAAAACTATCCCCAGACCAATAATTTCTGATGTTCCAGTTATGTAACCACATGCCAGCGCCAAATCCAATTTAACCAGCTGGAGTATGTATTAGATTCAGTGTGACCTCCTCCACGGTCCTGATCCAAATATTCCTCTTCTGGCCTGGAAGCTGCCAGTTGTTCTGGAAACATGACCCCACAGTCGCCAACAGCATGGGAACATCCAAACACATGATACAGGAAGCTCAGCCTCGTGTTTCTCTGGAGAACAAGTACGAGTCGAACAGACACAACATAACTGAGAGAAGACAAAATACTTACATAAAAACATTTTATTATCCTAGCTTATTTAAAATTGTGTAAAACTATATAAATATTGGTTTAGAAAAGAGACAACATGAAATGCAAATGCTACAAAATACATGAACCATCATCGCGGTGGATCATTTACAGACTGGAACAGTAGTGGCCGTCTACACTGGACAGATCGTTCATCTTCCCCTCGCAGACAATATTTCAGCCTGGACAGCGCACACCAACTTTGTTTACACTGTAAACAGCTGGTCTGCTCCCTGACATCTCCATGGCAGCGCAGATTTATGTGGCTTTAATGTTCCCCTAAAACAGAAAAAGAAACGTGCATCATTGTCACACCGATGCTGCGAGTGATGCAGCGAAGCATGAACACAACATTTTACATCTTCAGGTAAAACTGTTTTTGTTCTTTCTCTTTAAAGATGTTAGGTCTTTTTTTTTTCCTCTCTCCTTTTCACTCTCCTTTAAAGAGGGGGTGGGCCTACTGTTTGGAAAATGATGATGTCACATGTTGTGCACCAATGAGCGTTAAGCAAGATTTGAATCAAAATGTGCTGACAGCTCTGGGGCTTTTGCTTGATTAAACCACATCCACACAATTATGATAAAGCAGATGAGTGGATCTCTCACGCATTAGTTACACCAGTCACAGTGAATACTGTCACCGGAAACAGTCAGGCAAACTCTCAAGATCATTTCATTACAGTTTTGAAAGAAACAGTTATTTTCATTATGGATTAACCTGTTACATTAGAAATAAATAGTTTAGTTTATAAATATCAGGAAAGGGTTACGTTGCCTCCCAGGGCTGAAGGTGTCACTTTGACCATTAAAATCTAATCACTTCTCCAGGTCCAAGTCCAGGAGCGCTTGTGACAGATTTGAAGTGTTACTGAAGATATTATGCTCATGCAGAGGTGCAGAGGCAAGAAAACAGAGAAGCAGCACATCACCACATTAGAGAATAAGGAACCAGAGAGAGTTCGAAGGTATTTTTGATTGAATGCATCTTCCTCTTAGTTTAACAGATGACACAGTTCTGGTTTAGATTATAACGTGTGTAAGTGGTGTCTTTACCCGTGTCTGTGACAGGCCAGCGGAGCTCCAAAGGGACGTGTCTTCCTGCATGGCTAAAGTCTGATTGACAAACCTCAGCATCCCTGTGAGCGAGCCCATATCCACCTCCTGCTCCTCCCCCACCACGGTGCTCACCGACTCCCTCCTCGACTCACTCAGCCGCTCATCGCCTCCCTCGTGTACCGAGGTAGCCTCCACTTTGGGGCTTCTGTCATCTTGTTTGTCCACCATGTACGTGAGGGGGTTGAAGGAGCGGTCAGGGGACGCTGTGGTCTCCGTGGCGCTGAGGCCCTGCCAGCTGTGGTCCACTTCGTGCGGGAAAGGGGAGACGGGGGAGGAGAAGGAGGAGAGGGAAGAGAAGGACTCCCACGGCTGCTTCCTCAGAGCCTCCGTCAGCGCTGCCTTCAGGCTCGGCGGCAGGTCCAGGGAGGAGTTGACGCTGCTGCTCTGCAGCCAGTCGTGAATTTGGCAGCTGTCAGAGCGGCGAGGGGCCGAGGCGGGCTGCAGGTGTACGTGAGCAGGGGGCGGCGACCGACCGTGAACATATGTTGGGGATGGGACATGGGTTGAGAGAGTGTGTTGAAGCTTTTTGGGCGAGGAAGGAGGCGAGCGCTCTGGGGAGTGAGTGAACTTGTCCAGAGGTGGGAGGGAGAGAGCGTGGTTGTAAAGATTCTGGCGGTCAGCGGCCCGGTCCAGAACGGAGATCCTAGCTCGGGGACGGGTCACCTCACACTCCTATGGGAAGACCAGAACAAAAAAACACAGATAAAATACTGAGAGGCAGTTTCCAGCTATTTAAGTTTCACCTTTTTATCCTAAAATCCTACCTTGATGAGGACGGACGCGCTGGACGCCTCCAAGCACTCGGCCTGCAGCTGAGCCTGCAGTAGGGCGGTCACCACTCTGGCTTGATTCAACTGGGCAGCGAGCTGCTCCAACTGGACGTGGAGGTCACTGTTCTGGGATCTGGTCTGCTCATACAGAAGCCTGCTTTGCTCCAGTTGGGTTTCACTCTGAAGGAGCTCACTCTGGCTCTGGTCCAACTGAGTTTGGAGCCGAGTGGCTTCGTTCCGGCAGCGATCCAGCTCCGATTTAGTGTGGTCTCGCAGGGCTTTGGCTTCCTCAAGCTGGGTCTGGCTCTGCTGGAGTTTAGCGGTGAGCTGCTCTTGGGAGGAGCGCATGGTGGAGGAGATCTGCTCAGAGACTTTGAGGAGCTGACCTCGGGTCTGCTGCAGGGACTCCAGCTGAGGACGGAGGGGGAACAACTAAAACTGTCATGTATGCTGATGATTGTACAATATACTCAGCTGAACCATCCATAGTAGGGTTAAATAATAAATTACAGTATGATGTAAGATTAGTGGCACATTAGTGGTCACAGCTAGATTATTGTTCTCCAATTTGGTCTAGTGCCTCAATGAAGGATCTAAACAAATTACAAGTGGCACAAAATAAAGCAGCACGCTGTGTACTACAGTGCTCCTACAGAACTAATGTGGCACATATTCATGAGCAACTGGGTTGGCTAACTGTCACTCAAAGAAGCTCTTTTGTTGAACTTCCTTAGGAATATTATTGTAAACAAGTCTCCAAATTTTTTGTATTGTTTGTTTTCACATCAGTGGAGTCGACATAATTATCCGACAAGACATGCTATAGAAGGGAGGTTTACTTTGCCTAAAGCGAACACTAATGTGATGAAGAAATCTGTTTTGTTCAGAGCCATCCTAGAGTGGAATTCGTTGCCACTTTATATTGTGTTAACAGATTCTAAAGAGAGGTATAAATTCTTGCTCAAACAGTTTCTTATGTTGAAGCTCCAGTAGTTGGTATATGGTATATGCTATATGATGAGGTGCCTGTTCTCTTCCCTGCCCTATGAGATTACTATTTCGGTTTTTGTATGTTTTACTGTGTTGCCTTCCCCTTGTATATGTATATTTATTGATTCTTGATTGTACTGTACTGGTGGTGTATCGTGTCTTGTGTTATACGTATGTCTGCGTCTACTGTGTGATTGTATCCGTGTGTTGGGATTGTGTTAGTTGTTTTGTTCTACTTTATCCTTGATGTACCTGGAGAAATAGTGGGTAATTTTGACTGAATGTTTGGACTCCAGGAAGAATAGCCAAGCTAATGTGCTGGTGCTAATGGAGATCCAATAAATAAATAAACAGACTGATTGATATATGAGATTTCAACTATGTGGATTTTGCCCACTGTCATTTATCTGACTGACTTTTCATGTGCTGCATTAATACAACATACAATCCACTTAATGTAGCTGGCTCAAAGTTCAAAGGCTGCAAAGAACTGAGCATTAAGAACCATCACAGATACTATCAGGAAGTTATCAGCTTTGTGTGGGAGAAATGTGGCAATAAGAAGACAGAAGAAATAAGGAACTCTCACGGTGATGCTGACATTTTAAAATTAAAAAAAGGAAAAGAAATTACGGTAGACAGACACAGACAAAGTGATGAATAGGGATCTAAAACCCACAAGATCCTTACTACATGGAAAGACAAACAGAAAGGAAACAACGATGAAAGATGTATAAAGAAAGGATGATTTTTAGTGCACGTGCAAGTGATATTAAATGTTGATACAGCTACAGCTAGTGTTTAATGACATTGTTGCCATCACAGGATTATAGGATCTAAATAGCTGTTTCTTTATTGAAGTATTATAGTATGAACGCATGTATTTTTAATGTATGAAAGCACCCTGTATCATAACAACATGTCTGCAGTTTCTAACAAACCATAGGTTGAAAATTCAGTGAGTTATGATCATTTCTACTACGGAAGCGTATTGCATTCACTGTTATTTTTTCTGTTTTTCTGAGATTTTTTTTCTTTTCTGTTTTTCAGAGAAATTTCTTTTTCAGTTTTTCTGAATAATATTTTTTCTGTTTTCTTGAGTATTTTTTTGTTGTGTTTTTTGGAGTAATTTTTTTCTGACTTAACGAGATTTCAAAATCCCATGAGAAGCTCCCACCTGCAAGTAACGTTTAATAATTAATATCAATGATATGTACAAGGTCCACTTACAAATACAGTCAAGCTATCCCCGGCAGTGTTTTGTGATACGACAGTTAAGCGTGTAAAAAGACTGATTTCAAAATAAAGGTGACCTTCCAAAAGGGATTCAATTGTATAATTTGTAAGGTGATGTAGATTTTCAAAGTAAAAGCCCAAATCTTTCTTATTTTCACTGTGTTCCCTGTAAATTCAGATACATATCATGGATCTAATAGATCCATGATGAAGTGGAGGCTGACTTGAGCGCAGCTGTTAAATGTACTTGCTTGCTGAAATCTTGTTAAGTCAGAAAAAAAAAATACTCAGAAGAACAGAAAAAAATTACTTTGAGGTCTCGCAAAACTTCGTCTTTCTTTTCCGTACAGGATCGTCTCATCTTAGTCATGAAAAAAAAAAGTTGTTGACAAACATGTTTATTAAATTAATTAAATTAAATACAATTTTTTGTCCAAACTTAACAGTGCTTTGAAAAAGTGTTAAGACAGTTTGATGCCTCAGGAGCTACTGTACCTCTCTGCAGTGCTGCTCCCTCTCCAGCTCCAGTTCCTGCTCTAAAGAGGTGACGGTGCCCTGCAGCCTGGCCTCAGCCTGCAGCCAGTGGGCCTCCTTCAGCACCAGCTCCTCCTCCACACCACACAGCCGGGCCTCCTGGACACACACACACACACACAATATAATAAAATGTATTTAGTTAGTCTCCAAATGCAGAGGAGAGGGTGTGAAAACGTTTTTTTGTGTGCTGCTTCTTTGGAATTTTGAGCTTCTGCTTTTTTCTTTATTTACAGTGAACTTTATTTTTCAGAAGAACTGTAAATCACTATGAACAATACATGGATTTGCAGCAAAATGCTGCGTTCCTTATTCATTCTTGTTACAATATACAATACTTTAGTGCACCCAGTGAAGTGCAAGGATGTTTTTCTATAATACTGATGAATCTGAAAAAAGTATTCAAACTTAAAGAGCCCATATTATGCAAAATCCACTTTCTACAGGTTTTGTAGTGGTCCTATGTGTTCCCGTGGCCTTTCTATGACGCCTGGAGGTGAAAAAAGTCTGTTCACTCCCTTAATTGATTTCTACACTTTTTTGAGATTGTGTCTCCAAACGGGCGAATTGGAAGTGCTGGCAGACTTGACGCCAGGATGCGCTGAACTCAGGTGACTCCACCTCCCGGTACTTCCTTATACTCCCCCTGGGCCAGTCTGGAAAAACGTGAGCTCCGCCCGCTGACAGTTTTCCAGAACAGCGCCCCCCCCATCCACACACACGCCCCCCCCCCCCGTCCGTCCGTCCGTCATTTGACATGAAGCGGTAGGCCTACGTGAGGAGCAGTCGGTACCGTGGCCACCAGATGATCCTTTTGAATCATTGACTGAAAAACAGCCGCCTGTCATTAAAAATGAAATCGCGGATCAGAGAATATTGGAATGATACCGCTTCTCATCAGCGCAGCGGTCCTCATCAGGGAATGAGAGACATCTGAACGAGGAAGTCTCCTCTCCCGGCGCAAAACCACCTCAATATTCTCATCAGTCCATACAACAGTGCACAGTTTGTGCTGCTCCTCAGTTTCACTTGTTTTTCTTATTTGACAGTTTCACACTTTCTGATGGTAGTAGGAGTCTCTCCATGTTTCTCCTTCTGCCACAGTAAAAAAAAAAGAAAAAAAGAAAAGAAAAAAGGAACATTTAAATTTTTTCAGACAAGATGCCAGTCTCAGAATTTTTTTTTTTTTTTCGGAAATCAATGCCAGACCCCTGTCCCAATGTCAACACTGGCACATGTACCTGTAGTGAAAACCACACCCTCTCCCCGTGACAGGTGTGGAGTGGACGTGGTTTACACATCTTATTTGCATTTCAAGGTGCAGACACAGAAATGGCTCGTTCGCAGGAGAGCTCTGGAGAGCCACTTTTAGATTACTGAGATGTAGAGCTGCAGATTGATTTGGGGACAATACACTAGGAATACCATATGGTTGGACAACTTAGAACCATGTGAAATAGTTGAAAACCAGCATAATATGGGACCTTTAAAATTCATTGTGTGTAATGCTCTCTGTTGTTGGTATTTTGTAGTTCAGTGTACTCAAATTGACAGTGCTTCCTGAGTGAGACTTGACTTGTTGGCACCGTTATGAATAAATGAGTATATTTTGAGTATAAAGTGTCTTGTTGGTGAGAAAGAGTTTTTCTGGTGAGAATGAGATGAAGTGTTGTGCTGAGATGGGTGTTGGTGATGCAGACTGTGTTAAGAGTTTTGAAAAAGAAGCTTCAGTATTGACCAATGCGGGTTAGTCATTGAAAAAAAAAAAAACTGTAACATCATCAAATCCAACTTTTGGTTACCAGGTGATGCACTGAAAATCCATCAATGAGCTATACTGTTTATCGCTGTAAGGTCATGGAGGTTGGGGCTAATCCCAGTTGACACAGGACGAGAGCTGGGGACCCCGTGGACAGGTCACCAGTCCATCACAGGGCCAGTTTCAACCTGTGTAATTAAATAACAATATTAATGATAATGATAATAAATTGTACGTCAGCTTTACCGTCTCTTTGGTCTGCAGTTTGACAGCGTCCAGCTCTCTGGTCAAGGCCTCACAGTGATGTTGACTTTCTTGAAGCTCTTGCAGCCCAGTCTGAAGTTTCTGTTGACACAAACACACACACACAGATGCTGTGTAATGATCAACACTGTGACTATATTCTAGGTCTCACAATGTTTGTTTTTTTACTCATTATAAAACGCCATAGTTCTTATGAAGACAGACCACAAAATTAATGCAAACAGAAGATGTGTAAACATGAGTAAACGCCTTGTATCATCACGGATTAACTGATAATGTTTGATCAAGGTTTCTCATTGTTGGCTCCTCAGTTATTGAAGCTGATAGTAACCAGGGGCCTGACGGACAGCACATTATACAGCTGAAAGTACAGTACATCATAACTGCTGTTCCAAATTTAATATCCCGACACTTTCTAAGCTCTGTATGACGCTGATTTAATGGCCATTGATGGATTCCCTGCAGAATGTGCTACAGCTTTTTAGATTTAATCAAATTAAATTCTTTATATACTTAAATTTACAGTTAAATATTATATTTTGTATGTAATTTTTTATCCAATCGAGCCATATGGATTGCGGTATAACTAACTTTACATTATCTAGCTCATTCACCTGTCAGTCATACACAGTGGACATAATTCAGACACAGCAGCAGAGTCAACCTTGCATTTACTCTTCGCTCACCAGCTCTTTCACTTCCTCAATAGTCGTTGCTCTCAGCAGCTTTGTGGTTAAAAAACATCTTTGCTAAGAGCACTCCTAATGGACTCCTAATGGTAAGACAAGACAGTTTGTCATTAAGGCCCCAGACAGTGTGGTCGGTATGAGTGTTGGCAGTGGGGACAGTTGTAAAAAGATGGTTTTTATAATCAATACTAAAAGACAGTTTTAAATTTACAATGCATTTCATGAAATACATTGCTCTTAAAATGCTAACTATTATTTCTTTCTTTTAACTTTCATAGCTGTTGTTTATCATGTATAAGCAGAAAATTTTTGAGCGCTTTGACAACATAATTTTACAGCAATATGAACTGACAGGAGTAAACATTCACGATAGACCGTTATCTTGTTTACTCTAATTTGTTCTTCTTGACTCTACACTTTAGAGCTGCACACAATAAAAGTACCAACAAGTAACAGATAACACTTATCACTGGTATCATAATCTCTCAAGGTCACAGTGCTGCAGTCTATTACATCTACCGCTTCTGTAAACATTCAGTGAAAGGTCCAAAAAAAGGTTTTTTAAATATCTGTTCAGACTGAGTTGAGTCTTAGTGACGCTTAAACACTTGTTAAAGGGGACCTATTATGCTCCTTTTTGCACAAACTAAAATAGTTCCTGGGTGTCTTAAAGACATGTCTGTGACGTGCTTCGGTCAAAATACCCCAAAGATCAAACATCACAGCACTCTCAAAAACAGGGCTCTGCAAAACGGTCTGTTTCAGTGGCCCCTCCCTTTAAATGCAAATGAACCACTCCCTCAGGATTGCGTTACCATGACGATGTCTACTACTAGTACCTATACTGATTTGGCCAAAATGTAGTATGCAAACAAAAGTTAAATCTGCAGTAGGCAAATTGCCAGATCTCCAGTCTGCATCTGACCAGTCTACATTGTGTAATGAAATGTGCCCATGACCTAGTCTCACCCTAACCAAAGATGGTATAGAGTAGTCTTTGCCATGTAGGCTACTGTAACCATGTAACATGTAATATAAAAATGCAAAAATAAATATATAAAATAAATTAAAAATATATGCAGACTGGTCAGTTCATTGTAAAACAGTTATTTATTGATGTAAATGTGGTGATTTGTGCACATAGACTACAGAGCTCCGCAGCACTGCTCCTCCTCTCCTCCTCCTTCTCACAGCTTCACTTTTCATTCAAACACGGTGGTAAACGTCTAAAAAACCTGCGGGTATGTTTATTAGCGATGGTTTTCTCTACCGCGATGAGCACGGACGTCTGCCCGGCCAAGGAGGCCTGCAGACGGGCTCTGCCTGTGTGAGGAGCCGCTGCAGCTCCAGAGCTCCGGTGCTCCGTCGGTCCAGCGTTACATCGGTCCGACGAACAACGTCGCCCCGCGGTAGGTCGCTTCTCACACAGGTACAGCTTCACTTACATGAAACGTCGGCGTAAACTTCTAAATAAAACTTAGTAAAGTGACGCTACAACGCTAAAACATGCAGGGAAAAAGCAGGAAGTAGTCCGCTCCGCTCTCCGCTGTGACACCAGCCACAACAGAGCAGCATGGGAGGAGGCGGGGCCGGCTGGAGCAGAGACCTCGGCATGACTATGTAGGGGAGTGCGGCACGCCATGACGTCATGGCACTGTGTCAGTGCACTGAGGTGTGCAGAGAAATCCAAGAGAAATCCCAATCATCTAGCAGGGTTTACCTCCAAATGCAGGATATGACACTTCCACGGCCTCTAGAACCATTATCCAACATTTTAAACATATATAAAAGTCTGAAAAGCTGGAAAAGCATAATAGGTCCCCTTTAAAACACATGTTCTACCCTCCTTTTCTGTGACTGTTGCTGACCTTCGAATTTCTGTCCGCGAGGTCCCTCTGTGCATCTCTCAGCTCCCTCTCTCGGGCTTCGAGGCTCTGCTGCAGGGACGCCACCTTCCTCTCCATCTCCTGCTTGTGCTCTCTGATGGCCACGTCCAGCTGGCCCAGCTGAGGACGACAGAACGAACGGGTAGAAGTGGAGAACATTTTAAACAGTCAACATGACAGCAACGGCATGCTATCTTCCAATTAAATCCAAAACACATAAGATAAGATGTTATGTTGTTATGTTTATGCGTGAGTTGTACCAGCTGTGCTCTTTGTTGGAGCTCCCCCTGTCTCTCCTTCAGAGCAGTGTCCATGTCTAAGACCTCATGAGTCCTCTCCTCCAACTCCCTCCGGGTCTCACTATGAAGCCACACACACACGCGCGCGCGCAGACAGAGACACAGACACACTTGTATAAGATTTCAACCGATATGTGTCTGATTAATATTTGTAATAAAAAAAAACATTGAGTACTGAGTCTTATTCCTGCAGGCCAAAATACAGGGAACATGGTTTGAGTAATTTCTGTAAGAGTTTTATTATTGAACACACGCAGACTGATCCTTGAGTGGATGGGACTTGAACTAATCTCAGTGTCTTTTGAGTGTGTAAAGCAGCTCATGACTACAACCTACATCATGATAGCTGTTATTAAAAAGGCCTTTTTGTTCAATTGGGCATTCCCCAAAACAAGCCTCTGCGTGTCCCTAATACACCCACCATGTGCTCATTGTGCTGTGGGATAATTACACCATCTAACAGTAACGGACGGTGTGACTAATGACTCATGAAATCCCTCTTTCCTCTTTCACACAAGAAAATTCTTCATGATCTGTGTCATGTGCGACCATTTTAGTGCTTTATGTACAACAGGTTTCGCACAGTGACCTTCACAATGTATGTGATTTAAATGTACACAGTTGTCATCTTTGTTGTCAGTTTTAAAAAGAAAACATTACATCACAAACCACCACATCATGTGTGAAAAAATCTGTCACAGCAAATTACATGACATGGTACAGAAGATCCACCATGGATAATAAGGAAAATAACTTAAAAAAATAACCAACAGAAATTTATATTATAACATCTTGAACGGTGAGGATCTGCTTAATAAAATCACACATATGTCAGTGAATCATCTGACTGTTAAGATTTGTCAGTTCATTATAATGACGTCATACAGTGAGAGGGGCACTGGAACAACAACAAGAAGCTCAGTGACTGTGCATGTGTCTCTCGGCGTGTTTGTGCTGAACAATATGGACACTGTTTGGACACAGATGACTCAGATAGAGCACAGTGTCTCATCTGAGCGAGAGCACGTGGACGGTTTCTCCATCTCAAGCGTGTCCCCCCATGTTCCTGTGTGCAGAAGAACATTTCGCACGAGGGCATATCCTCACCTAAGCTGAACAGTCAGTTCTTCCACAGTGGCCTGTCGCTCGTCCGCGATGGTTTGTGTCCTCTGCAAAACGTCCTTGAGTGTCTGTAGCTGCTGTAGAGTATCGGCCAGCTCTCCCCGCACCACCTGCAGCTGTCCGTCCAGCATCTGGACCCGCTGGGCGCAGTTGAGCTGGTCTGCTTCACAGCGATGGAGCTTCTCCTCCAGATCCACAACTACAAAGGGTGAGGAGGACATGAAAAGTAAATAAAACCACAATAAAGGGAAAATTTGTAAGTGTAAGATTGTCAAGTGTGTTCTCTTCGGGTCTATTCCAGGCATGGGCAAACTACAGCCTGCGGGCCAAATGCGGCCCGTAGGGCTTTTTAATCCAGCCCATCAAATATTGGTACAAAATTGTCCAAATTATAGCAAAGATCTCAAAATTTGATGCACTGGCAAAAAAGGGTGACTAACAACTCTGCTCCCACTGAAACTGATTGTACGTTTCCTTTTACTTTTAAGTAATGGCTTTTACATGTCATTTATATTAGTTCATAAAAACAGTCTCCATCCATCTGATACTGGCCCAGTTCATCCGTCAAATTTTGGAACTCATATTCTGGCCTCTAAGATTTTAGGGAAGCCACATAAACATTTGAACTGTCTCTATGATGAATTAATTAGAAGTAAAGCTGAGAAGATAATTAATGATTCCTCTCATCCCATGTACAGCGAGTTTGAGCTTTTGCCTTCAGGGAAGCGGTATAGACTACCGATGGCAAGGAAGAACCTATACAAAAAGTCCTTTGTCCCAGAAGCTGTCAACGCAATAAATAAGATCAGAATGCGGTAGCTAGGTACCCTGTTTACTCCTGTTTTTTCCTTTGCTGAGGGTTTCCCTGCACAGCAGGTTCGTACTGTTGTGTGCTTTATGAAATTATGTGGGCCTACTTGAATGTGTGATGTGTGAAGTACAGTTACTGCCGTAGGCTATTTTATATATATAAATATATATATATATATATATATATATATATATATATATATATATATATATATTTTTTTTTTTTTTATATCCTTGAAATGTTTTTTACTGTGTCATTGTGTTCTGTTTTGTGAGACATGTCTATGGTGAAACCAAAGAGGAATTTCCACTCTGTGGATAATAAAGTTTTTGAAATTGAAATTGAAAATTGAAATTGAAATTGAAAATCTAAATGAAAATAACTTTCAGATTAAACCTAGTGCACTACGTAGAACATCATCTCGTACCCAAGTCGCTCTTTCTGTCGAGCTGATTCCTAATGTGTAGCAGGGTCTCCTCCATTCGACTGATCTGGGAAGCCTTGACGCAGACATCCCTCCTCAGTCGGAGCAGCTCCGAATCTTTAGACACCAGCTCCCCTCGAGACATTGTCATCTCAGATGTCAGGTGGCTGCAAAGAGAGAATCATATCCGTCTATAAGGAGTGCTGTCAAAGGAACCAAACGAATGGGAAGTTCAGTAGCTGCAGACAAAAAACAAAAACACACACAAAGCGTAGATCGAGTCAGGCTGGATAGGTGCAACATGCAGGGCTCACTCCCACCTTAACGTGAGCACGGCTCCCATTGTAGACTTGCAACGGCTTCACAAGTGACAAAAGCCTCCAAAACTATCAGAGAAGCTAAAAGAAACCAAAGTTGCCTTTTGACAGCACATGTATTCCTACGGAGCCTAGAATAACTAAGCAGCAACCAGCAGCAGCTGTGCAGACTGAAACTACTTCAAACACGTCAGGCTTCTCTCTCCGAGTCCTACCAAGGAGCGGGAAGCTCATTTATATACACGTATTGATGGAGAATGGGAGGGCGGCTTCATGCCTACAGACAAATGGAATGTGGTGTAATCATAAGACTGCCTCAGACTGAGGAGTTGTTTGATTATCTTCTTTGCTGCAGGACAAGTGAGCAGCCAGGATATAGTCATTAACAAAAGCCTCATACAAGCAGCATGAAATAGCCACAACATTGTAATCAGGAAATGTACTTATTAGATGTACTACAAGCGTTAGAAAACGCACTGCAGTAGCACCAATAGAAACTCTACTGAAAAAAGTGCAAACCAATGTCATTTAGAAATGTTTGTCGTTGTTTATAGTAGTTTGTGCAATGACGATCCAGCACCAATGACACTTGTGGTGGTAAAGGCCACAAAATCAGCTGACTGAAATCACTGTGATGCATTTTTCCCACGTTTATCACCTCTGAGCTCTGATTTTGTTTCCTGTGTTATGTTGCGTGTGTAGATGTTCTTACGTGACAGACTCAGACAGTTGAGTGTTTTGCTGTTTCATCTCCTGCAGGTTCTTGTCTCTCTCCTGAGCTTCCTGCTCTCTGCTCCTGACCTCGTCCTGCAGAGAAGCCCTGGCTCGTTCCAGCTGCTGCTCCAGACCGGACACCTGTGCACACACACACAACATCATCAGGGTCAATCTCTGTTGTTGTCCTCTTACATGAAAACAAACAGGCAGTCCATTTTGTTCATATGTTTCAGTTCTACCGGATAAAACAAAAAATAATGACGCTATTAAAGAAACTAGTGTAGATACTCATGGTCTTGTAGAGAAGACCTGACCTACTACTACAAAACAATGCTCCTGATGCCTACGGGACGGGTCATTTGTTTTTCTTGTCTGTTACCTAGATCAGACCAATATGTTCAAACGCTCCATGCTGCTGTCATTGCACAACTCTATGTACTGAATGGAGACCATTGTGTCCTGTTTGTTGTGAAGGACAGACCGTACAACAAGGGGCTAAAATGTGGTCAACTATAAATAAAATCACAAGCTCAAAGAGCCGTTTCCCTCAGGCAGCCCTGCAGATTTAACACAAGTCTGTGATTTGTGTGGGAATGGATGCAGCAGCAGTTTTGCAAATGTGTGTTTCAGACACGGGTTAGGTCAAGTCACTCATACGTGTCCTCTGTCCTTCAGGCATTTCTATTCTGTTATTATGCAACATGCTCGAGCTTAGCTAATAAAAAGCTTCTTGAGCCCAGACCCTCCAGCAAAACCCAGCAAGGAGGCCAAAAACTATTTAAAATGACAACTAAACAAACCACATGGGGATGGGGAAAAATGTAGTCTCAGTGACTTTGAGTTGACTTTGGTTTGACTGTTGATGCCATACGAGCTGTTTGAATATTTCCTCTGATCTCCTGGGATTTTCACACAAAATAGTCTCTAGAGTTTTTTTCTCAACATGGTGTGAAAAACAAAAAACATCAAGCAAGCAGCAGCACTGCAGCCCGTAAAATGATGATGAGAGGTCAGATGAGGACATCACAGAATGAACAACACATTAAAGTTCCAGTCCAGTCGTAATCTATGTTTACTTCAGATCAGGTCATTTTAAAATTGTTCTGTGGTCGCAAGTATCGTCCTTTTGACCATCATTTACATTTTATAATTCCCTTTACAATTGAATTAAATCAAAATCGGACGTACTGCGGCTTCCGCATTGTTCCTTTCCGGGTCAGAGAACAAACGCCTCAGAGTCTCTCATGAGAGAGAGTCCCTCTACTGTTGTGTTCTCTGACCTGATCGTAGGTGACCTGATGTCTCAGGTAAACATTGATTACAACTGGAAATGCCCTTTAAAAGGGAACTATGCAAGTCCAGTCACTTTTCTGCTGTTTTGCTAACCCTCATCCTGGTCATGTGCATTTGTTTACAAAGTAGCCAGCGAGAAATCAGTCAACAGAGCGGTACATTATCATATACAATGTTACTGATGTTACAATGTGTATATTTGTGTAGTTTAATCTGAATCCAGTAGGAACCTTTATGAAGTGGTAGATCGGGGAATTAGCAGCTGACAGGTCAGCAGAAACAACGCGATGCAGTCGTGTCAACGTGGAGCAGAACATTTCCAGCACTTCATGGAATCCATACAATACAGAGCTGAGGCTATTTAAGAGCAAAGAGAGGCCCTGTCCTGCATCACATGTTGTATGAATGCTGTACGTTCCATGTTCCTGATGAAGTGCTCAACTGGGACAGAGAGAATAACTGATGCCATGGATACAGAGGAAAAAGCAGCTCTCCAAAACAAGGTTGAAATACTAACCAGGAAAAATCCTTTACTAAAGTTTTAACTAACTTAATCAATATTAACATTAATGAAAGTAAACCAATTAATGTGAATAACCTGGAGCTCCAACCTGAGAGTGAGCAGACATCCTCTATACAAACAGTCCATCCACCATTACACATCACCTCTGGAATCACTTCTCTTTGCCTTTCAACATATCCACAAGTTTCCGAACATCATCTATGGTCAAACCGGCTTTTAGTAATAAATGTCCTCGAACTAAAGTAGTAGTTCCGTGGTTATTTGTCTCCCGAGAAATGAAATGAAATGCATTTCCGCGAGAGGCTGGTTTACGAGGCTATTACACCCCTACTGTATACCTTACTTTGTGTTACGCATTATAACTTTGTATAAGTCTCCATATACAGTATGTCAAGCTGTTTGTGTCATTCACCAGCTGTAAAAAAAAAAAAAAGACGTTCTATCTAGGGGTGTCACGATTCTCCAAATCCTCGATTCGATTTGATTTTCGATTTTAGGGTCACGATTCGATTCGATTCTCGATTTTTTTTACTTTTTCTTACAGCACAGACGCCTATGCTATTTTCAGACTAGTCTAGTCAGTTTTGTACAGTAAATCTTATTTCAAAAGATGGGATACATATAAGTGATGCAATTTCCATAATGTATCACATTATAGGCACTAATGGTCACATTTAAATAATTTCTTTACAATATAAAGGTAACATGCCCCCAAAAATCATGATCCTGGGGCCAAAATTGCCCCCAAGGTTTTGAAACAAATATATTTATATCTGTACATTATCATAATTTTATTTTCATTAATTTACCGTCGTGTCTCATTATTCTCCTGATGTCGGCTTAATGTAATGTAAACGAGATTGCGCTGATACGCGAGAGTCATGTGACAGCGGGGCAGAGCTGCGATGGACCAGGTCCTGATCAGACTGGCGGTGGCCTACAGTCAATCAGTCCCGGATCCTCCACCGTCAACAGATCCCCCGAAAGCCCCCGCAAATAATACATCGACAAAAAGTGGCAAGTTGCACCTTTTGGCTTATTATTTGCGGGGTTTTTTTATTTTTTTTTATCTTATAACGTCTCAGCAACATGCGGCTCTCAGTGCTTGTAGGTGTTGTGTAGTATCGTCGATCCTCTCTGACTTCGATGCTCGAGATCGTGACGTAATTTCGATCAATTTCGATAAAAAATCGAAATCGTGACACCCCTAGTTCTATCTATTTATCCATCCATCCATCCATCCATGTATCTATCTAGCTACTTGTTTTGACATACTGCTCGATCCAAATACTCTAAGCTTAATGAGCTTCAAATATTGATTTGATGCAAAAGTAGCTTAAGCGTGACTCTCTTGTATTTAACAAGCTTCGATCGGTTCATTTGCAGTCACAGAGCACAAGTATCATCTGTATCAGCCTGATGTAGTTAGAGTACGAGCAGGAAAACAACTGATCTTGCAGTAAAATGAACTCTGTGACTCATCTTTGACTCTGTATGACATCATGTTATAATTAATACATGTATATGGGGATGAGGAATATATTCTCTTATACACAAATGATGTTGTTGATTTTTGTGACTTTTCTCAGGGTCAAACACCGTCTTTTAGTAGCAGAGCCTACATACTGTGTGTTTAGGTCTCTCCCCTCCCTACCTGTTTCTGCAGCTGACTCTGGCTCTCCTCCAGCTCAGAGATGTGGGCGGTGCTCTCAGTCAGCATGGTCTGCTGCTGCTGGAGAGAAAGCTGCAGCTGCAGGTTCTGTTCACTGGAGCTCTGACAAATCAGATTGGTGCTGTGGAGCTTGTCCTGCAGAGAGGACACCTGCGGAGGGAGGAACAGGGGTTGATCTTTGCTTAAATATACAAGTGCAGGGGGAGAACAAGAACGGAAATATATGTTTTTATTTCATTATTAAAGTCTCAACGTTTAAAAGAACATCTCTGATTATATGTAATACTTTACCTTCTCATTGCTCTTTTGCAGCTCACTTTCATAGTTCGTCTTAACCTCCTCTATCTGCTGCTTGTATGAGGCCAGCTCTTCTCTGCACGTAGACAGAGATGACTGTAGCTCACGCACCTGATGTAAAGACAGGAGTCGTGGATGGTGCGAACCGGTGGTTATTGTGGAATTTGTTTTTTTTGCAAATTTAGTTTTTTGTGTTTTGTTTGCGTTTGTCTACAAACCTTGCTGGCAGACTGAGCTGCCTGCTCTTTGAAACTCTGCAGCAACTCTTCCTTGTGCCTGACTTCAATCTGCTTTTCCTGAAATCAAATTGCCCATATGTAAATAACACAGTATACAAAGCTCTGGAAAAAATAAGAGACCACTTCAAAATGATCAGTTTCTCTGGTTTTACTACTTCTATTTCCTACACTGGACTGTGCTGCACTTTAGAGGGCTGTGCAATACTGAATTTTTATTATTGTTTTATTGTTGTTTGCTTTGTGTGTTTTTATCCTTCACTGCCTCCTTCATTCCTTCTCTTTTAACCACATGGGTTTGCAATATGAATTTAATCTGTACCTTGGTATAAATGACAATACAAATATTCTATATTAGGTATGTGTTTGAGTAAAATTAACACATTTCTTTTATTATAGAAACTACTGACAACATTTCTCCCAAATTCAAAATGAAAATGTAATTTAGAGCATTTAGTTGCAGAAAATGACAACTGGGGTCTTAAATAAACAAATTGTTCCTCTGCTTTACACAGTGAGGTTGCTTACTTGTGTCAGCTGCTCCACTGTGGTCTGCAGCACAAGAGCTGCTTTCTGAGCCTCATCTCGCTCCCTCTGAAGTGAGCACAGCTCCTGCTCCATCTCCAACACCCGAGACTGAGCTTGCTCTACAGACAATTGCAACTGCAGGGGAGAGAAAATACAATCACTTACTGCAAGGGATAATACTTCAGACAAAGCTTCACTGTATTAAAAACAGGATCACATCCAGAGTTGCTGCAGTAACTTAAATGCAGATTAAATCAACACCATACTTGTCGCTGATGGAGCAAATTATGGTTGAACAGAATCAAAATGAACTGAACAATAACATGGTGGTGTAGCAGATTTGCACTGTGGTGAAGTCGTCAGGTTGGAAGGGGAGACAGTGAGTTGAAAAAATGTGGCTCACCATTTCTATCCTGTGTTGTTGCTCCAGGCATCGTTGAGACTGAGACTTTTTACACTTGTCCAGAGACTGTTGATACTCTCTTTGCTTTTTGGTCATCAGTGACTGACAATGTTGAAGGCTGCTGGTCTTCTCCTGTAATTAGATTTAGACATTCAGCCCGGGTATGTGCCCAGCTATATTCACAGATACCCTCTTCATGTCTGACAAAAACATGTGTTCAGTGTATGTGTTGTACCAGTATCTGATTCTCCAGCTCAGTGTTTTTCAATGCAGCCTGACTGTAGGCTGAAGTTTTCTCCTGTAACTGCTTCTCCAGTGCAGCCACACGAGCACTTTTTCTCTTCAACTGAGGTGAAACAGAAATAGAAAAATAAAAAAAGCTATGTAATAACCAATAATTATTCCTCAAGCTTGGAAAAAGAAAACAAAAGCTCTACCTCTTTCTCTGTGTCAGTGGCTTGGCTGACTTTGTCCATCAGCTCTGTGTGGAGACTCTGGTAGTGGGAGGCTCTCTGGGCCATGGAGCTCTGCAGGGACGAGATCTCCTCCTGGGTTCTCCTCAGACGCTCCTGAAGCCGCTCGATCACGCTGTTTTGTTTTGATCGCTCAGCTTCTGTCGACTGCAGCACCCGCAACAGCTGCTGGTAACCTTCACCTGGAGAGATTTAAAGGGCAGGCAGAGAGAGGATTACACGTTTTATTAAAGTGAAAAATGTCCCTGTCATCTAAAGGCATTTAATAGCTGGATTGTTTGAACTTTCTTTGAAATGGAAATAACAGCTTTGAAGGCAGTTCCAAAATGTACTACTGCCAACTCCAATGAGACAACTATGCATAAGCATCAACCAAAAAAAAAGAGGCAAAAATCAGTTGAAAGATATAGAAAATAGTTAAAGGTCCAGTATGTAATATGGGGGTAAAACCATGATATCCAGCGGTCGGACAAAATAACTTGTTTACCATGACTGGGACGACTGGGAGTATTTCAGGAGCAAGGAGCGATGAGATGAAGGTCTAAACCATTTCTAAAAAATGTTACGATATGTCTGCTGTTTCCTACTCCTTCTTTCCTTCCACCTTCTTTGTTGGTGTATTTATGAATGCGAAACTCGCGAAACGTGCTCTCTGGCTGGCTGGATTTTCCATTTAAGCGGCGCAAGATGGCGACGCTCTCTAAAGCAAGACCCTTGCTATATGTACAGTATATATAAAAGAATATTATAAGGCTACGAAAACCAAACTAATTTTTATTTTATAGCCATTATACATTTATACAAATATATTCATGGGTAGTATGGTCAGATTTTGCAAATATTGCAAATAATCGCCAATTATTACACACTGAACCTTTAAAAGACATACAGTACATAATTAGAGGATATTTATATATATGAAAAATTGGAGAAAAGAAATGAAAAAATTAAAGGAAAACCCTGAAAATTAAGGAAATGAGTGGAGAAATATGATGAGCATAAAAATTATGTGAATCATAGGCTGTGGCCTTCTCAGTCACCAGATCTAAACCCACTATAACATGACTTGTTGTTACTTACTAAAAATACTGTGTTGATTCCCCTTTAATTTGTGTCTCATGTATCATACACCAGTGTTACCTGGCTTTAGCTTCAGCAGCTGTGCAGTTCCTGAATAGTCCACTTGGGGCAGCATGCACGGCCTGGCACAAAGTGGCCCCACAGCACCCTGGAGGTAAAAAGTAACATGCGACAACAATAAACACAAGAGATAAACATGGCAGCATGTTCAAGGCAGTTCAGTTTTAAGAAAAAAAGGAACTAATGATGTAACAATCCTCTGGGTCAAACGCTGCAGGCAACTTGATAAAACATGTGACATGGGAACACAAAAAACAATGTTAATGTGGGTATTATATTTCTCGACCTCTTGTAGATGCAGCAGAGCCAGAATGGCCTCCAGGTTGGACAGCTCGGCCTGGCTCTGCTGAGCCTCTCTGTGGCTGTGGGCCTCTCTCTGCTCCTGGCTCTGGGTCACACTCCTCAGGTTTTCCAGCTCCCTGCGCAGAGAGGCCGACTCCCTGGACTCCGCTCCCTGCTCCACAAGCTGCCGTTCCAGAAGTGAGGCCCGTCGTCTGCTCTCCTCCAGCTGAACCTGGAGGTCTGAGCTCTCAGCAGCCGAACACTTGGCCTGCACCGCCTCCTCCTTCAGCTGGCTGAGAGACAGAATAAAAGGGATCAAACAGGATAACCTCAACAAAGAGATATTTTCTTTAAAAAATTTGATTGATGATTGAAGTCTCTGCATGATTTATTTTACACATGCAAATATTTAGGAAAACAATGATACAGAAATAGTTACATGAAACAAGCAGTCTCATGTGTACCTTATGGTTTGGCTCTGTTCAGCCTTTTCTCTCTGCAACACAGTGCACTTCATCTGCAGCTCCTCCTTTTCTCTGTCGCACTCAATATGACTCTCTTTTAGTTTGCTCTCACTTTCCATCACCTTAAAAACAAAAAAATGGCATCAATATGCAGTTTTTAAGTACCTGAACATTTTAATAATTAAATTATCTATATTGATTAAAGTCACCCTTTTAAGTTTAATGGAAATTGTGGCTTTATAATCTTTGAAAGCTTCTTTGAGTTTCTCTGCATTTTCAAGTGCCTGGTTCCTTTGTTGCTCCGCCCTGTGAGGAATAGTGTAGAAAATACAGTAAATAGTAAAACAAGAACTTCATCAAGTTGTGAAAGTGAAACATACATTATAGAGTTAGGACAAAGCAGGCGGTCACTACAGCAGATCAGGGGGGTATTCCATCAAGCTCGCTTAGCTCGAAGTCTGGCTTAAATGGCCGAGTCTCGCTTATTTGAGTGAGAGTTCAGTTCCATCAACATGGCTAAGATTAGCTCCACCTCGGTAACCATGGAAACATGGTTCTGGCTAAGCCGGACACTTCGAGCTAAGCTCCGACTTCCCGTTCCATCAACTTGAGCCTCAACTCGGTTCCATCAAAGTGGTTTAACACGAATGCCAACCTTGTAACCATGGTGACTTATGCTGCCGGCCAATTCTGGTCTGGAGCAGGATTAAGGTGAAGTAACTCCATTTATGTTCAAAAAATGTCCAAAAGACAGTTCTGCTGGTGTTTTTACACACTCACCGTCATGTTATATTACATGATATTTTAAAAAAGCCTATTAAAAAATTAAAAAGATAAAATTAATTAAAAACAAATTAAAAAATAATAAAATGAAACGGAGGCATTTAAAACTGCTATTCACTATCTCTTCATCTCCTTGAATTGATGGATTTGGTAAATATGATTTTATACAGTCAATTCTGAAATATATGTGATGAACCATATGAAATAGGCTAGTTGATAAAAGTGATAGCTAAATATCACTTGTTAAAATAAATTAATAGCCTACATTTTGTGAATTTATTTAGGTCTTAGGCTAAATGAATTGTTAATAGGTGTCACTATCTATATTCACTTTGTCCGTTGTCCGGCCATTTTATGATATTTTCGGCACTCGACTGATGTGGGCTTGGACCTCACCTGGTCCAAGCCCACATCAGTCGAGTGCCGAAAATACAGGTGAGGCTTGAATTAGCGTCAAGTGGAGCCAGCATATCTCGTTTGATGAAACGGGTTGGGGCTAGTTTTAGAGTTCTCGCTAATTCAAGCTTCAAGATTACACCATAGTCTGGATGTTCTTAGCGACTTTGATGGAATACCCCCCAGGTTCATGTAATCATAATATTTATAACCCGTCTTTGGGGAAGTGTAAACAATATCGTGAACTTCAGTTCCATGAAAGGAAGTTAAGCCCAGCTTAATAAATCACCGTTTTCCTAATGCCATCTTGTTATCCAATTCTTCTCTGAGTGAACTCAGCTCTTCAGTAAGACTTGCCACCACAATGTCATTGTGAGCTGCTGCTTCCTGGTTGCACTCAGCCCTCAGCTCTGCTGCCCTGGGACAAACAAAGACAGGTTGTTAGGATATTATTTCCAGTGAGCGGGTAATGCAATGCAAGTTATTAGAAGCTACAAGCAAACCCCTGTAGGAGGAGAGAAAACAGTGACCTATATTAGTACAGTTGTCTATAGCCAGGATTAAACAATAGCTGCCTGCGCTCCATAGCACATGACATAATCTTATACATCTACATAAGTACTGTATAACAAGGTCATGAAGTTACTTTCGTTCTTTGGCCTGAGCCTCCAGTGCTGCTTGAAGCTGACGAATCTGCTCACTCATGACTGCCACATTGTTTCTGACCCCAATCCTGGGGCCTCTAAGGTGGAGCTAAAAAAAAAACACGACATATATGACACCATTATAATTTCTATTAGGTTTTTAATATTTGTTATAAATTCATTGATGTGACTTCCAAGTGCAGAAGCAACAGACAGAATAATCTGTTTTGCCAATGTCATACCTAAACAAATTAAATAACAATCTATTGCTATACTTGGAAAAACACAAAAATGAAGCACAAGATATAGTCTCTTAAGAAAACTGTACTGACAGTGTCGGTGTGATTGTCATACCTGTGATTTGGAGGTGGCCAGTTCATACTGCATCGCATCAGTGTCACAGATGTGCTGCTCATCCTGCATGGTCAGGCAGGCGTTCTCCTGACGCACGGCACAGCCCAACTTCTTCCTCATAGAAACAGACTCCATGTCTACTGACTTAGCTTTGACTGAAGACGACTGAAAGAAGAAAATAACAGATGTGGATCAGTGTCAAGGGTTTTTATTTACTTTTTAGATATGACGCTCCACAGGGCCATATTTTTCATCAAGTATCTTGCATAAAACTTGTGTTTTCAGATCAGAGACCACAGACTGGTGCATATACCATCTCCTTTATCATATCCTTTAAAATTGACTGACATAATAACATCTAATTTATAGCTATAGTACTGATATAATCAACAATGCAAATATAGTTTGTATTTATTCTGCCAATTGATACGGGTGATTTTCCGTGTGCATAGCTTGAATTCATCTATGCTTTTTAGGAGCTGGAAGTACCACATCCCTAGACATGCACACATACAAGGGACAAGATAATAGATGATGTGCAGTGCATAATTTGATTGTTAGGGCAGGACACACTCAGTCTTACCCTTGAGTTGAAGGACAGTGGGCTGATACTGCGAACAAAGGCTCTTCTTTCAGATGCAGCACTGGGAGTCCTCTCCTCTCCACAAACACAGCCCGACTGGGACAGAGGAGCATCAGGGATCTGCAGGCCTCGTAAGATCATGTCTGGACTCTGCTGCTCAACATTGCCACCATGACCATTGGCATGAGAGTACAAGGGGCTAGTGAGGAGGACATTAAGATTTGGACAGAAGATAAGAGAGGGGTCAAATGCAGCATGACAAACCCTTTGCAGTGCTCTCAGGTGTTGGCTGCAGGTTTATTCTGTGGCACAAGAAGCTCTGGACAGCTGGGTTACACTGTGTGCTCATGGCAATAATGCAGATAGCGAACCTCTGTGTCTGTCCCACACCTCGCAGGCTGTGGTCTGTCAGTCCCAAAAGATCCCTCACATCTTGAATTAAACTCTCCTCGTCCTCAAACATTGGACTAACGATGAGTGCATGTCCACCTCCAAGCTAGTCACACACTCCTCGACTGGTTGAGTTTGGCTTCAAGTGGCTCAAACAACATTTCACTTTTGTGTGACTGGTTAGAAAAGATACAGGAAACCAACATCACACTTACCTCTACTTTTTAAACAGCTGTGTCTACAGCAGCGTTTAACAAAACCAGCTAGCATAGCTACGCTAGCTAAATGTAAACAGACGCTCGTCGCATCAACAGGTGGCTCAAGATTTAACGTTATCGGGGTTTTTTTTTTTTTAGAGCAAACGCTGCCGCCAACCGGAAGACGACGTTTCAGTTCTTGATTAAATGACATTTATCGTCATGGCGCCATGAAGACATAAAATATATATTTGTAAATTGCAAGTTACAAGAAAGTATTCCAGGTTAAGCGAGTGTAGATGGATGCAGCAAAAGCCACTGTTACCAGAACGATTTGTATTCCTGCGTCTCCGCCTACATTTGAACAACGCGTCTTGTGATTGGATAAAGCGACTTGGTCTGTGACGTGATTGGTCGAGAGGGCAGTACCGCGAAGAACGGCGGCGCGTCTGTTGCGTGGCTGCCTGTCAGAGTCCGTTTTTCACAGACATTCAGAAAATTTGAAATGTTTACAAGCAAATTCAACCACACACACACAATGCGACACAACATTTAAAAATATCTGCTTTTATTTAACCTTTAACGAAACAGGTTCAGAAGTAACACGTCAACCTATATAATGATGTGTAAAAATGTAATAAGGAGAATCTCAAGAGACAAAGCAGACGTACGTTCTTTGGCTGCAGAGGCCCGCTGGAAGTCAGTGAACGCAGCATGAGGGCTGAGACACCGACTGAACAGAGGAGAGAAGCTTTAAATGCACTGACTAGCCTACATCCCTACAGTGAAGAGGTATTAATGTCAAACGAAAAAACATCTCCAAATGGAGATAGCCAAACTAAATGAATATTTACCTCTTGCAATGACATACAGCATTATTAGTTTTCCAGTGATTGTTTTCTGACTCAGTTTAAACAAGCAAGAATAGCAGTAAAAATGGACTACAAATTATTTTGCTCATAGAAAGAAAAGAAAAGAAGCATAATTACATAATGGTCCAAAGAAATGCAACAAATGGAGGACCTGATATAAAAATACTGACCAAAAACAGAGTAAATAACTTATAAACCTCCTGTCAGGCTGCAAATGCTGTCCTATGCAATACAGTGACGTTTTTTGGGAATATCCTGAGTGTGTAGACTACAAGGTGAACTTGACTGTAAAAGTAAAACTCCAAGTGCATTTTTAAATTATTTTTTGTTGCACCGATCACATGACAAAATTGAAACACCTGAGTCAAATGGTCAAAATAGTAATGCTGAAGTTCCCCGTGGTCAAGCTGTGTGAAACAATACATTTGTCCAGGACTAACTTGCATAGGCAGCACAAGAAACACAAAACAATTCTGAACTGGGAACCAGGTATACAACATCCATCTTATTCAGCACTTTATTTTATCTCTTTTTTTTTAATAACTATGAGAAAGTAAAAACTAAATAGGTCCTGAAAGACTTCAGAGTTAACAGTCATTGATTTCAAATCAAAATGCTTTAAAATGATATATATGTTTAGACAAAGACATCGAAGAAAATCTCGACTCTGGAAACAAAATTAGTTTTTTCAGAAAGCACACACTCTTCTGGATATCCTCTTGTGTATGGGATTGTGAACAACTACACACTGAAATAGGACTTCATTTGGGGACATTATTTTGAAAGACTCACCCTTACATTCAAACTGTTCAATGCATGCTAAATGCTGCCTGGTTTATTTTTTCCAAATGAGATGATGGCCTAACAGAATTTGATATGTGCAATCCATAATTAGAAAATAAAATGAAAGTCTGAGAAATCTGCCGTGTGAAACAGAAAAAGGCATACAAGAGTGTATAAGTAGAAAAGGTATTAATAAATGTAGTATAATTCTATATAAAATAATAAACATTTGCAGCAGCACGTCTTTTGTTTTGATTTCCTCCTCTCCAACCAGAACTGAAGGAGACATCTGCCCAAGGCAACAGGAGGTACTTGCAGCTGGGACTAGAGAAGGAGGGGACACTGATGTAAAGGGACTTGTTTTTATTTACCAAATACATTAAGAAAATAAATGTTAATCAAACGTGCGTAATGTATGTAATTCTTCACTACGTGATTGCAGTTTGTCATAATAAAAGGCTGAAGGAAAAACCTTCCCTCTTTCTCTTATCCCCTGTGATTCACCATGTAAATGCCTGGAGAACTACTGTGTACAGTTTCATACTTACCGAGTCTGAAAACGAAAAGCATATTACTGGATCGAAAACAAGCACAATCACGGTTCACTGAAAGCCTACAGGTGCAGTGCACTGATCAATTATTTGCCCCTGAATAACTGGGGGTTCCTGTAAACATTCGACGCACATAATGAAAGTTAACATAAATATGCTGTGGTATAATGTCAATGAACTACAATATTTAAACGCATGACAAAAATACATGTGTTTAAATGTGCTACTATCACATTGCACTGCACAGAACCAGTAGGCTTTACAGTAAGCTTATCAGTCAAAACTTGTTCCTGTCTAAACTAAACAAAGGCATATCAATTAATGCTCCAAATACAGGCTGTGTAGGCGTCCTCACCGCAGCCTCTTGTAGGTGCTGGTTAAAAGTTAGAAATGATGATGCTGACGACAGTGACGAGCCTTAGGAGGCAGTGACTCCTTCCCACTCCACCAGATACTGCACCTTGCCGTCAAGGGTGACCCGTCGGGCCAGGACTTTATACTTTTCACCGCAGGCCAGGCGCCCTGCTGCTCCAAAATAACTGCTGATGGAGCTCTTGAGGTGGGAGAGCTGGCTGTTGGGGTCCATGCCATGAACTATGTCTGTTGAGTGAAGCCCTGGAAGGCTGCTCAGCATCTCCACTGCTGTGGGGTTGGGGTCTGCATGGCTGAGAGGGGGGATCTCCGGTTTCAGCCGTGGCCGCCCACGTTTCCTCTTTAATGGTGGAGAGGAAACAGGCATGACGCAGGGTGCCGTGCGTGTCTTGATGGAGCTACAGAGGCTGGGGGGTATTTGATAGGAAAAGAGGAAGTTAAAAAACTGATTTTGGTTCTGAGGGAAATAACAAAAACAAAGTCTGCAGAGAGCGTGAAGTGCAAATAACATGGCTAAGAATCTTAATTTATGCTAGTGGCTCTACGAGGCACAGCGATGCCTTGAGATAGATGTTAATGTCACCATTTTGTCCCTCGTCCATAGCAACAAGCTGATTTCATGAAGGTATAATGTTTACCATGTTCAAAATAAGATTCCAGTTGTGCTGAGGTAAACATGCACATCTGTACCTACAGCAGTTCATCCAATAGTTTTTGACTTTTGACTCAAATCCACAACCATCTACCTCAAGGGGGCGATAGAACAAAAGCTATAATGATCCATAAAGACGTTAAGATTCATCCACTGGACCTGTCTGTGCAAAATATGACGACAGTCCAGACAATAACAGTTGAGATGTTTGATCAATGCATTCGACCAACTGACAGAGCAGCATCGCCACCTATTGAGCCACAGACGTCAGAGCCAGAAAGGAAGAAACACTGCAGCTGCATAGCAGGCATACCTGGACTGTCTTGAAATGCTAGTTGAGGTAGTTTCTGAGGTGCTCAGGGCTCCTATGGATTCCACATCTGAAGTTTGTGAAGAAGACAGCAGAGACCTTTCACTCCTGGCGCCATGGCGGCAGTGAAATGAAAGAGAAGGAAACAGTTTGATAAGAAAAAATTTGAAAAACAACCTTAGAGACAGAAAGAGAAAACTGCTGCCATCATTGGAATTGCATCCTTTTGTCGATGTCAACATGTTTTTCTGACAGCTGCACATGGCAAAACAATGACAACAAAACTCTGAAGAAGAAAGTACAGGAATAAATGGATCAATTAATTAATTTTGATAATTTGCTGATGTTTTCTACACCAATGCATCAATTGATTGAAGTCAATCGATATCGTTTCTAATCTTGTTTAGGACTACATTTACACCACATTTCTTACTTACTTGATAGAAGTTAAGTGATCCAATGCATGGGACCCTAGTGGTAGAGGCTTTCTCATCTGTCTCATCTGCTGTCAATGCAAAATAAAAACTGTTAGCGTCCGTCAGTGGGTTTCTTTGTAAGTTAACATGTTCTCAATGCACCCATCAGGAGTTACCGTTCTCCTCACAAGAGTGGCCACATGTCGAGATGTGTGCAGAATAATGTAATTATACCCACCCCTTTCAAAAGTTACATACACACCCAGCTCACTCCCCCTAAGACATGCATGCATGCAAACACACACACACACACACACCTGGGACAAGAGTTCACTGGAGCGTTTTGGTTTAGCCAGAGTTTCCAGAGAACGAGCTCCTTGCTTCCTCTTTTTCTTCTTCTTCTCTGTGCCATTGGTTAGAGCAGTCCTGAAGCACAGGAACATAATGTTTTCAACTGTTTGACAAGGAGTTAATTTATAGATATAGATGTGCTCAGTCGCATCAGCGAAAATTAATTAACTTCATGATTTAAAGTCAAGACGCTGAGGCTTTTTTTGTCTGGGTGATTCACAGCGTACCTCATGCCAGACAGGGCTTTGGCGGACTTGCATCCCTTAATTCTGATTTCTCTGCTGGCCGCCTCATTGGAGTTCGGGGGAGCAGGAGGGAATCGGATCCTCAGGCCAAACAGGTGCTTCTTTCTCTTTGACTCCTTCCCCGACACGAACCTGGTAGAGACAGTCATGATGGATAGGAGCACACAAGAGATGATTGGGCACTTTCGGACAATCATCAAAATCACATACAGTCAAATAAGGAAGGAAATAACTTACCTGCTCTCGTTGTTGTTCAGTGCCTTCAGAACACTTCCATATCGCTCCGATATTTCAGTGTTGGCGAGCTGCAGATACAGGGGAGGGGGAGGATACCAAACAGGAAAGTCAGGATGCAGGGGGGGGGGGGAGAGCAAACACAAATCAACAACATCAACCTGACAGCCAGGGTATTAGAATTTGGAAAATAAATTAATCTTTAAGGACAGGCTAGCAATGTGGTTTTCTTTAGCTGCTACACATAATGGACACCTAGTGTGTGCCTGCATGCACATTTTCCCACATTGTTGCCACTGCTACAGTGTTATGTTGTTGCATATTGCCACCTATGCATAGATACAATATAGCCAGGTACCCAGAGAAGCATTAAGGCAAGGCACTTTGGAGCCGACGTTAATGTCAAGTCTCGAGATGTTCTTATACCATTTTTCCTCCTACTGATATTGAATCCAATGCCTTTGAAAAATGTTAAACAGCTGTGTAACCCTGTATGGATGTGATGATATCTGCCATTGTTGCATGGCACAGGTTAAAGCCATAATGCTAAACATAAACAAATACATAGGCAGTGGAAACAATTTTAATATGGATCAACAAGCTTGGGACAGGATCATTTCTATACAAATGGTGATTAAATTATCCTGTAATCCAGCCGTCTGCTTACAGGGTTCATTCTGGGTCTTATCTTACTAAACATATGGAAAACAAACTTAAAACTGGGCTGGGCTCAACAACAAACTGTGGCCTTCTTCAAACCACAGGATTTCTGCAACAGTAAGTAACCACCGGGGAAAACTGTCTTCCCAGAATAAGTTCAATTAGTGCGATTATGTGTGTTTGTTTAACGGAAAGCAATTTTTCTTAGCTGCTCTCTGACAGCAGTTACCAGTGGCTGCACGGTGCACCATCTTGTGTTGCGTTTCTGAAACGACTGAGAATTTACCTCTCCGAGCTGCAGTCGCTCCCAGCTGTCATTGATGTAAGGCATCAGCTCCATCTCCGAGTGATAATACTTCTTCTTGTGGATCACACTCAAGTTGTACAGGCTCAAGTGTGTAGCATCCTCCCTGAAACATTTTAGTAAAAGCAGTGTTTTCTTAACTTAATCTGGTTCAAAATGAATGTCATACAGAACTAATATGAGTAGAAAAAGCAAAAATTGTGGGTGTTGGTACAGTAGCAGGGCCACTGTGCCTTAGGTTTCTAGCAGTTGGTGTAGGATGTTAAATTCTATTAAAACATTAAAGCAGAAGTAAGCGATCCGGTCGTTTTGGCTAATGCTGCGTTCCGGGCAGGCTTTTGAAACTGTAAATTACAGCTCCACGTCACGACTTAGTAGCGTTCCAGGCAACCCACTCGTGTTTTTCCGACCTGTTTTACCTGTGAAAGTGCACTATAACGGCCACTCGTAACTTCCGACCCGTGAACTCGTACCAGATCGAACTGGTACAACTTCACAGGTCGGAAAAACACGAGTTACGAGTTGCCTTGAACGCACCATAACGTCTTGTCAGCCGATGGAGTTAGCAGCCCCCGCCCTCGTCATGGATCTATTGGTCCTCGTCCCTGCACACACAGCCCTTCATGCCGTTCTCTCTCCTCATTGGATAAAACTTGTAGGATACGAGAAAAGTTTTCTCCCCGGCTCAGAGCAGAGCAGAGTGACTGAGAGACCCGTGTTTCGGTCCAAACACTCTATGTAAGTGATTGCTGTCGGAAGATATAACTATTTAAGACTTAGATTAACACAAAAATATCGCTTACTTCTGCTTTAACTACTTTAGAAAGACTGACAGTCACATGAGACATGTTTGTGTCCGAGCTAAACACGTCTTGAGATTCACCTACCATCTGAGAGGCAGTCGGGTGAGGTACTCTGGCCCATCATTGCAAACAGAACAAATAAAGAGATAAAACCTGAAGGCAAAAAAAAAACACACATTACTCCAGTAGCTGGCTTTATTTTGCTTTGAAATCATTTGTGTTCAAAGAGCAGCTTTGGGTATCATTTCACATGATCAATTTACTGTATTTTCTCTAGCAAGGCGATTTGGAGTGATCCACACAAAGCAAGAAAAAGATTTTCAAAACTATTAACCCGGGCTTGTTTTCAGGTAGCACTGAGCTGATGTACTGTTCTAATGTTTGCTGCAGTTTAACACCAAATATACTGATTCAGAAAGACAACCAACCAAAGAAGAGCTTTTCAATAACCATCATGAAAATATTCTCAAAATCCGCACCTATCTCCGTAGAGCATGGGGATCTGTAAGCAATGGAGACAGGCCTCGTGGAACCACTGCTCACATCTGTTACACTGCAACATCTTCAGGTACCAGCTAGAAGGAAACAGATGGAGAGAGTGGTGAACTGCTCTGGCATGTGTGATACATAAAATTCTTAAAAAACATGTACATGTTGGAAATTTTGTATTCAGTCTGTCTTTGGAAGCATGAAACGCGCCACTCACTCTCCTGGGCCCCCACAGTAGCAGTAACACTGCTGCATGTTAGTCTTGTGGCCTTGGTCCCACACCAGGTCCTCTAGGTCGTATGGGAAGGACAGGTGCAGCCCCGTGTGCTGCTGCTGCTGATGTGGTTGTTCTTGCTTAGGGAAACCTTTCGCTGACCCTCCCCTCCTGTGCGCACTCCCCCTCTGTACCACACAGACAAAAGAGTGTTTAACCCAACATAAAACTATGTACACAGATATTTACTCTATAGATTATCTTATCTCTCTTTTCTCCTTCATGCTTCACAGCTAAAGCAGGGTAAATAATGAGTCTGACAAAATAGCTATGTATCAAGTAAATACACACGTATTTAATCAAACAACTTCAACTAAAGGATTTGTGTCTGTGCTGAAAGAAAAAGCTGTACCTTAGGTATAGAGCTTAGCTCGCACTCTGAGCAGAGCCACTTGTCATCCGAGTCAATGACAGAGGCATCAATGATGGGTGAGTGGCACACCTGATGGTAACCTTAAAAAAAGACAAACACATTTAAATCCAGCTGGGTCAAGTTTTCAAAATTACACAGAGATTAGAGCTCAGTACCAATTTAAATAACAGTGGTCATTGTGGATTAAAAGAGCAGAGACGATGAACAGTACCATGTCCACAATTGTCACAAATGACAATCTCATTGGGTTCCTCTGAAGTCTCATCCTGGCATATGGAGCACACAATGTCATCGTCCTCATCATCGTCATCATTTTCATCCCCTGAAACACACAGAGACCATTAAGGCAAAGAATCCCAACTCTTTTACAACCAGCCTTTTACATACGCCTCAATGGTATGAGAGTGGCAGCAGATATTTTAGATATGGATATCTCAAACTAGAAAATCAAAAATGAAAATGGGAACAGGTGTTTCATAATATCCTGCACACCGATATTCATTATTTTTAATCCATAAAATTCAGAAAGTGGCTGCCATCTAAATGTCCATGCTTGGCTGCTGCCAAATTGTCAGCTGTCCCAACAGAACAATAACAACAAAAAATATGATGTGAATATTTTCACATGGGCCAAGAACACAATCGCCAAACCACTAATCGAAGAGTAACCTAAATACCACACTGTCGGTCTGTTGCACCACACCCAAAGGTAACGTCAGGGTGTAGTAGTGAAACAGAGCGTGTCATGTCAGTGCAGATCAGTGAGAACTTCAACCACTGGAGGTCAGCACAAAACAAGGCTTTCAACTGATGGTAACTTTTTGAATACTAATGCACTGAACAATTTGAACATACAGCTGTGCAGCAACATACTGATTTTTTAATCTAATAATGGATATTTGTCATAAATGTTTGTTTGTTTTTTCATTCAATACAAACCAAGTTAAGCTTTACTAAAAGAGGGAATTATGCGTCATATTATAACTGCATAAACCCTCTTCGTGTATTCCCCCTTTGCTCATTTTCACTTGTGGTCGACGCACTGCTGCTGTGTCAATACCAGACACTGTGGACAGTTAACTGCCAGTAACAAAAGTAGAGAGATAAGTAGGGCAGAAGAAGGCAGACAGGGGTGTGGACCGCATCCAGGGTTTTAAGCAAAAGTACTTTAGCGATTCCCGACACTGAATTTTTATTGAACAATCACATTTAACATGTAAAAATATAAGTAGAAACATTTTACCTGTCTGAATATCCTTCCAAAGGACCCATGACTTTGAGCGATCCTCAAAGACAACAAAGCATCTCCGTTTGTCCCGGTCAATCTGAAAAACACATGAAGAATAGATCCTAAAAATGGGACATTGTTCTTAAAACCTGCCAGTCACACTGCCCAGGAATCACACATCCACAGACATAAGACAACAAATCTCATCAAAACCTCATGAGTTTGACAATAAGAATCTGATGGTAGTGATAAAAAATAATCTAATTACAGCACCAGAAGGAATGCTTCGCTCACACTAACCTTTGTGATTGTCCCCAAGTAGAACAAACCGTCTGACCACCGGGCCAAGACATCTTGTCCCTCTGTAAACCTGCCAGACATGTCGTCCTCTCCATACTCCCCTCTAGCAGACAGGCTTGTGGGAGACAAGGACACAGCCTGCTGCTGCCTCTGGGGGTGGGCTCTGAGATGGGCAGACAGGTGGTCCACAACCCCTGAGTCTCTGAAAAACATGCAATTACAACAAGGGATGAGCTATATCATAAATTAAAAATCCTTTCTTTTTTTTTTTCTAGATCATGGCATATTTTCATTCTGTGCATAATTGCCTAGAATTGCAAAACTGACCACATGTTTGATGTGCAACAGGCAACTCTTTGATTAGCTCTGATGCAATTTCATTATATTTGATAACAAGAGAAATAACCTGCTGATAAATATATGCAATATTGTTGTGCACAACGAGGAATGTAATGATAGATTGTGTGGTTACAGAGGAGCTTACAAAACAACGCCTCATGCTGAAACACATGACATTTCCCCTCCAGTGGGTACAAACAACAGGTGATTATACTCTAATTAGTGCTAATTGGCAAGTAACCACGTCCAAGCAGCCAGCGCCATGGCGGTAGTGCAATGCTGAGCATTTCCATAACACATCGGAAAATTACCAATGAAAGGCAGCAGTTATTGTACCAATACTGATCATTCACCTGGCTCACAGGTTAAGAAGGCATTTGATTGTCAGTCACAGTTGGTAAGTTGGTAATTCTACAAATTAAGCATTTGGTGTTTTCCGTCTTCTGTTGTTTATTGAACTTTATGTATTAGGTTTTGTAAGAAACTGGAGGTTTTAGTTTTCTGCTTCCTCTGAGCCTCAGTCCGTCAGTCTGAGACTCCCTTTGTTCGAGCACAGGGTGAACATGATCAATACCAGCCACAGGAGAGGACACATGGGCAGCCTGAAATAGCCTTGGAAACTGAAATGTGGTTTTATAAATTAACAGTCGGCAGCGGGAACAAAGTGTAGGCATGAATAATCCACATGCAGAGCTGTAACCCTCGCCAGGTCGCTGACCGTCGGACCCACACCCCCCAACAGCAGGAAAACATGATGACAACAATACCTCATCGGTCACCTCCGCTTCTACCCTCAACTCGTACGACGAAATAACGAATAAGATGTGGCCGCTGCTGTCCCGCTCCTACTGCTGCTGGATACACTTCAGAAGTGCATCGCGAAAACTTGCGGGGCTCGGGTCTTCTTCAGAAAATAACAAACGGTTCATTTTCCCCCCGCACGTTCGCCATTTTGGTTTCCCGCTGATGATCGGGGAGTGCATTATGGGAAGAGCTGAGCTGCTGCTGCTGCTGCTGCTGCCTTCATCTTTTTTCAAACATTTGAAATTGTAGGCAGGGCATTTAGCTACAGCTACTTAGCAGCACAGCATATCCGTTCTTACAGGGGCACAAAATGTACTTATTGTTGCTCAAATGTAGCGTCTTCTCTGTGGAGTTTCTTCCACTGATGTGGATGTAAAAAAAAAAAAAAAAAAAAAAAAAAATTAACTGACGTTTTCAGCGTTATTAATTAGCGGTTAGACAGTTTCAGAGATTAAGCATGTGTTCATTCACAATGCTAATAAATTCAATGAAAATGGTTTAGTTAACTTGTTCAGATTTTGGCCACTTAATTTTGCTTCAACATTTCGTGAGATTGTTTTTATTTTATTTTGGATGTGATGACCGGAAGTTGTGTTTGGCGCTGGGTAATGTGTTGGGCTTTTATTGTGAAGGACTCGGCGGAAGCGTGTACTTGTGCTCGGTAGCATGACCCGGTCACATCTCCAGAGTTAAGCAACCATTGAACACAAGAGACACAGCGATAACACCGGAGCCTGTGAGGCACCAGTGACTGCACTTTGACTCACATTTCTCGTCATTTTGGTTCACGACCTTAAAACTTTAAAACGCCTAATAGCCACAAAGAAAGCTGCGCGTGCGCCCTGAACCTGCGTTTTTTTTTTTTTTTTTTTTTTTTCAGCGTGAGGTATGTTGCTCAGCTTGAAAATCGGCAGCTGCTGCAAAGAGCAGAGGCGCAGCAGGCAAAGTGAGATATCAAAACGGTCCACACGGACGAGACGAGCCGACAGTCCGGACCGCGGATCGTTGTTGTGGGGCTGAGACCGGCGGGGGATGCTGTCGTTTGTCCCGGTACCGTGAAGGAGAACCAGTCGGTCTGGGGTTTTGAGTGGAAGCCGCTTTCTCCCATGTATTTTGGATGATCTCCCACAGCCAGGTCCACGTATTGAGATGATCTATTTTTGTGATGGCGAAGGGTCTGTTTCCACGGGCCTGGGTGAAAAAGTCTTTCTATTTCCAGGTAATATCACAGGTCGGTAGTTGTTGTTATATATAGCATGCCTATATAATTATTTTTTTCCCAGCGGGTTGTGACTGTGAGTTTGTGTGTAATGAGGTGGTTGAGGTGTCACGTTAGAGTGACAGCTGGCAGTTAATATCAAACACCTCCTGCTGCTCAGACGGGGATTGTGGGTTGTTGCAAAACACCTGAGGAATGACACTGTGGATTAAAGATTATCATGACAGTCTTTCCTGCTGATCCACAGTGATTTACAGAGAGCAGAGTTCAGGCCTACCTCTGAGTGTGTGTGTGAGTGTGTAACTGTGGCAATTGATGCCAGGATTTACAACCCAGGCCAGGTCAGAGAGCAATCTCTGTTTGGTTCATTTCATATCACTTAATATTAAGTTAATTCCTCCTCACATTACTGAGGAGCTTGCCAAGACTTTCACTCTCCGCCCACAGTTGTTTTCAGTAATCCTTTGGTGTGGATTTTAAGAGTTGAACCTTCTGATTTGGGCACCATTGGCCTGCTGCCAGCATCTACAGTACAGCTCTGTAGGCTACAGTAAGGAGATTATGCCAGAGGAAGGTTGCATCTGCTCTGGGGACGAGTGTTGCACGAGTCGACCACATGATTACAGTCAGTGCGGCTGAAATCCTCCTGAAAGGTGAAACATGTGGGCAGAGGTGATTTGCTCAACACTTGAAAACAGTAGCCAGCATTTTCCCTGTGGCCTCGTGGTCGGGTAAATTTCAATAAGATCAACCATAATTAGGCTTCATTTCATCCTGTATGAAAATAAACTGCTCCTGTCCCACGCACTTGCATTGAGACAGCACTACAATGTGCAAGCTCACTCCTCACAATTTCCTCAGTTCCTATTTTGGCCGCAAAGAAAAAGAAAAAAGGAAGGCTAAATTAGGCTGAGAACATTTTTGGGCTGTTTGCAGCTGACAGAGCTCTCAAAGTAGTTTTTTTTAATATATATATATATATATATACATATTTAGGTCAACACACCTACACAAAGCAAACCCTGACTGGTACCAAATCTAGTAAGAGTGTGTTGGCAGAGGTCGAGTGTTTAGGTATGTCACAGGACACTGTGCCTGGTTTGTACAAAGGTCCACAGGCTGGCTGCTGGTAGAAGTACACACCATGTAGTTTTACCAAGTGTTTTTTTTTTCCATCTGTGCATGAATCATACAGCTACTGCACTGGACCAAACCATAAAGCCACATAACCTCTATACACTTTAGATAGAATACATGGCCTCTAATTTCAATGCTCTTTTTGAAGTACCAGAGGTTAAAAAAGCCACTTGAAAGCCAGATTTGTATTTTGTGCATTTCTGTCTTTCCTGTTGGGTCTTTGATCTTTGATATCAGCATTGTGGTTCTTATGCGCTCGTAACTTTTTTTGCTACGTTAACGGGGACCTGCTTTTAAGGCTTGGTTTAATGGCGTCTTTTTCACTCTGAGATGCATCCTCAGAGATGCAGACTGAAGAGGACAGCCCACTCTGTCCTGAGGAGCTCTGTGGACCCCAAAGAGCAGGAGGAGGGAGGAGAACAGGAGGACGGAGGAACCGCCACGGCCCTCGTTCCTTTAGCTACAGGTTGTCCCACCTGCAGGGGATCATCCCTATGTTCCCCGGGTCCTATGTTCCCCACTTTGTATGGGACCGGGGAACATAGAACCCTTTTTCTAAAAAAAAGGTCCTATGTTCCCCACTTTGTATGGGGAACATGCAATTTTTGTACCCACTTGGAAGTGGAGTTGTGAGGGACTTGGCATATTTTTGCCTATTTTTGAGTGAGAAGTTGAGTTGTGACTTTGAGCGAGAAGTGTAATTGTTCTATTGGTTGGGTTTAGGCAATGAAGAAAGGAGTTGGTTACGTTTAGTAAAAAGACCAGGTAGAGGCTAGACAGGCCAGATAGATGGAGAGAGTCCATCAACCAGCAACAGCGGGGAACATAGGACCCTTTTTCAGAAAAAGGGTCCTATGTTCCCCAGTATGTATTGCAAACGGGGAACATAGGACCCTTTTTGGGAAAAACAGGGAACATAGGACCCTTTTTCAAGGGGAACATAGGTACGCTCCCACCTGCAGTGTGTGAGGCTGCGATAGCTCAGGTCTTTTTTTGTGTCCGCTGAAGAGACTCGGACTTTACGGCAGTCGATACTGGATGAGGGTTAACGCTGGGTAACTGAATCTAACCGCTGACAGCCGGTAACTCTGTAGTTTACACTATGGGTTTAGTGGGATGTGTCTTTGCATATTTCACTCAACTGTTAAAGTTTTCCTTCCTGCAGCGCTCGTTACCATCATCAGTGTTGACATCAGTATCATATTCACTCTGCTGCGCTCAGCCATGTCATGCCTATTCATACCCATTTCAAGGTCATTATTTCCCTTTTCACTTGCATTTAACCATAAATGTTTATGTATTTCTTTTTTATTATCTTTTTTAAACCCCCGTCCTCAGGGTCATAGTACGACAACAGTTTTACAGCACACACTATGCGTTCACTATGTGTGAACTGTTTGCAGTACCTCTGTCATACGGTTTGTCTTTTTAGACACAGACACTTGAATTCCTACATGGTAACCATTTAGTTTACCCAGTGTTATCTTAGCTGAGTCCACTGCTACGTGATAGGAAGAGGAGACGCTGTGAAAGGCCACAGGGAGTAAATGAACAATTAGGCTCTCTGCTGCTCAGGTTTCACTTCTTTAACGCACAGGCTTCATCATGTGTTCGCAGACACACGCCGAGACACACCGTCAGACAGACAACGTGAACTCATGACTCGGTGTCACTCGCCTGTAACAAACACCCTTTTATTCCGCCGCTTTGTCCGCGCGTGCGTGTCTGATGCACATTCGGCTTGCACACACCTTCGTACATGCCAAAGGAGTGAGATTTGATCGTAGAGTGTAGTTGCTTTATACTCCCTTGATACCTCCTGCTCCCTCCCCAGAGGCCCCACTATCTGTTTGTTCATCTCTTCAGGACACAGAGCATTTATAAAGAAAAACACACACACACACACACACACACACACACACACACACACACACACACACACACACACACACACACACACACACACACACACACACACACACACACACAGCAGCTCTGCAGAGGAGAAATCTCTCCAGCTCTGAGCTGCTGTTAAAGCTCTGACAGCCTCCTCCTGCCAAGAGATGATTTGGTGAAAAGCACCAAAGTGCATGAGAGGCAGGAAAATGATGTTTTTCCTGTACTCAGCCTCTGCTTTTCTGTGAAGCCAGTAGTTTAGGATGGGGATGTTTTACATATTTTATGTGAACTAACTCCATGAAAAAGCCCAGGACCATCATTAGGGTTTTGTTTATTGTGTCCAAAACCTACAAAGTCGTATGCCCCCCCTTCAGAAAAAAAAAGAAAAAAAAGTATAAAGAAGCAGAATCAGTTACTGTAAACCAACTGTCTGTGTGTGTTCTGCTGCAGCTTGTATGGGCCCAAAACAGACAAGAGCTTCATTCCTGTTTACAGTAATTACATCACATCAAACACAAAAAGGCTTTTGACTTGGTCCCTACCTCGCTGGGTGCATATTTTTGTTGGGATTCGGAAACCGTGCTGAAGCTGTGCGGAGAAGCCCAGCACGCTGCCAAAATACACACTACACAAGCTGTTCCTGCCATGTGATCAGAGTGAGAGTCAAAATCACTTGATCCCCCCCAAGTGCTGTTACACTCCCTGAAGAAAAATGAATTGCAGTTTCGCTGTGGTAAAAGTCGCATACTGAGGCTGAAACCGCAAGTTCGACCCAAATTCCTTGTCACCGCTCCATTTCCCCTTCTAGCAACTTCATAATCTTTTTTTTTATTTGATTGCATTGCAGGAGGCACTTAATCTACACAACTCACAAAAAGTTATAGATATTTGACTTTTGGGTGATATTTATGGAAAACGTAAACCTGCTGATGACACTCTAAGCTCAGTGGACACTTTGCCTGTTTGAAGCCTCGCACTGGCCAAGTAATAAAAAAAGTCAATAAAAAATACGGCGACCCCAGCTCGCTGTCTCTCATTCAAACAAAAGAACCAGCAGGTGAACATATTAACTGCTATCTCTGCCCTTTAATCATGGGATCCATGACCCAATGTGATTACACAAATGAAATAATTATCAACCTTACAACTAACAGGAAACACAACTCATGGCTCCTACAAAAGTTATAGTGCATTTTAGTTGCGTTCTGAAATTAATTAATTAATTCAAAAGCCTATCGTCCCTAACCTTTTGTTAGTAGTGTAAGTAGCTATTGCTGAAATGAGCATTTTATTACCTGATTAATTTGTCAGTGACTAAATAGCAACTCCAATAAAATGATACACATCTGTTGTCAAGTGGAATTGGTAAATGTTTAGTGGTTTGTCAGAAGCAGTTGAAGATGGCACAGTGGTCACAATGAAAGCCTTTGATGGTTTGGGTTTCAGCCATACGACCGCTGTGAGGTTCACCTCTTTAGCTCAGATTGAAATATCTACCAGATACATTTCAAGTAAATGTAACACTCACGGTCCCCAGTGGATGTGTCCTAGTGACCTTGGTAATCCCCTGACCTTTTTTCTACCTGTAGAGCTGCCAGCAGGACCAACTTTCAGCTCTGTACTTATTCCCTTAAATACTGATGACACGTTCCTCAACCTCAGCTTCACTTTGTTTCAAGGACCAGTGAGCAATTAGTCATCATCGTTAACAGCTATCACTGTTTAAATGTGAGTATGCTAGCATGCTCATACAAAGCATTTACCTCGAAACACCACTGTGCCACAACGTACAGCTCATGGCTGCTGACTGTGTAAGGTATAATGAAGAGGGAGAAGGTTGTTAAATAAACCCAGACAAGATGGATTGAACCCTGAGGGGTTTCAATCTCTCCTCCCCCCCCCCCCTTTTTTTTTCCTGAAGCAGTAGCCTGGCCGATCAGACTGCGTCCCCAGTATAATACTGTATAATACATCCATGGTCCCCAGCAACGGTCTGTTATACAGAAATATCAGACATTAGGATGCAGTGACTGACCAATCAGAATACAGCATAGATCCGTGGAATAAATTGTAATATTTACTGACTGTTTATACGGCTGAAATGATTAATTGAAAAACAAATTTTCCCATTTCTCATCAACTTCATATTGATTCTATTTTGACAACAGCAAACATTCGCTGATTGGTAGTGAAGGACCTCTGTATACTGTGTTTTCTTGTCTTTAAATCTAAGCATTTGCAAAGTCTAACTTCCACAACATGGTAAAAGAGAGGGGTTGTATAGTATCATCACATTTCTGTGGCACTCACAGACTGCATTTGTTTGCACAATGTGCCTAGAAACAACAGGACTTGAGACATGTGACATGTTCATCCCGGCGTGACACACATAACAGCTCTTTTTCTTTTCTAAGCCGTAAACAGAAGGCACCTCCAAAACTAAAACAAAACAACAAGCTTAATGAGCTACTGTTGCCAGTAGCGACTAATCAGCCAACCAGTTCCTTGTTATGGGACACCCTATAACATCATGGGGTCACCGTGGCAACCTATTATGTGATCAGGCTTGATTAGGATTTGCCTCATCTAGACTCTCTCACTGTCCTGCACTTGTATTTGATGTCATAGAGGTTCTGTATGTAATCAATTGATATGATAATATCATATATCAACATGATGAACATTGAGTAATGAAATGAACGTTTTACAACAGGGTGATCCCTCCTGTTTCAGATTTGGGTCCATCTTTTGTGTTTGTTTGTGCTTCGCTCTTCCCAGGCTCGGATCTCCTTTGTTCGGGTGAAGTACCTGTTCCTTACATGGCTGACGGTGCTGGTGGGGAGCTGGGTGCTGTACGTGCAATACTCCGCCTACACAGAGCTGTGCAGAGGACACGAGTGCAAGAACGCCATTGTGAGTATCTGCTTTATTGGCTCGTTTCTCTACTTGTTCAGACCCTGTATCTCTGGGCACAGCAATCCTTCCAACAGCACCCCAGGGGACACCTGAGCTACAGGCCGTTACAAGATCACGGCAACCCTCAAGAATCTAAGTGGTTGTGGTTTGAAAATCCTCCTCAGGATGTAATCTGAGCTCTGTGCGGACAGTGACATTTTTTTTATTTTATTTTAAATGTCTTGTCTAGATGAAAATACTCCATGTATGTCCCCTATTTTCTGAATGTGAGATACCCTGGTCCTAATATACTGGATAATAGAATTACACTTAACACTTGTCTTCTCTTTCTCCAAGTGTGATAAATACAGGAGGGGAATCATCGATGGCTCTGCCTGCAGCAGCCTGTGTGACAAAGAAACGCTCTATATGGGAAGGTGTCTGTCAGTACTGCCAAACAACCAGGTAGGAAAAATATACAGTGTGCTATTGAAGTGGTTATTCAGTGGCATGCAGAAGTTTGGGCACCCCTGGTCAAAATTTCTGTTAATGTGAACAGTTAAGCAAGTAGAAGATGAAATGATCTCCAAAAGGCATAAAGTTACAGATGGCATATTCCCTTTACATTTTAAACAATATATATATTATTTTATTTTTATTTTTATTTTTTTGTCATCTTTTACATTTTCTAAATGACTGAAAAGGAAAGGGGCTTGCAGCAAAGGTTTGGCCACAGTGCATAGTTAGTACCTAGTAGCCCCCCCCTTTAGAAACTATCACAGCATGTAAATGGTAAATATCTTGTCTGATACCTTGGTCAAAGTTATCTGAGAGCTCAAGTCGACTGGGTTTCCCTTTCTTTTGCAGGCTGCTGCTTTGTTCCCCTTTTTCAATCTAAAATTGTAGAAAACAAAAATAATACACGGATATTGCTTAAAATATTGCAAAAGAGTGTTTCATGTTTAACTTGATGCCTTTTGGAGATCATTTCATCTTCCACTTGCTGAACTGTTCAAGGAAACAGAGATTTGGACCAGGGGTGCCCTAACGTTTGCATGCTCCTGTATGTGTTCAAAAAAAAAAAAGAAAAGACCCCAACTAATCAGATCATTCATAATGTTCAGTATGATAAATGTTTCTCTGGCACTGTGCTGTTGACCAGGTGTACACAGGAAGTTGGGGAGACCACGATGGGATCATCCGCTGCAAGTTGGGGGAGATTGTGCACTACGAGCTGGGCGAGGAGCCGGAGCCTCGGAGAGAGACCCCTGTGTTCGACAAGCCCACCAGAGGCACATCGGTGGAGAAGTTCAGAGAAATGGTCTTTAATCACCTCAAGGTAAGAGACCGTGGATGTGGGTCAGAACCAGGTGTGACGCCTGAAGCCTCAGTCTCTCAAAGGGGTTTTCACACCGGCAGGGCTTTGTGTTGGTTCTAGTTACCGATCCAAATTATGAACCAGCCGGTGAGTTCAGACCAAAAAACCAAAAGGTTCAGAATCTGAAAAGTCTGTTTTCAAAGGAGCCAAAAAATAGTTGTTTCTTCTGTGCGAACCGTGACATCATCAGTGGGTGTGTCGTATTCTTGGCTGTGAAGACGAGCAGGAAGGAGGAGAAGGCAGTGACTGACAGCATGGAGAAAAGGCATTTGTCGTGGTCTGCTAAAGAAACTACATGTTTGGTGGCATTTTGGGCGTCTAGAGAATTTCAAGAAAAGCTAGAAAGCAGCACAAGAAAGAATAAGTTGTATGAATTTCCCTTTGGGGCAAATAATTAATAAACTGAAGGATGATAACAGAGACAGCAAAAGAGCAAAAATGTTGCCACTGTTGTGTTCACTTCCACCAATTATGCAGAGTAACGTCGGCCCACTTTGGTTCTGCGTAAACTGGTTGTGAACTGGTTCACCAGAAAGCACAGAGGTTCTGAGACTCCAGAACCAGAACCAGATCCGTGTCTGTCTAAGCACCCTCAGTGTCTGTCTTGTCTCTCTCCATCTCTCAGTCCAAGCTTGGAGAACAGGCCAACCTCGCTACCCTCGTCAGCCAGATCCTGTCCGTCGCCGATGGCAACAGAGATGGACGGGTGTCACTGCCAGAAGCCCGCTCGACGTGGGCCCTCCTGCAGATGGACGAGGTATGAGAACAGCCAGTGAAGTGAGAACATGGAGATCTTTGTTGTTCTGCTCACTGGGGAAACACTGTGCACAGGTACAGGGCCGTTGCTAGGAATTCTGGGCCCCCTGAAAGAATACTAAAGTGGGCCCCTGTCCCCTGACTTTTCCACTTTTTTCTTAGACTACGTATTATCTTTTTTTTTATTTACTTTGTTTTGATGCTAATGCAGCATTACTATTAGTCAGGGTCTTATGTAGAATAATTCAGTCATTCAAAGATTAGACCACTGGGGTTTTTTGTGGGCCCTTCTGGGCGCTGGGCCCCTAGAATTATCATCACCTTTCTCCCCTACACAACGGCCCTGCACAGGTATGACAGACGGATGAACGGGTTTCTCTTTGTTTTTCGAGGTGCTGCTGGGCCTGCTGCTCCAGGACCGTGGACACACCCCCCGCCTCCTGGGCTACTGCGGGGACCTGTACATGACGGAGCGGGTCCCCTACGGGCCCCTGTACGGTCTGTCTCTGCCCTGGCCGCTGGTGTCCTGGGTGCCGAGCGGTCTGCAGCGCCGGATGGACCAGTGGTTCACGCCGTCTTGGCCTCGCAAAGCCAAGATCTCCATGGGCCTGCTGGAGCTGGTGGAGGACATCTTCCACGGCACCTACGGCAGCTTCCTCATCTGCGACCTCGCCGCCACGCATTTCGGTTACACCGACCGCCACGAGCTCCGTCTCACCAACGCCCGAACGGTCATCTCCGAAGACGAATTCAAACGCACCATGCGAGCGCTGAAGTGCGAGACGGACGCCGACTGCGTGTACGGCGCGGACTGCCGGACGTCGTGCGACGTCACGGAGCAGAGGTGCAGGGAGGAGCCGCTCCAGCCCAACCTGGCCAAGGCGTGCGGCGCGCTGAAGGACTACCTGCTGCGTGGGGCGCCCTCGGCGATGAGGGAGGAGCTGGAGAGGCAGCTGTACGCGTGCATGGCTCTGAAGGGCAATGCTGGACAGATGAACATGGAGCACTCGCTTATCCTCAACAACCTGAAAGCTCTGCTGTGGAAACAGATCTCACACACGAAGGACTCATGACGAGGAGAAGAAACCACTCCGACATGAAGCCAGTCAGTTCTCCACATGGAGCTGAGTAGTAACAATGCTGTGATTAATGAAAAAAAAAAAAAAGAAAGTAATTTTTATCAACTCTTAACACTTATGAATGAACTGACCGATGGAGACTCTACCTCCTCCGTCCCAGTTACACATGTTGGGGGCCTGGAAAACACGTCCGTGTATGTTGCAACACAACACTAAAAAAGAAACAAACTGAATGATTGCATGTTGCCATCAATCGCACTTAAGACGATTCGTACAGCCACATTTTATTGTATTGTATCGTTCACCACCGTGGAATGTTTCACTGTTGTTCGTCTCAAGAGCTGAGAGACTACATTGCTGTTTTTGCCACAAAATCATGCTGATGTGTGTGTGTGTGTGTGTGTGTGTATGTATGTGTGTGTGTGTGTAGGGGGGGACTAACATGGTTCGTCAGAGGGGTTTATTCCACTTAGGAGAATAGGGTTTATAAAAATCTGACTAACGGTTGTACAAAGGCTCCGGTTTGAAGTATTGAAAGTGTAGTATGATCAAATATGTTCAAGTTGTTTGTAAGGTTGCTAAAGTTACTGATGTTCTACAATTTTAACAAACCCACAAAAAGTACAAAACCAGCAATATATTTGTATTTAATCTTAAAAAGAAAAAGAGGAGATGAAATTATTCCTAGGTTAAAGAAAAGTTGTATTGTTTTGTTAAAAATTAAAAAAAATAGCAGGGACTACTTTCAGCTGCGGATTAATACAAAATTAACACACCAGTGAGTTTTTGCATCAGCAGGATGTAGGCTAATCAGCGTTCATGCTGTAGGAATGTGTTGCTGTGTTTGTTGTTACACGGTCTCAGTGGAGTCGACAGCACAACTGTTTTAGCCTCGACTTCACAGGCCGAGTGAGATTGGTTCATTGTTGGATTTGGTCCTTTGAGGGGATTATGTGACAATAAGAAAATTATAGAAGGCCACCAGACTTAATCTTGAACGAGGACAGATTAGTGATGAAGGAGAATTTTGAATAATTAGTGGAATTAATCTTTTTTTTATGAAGGATTCAGTGTCAAAGAGCACTGATGCTGTGTGAGGGCTTTTTCTGTAGCCGTCACTCATCTGGTTGATTTACATGGAGCAGTTCAGGAGCTTCAGACTGGACAGTGTGATGGTATTTGTCAGTGCTACACAGGATTCATACTGTGCATCTGTACACCTGTAACCCAAGTGACATCATCATCAATGCTGCATTAATGACACGGAGAAAATATAAATGTATTTTATTTGCTTTGTGAATGTTCTCTTAGGCCCAATTCCGATTCTATTTTTCAGCCCTAGCCCTAGCCCTACCCCTAGCCCTTAACCCTTGCCCTTGAAACGGAGCTACAAGGAGTAGGGTTGAAAGTCAACCCCTACGAATTGGGACACCACTTCAACAATCACATACGTCATCAGTCGTCTCTGCTGGCTTTCACATAAGCAGATGTGACGAGCTTTTGCCACAAATCCTCTATTCAGAACCACGTTAACTTAATAAAATAAAATAAAATGTAATGAAGAATGATCGGTTCATTGTAAAACATTTATTTATTGATGTAAATGTGGTGATTTCTGTATAGGCTACAGATCCCCCAGGCAGTGCTCCTGTGTCCAAAACACATGAAGCTTCACATGAAGCTTTGCACAAACAAATTAATGCGACAATTGTTACATTTCATCAATGAGACCAGCATTTATCTCCTAAAAAGAATGTAACTACGCGGCGGTAAACCTTTAAAACCCTGCGGGTAAGTTAATTAGCGGTCGTCTTTTCTACCGGGACGAGGTCGGGAGGTTGGCCGGCTGACAAGCTCTCCGGACGTGGAGCTTCACTTCTCCGAAAAACATCGGAGCAAACGTCTAAACAGCCTCATGTGGATAAACCGACCGCACATTGGGGATCTAAACAGCTACTTTCTCGCATGAAAAAATATTAAAACTTAACAAAGTGACGTAATAACAGCGCTACAGTGAGAAATAAAACAGCTGCCGGTTGCCGCAAGATGCATTCTGGGAAACTTGCCATAGCCCTCGGTCCGTAGTGTGCCCCTGAAAAATCTCCGTTTCGAGGGCGAGATAGCCCTACCACTTCCCCCTAACCCTCGTCTGGACCAGAATTGGGACACCCCTACCACTTCACGTGAACGCGCAAAACGAAGGGTTAGGGCCAAGGGCTAGGGGGAGAATCGGAATTCGGCCTTACTATTTTTCACTGAAAGAGTACTTGTGGTACTGTATCACATTATTTTTGGATTTCATCCGTCACAGTGCCAGAGATCATGCTGAAGCCGTTTTTTGTGAATGTTAACCACCGGCGAAGGTGGAGATCTTAATCCAACTGTGTGGGTCACGTGTTGAATGCTGTATAAAAGGTTGTTTGTTTTTTTTTCCCATGATCCCTCCTGAACATTTGCTGATGTGAAGTAACTGTGACAAAGTTGACAACCTAAACCACTTTGAAACAGACGTGACCTGTACAGCATGATGAGCTTGTGGTCAATGCTGCTGTTTGATTTTAACAGAAAAATGTTTACTTATTGAAGAAACCAGCATGATTTTGCACAATTAAACCACATACCACTTCACTGTAAATTGTCAGATCTGTCGAGATTTATACTTCACCGCACCGCAATCCAGTATCTCACTCATGGATTAAAGATTAACACTGTAAATATGTGTCCTGGGTGAAATGAAAGCGATCAAACACACAAAGCCAAGATGATCCCTTTAGGAAAAAAAAACAGTATTGACCGATCCAGAGACAAAAGCATGAGTTTGAAATAAATTTATTTGTCTGTGAAGTGTGGTGTGTTTTTGCGCCGAGGCCCAGGGCCGAGCCCCTAACCGTCCCCTGCCTCTTGTTCTTGTGCTCGCAAGAAACTGGCCTTTTTCTGGGCGACGCGGTCCTTCCTCTGAGCCAGAGATAACTTGGCGCGGTTCCACCTGCCCGGAAAAAGCACACAATAAACGCTCCATTAACATTCAGCACAGACGTGGAGAGAAATGTGTGTCTGCTGGGAGCTTCTCACTGTTATTTAATCCTAGAAGAGGACGCTCCCTGTAAATGAGGTTAGTTTATTTTCCCCAGGTACCAATGTTTTATGGACTTCATTGTCACGGTCCCGGTAAAAATGCATTACACTACTCCTGGCTCGGAGAGAGAAAGGGCAACGCAGATATGGAAAGAAGTAGGGTTGGAAAATTCTGGGAATTTTCAAAGTTGGAAACTTTCCATGCGAATTAACGGGAATATATGGGAATAAATCAGAAATTTACAAAATTGAAGGTTGTCCCTTAACAGGTAACTTAAATATTAAAATATATTGTAGCATAATCTTGGCTAAAACAACCAGATTTAATGACAAAACAAAATATTTACATTTATGTTTGGATATGATACAGTTTGTTTAAATTACCCCCAAATTCCAGTTAATTCCCATAAATTCCCAATAATTCCCATAATTCATTTTATTTTATTTGTTCAGATCCCCATTAGCTGCGCTCTAGAGCACCGCTAGTCTTCCTGGGGTCCACAATTCCTATGGAAAGTTTCCAATTTGGAATATTTCCAAAATTCCCCAGCTTAACTTCCCATGGAAAGTTTCTGGAAATTTACTGGAAATGTTCCACCCCTTTGCAATCCTAGAAAGAAGAAACCCACCTCTTCTTCTTGACGTCTTTTTTGGGTTTCTGTTCGTGGACGGGGTTTGCTCTGATGGCGGCGTGTGCTTTTTTGTACATTTCTTCTACCTGAAATGAAAACAACAGACATGTTTTACACACCGGGCTTTGCCATTTCACGTCGCGCACGGCAAATGGGTCTTGCTTCTCTCAGCCCCGTCTTGAAAGGACAGAGAACATCAGCTAATGCAAATGAAGGACCAACTACATTTTGCTCAGCGTACTTTGTATCATCATCAAGAAGCAGAAAACACTGAAGAATGACTAACTGGACTGAATACGGACTTTCAGTGACTCAATCTCACCACAATGACAATATTTTTCCATTTCTCCAACAGCGGATGAGGCTGCAGTTACAAGAGCATCAGTTCAGGTGTGAGCGGAGTGAAGTACTCTTTAAATAGACTGTGTCAGCCTTTGTCTTCAATCTGGAGTTGTGGTTAAAAACCATGTAAATGTGCAGTATTGATTAAGCAACTGTGGAGACATGCCAGTCATTTAGGGCTGTAAACCTTTACTGTTAGTGTCACTTGTGATGTCATGGTTGAAATTAAATTGGCTACAAATGATCATCTTATAAAGCTCTGGTGAGTTTCATATAAAACTGAAAATAAGTCACCGTTTCTAAATGACCTTGAATCACTTAAGCGTGTCTTTCCTGCTGTCTCCTCACACTCACTGGCATGGGTCGTACAATACATGTGAGACGGCCAGCTGACAGCTCATTTCAGTCGGATATCAGGAATAATTTAAAGATAACCTGTCACCAGATTCACTGTTGCTCCTGTAACCGCAGCCACTTTGCTGTATCCAGGTCTCGTATTTAGTGTCTCGATGTTTGAGAGGTGTTTTTTTTTTTATCTCACCGTGTCTGGCGTCACGCCGTTCTTGATGAAGCGAGAGAACTGTTTCTTGTAGGCGTCTTCGTCCTCCTCCATCAGGTAAGACATGTAGTCGGCCACGTTCATGCCCATGATGTGTTTCCGATGCACCTCTGCGTTGAACTCCTTGCTCTCTGTGTCGTAACCGGGGAACCGCTTGAGACTGCAAATATAACAACACATCAAAAAATGAGCGACGGGAGACGAGACGATGCAGCATTTTGAACACTTTGATTCTCGGCGGAAAAAAAACGAAGCACTTTTAAGTTTATCTGCTTCTCCACACAATCTGTTTATGTGACTGTGCTGGTTTTCCTGACAGCGCTCTACCAATCGTTACACAGTTAAAGAGGTTAGCGTTGGTTCCTCTCTCTTCTCTCAGCCCCGTCTTGAAAGGACAGAGAACATCAGCTAATGCAAATGAAGGACCAACTACATTTTGCTCAGCGTACTTTCTATCATCATCAAGAAGCAGAGAGGAACCACTAACGACTGATCAAATCGTTTCACGCGAGGTGCATGAACGCGCCATACAGACCTGTGAGGAATGGCCAGCCCTCCGTCGACCGCCCCCTTCAGAGCTCCAAACACCTTGTTCCCCGTGGTGGTCCTGGTCATCCCCGCGTCCAGGTAACAGGTGAAGGCGCCCGGCTGGCCGTCGACGCTCTCCACGTTGAACTCATCCCCCGTCACCTCCACCTGACCCTCGTACACCTGGTCCATGCCGAACTTGTGCAGCAGCTACGACAAGGAGGAGGAACATGAGGCAAATCTGTTCCAGTAAAGATGCGGTGATTTCACACAATCGGAACCTGGAGTTGCCGCTGCAGCACAAAACTCAACACACAGCCTCTGCTGACATCTGCAGCTTTTCTGTTTCTGTGTGTGTGCGTGTGTGTGTCCATGTGTGTTCTTACCCGGCGAGCCAGCAGCAGCCCGGTGCAGTAGGCTGCAGCGTAGTTTGTGAGGCCGACAGTGATGCCGTACTTGGGCAGCTCATGGGAGTAAGCAGCACACACAATCTGGTCTCCTTCAATTTTTGCATAGGCAATCTAGATAGATAAAGTGGAGGGGGGGGGGGGGGGGGGGGTTAAGTTAGGTCATTTTCAGCTAGTGGTCTCACTGGTGTTAAGTGTCTCCTGCAGCACTGACCTGGCAGCAGATGTCCCTGTTGGAGAGCCTGACGATCATGCGGTACTTGGGTGTGTTGTACTTGTTCTTGTCCTGCACAACCAGGCGCTTACGAGCGAAGAAGTCAGTCTTCCCCTCTGGTTTGAAAAAAAAAAGAAAAGGCAAAATGAGTGGTTAATGACATTTAGCAGGAGTTAGTCTTAGCAGGGTCTGTGTAGCTGGCAGTGAAGCATTTACCTCTCCTTCTCCTGAACTTCACCTCATATCTCTTGAAGTAGGCCTTGTTCTTCACCACTTTGACGAAACCCTGTGTGTGGGGGTGGGGGTGGGGGAGACGAGCGGTCAGGATCATGTCAGCGAGGCAAAGAGCAGAGAAATGCACATAACACACAACACAACACACAACATTACGTCCTCTCCGCGTTGAGCTTCGCGTAATTAAGTTGACAAGTGTCACAGAAATGCGCCTCAGTGAGAATACAACACGTTTCTGAGTGAGGTTTCATCAGCCATGAAGCGCCACGCTGGAGCCGGGCAGCAGCTCACCGGCCCCGGCGCAGCCCAACATCCGCCAACATCTGTCCCGCAGCTGGCCGCCACCGCTGCTCCGCCGCCGGACACATCCACACTCACACACACCGACAGCACCGCGGGGATATCGGGTTGTTTTACACACCATTTTGCGGAGATTTTTGCTCCTCTTCCTCCGGGATCCAGTCGCTGTCTTCGGGCTGCGGAAGCTTCCTGATCCGGCTGACGTGACGTTGCAGTTTCTCGTTAACCGGACGTGGCGCCGTCGGCGGCCGGCAGCGCCCCCTGCAGCACCGGAGGACAGCTGCACACATGGCCCGACACATAGGGCCGACAGGGGGCGGCAGCGACACAACCAGCGGGGGTCCACTCAACACTTGGACAAAACTAGTGTTTTGTCCAAGTGTTTTCTTTTTCGTGAAGGTTATGACAATTTCATTAATATAAATAGACAGCTGCTGAAGGATGAGGATGAGCTGTTGAGCCAATTGGTTGTCAGATCTTTCCAGTAAAACAAATACCCTAACAATGGGCTTTGTAGACAGAGTCCTGCGATAATGCCACCAGCTGTAGCTGTGGACACACTCTGGGCTTTAACATCAAATTGCTGCCTGCTGATCTAAGAACAGCAACATCATTAGGGCTATTAAAGTACCTGCCGGCCTATTCACAAGCCTTACTTTTGCTTAGGATATATCAATATGACATTTTTAATTATGGAGATAACAGAAGAGGTTATAGTCAAATTATCTTTATTGTCCCAAACAGGGAAAATGGTTTGCAGCCAGGAAGATGCACACACAGAGATATTCAAACACACTGTACAATTCAGACTGAAGGCAGACTCCAAAATAAAAGAAGCCGAACACTTGCCTAAAGGTCAGTAAGCTGGACTTGACTCGTCCCTGTAACCTGACTGTCCACTTAAACAAGGTTACCAAGCTGGTTGTCATGGCCTCTGTATGCCAAGCTGTTCAATTAAAAATTTTCTTGAACTGTAAATGCGAGCGTGTACATCAGTGGCTCCATTCTGGGCTCAAGTTGAGCGAGTGGTCTGGTTCAACGATCCCCCTGACTCCTGTTATATGTTTACTAGGGGACAGTTCTCAAATGCCAAATGTATCCAAAAGAACATGGAGGGCTTGGTTGCAGCTTCCAGAGTTATCTTAAGACATTGGAAAACTGTTGTGTCTCCTAATCTGAGGGACTGGATGAATGGTGGACACAGCATCCTATGAGTCTATGCTTTGTCGACTGAGAGGCAACATGAGAGAGATTAGATGCAGCACACCCTTTCTTATATTTGACATACTTGTTTTGATTTTGTAATTTCCTTGTTTATATGACATATCAGAAGATGTTTACACCAGAAACAGAACCAACACCTGTGTCCTTAACCCCATACTTATTGATATGCTTATTAAAAATTCAATAAAATACAGGATCTTCTAGCTGCTGGAGGATGTGTCGTTCTCAGGAAGCCAGTCACTACCATTTTGTTCTGGGCCTGTCCAAAAATAAATATTTTCTGGGGTAAGGTTTATTCAGAAGTATATATTTGGAACTGTAATTTAACTGGGACAAACTTGTTGGGCTTGTACACCCAGCTAATGTAAGTGTGAAAAATAAATATTTATTTTTGAATAGCGGCTAGAAAAGCAATTACAAAGAAATGGCTTAAGCCAGACATCCCATCTATAGATGAATGGTATGATATTATTTACAATGTTTATGTAATGGAAAGAATCACTTTTTCAATGAGGCTTCAGCAATCCAAATTCAATGACATCTGGAAGCAATGGAAAATGTACATTTCTCTGAAACTCTGAAAAGTTTTTTTTCTATATCAAGATGTACTTGATTGGTTACTTATTTTTGCTGTAGTATTGTGACAGAAAAAAACCCATGTTCATGTTGCATTACTTTATAAAATGCTTTGTAAAAGAAGAAAAAAAGTGTAGCATGACAGCATTCCCATTAAACCTACAGCATGTTGGGGGAAAAAATTCACTAAAAATTTTGACCAAAAAAAAAACCTGCATTCATCTAAATAATGACAGCAGCCAGGAGGAATAATTCATCAATACTAATGAAATTAGAGGACATGAGGCCTGCCTCTAACGCCTACTCTGTTAAGTCAGTCTTGTTGATGTAACAAACTTGCGTGTTGTGAAATCAAGCTACTCAAGAATTGGTGATGATTTGGGCTGGAAAAGTGTTGATGAGGAAATATATGACATTTGGGTGGATTTTTAAATCCATAGAGAGTCACAGCATTTGACTAATATATTGAATCAGAGACTGAGAGTGTTTTTTGTCTGAGCTGGCTGCCCATCTATACGCACAAAAGCCCTTTGCCTGTCTCACACCTTGTTTAACGTCATAATTTCACAAAGTTTGTCCATGTGTCAGGGACTTTTGATGAACTGACCGGCATTACTAGTTGTTGGTGTGTGTGCAACACTAAAACAGTGCAAAAGGTTAACTTATTTTTTATTATTATTATTATTATTATTATTATTATTATTATTATTATTATTATTATTATTATTATTATTATTATTATTATTATTATAAATGGATGTCGGTCCAGAAATCCTGCAGTAATTTTCCAAAAGGTGAAGTGCAGTCCACTGAGGAGGAGCCTCTGTGGTGAAGTGAAGATAAGCAAAGCGTCATGCTGGACCAGGATTTTTCACAATCTGGAAATGTACTTAGAAATGGCTCATAACTGATCTGTAAAGTATTATTACATAATTAAGTAATTATTATATTTATTTATAAACTGTTAATAATTCTAACAAATTCAATCTTGTAAACTTATAATGAATGGCAGAGATTGGCACAGCCATGACTGATGTTGTTAACTGTAATGTGACTTAGTCTGCAGATCAGCTACTGATTGTCCCGTCTGTTTGCAGCTACTGTATGAGCCTGTTAGAAAGCAAAATTGTGACTGAACAATAAAGAAAGGTATGAACAGATGTAGTCAGGTAGTAAAGGCCATCATGTGACAGTAATGCTAAATATATCTGAATGCATAAATATGGTATTACAAAGGTGAATATGGGACATCAAAGATGATATAGTAGCCATAACCTTTGGTCATGCATCTCTATTTATAGCATAATCATAGCATTCAAATGAATTTTAAAGCTGCCACCACAGAGCACCATGACTAACACAGTGACAATACGGTCCATTTGATCTGATATTCAGCAGCAGTCAGGCCTATTCACTGTGATGTGAGTCACAAGAACAGTAAAAGTAACACCTATTCCCAGACACCAGAGTGGTGCTGCTGCTGACCCTCCCTTAAATGTTTGCTGTGATTAATGTGAGCGGTACACGTCAGAGAACGCAGCATTACTACAGAGGTCGCAGAGTTCAGGGATGTATTCAAACCAAACACAGGAGAGCACTGATGAGTACGACTTAGCATTTTCCGTAAAATCAACACTTGAGAGAAATATCCCGCAGATCAGAGCAAAGCAAGTTGTTTTTTTTGCTATGTTATGTCTATGTCTAATCCATCTCCACATTGGCTCAAAACTGATATTTATTTAGTTATTTATTAAATCATTGAGGCTCTATGCAACAATAGGCTAATACAGAAGTAAATTGTGTCTGCTTTTTCAATGATTTTAATAGTAGTGGGAGATGATCCAACATTTGTAGCAATTGTTTGATTTTTGGAAACGCACTCATTTGCCTGAGAGTTAAATGACGGCAAGGCTAGGCAATTTTATTTGTAGGCTATAGCCTAGCCCATTTTTACAAACAGTTTGTCTCAAAGGGCTTTACACAGCATCATATCAACATCCTCTGCCCTTAGACCCTCACATCACATCGACTGAGGAAGAACTCCCAAGAAAACCCTTTTAGCAGGGAAGAAAATTGGAGAAACCTCAGGGTGAGCAACAGAGGAGGGATTGGGGCGGCAGTGGCTCAGGTGGTAGAGCGGGTCGTCCAATGATCAGAGGGTTGGCGGTTCGAATCCCGCTCTGTCCCGGTTGCTGCCGTAGTGTCCTTGGGCAAGACACCTTACCCACCCTCGTTGTAGCCATGCTGTTCCCTCCTGTTTGCTAAACTAAGCCAAGCTTAGCATCAGATTAGCATCAGTCATATTGTTCTCATATCAAGAAAGCAGTGGGTGAATATTAACCATATTGTTAAAGAAGTCATTTTATGTATCATAAAATTGATGTAGCCCACTGAAAATTGATGGAGTTGAAATTATTTTGTGTGTGTGTGTGTGTGTGGGGGGGGGGGGGGGGGTGGGGGGGGGGGGGGTGAGTAAGAAGGAGAGTAGGCTATGGGTTAGGCTATGTTACATAGCCAATTAACATAAAATGATTTTGCAAAAGGAAAAAAAAAAAATCTTTTAACGATTTGGTTACTTTATCAAATGATGACCACGTAGTTCAGTGTGAAAATATCTGTTAACTGTATCAACAAATACTGAAAAAAAGGAACCAAGATCTTCTGCTTTTCTGTTCAAGCAAGATAGATAATATCCCCCACTGTCACTCTGTGCAGATGTTCTCAGTGTTAGATAAGAAAAGTCAAAGTCACTCTTGTGGATAGCTCTGACGGCGACCGCTCAAGCTCTGTTTCTCTAGAACTGATTTCACAATGAAGAAGAAGCAACTGTCCAGTCATCGCCCTGCAACAGTTTCAGCAGTTTATGCGAGTTCGTAGTGGGAGTGGAGGGTGTGGCTGGCAAAAGAAGGGGCAATACTGGTGGTGCATGCGTCCACTGTGGATTGCAATTTCCTGAGCTCATTTTGAGTCTGAGCTGTCTCACCATTTTATTTTTTATTATTTCTTGCTGACCACAGTGACCCATCAATAATCAGTCATTTTCTCATCCTTAAAGTAACAAAACAGAATTTAAAGGAGATGATTGTGGGGTCTGGGTGGACTACAGATGACTTGCAGAAAGTCACACATCAACAAATGTGTTCACAGGCACACCACAGATAAGAAGGCTGCACACTGCTGACACTCGTCTTTCCTGCCTCTTTTTCTCACTGCAGATTGCTTTTATTTTCATTTGCTTACAGACACACAGTGACGATTAATACAAATCACAACGTAAAACACATTTTTCCCTCTCTTAATTTATACAGGTCATGCATATATATCGTTAACTTGTCAACACTTTTCCAGCTCCCTGCATCCTTTTTAGAGTCCAAATGCGGATTTTGATTTATGGAATTTTAAAGTTTCTGTTTTTTGTCCTGGGTGACAAAGAGCAGACAAATGCATAAGTGCATGAATACTAAAGTTCTGGTAAAACTAAATTGAATTGTACTTGTAATTGTACTTAACTTAAACAGCAGATAGAACACATATCAAGAACAGCAGAGATGGTGCGGAGATTACATTTCTGTGAACAAGCCTGCATTTTTACCCCCACCCAGTTGTGTGACTACTGTTTTACACCCCATGCAGAAAGAGGCAAGAGTGATGCTTTCTCTGTGAAAATATGTCGAAGTGGCAGACCACAGATTTCAGAGCATCAGCTAAAAGAAACTGGCACTTGCAGCAGTGCAGAAATGGTGGAGAAAAAGTGGTCAGGCCAGTGTGACATTTATTTTAATGAGAAAAATGTTTCCCGAGGAGACAATTGAACATATCAGGTACAGTTGACCAGTGGCAAACACAGTAAAAGCAGCCAGAGGTGATTAAAAAAACAAGTGCAATGGGAAATGAATAAATGCTGAGGCATACACATGATCCACAGGCTTATTTAGGCTTGGCTGCCTGTTGAACTTTGACCTTTCAAACGACCGTCTAACCCCCAGACATGCACATAGACACAATTACCAGGAAGCACTGGCTCGGTTTCTTCACGTCCATGCCCCAATGTCCCAGATGAGATAGTTTGCACTTTTGGGGGGGGAAATTTACAACCAGAAACAGGCTGGTTGCAAACAAGGGGAGCTGCTGATCACAGTGATGGATGAGGCGGGTGATTTGTGGAGTGTTTATAGCATAAATCCAGGCATCTGTTTTTGTGAAACGCGAGAGTTTGTTTACGTGAAACAGCTTCCTCTGTTTTTTTCTGGAGTTTTATTTTTGGTTTGTTTTTTCTTTGGTAAGAAATCTGGGCCAAAGTTTCAGAGTCCTACTGCAATAGTTGGAGTGGTCGTTCAAATAAGTGAACCACTGACATAAATCAAATCAGTTGATGGTAATGCAGACGCAAACTCCCCTGCTGCAGGAAGATTTTAAGTGAGAACTAAGCGAGGAAAACAAGACGGTTGTGGACCTCCTGTGTGAAAGAAGAACTGTCTTGCGGTCAGCTGCATCCAGTAAATCATTCATTGTGTTCTCACTCTGTTCCTATCTGGTGGCTGCAGTTGGAGCCAGCTGAGAGCCCGATGAGATTTGGACGGCCACTCCCGCGGAGGGGTTGCTCCATGCGGTTGAACTTGAGGAAAAGGACTGAAATCAGATTGTAGCTCACGAGAAAGGGACGGAGATAGTTTAAAAGAGAGAGTGAGGGGGTTATTGCGCTGTGGTTAGAGTTCTGGAGCCAGAGGAACCTGTGAGAGGATGAGATAGCACCATGTGGTTTTCATTGTGATGCCACAGCACAGTGGTCGTGCAGAGGTGAGTGCTCTGACTGAGTGCATGGCACTAAACAGGGACATAAACCTGGGAAAGTCAGTTTACCCACAATGAGATATAATGGCATGAATTCAATGTTTGAAGTGTTATAAATAAAATCAAATGTATAGTTAAGCGCTTCCAAAGTGCAGTTTAACTTTTGGTTTGTAGAGATCTGCAAAAAGGAAATCAGTGACACTTCAGATCTTTTATTTTCATCTGCAAGAGCAAAAATCTGTCTGAGTTTCACTTGTCACCAGGCTGACTTACAGTAAGTCAGATGAAAAAAAAAAATCATTTATTCACAATCCACTCAGTCCACTCAGGGATTTGGTTGTTTTAGGTCTTGTTTGGTCTGGTTTGATCAGTAGCTCGTTGGGGCTAATGCTAGGTCACCTCAGAAAAGTTTTGCTTGCTGCTGTGAAGTAGAGGTGAGTTAGTGCTCTGACTTCATGATCTTCTTTCAACACTTAGCATTAGCTGTCACGTGGAGTCACAACGGCAGCACAACTGCAGAGTTGAAAAGAATGGAGCTGAACTGCTGTGCTTGTGCGACAAAATCAAGACAAAATGTTCGCTCTCTGCTCCACTTGTCAGCATTCACATACATGCGGTATTAAAGCTGTGACCTCAGGTATATTTAAAAATACGAGGAGCCCCCCTCCTCAGTCTCTGTCTGAAAGGGGCTCGAGGTTGAGCCTCAGAAAATAACCTCATGGCTCACCAACACAAGGCTTTATTTAACTTCACGGCTGTGATCCGCACCTTCGACAAGGTGCACTGCTGCTTAAAAGTATTAAAGAAAAGAAACAAAAAGGGCAAGAACACCCCCCACCACCACCACCCCCAGCACCTCAACCCATATGGACTATGATCACTGCGATTGGGCTTCTATTTCAATCACATACTTTCTGTAAAAGAGTGAGAATCAAGGCCCGTGGGTGAAGAGGTGGCTGGGTGAGAGGTGATGTGTGTGTGCATATGTGTATGTGTGTGTGTGTGTGTGTATGTGTTGGGGGTGGGTTTACAGAAACAAGAGAGGGAGCTGTGGTAGCACTGATAGCGTCTTCGTCTCTGCGTTTGGTTTCCTGTTCTGACTCAGTGTGTAACTCTGAGTTTGAATGTTGTCACATTAACACTGTCCCTGGCCTGTGTCTCTCTCACTGCAGCCGATTCTTCTGAGGACCATCAGAGCGCTGTCGCTGTCTGCCAAAAATACATTACACTTCAAATTATGTCCTATTCATGACCATTTAGATATTTAAAAAATACATGTGTGTTTAACTATATGAATGTTTTTCATGAGGCCTGAATAAGCAATTAGGAACAGACAGGTGTCTCCATGCTGTAGGTCAGCACAAGGTTAAATATCCTTTGAAATGGATTTAATTTCAGTCCAGACTTTGAAAACTCAGGGTCTTAGTGTCTTTGCTCACACTGTTTAAGACGTCACTGATGATATCTGTTCATTAGTAGGAGGAGAGATGAGAAATTGTTCTTAAAATTCCAGTGTTGCCAAATTTTATAGTCTGATTTCTGTTTTCGGGGCTTTTCAGCAGGTAAACATGCAGCATCAACATCTGGATCTCTGATAACAGTAAAGTGCTCATACAGTTGGAATTATATTGTGTGTGTGTGTGTGTGTGTGTGTGTGTGTGTGTGTGTGTGTGTGTGTGTGTGTGTGTGTGTGCGTGCGTGCGTGCGTGCGCATGCAGCATGTGTGTAAATGTATGTGGTAACAATGAGAGGAGACCAAGTCTAACTGATTTATTTTTGTATTATGCAAATGCCTAAAAGATTGTGGCACCGTGAGTCCTTTATCGCAACATGAATCAGTGTTTTTGTTTGCCTGTCATGGCTGACTAACATGAAAATTAAATTCTGAGAGGAAGGAGTGTGTGTCTGTGTGTCTGTGTGTGTGCGTCAAGCAGAGGCTTTGTGGTTTCTCTCTGCAGCTTGTGACTGATATTTAGACGTTCAGTCTAAGTGTGGACAGTGTTCGTGTGTCCTCCTCAGTGCTGGGATGTAGCTCCTGCAGTGTCACTGTGCCGTGTTGTGTGTGAGTATGGGACATGTGTTGCAGCTTCATGCCTCGGCTATCTGCGCTTTGCTTGCAGGTCTCTCACTCTTGTGAACTTGCAGCTGCATCAAACAAACGCTGTTCCCACATCGGACAAAAAAATCGATAGCGCGCGCTCTGCTTTGGTCCGACCTTGAACAGAGCCCAAATCTTCGCTATGATTTGTATTCTGAGTCTGACAGATTTTTTTTTTTTGTAACAGAAACTTTAATTTCTACTTGATTTTGTGAATGTAATATCCCACCTGGACCCTCTGTCAATCTTAACCTGCGTCTCTTTCATTGGACAGCGCAGTGGGTGTTTATTTGGCCGGGAGGGGGTTTTAATGATGTAAAACAATAAGGCTGAAGTCAGTGCGGGTAAGCTGAAGCAGTGTAACTGTAAAGGGATACTTCAGCTCCCCACCAGCAGGCTGTTGTGCGGAGCGGCCGCGCGCGTCTCATTAACGGGATCACTTTACCAGTGTCAAACAAATAGGTCATTATCCATCACAGCACAGCCTGCGCCCTGGACATCCACACACACATACACACAGTCATTTTTACGTCTCATCATATCCATATGAGTTTTTGAATCCTGTGGTACTATGAGACTCCAAAATGTCAAGTGTTTCTCTGGTGATTTAAATCCATGTCCAGTTCAAGATGGTTCAATCTGAACCGTTTGAACAGAATGAGCAGACGCACAGATCAAATCTCGGTTTAATTTATTTTAACTTCTGTTCGCACAGCATCTCTAGGCTGACTATAGCCAGAATAATAAATATACCAGAAAACTTTATATCCGAGAAACATTTAAGATATTTGTTGTTGTTTTTTGTTTCATTTTCTTTTAAAAGGTTTTTAGTTTAAACTAGTTCATCATAGTATAGAATATCAAATCTCACCTTGGTTTACTTTATTGTTATAATTTAAAGAGTGAGTCCAAAGCAGCCATAAACGCCACATGTTCCCGTGTAGAGCTGCGAGTGGGCCTAGTCTCTATACCATTAAGGATATACAATATCTTCTCTTCAATCCCGTAACTATGGGACCCTCAGAGGGGAAGGTGGGCCTGCTTTTGACCACCTGTACCGCGACACCTGGTAAACGATACTGCCTCCCTGCGCATGCGTAATAGCCTGCCAAAAATCCCAACGCCGTATCTCCTGTCAACCAATAGTGTCTCAATCTGTCCAGAGATAAAGTCAGAGCAGCGTGGAGAGTGGGCGAAGTGAAGTAGAGGATTTCAGACGCGAGGAGCGCAGACTGAAGGAGAGAGAGAAAGAGAAAAAGAAAAAGGAAAACACCAAACATGCCGAGGTCTTTCCTGGTGAAGAGTAAACGGGCCCACAGCTACCACCAGCCCCGCTGCCTGGACGATGACTACAGTAAACTGGACTCTATTCTGGCTCATGCGTGCGCAGGTAGGTTTTGTTTGTGCGTAATAATGCACGGAAATCTTTAAATTGTGTTAATAAGAGCGATTTTTATAAATGGAAATATGACATTTAAGTAAAAGAAAACACCTGTTGCACAACCAGTAAGTTAACTTGTTCTGATCTACTGTCATTAGAGACCAAATGCCAGAGGGAGTTTGAATCCAACTTGGAGCCGCAGGACGATGTGTCCGCCGGCGCTGACAGACTGTCCCCCGGGTCCCGGCTGCTGTCCCCGGGCTCACTGTCCAGCTCTCCGCTCAGTTGCGAAGGCAGCGTGGGTGACCGGTCTTCAGACTGTGATTTCTGGCGTCCCCCGTCTCCCTCCTCCTCACCAGGTCTGTTTTAAAAATATTTTTTAACAAGACTTTAGTTTTTTAATAGTTTCGGATGAGTTATCAAATCTTTGTGTCACGCCGCTATGATTTATTGAAGCGTGAGCTTGACGTTAGATGATTAGATCCGTGAACTTTTAAAGTCCTAGTAGCTGATGATTTAAAAACTGTTAACTTTACATTTCCTATTTAACTATATTTGTTCAATTGGTGGACAAACTCTTTCAAACGTTTCAATCTGTTAGGTATATAGTTTAGATTACAGTGAAGGAAAACAAAGCTCAAGCTCATTCATTATCGCAGTTTCGGAATCGATTGTTTATTTATGTGCAACACTGTTTTATCTGATTAATTTCGTTTTTAAAATAGATGTCACCAATCATTCTGTGCCTGAGTCTACTTTCGCACAAAAAAAATATTTGACGTGTAAGATGCAAAACTTCGATGCGGGGACTTAAGAGTTAGTTGTTCATTAGTCTAAAATCAGTATTACGCACGCCACGGTGCATTTCCAGTAAAGCCCGGTGCAATTGAGATCAAACAATCCATTTGATTTGAAACATGAACTGCAGATATTTCCACTCAAACTGCCTCCAAATTCATTCCCAGACTCAGAGAAATGCTCCACTCCAGCACCGGAGGACGGTCGCCACTTCAACATCCCGCTCTTTCCTTACTCCTGGTCGGGATACTCCGGGTCAGAACTGAGGCACCTGGTCCAGGGACCGTACCACCGCCACCACCTCCAGAGCCACAGGGAGCCCAGCTCACCCGTCAGCATCTACGGGGCGGAGGACAGCGGCGCGGAGCCTCTTTACGCACAGCGGGGCCCCGGGGCCGGACGGTACCAGGATTACTCTGCAGCGGCCCAGCAGCTCCGCAGGATGCGGGACACGGACGAGCTGTATCTGGATGTAAAGCAGAAGCCTCGCGCTGCGGAAATCAAGTCTGAGAACGATTTTATCTGCTCGAACTTCGAGTCAAGTGGATCCTATAAATGCATTAAATGTTGCAAGGTTCGTTTTTCCGAGTTTTACTTCAGCAAAACCAAAGTTTGAAGAGATGCTGATATTTTATTACAAATGAAGACATAGAAAGACTAAAATGTCCTCAACAAATAATTGATGTAGGTGTTTATCAGTGTTTTTGTTTTGAGAAAAATAGAAACTTAACGTGTTGCTAATTTATTCACATTTCCTAAAAGGTGTTTTCCACACCTCACGGCCTGGAGGTTCACGTGCGGCGGTCGCACAGCGGGACGCGGCCGTTTGAGTGCGGGATCTGCGGGAAAACCTTCGGACACGCGGTGAGCCTGGACCAGCACAGAGCGGTCCACTCTCAGGTAGGCCCCGGACCGGAACCAGTCAAAGGCCTCTGGGCCTCAGACCCAGGCCTTGTGTTAAATCTAATATTTTGGATGGGGGCCTTTCACACTGACACACTCTCTCACGTCTTTTTTTTTTTAGGAAAGGAGCTTCAGCTGTAAAATCTGCGGCAAAAGCTTCAAACGATCCTCCACGCTGTCCACGCACCTGCTCATCCACTCGGACACGCGGCCTTATCCGTGCCAGTACTGCGGGAAGAGGTTCCACCAGAAGTCAGACATGAAAAAACACACGTTCATCCACACAGGTGAGACACGACACATTGAAAACTCACCACAAATCTCACTTTTCATTACGCGTGACGTGCGTAATGCGTAAAAAAAACAACAACACCGCCTCTATAACCAAACTGTGCGTTTTGTGTTCAGGTGAGAAGCCGCACAAGTGCCAGGTGTGCGGGAAGGCCTTCAGCCAGAGCTCCAACCTCATCACGCACAGCAGGAAACACACCGGCTTCAAACCTTTCGGCTGTGACCTGTGCGGGAAAGGCTTCCAGAGGAAAGTGGACCTGAGGAGACACAAGGAGACGCAGCACGGACTGAAATGAACAGACGTCGGTGCTCTACATCGAAATCGTGCACTTTCTATTTTGACTATGCATATGGATGGTCGTGTTTTATTTTATTCTATTTTATTGTTTGTTGGATTTTCTTTACCCGTTTCCCTTAAATGTAGCTTATTTTTTAGCCTGAGATAGGGTAAACACAAAAGAAAAAAGAAACGTTTATTTATGGATTGTGTTTTTAAATTATTAACATTAAAGAGCATCTAGCTTTTCAGATGGAAACACTGGTTTCTTAATACTCAGATTTTGCTTTGTTTACATTCCAGACAGTGGAAATTAAGCTTTTAGATTTTGTCAATTTGTTGTATTAACGCTCAGTTATTAAATATCAACATTTAAAGCGCACTTGTCAGTTTTTTCAATTAAGAATGAACCGGACTTTGGTCTGGATCTACAGGAAAACGTTTGTTACATTGATATTATGATTTTGACAGTAGGATTTCAAAACTGAATACACTGTGTGTGTCCTCCACTGATTGTACGTTGTAAAAAACGAGAAGCAGTGTGTAGCCATGCAGGCCATCAATCACGACCCCAATCTGCGTGACAGGTCAAAGTTATATCTCCACTATTACAGCGGAAAAAAAAACGTTTTGCTGCATGCGCCACCTGGTCAAAACCAAATATTTTCAGACACACACATTGTTAACATGCTCATATAACAAATGACATTATGGTGCCATAAACCTTCATGTGAAGGAAGTCATGGAGAAATAGCGTCACTTTTATTGCAACAGACGTTCCTCCAGCGCAGCAATAAGCAGCGTGTCCACATGGCGCTTTCACTTGGAAACGCTGGGTGTGATTTATTTGGCCCTGCACCGGTTAAACATCCACAGATGCACAACTTCAAGGATGTGATTTGCACATATCACACCACAGATTGTATACACTTGTTCCACAAGATCAACAGGCCCCACCTCCACATCCTAGATCAGTTGGTTGGTGGTGTCACTGAGTTTGCCAAAACCCAAACCAGAAGAAAAGAGGTTTTATCACAACATTACAACTGGATTTATTCATGAAAAATACAGTTTACAGAAAATATCAAATATATTGTATTCAATCCGGGGTGTATATTCACTGTGGCCATGCCTTAATGTGTATCAGTGTGTTGGGGTTTTGAACAGGTGCACTAAGTTGAGTAGATCCTGCTCCTGTAGACCGAGCTCCTTCATCAGAGTGTTTAAATACTCCACTGAAGCTGGTTTTTCCACAGCCTTTCGCACCACAGGAGAAACCTCCGACAGCCTGAGACACAAGACACACAGGAATTACACACAACTGATAAGGCCATGACAAGATCTTCTAAAATTATAGATACCAGAAATTCACATGCTCATAAATGCCGCAACACTTTTGATGAACATTCACAGATCCACCTCAAAGCTGACTGTAAGACTTTCTGAATATTTGTACCGTCAACAATATAAAATTAGAACTACGATGATAAGCTTATACTTAAGGCACGTGTTCGGGCACTGAGGGCTGACCACGCTTCATGATGTTGTAAAAACAGGTTTGCTGACTAATATGGACACTTTTGCTGAGTAAGACACAGATCAAGTCTTTTCAATATCTATAACAGATTCATACAGGTTCTGGTCTTCACTCAGCAAAGTTACCAACATTACCGAGTAAAACTCCTTCAGAGAAGTGACATCTATACATGACTCTGTGTGGGGCATGACCTTTACATTGAACATAAAAACATAAAGTCCTTAAGTACGTCATCATAAGAGTATCTAGGTTTGTAATCAGATGCGTCTTGCTACCCGAACATCTTGGCTCCTTATACGATGTTTACATGTCAAAGTCTGTCTGGGGCCTTGCCCAGATTTCTGACATCAGGATGTGATGTTAACATCTTATTTGAACTTTGAGTAAACACTCAGATTAGGAGAATTAATCTGTTATTTTTTAATATAATGTTTTAAATCCTCACCTCTATCAAAACGTATTTTAAAAACTGCCAAACACACACAACGCAGCGCCAGCTAAACTGACACATTCCCCGCCCTTGACCAAGTGTGTGTTTTAGCTGCGAGTGTACCGTACCTCTGCTGTGGTGTAGTTGTCAGCAGCCATTTTATTATTAGGCGCAGCTTGCTAACACTAATACAGCATAATGCAGCAGCCCTGTAATCATTAATTTTACCTACATAAAAGGTTGAATGTGAAATTTTCAGGGTTTTTTAGCTGGATTTGATTCAGGTTTAGGATCAATGATGCAATATATTGACAGGTGTTTCTAATGTGAATACAGAGTAGAACTAATGAAATATAATCATTAATAAAACCTGGGTACTACGATCATGTTTGCATGAGCCAATATGGCTGCAGTAACATCACCATGTAAAGATTGTTTACCTCCAGCTCTACTTTCTAGTGGATCGCCATCACTTCTCTAACAACCACTGCTCTCCTCCTACTCCTCCCTCCCCCTCCCCCTCCCCCTCTGTACCTGCCCTCTCTACCTGTGTGGGGGTGCGCTGCTGGTTAATCTCCGGTTCACCCCGGGGTCTAGTGTTGCAGGGGAGGGTGGGGTGGGGGTGGCATCCATTATTCAGCTGGCCTGAACAATAGAGGCCAGACTAGCTCCACAGCTGCCATGCAGCAGACAGATAAGACAGCGCACCAAATTATTCATGATGGAGGAATGGAAGGATGGAGAGGCCTGAAGTTAGATAGACACTAATGAAATCATACTGTGGAGGACTGATGGGACATGTGGCAATGAGAGAAAATGTTGCTGCTGATTATTTCAGAGAAATAAAGTTAAATAGGGCCTTGATGACAGGCCACAGATATCACAGAAACATGCAATAAACATGTTATTAAGTCTTTTATCATTAAGCTGGTCTAAACCAGTGGTTTGAAACAGAATCTCCCACAGAACACAGACAATAAGTTGAGTGTATTTTCTTAACTCCATTTCCCAGCTAGACTTCACTGAAAGACAATGACACCAAAGTCCGTTAACAGGCTCTCAGTTTTAAGTCTATTCCTTATTTATGTGATGTAGTTTCAGGGAAGAGTTTGCAGCCACATGACCCCTTTGCTTTGAGAGTGATAGATTTACTGTACATCACGCTGCACAACATTCGCTGTATTCTTTTGTTAAGTTCAAGAGAGCCCATAATGTAAGTTATGATACCGATGTAAACAGAGCCGGGGCCACTGGGGGCAATCATAAATCAGAGTCAGAGCAGCATCAGGTGAAAGTTTTCCCAGCCAGGGCAATTTAAAGTGGCCATTTTGCCTGAAAACATACAGAGGGACTATTGTGCGATTGTGTACGTGTGTGTTTAACTCGAAAGTGCACAGGGCTGCTTGTGTGTGCCTTCTGTCCTGCTTCACGGATCTGGAGAGGGGCAATCAGGTGGAGATAAGGCTGTGAGGCGTCTGTGTGTACTCAGACGGGAGCAGCACGGAACTGTCCATGAACTACTAGTGCGCGCACACACGCACACTCATGCACACACACACAAACACCATATGGCATGGGCTAAACAATGCTACATCATATTGTACTGTGTCAAATGCACCTTGAAGCTTTGAAGCTGAAAGTGAATCCCAGTCACAGTTAGGAAATGTTACTGCTTTATTGTTTATTTTTTTTCCCTTTACACCCTCTACACCCTCTACACCCTCTACACCCTCTACACCCTCTACACCCTCTACACCCTCTACACACACACACACACACACACACACACACACACACACACACACACACACACACAGAGTAAACTTACAGATGTAGAAGCACCACGGCTATGAGGGTCCACTCTGGAGTTTTGTGGATGATGTTTGTGTTGGTGAACCTGTGGTGTTGAGCAAAAGAAAACAGTGAGCAGCAGGTCAGTCTAATCCAGTGATTCTCAAAGTGTGGGGTGCGTCCCACTGGTGGGGAGTAGAGACATGACAGGGTGGGGCGTGGCGTTTCTGAAGGCTACAACTTATTAAAATGAAACACATGATTGCTGAGCATGTATTCCTCGGACAACCATAGCGGTCATATAGACAGGAAACTGCTACTGTCAGCTGCACATCTGTCAGCAGGTGTGCTCCACATAGGTACATCACAAACTTTATTTCGTAAGAACAAACGAGATTTTGATTTTGTAAACAGTGACATGTTGGATATAAACACCAAGTATGTAAGTACAGTACAGTATAACGTAACCTAAAAAACATCTCTGCTGCTCTCCACCACCACCACCCAAAAAAAAGGTGGGCCTGAAAAGTTCCCCCTTGTCCAGAAAAAGTTTGAACCACTGGTCTAATCACAGAATAATATATTAGACTGCATATACATAACTTTTGATTTGAGCTTCTTTAGGCTGTGTTTAGCTCAGCCCATGTGTTGAGGCCTCACTGCAGGCAACCCCGGTTCGAATCCCGCTCCAAGTGGCTCCCATTTCCTGTCTCTCTCAACTATCCTGTCGATTAAAGGCAAAAAAGCCCCCCCCCCCAAAAAAAAAAAAAAAAACCTAATTGCAATGGTCAGTAAACTAGAGAAACAAAACGTGCACGAGGCCGGACCAAACACCACAAACACTGGCTGCAATAGTGCAGTGATGTATGCTGCTCTGACAGCGCTGTGTATATTCTTTGGCTTCGGCCTCTCGTCAGCGGGGCCTCTCGACAGCTCAGAGAGAATTCCTGGAAGCAGGACTCAGAGGTGTTGTACTCCTTCGCCTGCTCGCTGTTTAAATCACTGACACAGTGATTTAAAAGCATGCCTGTTAAAAACATCCTAACCAGCCGATGGGAATGAGCAATATGTCTATGGCAGGAAATGTTCAATGCAGGCACCGGTTATATAATAGTTTGAATAAAACACTATCCTAACTATGACTGGCAAAACAAAAATCATTATTTTAAGTATTTTGGGTGGCTTTTAGGTCTTTAATTGATAGGACAGCTGGTGAGAGAGACAGGAAGACAGAGAGAGGGGGAATGCCATGCAGCAAAGGGCTACCGGTGGAATCAAACAGGGGCCGCTGCGGTGAGGACTATAGCCTCTGCACATAAAAACACACAGAACTAGGGCAGAAATTGAGGTCTAAATGATAAAATAAATAATTTACAGAATGGGTGTGGAGGGACGAGAGCCACAATTAATGTTATAACCAACACCTGTGTTTTTCATCTGGGACACGTTTAAATGGCTGCAGTGAAGAAGGCCTGTGATTGGTTGGTGACGTTTGGTGAGTTTCTTATGAGCTGTTTATACACCATTACACATTGTTATCAGCAATATTTTTGTTGTCGATTTTTTTCATTTATATTTTTTCACATTCATCATTTTGCTTACATTTTATCATTCATTTTTTTCATGATTTCTTCATCATTTTTTCGTGATTTTTCCATCGTGTTTCATGTGACTCTTGACACTCATGACTTTGACTGTGGTGATGGACAAGCTGCGTTGGTCTTGATTGATTTTTAATTAAGGGCACCTGTGAGTGCTTTGTATTGTTTGCCAGATCACGCTGTGGAAGGGCTAGACCCGAAACGTCTGTGTGGCTAATAAATCTTTAAACTTGGAGTGCTGTTTCTTACATTTAAAAAAAAAAACTTTATACCTCATTAGGAATTCAGCACCCAGTTTTAGTTTTTGTGAATGTGAGTTGAGCGCGTTGTCTCCTATTTATAATGACGTTTGGTGACCTCATGTGATAACAGCAAAGCTCCACCCAGCGTCAACCTGAGCTCGGGTCTAATTAGCCTCAAGTGCTGACACCTGTGTGGGCGTAGGGAGCTTTTAAGACAGGAAATAACAAGCTACTATGTAACGGTGTGTAGTGCAGAGTGGGGAGGGGGAGATGGGTGTATGGTGTTTTAGGAAGATTACAAAACATGTCACAACGGTACGCCACGTGCTCATTCCATCTGTGCTGATGTGTCGGATAAGCACACACCAAAAATGACCGCCCACTAAATACATGTGTGATGACATGTCAAAAGTGAATATGTGTGAATGAATGTGGTTGGCCGGTGAGCACTTTCCACAGATGACATTTTGACTCGTCACAGCAGCAGAGGTGTCACTTCATCTCAACAATGTTAGCGTTCCAGTAAGTGAAGACGCACAACAGACTACAGCTTTAATCAGTGTTATAATAAACCTCTGTTTCTCCCACTGTGACAGGAAGAAATGTCTATGGTCAGCTGAAGAAATCTCTGGTTGTTGTGTGCCATGCCTGGCAGTAGGGGGCACTGGAGGTCTTCATCAAATCTTCCCACAGTTTGTGGTATTCAAATAAAACCTAATTTCTTTTAGGATATCATATTGATCTCATGCTAGACTAGATGCATGATTAGCTTAAGCTGGCAGGGAGCTATAGATATATGTGTTGTGCTATAAAAAAAAAAGGCTAAATATTCTAAGAACATGCCAAATATCAAGTTAAGAAAGCGCAGAGCTACGCTACGGAGGCTCATGGGATTTCTTGGTTTCCCTCATCAAACTCATCAAATACACAATCCAACAACTCCAAAACGCTCTTGTGGACAAGTTGTAACCTGCACATTCACCACACTATGAGATAATAATGGAACGTTACGAAACGGAGCCGCTTTCAAGGTAAATAGAGAGACTGCTTGCTGAAAAACTGTCCCTGAAGGCAACGCGCATCAGCAGTTTTGCATGAATTTACCTCTAAAACGACTTTGTCTCGTAACGTTCCGTTATTATCTCATAGCGTGGTGAATGTGCAGGTCACAACTTGTCCATGACAGCATTTTGGAGTTTTTGGATTGTGTATTTGATGAGTTTGATGAGGGAAACCAAGAAATTCCTTTAGCCTCCATAACATAGCTCTGAGCAGCCTGCTGCTCCGCTCCGACAAATAAAGGTAGAGAACCTACTGCTATGACTATAGCGATTATGGCAATGGGCCAATTTGCCAAAATGTTTAACTATCCCTTTAACTAATGAACTGGACAGTGAGGCTCATCGCCATTTTACAAATGTAACAGATTGACTCTATAAACTGCAGGGAGACAGTCAGTAATCTTTCTGTCACATGCAGTGATCAGGTGCAGCTTTTGGTTGTTGAATGATTAAATGAGTTGATGTGAATCCTGATTCCCTGTCAACACTGTGTTTTCTTTCTCCTCGAGGCACCAAAAATAAAAGTTAAAAAGTTAATTAGTAGTCCATAAGAAATGTCACAATATTTTTTTTGTGGCTGTATCACAACATTGTGAGATCTCCCCTGCAGAGCATCATGAATGAATGATTTAAGCCTTTGGTGCATAAGAGACACACTCGCATGCTCCACTGCTGTTCTGCATGATCTAGATATTCAGCATCTGCCTGTTTTTACTTATGACAAGCAGCTTCCAGCAATAGCAAACAGAAAGTCACTGCTGATAGTGATACTGATATGACACCAGCAACATTATATATAATACCTTTCATTAGCCTGGTGTTTCAATGTCTAGACTTTGCATGACATGCATTAATAAAATACAACCACCAATCCTTTTTAGCAACTGCAGAGGAGACCGCATGTATTGGGTGGTCACAGCAGGAACCCAGTGTTAATTATATTACGTTGATAATACACAGGTGATGGGCAGTGTTTTATGGGCTGATTGGTTGATTGTATGGGGAACCACTCTGTATTCTTTTTTTCTTCCTTTTCTGTATTGTGTATACATATACGTATATGTATCTCAATTTCATACAATGGTGTGTACATAATACATTTATGTATACAAACTTTGTGCAATATTGGACACACATCTGCATGTGCAATCGTGTGCTATGGGATAGTGCAATTTAAGTCGATCCTGCACTTTATTGGGGCATCGTGCAATCAAATCAAATTCAATTCTTGCACTTATGCACTCGTCACTTTAGCAAACAGCACTTTAACTAGCACTGTAGCACTTTATAACTTCTCAGTAATCTTTTGGTCCCCTTACCCACTCTTTTAACCGTCTTTGGTCAGTTAACTGGTGGTTTATGTATGTCGTTTATATATGTTTCGTGTAAGATGTCAAGGTGTTTTAGTGTCCTAGTCCTGCCTCTTGTACTTTTTATCGTCATTGTTTTTTATGTCTAACATCAACCTGCCAATGGAACTGGGGATGGAAATTAGCCACTTGGCTATAATCTCACATATTTACATGTCAATGTCCATTAATATGTACTGTTCCCATTAAAAAAAAATCTGATGGTGTGGTCCCCCTCTCTTTGCTCTCACAGTGTGGGTGGGTGTGTGTGTGTTTGTGTGTGTGTGTGTGCACCTAGTTCTGAACAAGAGTTAACAAAATCCAAACTGTATGAGTGTGTAAAAACTAAGAAATTGTATGTGAGACAGGCAGTGAGGAGGCTGCGTGTGCGTGTGTGTGTGTGTGTGTGTGTGTGTGCCGTACTGACCTGAATGTCCTGACCAGGTTGGTCAGGTCAGGGAAGAGGTCGCTCATGGTGAGACGCAGTGGACCAACAATGTCCCTGAGACTGCACAAAACACACAAAGATGAGAGAAAAAGATAGAGATAAAGATACAAGAAAATACAACAGGAAATGAGTCAGTTTCACAGTCAGAAATTACAAAAAGGCGACAACAAATACTGAGCATGTAGTTTTATCTTCCTTTGCGCAGTGTTTAATTAAACCAATCCACAGTCCTGTAACTGCATCTTAATCATTGACTGTCTGAACTGGTATCTACTGCTATTAATCAACAGCCCATCTACAATATGACTTCTTAGGCTGAAGTTCTTAGACTGAAGTAATGGTGGTTCACAGGGAGAACGCACATAAGATTTACTTTACTAGTTCTTCATTGCCTCTGTATTTTTAATTTAGTCTATTTTTGTGTTTTACAGAGGGGCTCGGCTGGATTAATAAAATAAGTTCATAAGATTAATGAGCCATCATAATGTCTAATGAACCAGTGACCCTGCAAATAAACATTTTCACATATATTACACTATAAAGGGGTTTTAAATGTACATGCATGTGGGTGTAAAAACGGGGCGGTGTTTAGCTTAGTTGGTAGAGCACCTGCCCCATGTGTTGAGGCTATAGTGACCCCTGTTCGAATCCCGTGCCGAGCAGCCCTATCCTGCCCCCCCCCCCTCTGCCTCCCATTTCGTGTCTCTTTCTCAACTGTCCTGTCCATTAAAGCCAAAAAAGCCCCAATATATATATATATATATATAGCTGGAAGAGGTACACGTAAAACACACCAAATAGTGAGTTTCTCCACTGCGATTCGTTTCTGGATGAGGTGCTGTGCATTGGAGTCAACGAGCGGCAGAACTGGGTCTTTATGTCCCTGGCCCTGGACTGTCACCTTGTGGAAAAAAACAAGATGTCAAGTCAAGACATAAATACACTTAATACTGTGCCAATCAAATTTGTTTACATATCAAATCACATTTTCAATATAGTGCCTCCATGTGGTCAAGGACTCTCACAACAAGTGGCTCCATCTATAACTCTGCTCTCTGTTTTCTTTTCCTTCACTCACCTTGTTTACATCCGGCGCCTCCTTCCCCCCCGGCAAAATCCATGTCCCTTTATAAAACTCCCTCACTCGGAGCTCCTGCTGTTGCGTCTCCTTCTTCAGCATCTCAAAGTCTGGTACTGCAGCAGACGGCATCACCCCAGCGTCGTCCCCTCCACTATCCGCCGTCACATCATCCTCAAGATCGTCTTCATCCAGCTCTGCATCTTTGTCGCCGTCCTTCTCCTCCTCCTTTTTTAGATCAGTGAACGGAGATCCTAGTGAATGGTCGGCACCGTAAAGGAAGCCCAAGGTCTCGTCAGTGCTCCATTCCCTCAAGGTTTTCCTCAAGCACTCGAGGAGATTCAGACGGACGGTGTCGGGTTTCGCCGCAGCAGTGTGGTTCTTGAGTAGATCTCGTAGCCCTGCCGCCCCCTTCTTGCTCATACCCACCTGAGTGATGTTGAGTCCTGGCTGCTCACACACTGTCCTGTGCTTGCTGCTCTCATCAGTGGTGGTGGAAAGCTGTTTGCTTTCTCCTGGGGGGTCCGAGTCAGTAAGTGGAGTCGTATGTTCAGTCTGTGCCAACGCCGAGTCGGCAGGCAGCGGGACAGAAGGTGCCACCATCTCGGACAAACTGCACAAATTCATCTTAGCTGTGGCGTCTTCCACGGTGGAGTCCTCAGGTGAGTCTTTCTCCTCTTGCTGAGTCAGGTTGGTGTTCATGACGTGCAGCTGTTCAGCATCAACTTTTACTTCTGTTTTACGTACATGCAACTCGTTCCTTTCACCATCTCCCAGTTTCTCTGGATCCTGACTTTGATTTTTCTCCATTTCCTTTTCATCGCCTTCGCTGTTATGTTTCTGTCTCCTCTGCGGCTTCCCTTGCTCATCTTCATCTGTTCGTTTTGGCAGGTCACCCCAGTGCACCCTGGGTCCCTGCCGCTGGGAGAACATGCTGGAAACAAAGTCCTGCTCCTGTTCGATGTCACTGCCGTCACTGTGGCTGAGGCCTCCCGCAGGGCCGAGCTGCTGAGAGCCGCGAGGGGGCTCAGGCTGAGCAGGCGGTGGGTTCTCGATGTCGTCCTCTTGAAGACACCTCTCTGACAGAAACACCTCCTCACCAGAGCTCCCACTGAACACATGCACAAGGCTGAATTAGCAAATCTATGTGACACTTTAAGAAACAGTTTTATAATAACTCTTAGATGCATTGCTATTTAAAGTTTTCACTTTGTATCATGGTATGTAAACAATGCAAATAGTACATACCCATCTCCTTTCTTCATCAATTTGATTTCTGGAGGGCTGTTAGTGAAGAGCAAATTAAACACATGACCATAGAAAATGTTTATATTCAACTATCAGTTCATAGTTATTGTTTAGGAAGGAAGCAGGGAGCAGTATTTCATACCGTACCTTTCATGCAGCCTGAGCCAAAGAGGTGTTTTTGATATTTGTAGCTCATACTCTTTGGAGGCTTTGTAGCAGAAGTTACTACAAAAACACTAAACATTAAAGAGAAAGCGAAAAAGAATTATTATCATTTATCGATCAGAAACACAGTATTCATACATACTTTTAAACACACGCAGCAGCACTGACCTTTCGCTCTGTAATGTCGTACACTTTATTGGTCTTGGTGGAAATTTTATACTGTTGAGTTGGGACCTGTGAGGTGAAAAGTAAAGATGAGCCATGATACAGAATATTAAACGCAATAAAAAATACAATGATCTGCTACAGATGGTCTTACCTTGCCCAGTTTATTCGGACATATAGGATAACCACACAGTTTAGCAATGGACCGCTCCTCTATGGTGTCTTTGTAATTAGCAGAAGTGATGAATTTTGCCTGTAAGAGAAGGAGACTGAGAACAGGCTCAACACAACAACTATGTCAAGTGTCAGTTTAACATTTTAAAAACCCTCAATATAGCACATCACTCAGTATTAGCAGGGGCTGTGAACAGTAAATGACATGTGAAATTTCACTCTTTATGAAAAGGACATCACTCCTGCACATTTAAAAGGACCTAAACAGTCAGATCTCTGATCTTCAGCTGTGTCTAACAGATCTGTCCATTAGATATAAGACTGGACATTAAGTAAAAACATAAAGTGTGCTGAGATGACACATACACAGTCGGTGAGGAAGTCTTCAGCCACACTCTCCTCCAGGAGACGCTCCACTATCTGCAGAGCTCTTTTCTCCAGCTCCAGCTTCTCCCTCAGCTTCTCCTTCAGCACCTCCCTCCTGACAACAACACAAAACACAAACACAACCACAGTGTGATATTAAAGCACTGCTGTACGGAGGCACGTGCATTAATTCATTGAATCAGCACTGATAAAGCATCTTCAGCAGCAGCTAATGAAACTAAGAAAATGCGCCTTTTCAAACCTTCTTGCTTCTTCTTCAGCGGTCAGGGCTTTGACACGTTTTCCACCTGACACACACACACACACACACACACACATGAGACATGTTTAGTTGAAGTGCAACATGCTCCCAGTCCCTACAGTAGTTTACCAAACTGTGAATGAGCAACTACAGAAACCACTACATGAGACGTAGCCTACACATAACGTCGGTGTGAGTGAAGTTTTTATTTCTTTATATAGCTTTTCGGAACGCTAACATGTTTGTAACGCCTCAAAGTGTTGTGAAAACACAAACTCTGGGTGTAAACCAACCTTTCTTGGCTGTTTTGGAGCAGGCTCCGCTGCTTCTCCTCTCCTCCGTCTCCATGCTGTTTCTGTTTGATGCGTTTTCAACTCTGACCGGTGACGTAGTTACTTCTACGGCAGCCGCGGAGGGACATACCACCAGCCGCGCGGACACTCCTGTCAGGCAGCGTGGTAGCTTTAACTGGGCAGTTTGGGGCATGCAGCTCTGGTGGGTACCTACACTGTTGTAATAATCGTCCTGTTTGACGCCTGTATGTCCACCGGCAGTGCTCACAGTTGGCGGCTGTGTCCGGGCAGCTCCGGCCGCTCCCAGAGATAAAACCTTTGTTTTCTGTCTAATGGCGAAGCTACTTCTGGATAATGAGACGAGCGTTCATTCAGCTCTGTTTACAACAGACTGCCCAGCCCACACCTGACCTAAACCTGGGCATCAGTCAAGTGTCCATGCATAAAGCTTAAAGTGATTAACGCCAGCTCGTTGTTGGAAGTAGAGCCTCTTGAATTATCAGCTGTTGTTGGACTATGTGGTACTGTAGCTACTATGGTGTGCAGCTGTGTTGTTTTTGACAGTTTCTGTGTCCTGTTTGTTCTGGAGGATTGCTGTGGATCAAAGGTAAACCTCACCTGAAGCCAGCAGCAGCAGCAGCAGCAGGGATGGCTCTGGAGCAGCTCAGTGATGTGGTCCAGAGATGTGTGAGTCTCCTGCTGACACCTCATCTATTCATCCATCCACCCATCCATACCACATTTCTCCATAAACATGTTAACATACTCAGTGGAGGCATTTTGATTTAGTGATACAAGTGATCTTAATGCATTTCTACAGTGAGCAATAGTCGTACATCTTTATGAGCCACATACAGCTCTGTTAAAGCTGCACTTTAACACATAGCCTCAGGAGTGAAATGTTACAGTCATAAGTGAACAGCCTGATTATACTGTCTGTCCTTCCTTCCTCCCAGGAAGTCTTACGACAAATGACTGAGACTGTAAGACTGAGAAGTAGTAGTTTAGTAGTTCGTAGCTCTCTCTTCTTTTCTTTTATCCCACTGTAACTCCAGAAAAGCAAAGTTAAACAGTAGATAAGGTTTTAGATGATTTTTCATTGACGACTGATTGATTTAGTCATGGATTTATTTATAATAATCAATTAGAAAATTATGAAAAAAGCCTGACACAGTTTACCAGAGGCGAAAGTGACGTCTTCAATCAACTCCCTTTGAATCAACGCTCCAAAACCGAAGTATTGGGTAACAACAACCAATAGACTGACATATTTAATCATCTGGGGCCAATAAATGTTTGTTTTTTTCTCAAAAAGTGTTGCAATTATTTATCAATACTCATTTCTGTAGATAAACTAATTAATTGAATTTCCCCATTGCTAAATGAAGCCCCTCATCTGTCTCTGTCTTTCACAGCAAGCCCTCCCTGATGACAGCTACACCACTGAGGATCATGACGTCTTCACAATTGCTGGGCGGACCTGCATCGAGGAGGGGAACAGCGCTCAGGTCCTCAGTATTGTCTTGGATGAGAAGAATCAGGTAGGTTTTTATCAAAGCTAACTCTTTTAAAAATGGCTTTTAAATGTGTAGGATGTTTCTTAACATGAGACGTGTTTATCCCTCTCTCTGTAGGAGATAGTGAGATGTATGGGCTGGAATCTGCTGCCTCCTCTGATTCAGGTTTTGCTCAAGAAAGAAAGCAAGAGCCTTCCTCAGTGCCTGGCGATTTTCAACCACCTGCTAGAGGTCAGCTCTTCTGCTCCACAGATTCACAGTATCACAGATGGTCTAGTGCTGTCCAAACTACAGTTCATAATCAAATCTAAACCACATACAAGTCTGGCAGTGTCGGAGATACTTACTGTCTTGAGTGTTTGGACTTTAAATGTTCCTTTTATGGATGAGCTTTGGTTATTCAGACTTGCAGGCCCAAGGAGCTGCTGATTGGCCTGTTGGAGCAGCTGGAGCACGACGACCCTGACACAATAGCGAAAAGTGTCCAACTGCTGTTGAACCCTCTACAGAAAGGTTGGGGACATTTCTTTAAATCTCCACCCTAATGCGTGTTATTATAAAACGTCAATGTGATTGTTTCTCCCGTCTCCTCCTCTCAGTGCTGCTGTGTCTGGGCAGCCGTAAGGCCTCGTCGCTGGGCATGACTCTGTCCTCCGTGCTGGACCAGGTGGCCAAACTGCCTTTACCTCTCACCAAGGAGCAAGAGGAGGACGACGTCTTTTCGCTTTGCCGCTGCTGCGCCGACCTGATGGCCTTCATCAGACCCTTCGTCCACGAGGTCAGGCTAAAGCGTCTGAACGGCGGAGAGCTGAGCAAGAGCACCGACAAGGCGGAGGGAGGACTGGATATAGATAAAGAGGACGAGCTGCGAACAGAACTGTTGAAGTTGTGAGTTAGAAATTTGACATTTTTCACAACTCAGTTTTGCAACAAAAGAAAATCAGCTCATCTGAAATTGTATAATAAGGAGCTGTATGAATCACAGTAGTGGCATTCAGGTTGAGCCAGTGCATTTTGTTTGTGTTCTGCAGCTGTATGAAGAGTCTGAGTCACCCTTTGTTGGAGGTACAACTCAAGGATCCTGACACTCTTGCCGTGTCTCCACTCAGGAACTTTGCCACGGAAATTTTGGTGTGTTACCTGAAACATCACACATCATGAACATTTAAAGAAAGAAAGTGCAGAATATCCATCTGAAATAATAACAATGTAAATAGTTTGATGGGTCATGTGTGTGTTTGGTTTGAGCAGAATACCCTCAGCGCTATCGGAGAGTCCCTAACCGATCTCGTGTACCAGCCGCTGCTGAAGAGGAAACATGCTCCAGGTTTTCTGGAGGAGGAGGTGCGTTACCCTAAAGAGTCGTTGGCCAGCCTGGCTCACCTGGTGTTCGTCCATCACTTGACTGCAGATACATTCCCAAGTGTTTACAAGTAAGTAGAAGAAAACGTCTACAGAAGACAAAGATGCTGTTTTACAGTATTGATTCCTGATGACAGCTCGTACCGTCTGAATGGATGGATTGTATTTTACTGATTCTCTGCCTGTCTCTCTAGTCCTGTGTTTTCTCTTCGGTGCAACATCGAGCACACCTGCCTCCTCTTGTCCAGGTGAATATACTGTAAATTTGGGTTTAAAAATTAATTAATTATTCAAATTCAAAAGAAAAATACAATGTATATCATCTATGTTGGCTAAAACATACAGATTTTATAAGGGGCTCTCACAGTAAAAAAGGAACAATCTCCCTAAACACCACATCAATAAATGGATAAAAGATCACACACCATGTATCTCATTGACAATACATCTGCACTGAATAAATATATAGGGATCTACCTGTTATTGTCTCAAGTGTGTATTTGGCTTAAGAACATAATAAAATCTCTGTTTCTCTCTCTTTTGTTAGATCTGAGGAGACCAGGATTCAGAAAGGACTGGTGAGTCAACCTTGAGTCAAGGTTGTTTTCATTGTTGCAATATTCTGGACACTGGTTGTGTAGAGTCGTGACTTTAGGGAAAACACATGTAGAGCCGTGACTTGTTTGTTTCAGAGTCTTGCAAATCGGTGAGGTCACACACAGCTCATGTAGTGATACTCGTCTGCACCAAGTTTATACTTAACATGAAGTCAACAGATTTGTTCCTTTATGAGAACAGCAAAAACCTGTAAAAACCCATAATCTAAAGAGTTCATCCTCTGTGGGCATTTCAGGGCAGCTCGGACTCGGTTTGTCAGATCTGAGCTCAGCTTTAACAGTAGTTTGACGTGTGTGTGTGTTTCCCATCACACAGGAGCTGTATGAGAAGAGTCTGGTGCGGGTGGTGGACGGCAGTCTGCCTGCAGATCTGCTGGAGATCAAAACCTTCCGCACAGCCCCTCAGGTGATCTCTGTTTCCACTCAGCTTTACCATGCAAACCTCAGCTCAAACTCTAGTGTTATTACACTGCATCATTGAACGCACCAGGCTCACTTATTAATTTCACTGTGTTTTTTCAGAACTTAGTGAAAGTTATGACGATATGTCCAAGACATGATTTGGTAAGTCTTAACATTTGTTTCATAAATTTTGTTTTGTGGAAAACATGTATTTATACTTTGAAATGAATACATATTTCATTTGAATTTGTTGTTCTCTTTGGAAATATACATGTATATTTTTATTTTTATTCCTTGTCAACAGAGAACTAAAGGTCTGAAGGTTTTCCAGCTGAGCATTGACAAATTCAACACAGAAGCCAAGTACAATTTTTTCCAGTAAGTCTCCACCTCTCCGACATTAAAAGTAATCAGAAATGTCGTTCTCTGCTCCACCTCTCAGTATTAAGACTCTTAACTGTCTCCTTGTTCCAGGTACCTGCTGAAGACCAGTGGTCACTCTGGAGTTGAAGGCTACATCATCAAAAACATCAAGAATCAGATAGACTTTGCTCTGCAGGTGAGTTTCCCCTTCACATTTAAATTTGCTGTCTGTGAGCTTATATGTATGTCAAGTCTTACCAGTGTCTTTGTGTCTGTCTCTCTGTCCTCAGCCAGGTAACAGTAACACCTGGTTTGAGGGAGTTCACCTGCTCCCTCTGCTGCGTAAGGTCCTCACTCTCCCAGACGGCCCAGAGACCGACCTCCTGCAGTACCTGGACAGGTCAGTGCACACACGGTCCATCTGTCAGTTGTCTGAAGTGCACAGAAGGCTGGAGTCTGTACTGGCATGATAAGTAACCAAGTCACCAGTCTGATCCTAACACTAACACATAACACTGTAAAAGATCAAAGTGAGATTTCTCTCTGTTGAAAGCTTTGAAAAATGAATGAAGATGAATTTGATCTCTCAAGCGTGAACTGAACAATGTTTAATGAGCAGAGCGCTGCTAAAATGTTATGAATGACTGCTGTGCCTAGGATGTTTTAATTTTTCCTTTGAATATTTGATACTGGTATTGTGTTGTTACTATGAAAAACATTCCTTAATTACTGGCCATTGATTGCCATTTTTTATAAATTAAAATGGAACCATTTTTTCTCTCTCAAGTGAATAAAATGTTTTTTTTTAACAGATAACTACATAAAATAAGCAAGCAAGACATTTTACATCTGAAAGTATTAAAGGTTTAAAGTGTTTCAAAATAAGCTCAAACCCCGTCTGGCATCTGATCTGTGTTTTAATTTTGTCTGATTTATTAGCAAATAACAATAAATATTTAGACATCAGGATGTCTGCGATATGCTAATGCTGCATATTAATATATTGGTAAATGGACCATGACCTCACCCTGTCTGTGCTGCTTTCTCAGAGTTATGGAGTCTCTGAACCTGCTGCGGTACCTGGTCATCAGGGACAAAGTCACAGAGAACCAGGTGAGTACAAACTGGATCAGTGGATTCACACCGGAGCCAAATAACAACTTCGGACTTGGAAAGGTCAACATCTCCTCTTAGAAAGTCAACTAAATGACTTAAGAAACCAATATAGCAGAAAGACTTAAAGGGATAGTTTAACATTTTGGCAAATTCCCCTATTGCCATAATCCTTATAGTCATAGGGGTAGGTCAAGGGGGCAGTTGTCGGTCTGAGAAGTGAAGCTCACTTCCGCGTTCAAAAAACTGCAATCCTCTCGGCTGCCGCTGGGGGCTGGTGTCAGAAAGCAGCATTCTCCATAGACCCCCCATGTTAAAATTTTACTATTATTAGGTTAAAACTCTCGCCAATTAGGGCACAGAAACGTTGAGTGACAGGTCTGGAGCTGCTTCGAGGCCAGTGGGCGGGTTCTCAGCCGGCCAATCCAACATGGCGCTGTTCAGGCCGCCATATTTGAGTCACAAAAACGACTCCCCAAAACCAATGGGTGACGTCATGGATGCTACGTCCATATTTTTTAAAGTCTATGGGGTAGGTTCATTACCTTTAATTATCGAGCATTGTTGTTTTGAGATCAGCGGGGCAGAGACGCGAGCTGCTCAGCGAACACAATGGAGGTGAATGGTACAGGTCCCCTGTCCCTCATCAAACTCATCAAATACACAATCCAACAACTCCAAAACGCTCTCGTGGACAAGTTGTGACCTGCACATTGACCACGCTATGAAATAATCATGTATAAGTATGTAACATTACGAGACGGAGTTGGTTTCGAGGCAAATGCATAGCCGGAACTACATCCCAGAGCAGAAGTTCAGAGTATTTGCTTCATGTGTTGTAATGTTACATAATTATACATGATTATTTAGGCGAATTTGCCAAAATGTTGAACTATCCCTTTAAGAGAGATGCATAGCCACTGCAAAGAGACAGAAGAAGCAGCATGACTGGACACAAAACGACCACAAAGAGTCACTTTGGCTCCGTGCGTCAGGCTGTAATGCGCTCTAGGAGAGCTGGGGGCCTTTAAGTGTCTGTGCTCAGGGGCCCGTTTGTCTCATAATGTCTCCATGGTTGAGGTGAGTTAAATATCCCCATCGCTGCTCATTGGAAACGCCACAAACAGATGCCATTCACCCCCACTCACCGACAGGTCTCTGCTTCCCAGAGTGCATCGGTGCCAGGCCTCCTCAGTCGTCACGTCACTGCACTCGACTCATGATGATGTTGTTGTTCTGCTGCTTTGATCCTGCAGACGGGGATATGGACGGAGCTGTACAAGATAGAGGACACGTTCCTGAAGCCTCTGCGCGTCGGGGTGAACATGTCCAGAGCTCACTACGAGAGGGAGCTGCACGACACCATGGACACCAAGACGGCCAAGCTCAAAGGTCAGATCAGCACGCTCACGTCTCTCTCAGGTCCACCTTTCTCAGACAAAGACACAGTGCACGTGTAAGAGTAGAGGAAAATATATATATGCTCCGTATTCTACCATTGTGAAGCTGGTTTCACCCTTTTTCCAGACGAGGCGACGGTTTCTTTGACCGTTGGTGATGAGAAGCTGCCCAGCATGACTTCAGAGTCACAGATTCAGGTCGGTGACTGTTTCATATTCATGAGGATCAACCAGCATTGATTGTGCAGTGCTGACGAAGAGCACAGTGACGACTGACTAATGTTAATGTGTCTCATCCTCTCAGGCTCTGCACTCGGCCCTGCACACGTTCGACATGATCGAGAGCGTGTTGGTGCGGATAGAGGAACTCACCGCTGTGAAGGAAAGTCCTTAGCCGAGCGGCCGGACGTCCTCACCTGACTCAGGACCTAACGGATCAAATTTTCTTTCTCCTCCTGTTGTGGATGCATCATTTCAAACAGTTAAACCATGAAACTGCTTTTTTCTTTTTCTATTTAAAGTCTTTCGTCAGGTAGTCGTCCAATATTTTGAATCAAGTAAAACTGTAAAATGTTTCTTTGTTGAGGCTGAGAAATTTGTATCAGCTCTGTGTTACATTTGCAAACTTTTGTACTCACAAAAGCCTAAATAAAGTTCTAAACTGTCTGTGTGAGATTTTCTATGATAAGAAGTTGTAGTTTACCGTCCTCTACAGCTTTAAAAAATGAGTAATAATTTCAACAAATGCACAGGTCATTACTTTTTCACTATTGTTAAATAATCACAGCTTTTTAATTTGTTTATTTGGTGTTTGATTTATATTTATGTCACTCTTTAAGAAACCAAACAAACATTTTCAGAAGAGACCGTCAATTTGACATGCTTCAAATAATCCCAAACCAGTGGAAGTGTTTTCAGAGGACAGTAAAAGCTGATGAACCTGGATGGGACTTAAAAGCATCAAATAGCAAGTACAGCCCAGCAGGTTCATCACCTTTTCCTTTTCAAATATTTATGCCGTAATTATACGAAAAAAGAGAGGGAGAGAGGATGTCATAGACTAGAGGAAGCGGCATGTTCACAGAGTTACGCCTCTATCAGGTGATAATTTTTTGCAAATTTAAAAGGAAAAGCTGAAATATATTAACATAAATATTCAGACCCTTTACTCTCTATAATTTAGCCCATGTCATCACATTTCTCTTGATCATATTTGGGAAATTTCGACACTGAGTTAATCTGTGGTTGAACATGATTTGGAAAGACACACATACCTGTCTCATCTGTCCTGGTGTCTCACAGCTGAGGATGCAGATCAGAGGAAGGAGCTGCCTGCAGAGCTCAGACAGGATTGTGTCCAGGCTCAGATCTGGGGAAGGATACAAAAATGTCTTTGGGCTCAAAAGACTATGAGGAGAAAGAGGAACATCTTTGACTTAAGCAAAAAATTGAAACATTTAAAGTGAATAAACTGAAGTCTGACTAATGAAACAGTCCAATGATGTTTACAGGTAAAAGCCAGTGAATTAGAATATTTTGAAAAACTTGATTTATTTCAGTAATTGCATTCAAAAGGTGTAACTTGTACATTATATTTATTCATTGCACACAGACTGATGCATTCAAATGTTTATTTCATTTAATTTTGATGATTTGAAGTGGCAACAAATGAAAATCCAAAATTCCGTGTGTCACAAAATTAGAATATTACTTAAGGCTAATACAAAAAAGGGATTTTTAGAAATGTTGGCCAACTGAAAAGTATGAAAATGAAAAATATGAGCATGTACAATACTCAATACTTGGTTGGAGCTCCTTTTGCCTCAATTACTGCGTTAATGCGGCGTGGCATGGAGTCGATGAGTTTCTGGCACTGCTCAGGTGTTATGAGAGCCCAGGTTGCTCTGATAGTGGCCTTCAACTCTTCTGCGTTTTTGGGTCTGGCATTCTGCATCTTCCTTTTCACAATACCCCACAGATTTTCTATGGGGCTAAGGTCAGGGGAGTTGGCTGGCCAATTTAGAACAGAAATACCATGGTCCGTAAACCAGGCACGGGTAGATTTTGCGCTGTGTGCAGGCGCCAAGTCCTGTTGGAACTTGAAATCTCCATCTCCATAGAGCAGGTCAGCAGCAGGAAGCATGAAGTGCTCTAAAACTTGCTGGTATACGGCTGCGTTGACCCTGGATCTCAGGAAAGTGTAAAGTGTAAAGTAAAGTGTAAAGTTTCCACCATCAGTGATGGTTTGGGGTGCCATGTCATCTGCTGGTGTCGGTCCACTCTGTTTCCTGAGATCCAGGGTCAACGCAGCCGTATACCAGCAAGTTTTAGAGCACTTCATGCTTCCTGCTGCTGACCTGCTCTATGGAGATGGAGATTTCAAGTTCCAACAGGACTTGGCGCCTGTACACAGCGCAAAATCTACCCGTGCCTGGTTTACGGACCATGGTATTTCTGTTCTAAATTGGCCAGCCAACTCCCCTGACCTTAGCCCCATAGAAAATCTGTGGGGTATTGTGAAAAGGAAGATGCAGAATGCCAGACCCAAAAACGCAGAAGAGTTGAAGGCCACTATCAGAGCAACCTGGGCTCTCATAACACCTGAGCAGTGCCAGAAACTCATCGACTCCATGCCACGCCGCATTAACGCAGTAATTGAGGCAAAAGGAGCTCCAACCAAGTATTGAGTATTGTACATGCTCATATTTTTCATTTTCATACTTTTCAGTTGGCCAACATTTCTAAAAATCCCTTTTTTGTATTAGCCTTAAGTAATATTCTAATTTTGTGACACACGGAATTTTGGATTTTCATTTGTTGCCACTTCAAATCATCAAAATTAAATGAAATAAACATTTGAATGCATCAGGCTGTGTGCAATGAATAAATATAATGTACAAGTTACACCTTTTGAATGCAATTACTGAAATAAATCAAGTTTTTCAAAATATTCTAATTCACTGGCTTTTACCTGTATATAATGCATTGACACATTGAATAACAGCCACTTTGTTTTTGCCTTTATTAAGAGAAAAACTTCCGTTTTCAGTGGTATAAATTATCACAGCTGAAAGAGGAGATACTCTCACGCAGCATCATTCACACTCATGAAATACAGACGGGATTCAAACACGCTTTGGATTAAAAGGCTTTTCACACCTCAGGAAGAGTCACTTCATACAGAGGTAACGAGCTGGTGTGAAAGCTGTGACGAGAACAACAACATACTGACAATTCTCTCTTTATAAAACATTAAATATCTGTTGTTTACACTTAATGCTGTTCCAATTAACACAAGAGCCAATATAATGCCTTAAGTCAAAACAGGGCACTTCAAAATGACCAGTCTGCACCATAGCTGCCATTAAAATAACCCTTCGGTCCTGCAGGGATATTTACGTTAAATCATGTAACACAAGGATAGGAAACTCATTCCTGATTGTTTCTACGATCCTGAGCAGGTGTGTGATGTCGACCTGAGACTCCGGGTTCGGCCTCCGCAGCTCGTCACAGGTCTTTGAAGAGCGGGTGCTGCACTGCCTCGGCAGCGGTGACCCTGGTGGCTGGGTTCAGGTCCAGCAGTCGGTCCAGCAGGTTGTAGGCTTCGTCGGGGACTCGGTCCCAGCCCCGCTCATCGCCCCCCGCCTTGCAGTCTGTCTTTGGGGTCTCATCAGAGAGGACGGGGGACGTTTCTTTGCTGCCTGGACGCTCCTGATGCTTTGCTGGACGAGGAGCTTCGTCTTTCCGTTTGTCTATTGCTCCTTCAACGGGACGATGTGTTGGTGTATCATCCTGGATCTTTGGATGGCGGGTGGTGGTGGTGGTGGTGGTGTCTCTGCTGGCTCCGGGGAGTGGTGTGACTTCATCGTCCGGTGACGGTCTTCGTCCTCTCAGCGTCTCACACAGCGTTCTGAGATCCTGGCGAGGGAGCGCTCGACTGCACACCACCGCCTTACCTGAGGTCAAAACCAAAGCAACTTAACACTCTTTACACAGGCAGGACATGACACGACAGAGCGCCTTTGAATTCAGCTCCTAAAACAATATGAATACGCACCAAATGCCTTGGCGGCCTGGATGGTCTCCCTGGAGCCTCGTATCGTCATGATCTGAGTGAGAGCGATCATGTCATCGCTGGCTTTGAAGAACGGGTAGCGGCCGCTGAGCAGCGAGAGCAGGATCACACCGGCTGACCACACGTCTATGGCTGGAGTGCAGGATGAGGAGACGGGGGAGAGAGCAGCAGGGAGTGAACATTAGTCACGGCTCCCACTCTTTTCTTGAAGTCATTTTCCAGGACTTTTCCCAGACATTTTCAGCTGCTACAGTCCGACAGACATGTTATTACATAACACCATACACTAATACATCTCCCGTCCGTCCCATTCATGCTTTGGAGAAGTATTCTTTTCGACAGTTGTACCTCATTTTGTACATTTAACCATTTAGTTTCTATGTTTATTCCTCTTTCACCCCCAGAAGTCTGATTTAAAGATGTGCAATCTATGGCTCTAACTTATCTATGAAATCATTACATGCTTAGAAATTATGACAAATTCATCATAGAACAACACAAACATGTTGTTTTTGTTTTTAAACCACGCCCACTACAGCTCTCTGCTGCTCCTCTGTCTGTCACTCAGCAAAGGAGACATGAAGCCTGTGGTCGCAGGGGAGAAAACCCTCATGCTCGTGGTCCAATAGCAGAAACACTCATCAACTCAAAGTCTTGGTCCCTTGGTGGGGTCTGAAAAAGTCAGACAGAGCTCTGGTAGCTGATAATTTTCCAGGACAATTCGAGCTTTTGCAGGACATTTGGCTTTTTTTTCTCATTTTCGATGTGTTTTCCAGGACACGTGGGAACTGGGAACCCTGATTAGTGAATGTAAGATAGGGTGAGGAGACTATGATCCTCTTTACAGCTTAATAACCTACAGGAGAGCACGAGGGAACTGTTCTAGAGAGGGGGATGACTGGAGGCATGAGGGGCGAGTGTGCACGTCTTTGCCGACTGAGTATACATATTTATGTTGTTATGAATCAACTACATATTACTGACCTGTCCCTTGGTTGGGACACTTGGTGAGGACCTCTGGTGCTCTGAAGCCGGGGGTCCCAGCCCTCGGTGCCACCTGCTGCTTCCTTCAGGCATAAAGAGGCGTTTGTTCAGAATAACACACAAAACTCAAATCAAATATCAGGTTCTCACACAGTGATGTTGGATTTTTAGTGTTTTAAAGTGAATGACTTGTATCATCCTCATATGTCTGGTGAGAAAATAGATGCTACAAGAGTTACGTTATTTTAATTGATGGCTACATAATATCACTAATAACATGAATGGTGAGTCGAAGGGTTTCTGTGTTTGTGTGAGTGGCTTTTAAAGTAAAGAGTGGGTCAGTGTTTTCTTGTGTTTTATACCTGGACATACAGACGTTGCAGACGCGGTCGGTCATGTAGCAGTTACAGGTGAGGCCCTGCTGTACGGGCCTCTGACTGCTGCTCTGGCTCCTGACGGGCAGGGCTCCTCGACCGGCTGCAGAGAACCGTCGGCTGGCCGGGTCCTCTGTTTTGACGGGCTTTACCAACTAGACAAAGATTTGGATTGGAAAAAAAGAGAAATGCAACACAACAATGAGAAGAAAACACCTGTAATACAATTTACGTGTTCTTCATCAGGGCAAATAAGGTGCAAGACTTTTATTCATTTTGCGACACATATCACATTGACGTGATTTTGGTATATTTTCTAAAAACCAACCTTTTTTTGTTTACTTAAATTTACGTCTGATAAATGTTTGATGTGAACTCTCCACTGTCTCTCCATTCCTGATACTGAAATGTAATTTTCAAGCTTTCTTACCTCAGGTTTAATGGCACCTTGTTTGGTGGTGGAGGGAGCAGGAGTGCAGCTGTTCAGGTTCTTCTCTCCAAACACAGGCCGCGGCACTTTGCGCAGTCCTGTCAAATCCTAGTGAAAACAAACACGGAGGCAGAATTTAGCTAAAAACACATTGTACTGAAAAAGACTGAACACAAACAAATGTACGTAGCCCCATCAAGGAAATCCTTCACCAAGTGAATTTTAATTCACCTCTGTTCTTATTAGACAAAGAAAAGACCAGTGAATGTAAAATAAAAATCAAATATCAACTGAGTGCACCTTAGTGTGAGATGTGGAAGTGGTGATGGTGGTGGTGACAGAACGCGCTTTTTTAACCGGTGCTTTCCGAGAGGTTGAGGAAGAAGCGGTGGTGATGGGAGTAGTGGAGGAAGAGGAGGAGGAAGGTGGCAGGGCCGTGGACTGCCCCGGGGGCAGAGGTAGTGAGGTTGAGGCCGTGGTTGTGGTTTTGGGATGTTGTCTAGCTGGAGCTTTGCTCCGCTGTGTGGTGTCGTGTTTCCCTGTGGACCCTCCACCTTTTTGTGACGATCTCTGCTTTACCACCTTCAGCAGCTCGATCTGGGTGTCGGCCGTTCCCTGAGCCAGACCGAAGTCCACCAGGGCAAACCTACACACACATACACATGTTCAGCAGGGAAATTGATCCATACCCAATCAATTACTATATTTCTAATCAACTTTTTTATTGATTTTAAATATTAATAACACAGGAACCAAACACACATATTGAATACACAGAACACCCCCACCCATCCCTCCCCCCTTCCTCCCAATCAATCACTATAAAAAAAACAATCAAGGGGCGCCATATAGCTCAGTGGGTTGAGCAGGCGCCCCATATACAGAGGCTACAGTCCTCGCTGCAGCCGGTTCTAATCCCGAATCTTGTGGCCCTTTGCTGCGTGTCATTCCCTCTCCTCTGCTTCCGCATTTCCTGTCTCTCTCAACTATCCTGTCAATTAAAGGCAAAAAGCCCCCCAAATATCCTTAAAACAATCAATCTATCATAAATCCCTGTTAATGGATGAAATGCCAAATCTGCTAAAATTGAAACTTTCAGTACTTTGAATTAAAAAATAGAAAATACTTTGCACATCAATTTGATTAAGGGGACAGGTACATCCACAAAAGTGCTGAGACCTTCTTCAGGCAAACCTGAACAGGTCTCAGCACCAAAACGTTGCCACCATGAAAACATTTAATGTGCGGGTGTCTCCATATTCAGCACTTAGGATTACTCACATTTTGCTGCTTCTGTTGTAGAGGAAATTGTTTGGCTTGATGTCCCTGTGAATGATGCCAAACTGGTGGATGTGTCTCAGGGCTTTCAACAGATGGTAGATGTACAGACGGACCTCTTCAAAGCTCAGTGAGCTAATGATGTCCTGATGGATACATCGTGATGGAATCAAAAGTCAATCCAATGCCAACAAACATCAAAGTACAGCTACTGACTGATTAATGTTTTGGGGATACATTAAAGATTGTGTCCAGAACATACCACAATAGCTTGATGCTCCATATAGGGCATGACAATCACCACATGGTCCTCCTTTCTGAAGCAGTACGTCACCCCCATCACATTGTCTGTGCCTCTGAAAAAATGCAGAGACAGAGATAAAACTGTCAGTCTTGGCAAGTCACCAAGCGTCATAATGAAAACACTGTTCAAACAGACATAAACATCCATATATTCAAATGAGTGAGCTGTGTGCTACAGCTGCTTGTCACCATGTAGGTGTGCAGAGGTTCAGCTGAATCATGAAACGTTAGACAAACAAAGTACCCACACACTGATTTGCAATGTCATAAAAACAAGCTTTAAGTTACAAGGTTAAAGTATTATGATAGACAATTTAGTTTTTTTTTTTTGAGTGCATGTAACTAGTATATTCAGAGCATAAAAACACAGGAAACAAAGTCTACAAATGTGAAATGAAATGAATTTCCCTTTGGGGATTAATAAAGCAGTTTGCATTCATATTTGAAGGTCATAATGTGACTTTTAACAGCTTCAATTAGCGGCTCAGTTCTTTAAAAAGCCATCTGGGGCATAGAGAAATAACGCATATGTCACTTTGTAAAAGCACAGCGGTGTTCAGACTCACCCAGCAACAGTGAGACACTGAAGCTCAGCAGCGATGCGTGTAGGATGGCTGGTTGGGATGAGGTGCTTCAGGGCAAACATCTCTCTGGTCCCGTCCCGCATCTGAGCCTCACCCAGGTACACCGAGCTGAACGTACCTGACACACAGATGGACATTTCATGAACAAGTCACCTCCTCTGCTCCAAGTAATCCAAGGAGGTGAACAGGTGACTAGTGTATTCATCTTAAATAAAAATGTATCTTCAGTAAACAGTCAAGAAAAGAGAGAATATAGATATGAGGAGCATGACGTACCTTCTCCAATTTTGTCTATGATGCGGAAAACCTTGGCCAGCTGAGGAACAGCCTTATACAAGAACACAATGTCCATCTCCACATCTCCTGGAAGGAAATAAAAAGTACATTATTCAGTTATACATGCACATGACGGGTTTGAAAGCTTTAGTTTTCTCCATTCAGATCAGCTGAGATCAGTACTAGCTATTATACATGTAATGAGAAGAGTGGTACAAGCTTTATAAGCCAGTCTGTGTTACAGGCTTATTACACTTACATACATACTGTATCTTTATTTCAGACTCAAGGTCCATAGGCAAGACGAACACAACAACAGACACACAACACATACACTTGTCATTATTGTTTCATTATATTCTTACTATGACATTGCTCTTTGACAGTAAATATCACCAACCTGATTTTGATCAAAATGCTAATATAATGCTGGATCTATAGTTAAATATTATTTTTTGTTAAATCATAGTGTCCAACTCACTTGAGACTTTGCTTTTCCTGTGCCCTCTGTCAGGTTTAGTGGCACATCCCTCTGTGCTGATGCCTTCAGTGAGCACAGGAGACAACTCCATCTGAACACACGCGCAGCAGGAAACAGGCTGGACACATTAGTGACAACAACATAAACACTTTTACAATAACTATCCGGCGGCCACGGTCAAACTACCTGTAATAATTAGCGTCAGTGTATAGAAAACCATATCCGCCTCATAAAGTTAAATGTTATCGGTAACTATCTGGTTAAACAGTCAGACAACTGTAGCTACTGTTAGCTGCAGCCCGTCGGGCTAACTCACCGCGGCTGATGCAAAACAAACAGAAACTCACCGCGTCTCTTGGTCGTAAAGTGCAGTAGTTTGTCAGAAGAGCGTTTCATGAACAGCGACGAGCCGCTCCTTCATCGATGAAACATTAACTCTAAATCTCTCCCCGTGTTGGGCTGAATAAAGAAACTTATTCAGACTTTCACCGGGAAGCTTTTCCGCCAACAACAAACTCCGCGCGAAAAGTATACGTCATAAACCTCGCGTGACTTCGGCGCAAATCCCGCGGTGTCAAACGAGATAACAGAGGTGACGTGTAGCCCAGAGCGATAGCGTAGCCGTGAAAACACCACCACACTGAGCGCTGCGGTCTCACACCGACACATGAAATCAGATGGACGATCTCCTGCAACATGCAGAGATTCACAGTCTGATACTGCGAGACACCAGGAAGACAGATCTCTGCCTTAGTCCATTTAAATTAGTTTCATTTAGCTGAATTAACAATTCAAACAAAAATGCAATTAGACTTTAATCGAGTACAACTGATTTGTAATGAATTTTAAATTTATTTTTCTAATATAATTTACTAATTTAATCTTGTTTGTATAATTCAGTGTGATATATTTTTTTATTTCATGTAATTTACGGTTTTTATTCATACTTATCAATTCATGTTAAAGTGTATTCTAAATAATCCAGTGATCACACTTCACACTCACTAATACAGACCAGTCACTTCTCCAACCATCACTATTGATCCAGAAACACGATGCTGTCCATAGCATTGGAGTCCATGCCGTCCTCCCTTGACTTGTTTCTGTCTCTCAGTTAGTTGCTCTCAGGAGCTTTGTGCATAACTCTTACTAATGATTAAATAAGACATGTGGCCACTGTATAAAGTATACACAGTAACTTGAAGGCTGGAAACTATGACAACACATGATGAGAATATTATGTCTTCCACTGAACATTCTTTATTAGATTAATAAATAATTAAATACATGAATACACATATTAAATTAGTAACAATTGACATTAGAAACAAACTTGTATATAATAAAATGACGTTAAAACAGTTTAAACTACTGATGTGAAAATAGCATGTTAGAGAAAGATGAACACAAACACAACAAAACCGTTGCTAATGACACATTCACATCAGAGTTAAAGAAGCACTACCTCTAAAATATACCATCAAAGATCCCCAGGAAAGCTTCCTCCTCTTTGGTGTTGATGCTAAGGGTGTACCAAAAAAAGAGAGGGAACAGAATCCATTAATCAGGTAAAAAAAAAAAAAACTTTATTAAAAAAAATATTAATCATTATTTATTATTTCAATCACTCAAAATAAAAGCTCTTTACTTATACTTTGAACTACCTTCTGTTGACACATGAGCTGGAGTTGACTGAGTCTTTTGTTGTTGAGAAGAAATCAAACCTTCTGGTCGCTGGTGCCACACTCGCCTGTTTTGGAAAATTCTCAGATGCTTTTACCGTGATCTCTTCACTGAGGAAGCTCGGTTTCTGCACGAGGAGGGAGAGAGGCAAATGTCACATGTCAAGTACCCCTGCCACTGAGCACACAGTTAAGATTTTAGAGAGGTTAAGCTATTTACAGGCACCTTTCACTGGGCTTGACCTAAGAGTCAGTAACCTCATCAGCTATTAATAAACTAACAGAATAACTCTCTCCGCAGACAGAACATCCCAGCAGAAAAAGAGCGATAATCCACATTGATGGTACATATTGCTAAATGGATCCCTACAGCTAAAAACAAAGGAAAGACTAAGGTGTTTACATGGTTCAGTAGACTGGACTGAAACACCACCAGGCAGCTCGACTGATTCTCACAGTATGAGGCTTTCATTGTCACATGAATCAAGAACAAGTCGTACAACCTTGTAAACAACAGCGTTTTCCATATCTCAAAGCAGCATGTGCACAGATTTCTACATATTGCAGCGGTTATACTTCCTGAGAACAGTCAGGAAGATAAACCTATCACAGCACCTGCTTGTGTCTTATTACCGCTGCACCATTGACAGAACTCTGACCTAAGGCTTTCTGACATGGTCCAGGAGTTGCTCTGCGGCAGACAAACAGTCTCTGCAGAGAATTATAAAAACTGCACAAAACATCACCAACTCTCAACTACCGGCCCTGAATGACATCTTCACCTCTCGCCGTCTGCAGAAGTCACACAACATCACCGAGGAGGACCCTTCCCACCCTGCCCGCCACCACCTTTTTGAACTTTTGCCATCTGGCAGAAGAAACAGATCCATCAAAACATGCACCACACGATTGCAGGACAGTTTTCACCCCACAGCCATAACCACGCTGAACAGTGAGGCAACCATCTGATAACAGACATCTTATTGTACTTTGGTATTTGGCCCTGGCATACTTTGGTTCTGATGAGTGTGTGATGTTTGCGGTGTGGTCACTGAATGAATGTTGGGTGAGTCAGTGAATGGATGCTGATGTGTGAGTGATGTACACTGTTCATTTTATTCAACTCTTATTCTTTTTTATGAGTCCGCATCCTGACTGTGCACCTTAATTTCATTGTACATGCATGTATAATGACAATAAAGTTTCTTAAATCTTAAATATACACACTCACCTTTTTATTCCAGTCAAGTGTGAGCCTTTTTTGTGGTCCAACTGTGACCTGTGAGGGTCCTGCTTTTCTGGTTTCAGGACTTACATATGGTAAAACTGACCTGCACAGACAAATATAAGAGATGTTTTTACTGTGTATACCAACATGAACCCTCAGTAAACAGCTCTGAGGAGATCTTTTACTATTTACACAACATGATTACTAGTGTTTGAAACAGACAGCTGGAGGAAACATGAGCATCACTTTCTGCCCTGACCTCAGTGTCCTGGCAGTGGTTTGACTTGAGGGTTTGACTTGTGACTGACTGAGGAATAGAGGTGCTGATGTGGCAGCAAACCCTACAGACACAATACAATGCACTGTTATTACAAACATAGCAATAGTGGAATAGGGAAAACTGATCCTCCACATCTTTCTCTTGAGTAAACTGAAACTCAGACTCGGCATATTGTACTCACCAGGCTGCTGGGTTTGACGTCCAGCATTAGCTGTGCATGCGTCGATTGTGCCTATTTCGCTGGCATCCACTAAGTTCTCATCATCAAAGTCACCCCAGGTGTCCCATTCATCTCCAAGGTCGAAGGTGACTGCTGGTATTTGTGAGGATAGAGCGGTCTCCTTGGTCGTTACAGCAGTGCACCTCTTTAAGTAAACTGGGTTGGATGTATTGATCTGGTTCAGATGCTGCTCAGAGCTCCTACTCCAACCACTCACTCCTGGGTTCATCCTCACACAGGAACCTGAATACAGATACATTAAAAAATAAATAATGACAACACCATTTAATGTTACTGTGTTATTATATGGGTTTTCTTGGATTCAGTCTGAAAAAGGATTACACATTAGTTTTTGCACCATTCACTACTTACTACAGTGATATAATTCATTTGGCAATATGATTGATGTACAATATTCAGTCAATAATTGTCTGCGTTCAAACACATGCTGTGAATCTTAGATATGTTTTAGTGGAAAACATAATGTCTACAGTTTGCAATCCTCTGTCTCTGTGTATTGTGTATTGATTGGCATGCTGCAGTGTGCGGTCCACAGTGTGTGGAAGCAGGATTGCTAGTAGTAGCTATTGTGACAGTAAAAGTAATAAAAGCTGAAAGCATCCTACAACTGTTCATATTCCAGGTGACACACGAGTACCGTCAGTCAGACAGACTATCCCACCTTTCCAGACAGCCATTGATTTCGTGTCTTGTCAGTGCAATATGAGACATACTAAGACTTGGACAAGAAGTCTGAGGTCAAAGAACAGCTGGTTTCATTAAGCACATTTCCTTTTCTCAACCTCTGTGTTTTCTTGTTGCTTATTCTTGATTTGTTCCTCTAATTAACACAGCTTATGAATGCACTGAGCTGGAAACGCACAGTCTAATATTTACCAGTAGATAATACTGAAATGAAGTGATAACAATGGTACTTCAAGGCATGCACTGAAAATGAACTGGCAGTGTGAGGTATGCGAGATTTGTAGTTAATTAGCTATAACTGGTCTAGTGTCTACTAATGAGTACAATGATAAAATTGTTTGACAATACTTTGATGGTGAGGACGAGATGTAGCAGCGGACTCTTCCATCATCCCGTGCATGTCCCCATCATAGTCGTTATAATCTGATAAGGATGCAGAGAGACAGACAGAGAAATACAGTGACAGACATGAATGGAAATGTGTGTGAGTTCAGTCATCTTCTTTATACGACTTGCTTACCACTGTCAAAGTCGTCCAGATCAACCACGTCTGTGAGCTGAGCACAGTCTTCTCCTGTCAGATCCACAGTGTCAGTGTGAAGCCGCCCTGAAGCTTCAAAGTGATTCATCCCATACCTTCAGATGCCAGAAAATGAACACAGTCAGCCACCGGGCCATCAGATTTAATTGCAACCAAGCTTAGTTTCGCACATTTTATTCTAATTCACAGGTCATTTAAGTCTAAAATGTCAGTGTTAACTGTGAATACCAGGAAGCAGTGGGAAGTTTCTGCTTGGGTTTGTAGGCAAATTCCTGGATGTTGACAGACACCGGCTCCTCGCTCATTTTCATCTGAGGATATGATAAACACACACACTTAATCATCTCAGTGACAAAATATATTCTTTGTTCTTTGTTTCTCTCTTTTAATGTCATAGTCACAAAGATCATGTTTGCCATTCTCATATGGAAGAGTAGTATAAACAGACATGTATAACTGCACATTGCATATCTATGAACTGACACATTCATTCTAATACAGTAGTATACTCATACACAAATACTATACATTACTATACTTGTAGATTTAGATGAAATGCTGTTATATATTACATATTTTGTGCTAATTCTATCATCTTTACTTGCTGCTTTCTTTGCCTGCTATAGTTCTCATTTTTCTTTTGCCTTCTTGTATCACTGACATTTCTTTTCATCTCATCTTAAGCAGCGTTGACATGGCAGTGACTCATTAGTTCTTTCTGCAGATTCAACGTGAAGTATTTTCTTGAGAAAAACATCTTGAGTAAGTGCACTTTGTTTTCTCTTCTGTGAGCAACCAGATGAGACTAATGAATATAACACTACCTGAGGATTATGTATTGCAACAGTCACAATAAAACCACACACAACTTTTCTGTATGATGGCTAAAATGTTAAAACTATGTGACGCAGGATTGGTTAGATCTTGTCTTCCTCACCTTGAGTCGTTTGACAGGAGTCTGTGCCAGCGTGTCACACCTGCTCCTCAGGTCTTCCAAATAGTACGAAAAACCGATTTCTTGATTCGCTGATCTCTTCCGTGCCACAGTTACACCTACTTTACCTTTTGGAGGTAGGGAGACACATATGCACTTTGATTGACAGACTGGAGGAGAAAGACCTGTATAAAATAATGCACAGCTGGATGCATAAAGGAACAAAATGGCTCAATCAAAGTGAAAGATGTACAACTGTACTCACAGCAGTCGTGACCACAGAGTTCCTTATTCTTGCAAAAGTGGTTGCATTGTCTTTTGTTGCCTAAATTTGATTGCAAAGTTGTGCAGACATGTCAAATATCAATCTTCTTTTATAGAGATATTAGATAAGTGTTATGAATCATTTCATATTTCAACATGACAAAGCAACAGTGCAGTGCCTTGGTCTGTAGCACATGCAGCGTTTCCCCTCTGAGGTGTGGCCTGATCTGTAGTCTGTGGTTTCAGTGCAGGAAGCTGCTGTCGTTGTGTGGCAACATTGTACGGTGCGTTGTTGGGATTATCACAGGTAGCGAACCGCCTGGCTCCAGAGTAGTACACATTAAACTTCTGCTGGATGTCAAAGCCCACTACAAGAGAGGATAAGAGACAGAGGACAGGACTAAATGTACCTTAGCTGCCTGCATGACAGTTGTATATTGTCTCATTTAGCCTAACAGACTTTGACTTGTGTCTCGGTGATAAACAAAAGTATTGCTTTAAAATAAAGTGAAAACTGTCAGTCAGTTGAATTACAGGATTGCAGTTGAACTTACTGTAATGAACCCCATTTTATAATATTTCCATGGTTTACTGCCTTACCATATTCTGAGCTGATGAGATTGACACTGATCTCCTCTCCCGCTGAGGCCTTCGCCACCTCGATTTTCTTTGACCAGCTACCGCTCTTCAACAGCACCAAGTCCCTGGAAAACAAAGGAGGAGGACTCCAGCTCAACTTACTGGAAAATCACTGGACAATTTTGAGATTTATAATGAAAGACAGAAGAAGTGAAAAACAGGAAAGTTTGTTGGAAGCATGGGACACGTGTCTTTTTTTTCGTACGTGAGTTTCTGTAGGAAGACCACATTGTTGTCAGAGTCTCCAATGATCAGAGAGACATAGTGGTGGTCTGGAGCTGTTCTCCTGGACAGCAGCTGTTCTTGGTTTTTTACGTTCACTCTCACCACAATCTCTGCTGTGGCACAGCTGTACCTGGAAAGCTGCACAATACTCCAAAAATTAATACAAGAATAACAATACTGTTCAGTGAATACTTGCACACAATATCTTAAAAGTATGACCAACTAAATTTGAAAAACTCTATTGTAAGAGATAATATAATTGTTCTTGATAGTAATATTCTGCTGTGCCTTTTTACCTGCTCCAAAGTAACTTCATACTTTGGGAGGTGTATAACAGACTCTCTGATTTGGTTGCCAAATGGTGGATGTCTGTTGAGAATCTGAATGAGAGAAATTTAATTATACCAAAGCACATTGAAATACAACAACAATAGCCCAAAGGTTAAAGGGATAGTTCACCCAAAATTCAAATTTCACTCATTATCTACTCACCCTCATGTCGACTAAGGGCTGGGAGAAGTTTCAGAGTCCTCCGTGCCTTCTCGGAGTTACAGGGGGGGTCGGCGCGGCACTGCATGTCCATATGACGGTTGCGAACGGAGCTCACTTTTCTTCATCCAAAAAGACACTCCAAAAAACATCCAAATACCTCCACACAGCTCGTCTGTAATGTCCCTCTTGTATTGAAGCCCCAACATGAGAAATTGTTCCGAAAAAAATTAAATAAGTATATGTTTTAAGCTTGTTTGTAGCGGAAGCTCCCAGGGTTGCTCTGCTGGAATCTCACGCGATTTGCGGAGCCGTGAACTGGGTGTCAATGCAAATCGCGAGGTGATTTGGACGGACCAGGAAGAGCAGTGCTGGGAGCTTCCGCCACAAACAAGCTTAAAACATATACTTATTAAAAAATGTTCGGAACAATGTTGGGGCTTCAATACAAGAGGGACATTACAGACGAGCATTATGGAGGTATTTGGATGTTTTATGGTGTGTCTTTTTGGACGAAGAAAAGTGAGCCCCGTTCGCAACCGTCATATGGACAAATACTGCTGCGCGGACCCCCCCGTAACTCAGAGAAGGCACGGAGGACTCTGAAACTTCTCCCAGCCCTTAGTCGACATGAGGGTGAGTAGATAATGAGTGAAATTTGAATTTTGGGTGAACTATCCCTTTAAGTCCAAATAACTGTTACACCAAATGCTTTGGATTATTACAAAGTCTTTTCCTTATAAATGTTACACAGACTGACCAGCTCCAGCTCTCTGGGATTGATTTGCTCTATTTTGCTGAAAGAGGTGAGTCCAGCGTTCACCATGGCTGTTGACAGAGTCTGACCTGAAACACATCATGTCATTTTTAAATATTTAGATATTGCATTTAATAAAATGAATGTTTGGGTAATTAATTAATTCCTCTTGTTGCAAATGTGCATAAATATTTTTGTCTGCAACATACCAGTGTGTGTCCAAGAATGACTAAGGCGATATTTTATCACTGCATTTAGAGTGCTTAGATAAAGTGCTGCACTATGCTATGCATACCCACCGATCTTCTCCAGCTGTTTGGAAACATAGGATGAGTTCTCCCAAAGCTTTGACCTGAAGCACTTAGCCAGGATCAGGGCATTGAGCAGAGAGGAGAAACTCATCTTGGATCGAAGACTCAGAAACTCGGCTAGACCTGATGGAGATCAAAATATAACCCAAATTTAAAAACATATAGTCAGAGAACACTATGTTGATTCTCTGCCCATGATTTATACAACATACATTTGCTGATGCGCATCGCGTTCCTGAAGATCTTTACTGTCTCCTGTACAAGTCCAAACTCTTGAATTGAGATGGAACCAAGTTGAGCCTGAATCAAGCTTAAAGTAAGACAATGAACATGTAACATACAGTGGGCAGTCAAAGGAAAATCCATTTGTTCATTAAAAGTCATAAACCAGAGTTCCTTTTTCATTCAATGCTACTTGTCCACAGGGAAAACACAGAATACACAAACCTACCAGTTCACTTTCATCTCACTGGTTTTGATCTTTCCCTCACGAGGAAACCTGCAACATACATAAATTCTCATTTATTTTGACTTCTGTCAGCTGCTAACAGAAGTTGTGATGCTCTACACACATCTCTGACCTGATGGTGATCCTGTTCTTGTCCCTGTTCAAAGTGTTCAAGGGCCTCTTCTCATTAATTCTCAGCTGAATGTCCTTGAACTCTTTGCTCTTCGACACCAGATCTATCTGTACATACAAGCTAAGTTTTTCCGATGCCACTCTACACACAGCATGCAATGCACTTCAATATTTTCTTTTGGCAGGAACCCAGTTTCACACTAGGAAAAGTTGCTGTAATTTTGTTTGAATCAAATACATTTGTCAGGAAACCTACCAGGTCAGACAGAGTCTCAGTGCCAGCCACTTCACAGAACTGTTTCATTGTATCAAAGGCAACACAGTACCGAGCCATCAACCTGCCAGCCGCTGTGAAGAAAAAAAATAAATTATTTAACAGTTTTATTTCCAGAATATGAGGGTCAGTTGAAGAAGAAGAGCAAGTCAGAGATGTCAAGGTGACCCACATCACTTATTTTCAGTCAGAAAATAAACTAAAGAGGAACACGTGAAACATTTAACCTCAGACAAAGGTTCCCTCTACCTGTCGGTTTGATGTTGATATCTTCGTCCATGTCAATCAGACCAATGGAGGAGAGAGAGTTGAGGTTCTTCAGACACAGCTCTACAGCAAAAATGAGAAACAACAGTCACCAGAAACAACAAAAGTGGAGTAGTTTATTGACGTCAAAGACTTTAATTATGGCCCACCTTGCAATTTTGCTTCGATTCCATATCTGTCTAAATTGGCAGAGAATCCTAAAATGGGAGTTGAGGCTGATTTTACCAAGAGAAAAAAACAAACTGACATTAATTCTGGTGTTTTATGTGTATTTTGTGCTTTGTGCTCTGACCATAGTGTGTGGGGTTCTTCAGGGCTCTGATGTAGAGGAAGGTGGAGCGGATCCAGTCCAGAGCCATGTTGACATCGCTGATAGTTTGGAGGACAATCTCTGCATTCAGGTGTTCCACCAGGTGATTGTGTAAGCTGAGGAAACAAAGGCGTACTGTTACCTCCTGTTCTGCTGTGATCTCTCTGATCTATGTGCGGTCTCATAGTGACACTGACACCACCCATAATACCTGCTCTCAATTATTTCCATCCCATTCATGAGTTGCATGTACTTGTTTCTGGTTTGAAACTTAGTCATGATCACTGCAGTTGCGGACGTATCAAACTAGAAAAGGAAAAAAGTCCATTGTAGTGAGTAGCTTTAAAGCCTTAACACAGTGTTAGCCATTAAAGCAGAAATAAGCGGAATGTTTGTGTTAATATAAGTCTTAAATAGTTATATCTTCCGACAGCAATCACTTATATAGAGTGTTTGGTCCGAAACACGGGTCTGTCAGTCAATCTGCTCTGCTGTAAGCCGAGGAGAAAACTTTCCTTGTATCCTACAACCTTTATCCAATGAGGAGAGAGAACGGCATAAAGGGGCGGTCCTCTCTGTGTGTGCAGCCAAGGGATGCACGTGCATGTGGTGACGTAGGGACGAGGGCAGGGACTGCTAACTTCATCCGCTGACAGGAAGTTAGCCAAAATGACCGGATCGCTTACTTCTGCTTTAATAATGGTTTCATAGAGATAATATGTTCAGTTGTGGGTCTGGACCTGTTACCTGTGGTCTTCCAGCTCGGCCTATCATCTGCAGCAGGTCAGCCTCACTGTACTCTTCACAGGAGCCTGCGACATACTGCATGGTGGACTTGATCACCACCAGATGAGCTGGCAAATTCACACCCATGGCCAGAGTCCTGGTGGTAACTAAGATATAAGAAATAAATCCACATACGAATCTCAGTAAAAACTTAAATCTGAATCTTTTAAATCATAGCAGCAATAGGTAAAAGGATCCAATTGTTTTATAGACGTGTGTGAATCTGGTTGTACTTTTGATGAAATGCACCAATAAATAACAGCATTAGTCTTAGAGCAATATCATCCTCATTGATGATATAGCAATGCCATTTTTAATGATCATTGCTGTCTCATGACGCAGCAGTCACTTCAGAAAAAAATGAAACATTTCACAGTCACTTATGCTAATACTATAGTTTAAAAGTAATTTTAATTTCATACCAGTTTCAATTTTTTGAATATAAAATGTTTTAGGTGTGGGCAGAGCCAAACACAATATGCCTAAGGACTCAGCAAAGAATCAGGTACAACCAGTGACACTTGTCTTTCCTGTTTGTGTCTGTGCCATTGCAAAGATACTAGAAACAGGATTATGTTGCACACATATATATAGTCTCACATCCAACTGCAACACAGGATAAATTAGTGTTAAAGTCTCACAGAGGACAGGCAGGTCTCCCACAGTGAAGGCTTGCTCTATTAGCTTCCTATCTGACACGTCAACTCCTGCATGGTGGTAACCAACTCCGAGAATCACCAGATCTGCATCACAAACACACAACACAAGCTGATGTTACACACTTGTTAGTTAAAGTTACACTCAAATGAACATGTGGTTTGTTAGTGAGTCTGGACTGGAATGGGTTTCAAAGTTTGTTTCTTGTGGGATCTTAACATTCAGCCTTCAAAGGGGGTTTGGAGACTGCCCAGAAGACTCACCTCTCAGTTTAGTATCCAAAATAGAGTTTGCATATTTCATCAACCTAGACAGGATTGAATGGTAACAAAAAAGTCAGTAAGGTCAAGCACTCAGTAGAAACAACTAAGAAGAGAAGAAGAACAATGCCTAGATGATTTGATGAATTATAACACATGTATGACGATATGGACAAAGAAGAAACATACCTTTGTTTGTGCTCAATGCTCAGGATGAATCGTGCATCCTTGGCCAGAACTGCGGCTGACTGCTGGACTCCTTTCCTGGTAGAGCAGAACTACACAAAGAAAGACATAATCATTTGACAATTAAGTTCTTTTAATTAAAAAGCACACGCAAAGGGATGACTCACCACTAGAGCAGGCTTCTGGTCAGAGTACGTCTGTATGATGTTGGACATCTTGTAGTTGAGTGAGAGGTCAAACTTAAATTCAGTTTGGTTTTGGTTGCAGGGGAATCCCAGCACCACCTTTCTCAGCTTCACCGGACGATGGCTCTCATCCAGTTCCACATATGCGGCTGGACCGCTCTCATTAGACAGCCAGTCTGCAATCTAAAACGGATACAGGTTCTTGATTCATGCTAGAGGTACAGTGCACCGACAGGAGGAAGTGGAGGATGACTGTCTCTGTTAGCCACTTACATCAGTGATGTTGGGTATAGTGGCTGACACAGCCACAAACCTCATGGAGAGGCCTTCCTCTGGACTCTGTGCTGTCCTGTAGGCGTGTACGGCCTTCATCCTGCTCACCACCACTTCCAAGGTGGCACCACGGGTTGCATCTTTCACCACATGCACCTGAATGTTTCATCTCACAGTTAACTTCATCTCAGAGGTCTGACAGGTATGTTGGGATGGCGAGCGTCAGATAAAGTTAACCCGTCTTTTGTTGCTGTTTTCTATTGTTAACTGAAGAGAGTGCATTTCTAGATGAACTATGTGTATTACACAGGCCCAGAACATGATGTGCTGTGACTTTTTAATGGCTAACCTCAAGTAAAATATAGTGCTGCGGGGCTGAGGCTAATGAGGTGGATGCAATGTGGAATAATCAAGCAGTGTGAACAGTATATCTTCTGTGAGGACATGAGTGCACAGTGAGAAATCCATCATAACGCAGGCTGACTCTGAGAAATTACAAACACAGAAAAATGGGCCTGTGAGCTAAATAGCTGACAAACACACTGACCTCGTCGATAAGGAAAAGCCTGACTAGCTGCAACAGACAGTTATCCTTCCATTTTCTTGTCATGACATCCCATTTTTCCTGAAAGAATAAATACAACTTAATGATCTGAGGTAAAATGTTCGATTGGATTTTTTTTCCCACTCCTTCAAATTGTGTTGCATTTGTTTGGTTACAGTCCAGTATAGTGTCACACACTGGTGTGGTCAGGATGATGTGGGAGTCCTGAATCTCAAAGAAGTCATCAATCTCTGTGTCGCCTGTGAGCTCCTTACAGCTCAACCCCAGAGGACCAAACTTCTTCCTCCAGTTCTCAAAGCACTGACTGCACAAAGCTTTGATAGGGGCCACTGGCAAGGACAAACAAAGAATCTTTTTACAAAACTGACTCGAAAGTCTTAAACACTGAAAATGAAACACAAGCAAGACATGAGAAAAATATTACATCAAAGCCCCAGTGTGTGATTATAGTTTCCCGTAGCTGGATTTGTTTAAATTCAGATTTATAGTGTATAGAATTTCATTCACTTCCTAAAGCTTTTGATAAAAAGGGCTGACAATACATTACAGCACAAGCTTTGTTTACACTGGCTAAGGATATAAACAATGAAGTAAATCCGATCTGTGTTTTGAATCTGTTATAAATGATGGGAAACAAGTTTAATTAATTTTTTTTTAAGTATTGTTTTCAAAGTTTCCGAAGCAGGAATCATTTTTCCCTGAGACTAGGAAAAGCTTTTTAATGGCAAGGCTGTATATTTTGTGCATGTGTCCTCAAACTGAGGCTTTAGTGGTATTTTAAGACGTTATACAGAATAATACTGTCTGCTTACTATATACAACTTTGACGTTTGTCCAGGGCTCTGACGTCTCCATTAGAAGGCGAATAATGGCGAGCTCAAACAGCACTGTTTTACCAGATCCAGTAGGAGCACATGCCACAAAGTTCTTACTTGTGTAAAGAACCTGTGACCAAAGCAAACATAAACACACCCCAGGGGATATTCCAGGTCATAAATGGTAACAAGACAATGAACAAAACCATGTTATTCATAATCAGTAGCATTCTGTGGAAAGAGGCCGTCAGATAATGCTTACGTCATCTAGTGCTGTAGACTGGACGTAGTTGAAAAATGGGAACTCGTTGAAGACGGATCTGAACTTAGATGCTGTGTTAGCACAGTTCAGGAAATCAAACCGCGTCAGTTGTGAAATTTCAATTTCAAGCCTGGTATTACAGTTCAAGCCCTACCTAACACATTTGAATTGTATTAACTTACACAACAACAACAAAGGATACGGATTTCAGAGACAGGTCGCAAAACTGCAGACCCAGAGGAACCTGAAATGTGCACAGTTCAAACATAATCAGGATTTAAATCGTACTAACACTATCTCTAATCCCATTACTGATTTATGTTTTTTTTTTTTAAATCAAGATATACCATTAAAGAATTTTGAAGACTTCTGGTAAAACAAAGCTTCAAAAATGACTATAGACTACATGGCTTCTACTGTTAGTACTGACTGTTTCTACTGTTCTTCTATCTACCACCTAGTGTCCAGCATGTTTCACTACACTGGAGCAGTCAATGGGGAGAGCTCACCCCATTTCACCTCATCACACCCTAACACACTATGGCAGCTGCTGCCTTGGCTAGACGTGGGCATACTCATTAGCTGCAACACTTTACAGCAGCTTTATGAGAGGTATTTGGTAAACCAGTCATAGGCTGCGAGCACAGCGGCTGTCTGTGACTGTATTAATGCAGTGCAGCACCTTGTATGCAGAGTGGCTGAGGCATCATGGGCGGAACGAAAGCTCTCTTTGTGCCCTTGTCCGGCATCTCCGCATGTGTCGCCTGCTGCGGGGGTCGGCCACTTGCTGCAGATGAGCCCAGAGGAGGGGGTGAAAAGGGGGGCTCCGGGGGGAAAGGAGGAGCTGCCTGGCTAACTGTCGTCCGTGGCGGCTGAAGAGGAGGAGGTACTGTCGCCATAGTAACCTGACTGAGAAAAGTTTGAGGTCTGGATGCTGTCTGGCTGCCGCCGCCGCCACCGCTACTGAGGTCATCTGTGTTTGACGAGTCACCTCCACTGTTCAACACCTGAACCTTGAACAAGCTGTTATAGAGAGAATAAAGAAACGACAGAGGGGGAAGGTAGAATGAAACAGGAAAAACTATTGTTGCTGTTGAAAGGTTGGAGGCTTTTTTGAGGATAGCAAAGCATTCTGGCCTCTGGCAACACGGCTAACATGGGGCACAGTTTTGCATATTTTCATGTTGTTCTTATGAACTGTCCACTGATGTGAAAGTCAGGCCTCTTCATGACTCACTGTAGTCCTGTTTTAACTAGGCATATCATGGATTCAAACAATTTCAGGGATTAAAGAGTGAATCAGCACTACATTACATTTTTGGACAGGGAAAAACTGGAGACAAGGCTTTAGCGAGTAACATAAATCCTGCTAATTTGAGCATTTTTAAATCATGTTCTGCATCCACCTCCAAGGAAAGAAAATCCTTGTTGACCTGATTTTTATGGCCTTATTTATTTATTTATTTTTTTTACCATTTTGTACTTGGGGCCACATATCAGTCTTAGGGAATTATACGCTTTGAAATCAGTAAACTGTTTCTTCCCCCAAGTGTGGATTGCTTCTCATTTTTCAAAAGAGGGAGACACTCTGAAAACAATGCGCAGACACTATTTAATTTACAATTATGTAAATGTCATCATGATGCTTGCCTTCTCCGTAGAGGTGGGGTTTTGCCGCAGTCAAGAGACAAACACCTCCTGCTGTTAGCCACATGACCAGAGTCCTGCGGGGTTTCATCTCCACCTCTGCCTCTGTGACAGACACCCTGAGAGTAATCCCTGAACCCTTCACCTCCCCAAAGGCCATCACATCTGCTGATGCTGTTACTGTTGCTGCCGCTCCGAGTCTCCTCCACATCTTTCTCGTCATTTTTGAGACTGTAACAAGTGTTGGATTTTGGAAAGAAGTCAAGGCTGGCTGATACTTTGAAAGGAGGGAGGAACTTCTTGGATTTCTGTGAGAAACCTGTGAGAGTTAAGGAAATTGTCCAATCAAGCTGTTTGACTGTTAAATGATGTGAGAATAACTAAGGAAGATTTTTTTTTTTAAAATCTACAACAGGACTCATGTCAGTGAGTCACAAATTTAAATTCAGTAAGGCTTCAATAGGCCTGATACTGAGCAGTTTACTCAAGTCAAGTGAAAAGGAATTCACCCTAATCCAGGGCACAACATACTGTATAGGGTAGAGAGTGTCTCTGCCTCCTTCTGCATATCCTGAGTGGCTGGAATCTGAGAAAGAGATGGAGGCACTTCCAGCTGCCAAGGACTGGCCTCCTGGTGCAGTGGCTTTCTGTCAAACACAATCCAGTGGGAAAAACACTGATAAGCTGCTGAGAGAGGAGCAAGAGAGAGGGACAATGTGGGGGTATTTTGTACTCACACTTTATGGACAAGGGGTTTCTCAAAAAACAAATTGTCCAGGGACAAGGTGCAATCACTGGGGTCCTGCATTGTTATCAGATCATGTGGTGGTGCACACTTTTGAATGCAAAGCTGGCTGGTGGATCTTGGTTGGGTACACCACTGTTAAAAAACAACAACAACCAGAGTTTCCACATGGATGCAAACACTCATCTCCAAATACATATTTTAAAGGTATGTATGTGCTGCATGTCCATGGGGCTGAAATTAATTTGGTGGCTATATTAATGAAGAACAACTCCTGCAGCACAGAGGCTTCACTATGAGGATATGTTTTTCGTCCAGGGCAACAAGGCTAAGCTAAAATAGATAGCTTATCATCCTTGATAATTACCATGATATTTCCTCCTGATATCAAAAGCAAACCTCCTGATGATGTAGCTGGATACATCTCAGTCAACTAAAAGGTGTATGGACCCCAAATAGTTAAAGGATTAAAGTAAAATTCATTACAATTTTGGACACACAAAAAATGGAAATGTATAGTTTTTATATAGATACATGTCGATTAGCAAATACTCTGCTGATTTTGCTTTAGTGTGTAACGTTAATTCACACATGACAGAATTAAGGACTATTTTTTCAATACTCCACTTAACAAAGTGTTGTGAAAAGTGTATTCTGCATTATGTTGAAACAAAGTAGGGCCTCCAAGTAAAACACTTAATAAGTGACTGTTTTTCTGAAACAATGGAGTTAGCTGTGCTTGGTAGCTTTAGCTGCGTCGGTCGTTAATATAATACATCCATGGCGTCGGTTGACAAAAAAAACAGCGAGCTAAGCTGCTAACATTCAAAAACCAACCGTTTTCAGTTAGCATTAGCTCCATACGCAAAGCGGGAAATTCCCCATTTTCGTAGTTATTTATTATGATTTTTCCCTTTATACTCACCTAAAAGAAAGAGTAATATTACTCCACAGATATTAAGACTGTTTGCTGAGGTAAGAATTTAACCCTTGACCCCACCAACCCTGAGACTAACGTTAGCCATGTTGGCTCGGACTCAATCACCCATTAATTACAACTTTATTAGCACACTTTAACACACACTGACAGCGCTGCAGCTAGATTTAATTATTTATTAAAATTAGGAGCTGCAGCTAAATATCATCATTATTTATTTATTTTAAGAAGGACTGCTATATCGTTTGTTTACCGTGGAATTCATCTTTTAGTTTGTTACCGTAAGTATTATGCTCTTACACTATATTTTGTCCTTAAAACAGACGGAGACTGAATAGCTGAACCGGCTAATCACCGGTTAGGAGCAACAAAGACCTCTGAGAACACATCCATGGGGGGATAGTGGTAACATCTCTCCTGTGCTGACACACAATTCTTGTCTCTGCGTCAGTGACAAGTTTAAATATCAAAACAATAATGTTTTAAAAAAACAAAACAAACAAATCATATGGCAAGGTAAGTTTTAATACATTTTATCAATTAAAACGGTGATTATCCGCCATCAACCTAAAAAAAAATCTACTACCCAAAAGAGATGGTCATTAACTCAGGTTTTTTATGCCTCCTATCTGGAACGTACCATTTCAAACCGTTCGGGGGACCATGGCGTCGAGTCGTAACATTACGTGACGAAATTTTACGAGACCTTAGCTTCGAAAACTTTTTCACCATAGCAGTTTTATAAAATAGACACACAACCACGTGTAATTATATATAGATTTGTTTGTTCTGCCTCTACTAAGCGTATTGTATCCACGTTTACCCTTACAAAAGAAATGATCTGTCCCACACCAGACCACCACGGAAAATGGCGACTGTGAAATAGATGGAAGACGAAACTAAGAAATTATTCAATGCAGTGTACAAATTGTACCCCGTCTCCATCCACACCGCTCGGAGGTAAGGTTTATGTGTTTTTCGTCATTTTACTGATATCCGTGTAGCGAGTAGCGAGGAAAGATTGTCAACAGCTGTAGTTTAGCCTGAGGAATGGGTTTTGGTATGGAGCAGCCTTAATGGAATGGTCTGCAGCTCCTGCAAGCAGCACCCAACAAGCCAGCGTGATATAAACGCCAAAGAAATGCTATGATACTCGTGCGGAAGATAGTACAGACACCCCAGTTTGCTCTGTAAGTGGCTACCATTGGAAACGCATCACAACTATTGTTGGCTGGCATATAACTGAACTACTGTGCTCAAAGTTTCGGCTCTACACAAATCCTCAACCTTTCATCAAAAGCCATTTACGGGGTCCATCCCTGTGCAGTTTCGGTGCTGCTGTGTAGATGTTACAAACACCATTCTCTGGCACAGCAGCGTTCACTTGGTATGACACTTTTATTGCCCTTCAAAACCGAGACCTCTCACTCCTGCGACCTTGTAGCGTTATAAATGGCCACAATTAATCATCAGCAAACGTCAAATAGATTTTATATTTAGCTGTATTTATTTTGTAATCAGCGGGTGCTGAATGGGTCAAGACTGTAACTCCAGTGGCACTGTATGTGACGAAACTGTTTACCTCTGACATCATTGAAGCACATTCAAATGAGCAACTATCGATGCTCATTTCTTCATCTGATTGAACATAAGGAAAATTCAGTATTTGGTTTGGAGAAGCCCAAATAGAACTGTCACTATAAATCTTGCTAAGCTACACGTACGTATTGACCAGTCAGATGGTTAAACATTATCAATGTGTTGTTATTTTTGTCTGTGTACATTTTTGTTGTGCAACTCATTGTTTTATCTGCCAATTATTTGCGCCAAATAACCTAAAAATATCATAAGTGACAAAGAACCATTAAAACTAGCTAAGTTACATTTGCGTTTAAAAGCTAAAGCCACAAAAGCAGCCTCTAGTGGCTGCGGTGATTATTGCACCATTCTCAACAAACATACTATTAAACCACCAATAATCTATGGACATTGCCATTTGCCACTCAGTTTAAACAAGGGGGCAGTTGTCGGTCTGAGAAGTGAAGCTCACTTCCGCGTTCAAAAAACTGCAATCCCCTCGGCTTCCTCTGGGGGCTGGCTCCAGAAGGGAGCAACTCCAATCGAGCCCCATGTTAAAATAGCCGATTTTACAGCTTAAAAAAATATATTTACAGCATAGTACATTTTATTTTTTTGGTCTCAACCGATAGTTTCTACCCCCGCACACACTCTGAGGGGGGTGAATTTTTTTAAAACTCTACCGTTTTACTGTTATTAGGTTTAAAGTTCTGGCCAATTAGGGCGCGGAAACGTTGAGTGACAGGTCCGGAGACCGCTGCTTCGAGGCCAGTGGGCGGGCTCTCGGCCGGCCAACGGCCGCACCGCTCCAAATATGGCAAGTAGAATCCAACATGGCGCGGTTCAAAACCCCGTAGTAGCGGCACAAAACAGACTCCTCCAAACCAATGGGTGATGTCACGGGTGCTACGTCCATTCTTTTTACAGTCTATGAGTTTAAATCGTGGGGCGGTGTGTGGCGCAGTGGTTAAAGCGGCCGCCCCATGTGGAGGCTCCTCAACGCAGGCGTCCCCGGTTCGGGTCCTGCGCTTATTTTTACCGTCTATGGTCCTGCGTCGGGCGGACCTTTCCTGCGTGTCATTCCCCCTCTCTCTGCCCCCCCCCCCCCCCCCCCCCCCCCCCCCATTTCCTATCTATCTCACTATATGCTATCAAATAAAAAAAGGCAAAAAGCCCCCAAAAAACATATACTTAAAAAAAAGTTTAAATCGTAATTTTCCCCTGAGGTGTTTCCATATAGAGAGCCGAGAAGCTCGCCATGGGACCTTAATTCGGAAAAAATCTCCATGTAAGTGAATGGGAGTCAAAGTTTTATTTCCGATTGAATTGTGTCATGAGAAAAACATATGAACTTAACCTATATAAAACATTGCGTTTCATGCCAAAAAATCAGCAGTTTGTCGTAAAACGGCAACAAAAGAATGTAGGCTATTTTGTGTGAAAACCGCTACAGATTGGACTACAGATTGGGTGTCCCACAAAAAATCAACTGACACAGGAAAGGGCGGCATGTGATGTGTGAAGTCACCTACGTGACCTGTAGTCTTTCTGGTTACGGATTTTTTGAATTTTTGTTTTATATATAAAATATATTTCTCGGCATGAAACGTAATGTTTTAAATAGGTAAAGGTCACATATTTTTCTCATGACACAATTCAATCGGATTACAAAATAAAATTTTGACTCCTGTTCACTTACATGGAGATTTTTTTTCTAAATTAAGGTCCCATGGCGAGCGTTACTTACAGCTTCCGCATAGGCTCTCTATGTCTGAGTAGCTCATGTATGTAGCACTACATGGGCTAGTCCGTATGTGACTGATCAAACTCATTGTTGCCCCCACCAGACCCATGGAGACTGAAAGAACTACACTTGTTAATTGTAGGCAGTTGTAAAAGAAGATAAAGTGGAACAGCTCAAAGAATGGCTCAGCAATGTAATACTTAATGCCATTAACTAAAAATGTAAATGTCCCAGCTTTGGATACAGTATAATTTCAATACAATTTGAAAATGTATTTGTTTTATTTGTTAGGATCCCCATTAGCTGCGCTCTAGAACGCCGCTAGTCTTCCTGGGGTCCAATTTGAAAATGTATGTTAGATGCTAGAACAGCGACAAAGCTTATTGTTTCAGATTGCACACTGGGTCAGTGCTCAATCGATAATGGCTTTACTACAGAGGTTTGTGTCGTATACCTCACAGTAACAGTTGAATACTGTACCATTGTCTTCGAACTGCACCTGACCGCACCCAATTTCAAGACCAGCACACACATGGATCCTTAGATGACCATATGTACTTTTGTTTAAACAACATGGTTGCTAGAGAGGAAAACGACAACTGGCTTAGTGTAAAACTGCGTTGTGCTTGGTTGAACCTTGCACCAAGTGACACTTGGAGATCAGGCTACATTACCTTGATAACTGCATGATTCAAACCAAAATCGTTTGTAAAGTTCTTCTAAAATTGTCAGATTTGTCCCCCCAAAAAACCTTTTTAAACGGTGCTTTCTTTCTGTGCTTATGCGTTCTCCTCTGGCTGTCTACTTAAAAGAACTTATGTGTCCAAATCACGTACTCGAGTCAGGCACTATTGTATAGACACACAGTATAGACCTGGGCGCCAATCTCCAAGATGGCTTCCATTCATTCCAAGAAAAGCCGGTCATGCAGCACATAAGCCAAATGTTTATTCAGCTTCTGGTATGCGTATGTGTTCAGCAGACCTCTGTTTTTTCCCCTACAGTCCATCCTACAGACTACAAGGTCATACTATATCTGCATACATTTGCTGTTGTTTGTTAAGTAAAAGAATTTAACACTTCACCCCTTGTGACCACTGCAAATAGCTAGTATCTCTATCCATTTTCTCTGCGATTTGTTTAACAAGAAATGCTAGAACCAACTGGAACCAAAGAAAAATTGGAACAGTCAAAATTTAAGTGCAAGTTTTGGCAACAAGAGCAGTGGTTTACTTGCAGAAACCCTAAAAAATGTTTTATCACTGTTGCTGCAAGGCAGGGTAAGGCCATATCCAGACTGACTTCAACTCTACGAATAAATGCTGACCTCTCAGTCTTTTGAATTGAGGCAGTTCATTGATGGAGTGCCAGTGCAGGAGGCTCTGGCAATACAACTCAGGGTTCTGGCATAAAAAGTTCAACCTGGCTTATCAGACACAAGGAAGCACATTTTCCTGGTAGATTACATTTGCTACTGCAACATGTGATTGTGGAGTATCTAAGAACTTTACTTTTCTTTTTCAGGTCATGGCAGCTGAAATGTCATGTCTGACAGGTGTTGATGAAGATGACAAAGATGCAGATCCTGAAATCAATGTCCTCTCACTCCTGCAAGAGCCAGTGAGAATGGCTCAAGAATCAGCCTCTTGCACCAATACTTTTGGCAAGCCTTCTCTGAAACAAAACAGTGTCCTAGATGTTATGTCAAATGCAGATATGTTGTCTCCGGTTGGGCTGGGAAATGGACCATCGTCGCATCAGCCTACAAAAGCCCATGAACTCAATAGCATCTGCATAGAGAAAGAGGAGGAAAAGAGCATCACCCCACTAAAAACTGTGCAGGAAATCGATACTGCAGGAATTTGGGGATTTGACGTTGACTCGCCCGAAAACTCATTGGATAATTTTAGTAGTGCCAGTGGTGACCTTCATTGGGACCCTCACAAAGAGTTTATGCAGTTTTTGTGGGAGAACCATGGTGATTCTCCTGGTGAGGAGCCTAAAGAGGAAGTCCCCCACACTATCAGCCAAAGGAGAAGGAAGCGGAAAATGGACATGGTTGTCATGGTGGATCCTTCAGAAGACCTCTATCCTGATCTGAGCCACAAGTCATCTGAGGAATTGTCTGATGCCGAAGACCCAGTAGACTCCATTCCTGTCCGGAAAGTCAGAAAGTCAAGGAAGTCACAGTCGTCACCAACAGAGAAGGTTCCTAAGTATCCCAATGGAACTGTAAAGGCCATCAAGGAAATCATTTACAATGCCCCTGCCAGAAATTCACATGGTAACAGTATAGGTCATGGGCTGTCACCATTGACGGGGAGGCTCACCATAAATTCTCATTCAGAGGAGAGGCTATCACATTACCCTTGCTCTAAATGTAAGCTCATTTTTAAGAAAGAGCATCATCTGCTTCAACATATGAAGTCACACGTTGACCCTCCAATTGTTTTGCCAAAGCCTTTTATATGCCGTGAATGTGGGCAGTCCTTCAGACAAAGTGGTTCACTTATTGAGCACATGTCCGTCCACCAGGACAAAAGAACAAGAATCACTGAAGAGGTCAAAAGCATTAATAAGAAGAAAGAGGATAAAAACATGAAGCTTTTCTGCCCTCAGTGCCCATTTGGAACAAACTGCCCAAACACGTTTGTTCAACACGCGAAAACGCATGAGAAGGACAAGAGAAAGTTTAGATGTGACAAATGTAGCTTCAGATCTCTGAGTGAGGGTGATCTTAGGAGACATACCATTATGCAGCACACTGTTATTACGGTTAGAAAACACATGGAGGATGATGGCACCCAAACTTTCCCCTGTAATGTTTGTTCTTACAGAGCTTTTAGCAAAAGCGTTTTTAAGAAACACCTTCTGAGACGCCATCAACAGACATTTGAGGAATACGAAGCTGCAAGGCGCAGAGAGAAAAGTGCACAGATTCAGAATGACACGTCTGACTATTCCTGTAACATTTGCTCTTACAGAGCATTTAGCAAACATGTTTTTGAGAATCACCTTCAACGACGGCATCAACAAACTTTGAAAGAATACCAAGCTGTTCAGTGTAGGGAGAAAAACGCACAACCATACAGGGAACAGCATGTGCCTACTTGTAAAAGCCCTGTAGAAGATGCTGAGTTTACCTCTAAAATCTCAATAAAAAATCAGATCTCTTTGAGAAGAGCTTGCTCACCCAGTGACGCTAATGACATTTCAGATTTATTCAAAGATAGCAAGATCAAGAGAGGTATCAAGTCTCAACTAACAGAATCAAAGCTTGACAAATCCATTAATGTTCTCCTGTCCCGACAAAGACACGGGAAGAAGACTGCTGAACAGAAGATGGAAAGCAATAATTGCAGCACATCTGTACAGAATTTCATTACTGACAAGGACAGCTCTGAACAGTTGCCACCAGGTACATTGACTGTCAAGGTTGAAGATTCAGCTTTGTCCCCAAATGGCCATAGCTTGCTCTCCAGTGCTGCTGAAAGAGATCTCACAAGCATGGGTGAACCCAAGTTTAACATAGATCAGTCCACAGTCAAAAAGTCACCGTCTAAACGGAAGATGTCCACTCCATATCGTAACACCTCTGACCAAGACTCATGTTTTATCTTACCAAAACCTTTGCCAAGTCCCAAGAAGATAAACCAAGAAGAAGAAATTACCTTTGATGAAAAAGACATTTTCCAGTTCGATGATACAGATCCCAGCACAAACCCTTTTGACAACGGTATTAAGAAAGAAAAACAAAACATCATTTATACCTATAGCAGAAGAATGTCAATGAGGGGTGCTCTCCAGGCATCTAAAATGCTGTTTGAGAAAATAAAGACTGAAGAGCAAGAACCGGATGATCCCGAAATCAAAGAAGAGTGCATAGAAACGGAAGTGTTTCAAGAAGAAACCTTTGAATCCCACCAGATACCACTGAGGGAGTCCCCCACAGATGAATTAGATGAGTTGGAATCGGAACACAAGAACTGTCCATACTGTCCTGCAGTGTTTGAGTCAGGTGTTGGATTGTCCAATCATGTCAGAGGACACCTTCATAGGGTCGGATTGAGCTACAATGCCCGCCATGTAGTGTCTCCCGAACAGGTGGCTTCTCAAGACAGACGGCCCCGGATTCGACGAAAGATTTCAGCATTCCGGAGATTGAAAAAAGGTACTTAAGTACTTATTGAATGTTATTTTATTGAAGGAAAATTTTGGTATAATACTCAGTTTTGTTTCACCTTCAAATGGAATTGCAGCAATTTGGAAAAAAAAGAAGTCCTATTTACAATCTGCATGCCTTTTTCCCCACACAAACTTTTCAGTCATATTCTCACAGTAGAATCAACTGACCTTGTTTTTAATTTGGTTAGAAAATGTACTTTTATTTATCCATGTACTTTGATTTTGCAAAATATTTAATATTTTACCTTTTTACACAGTTTCTGATTATCTTACTTGTTTTTCAGCATTACAGATGGAGTCGGACTCTGAGACTGTGAAGAGCATTCACTCCTGCCCATTATGTGGGGATTCGTTTGATAACAGGACTGGGCAGTCCAACCACATACGAGGCCACCTCAAAAAGCTTGGTAAAAACTTTTCAACAAAAAACAAATCCCCGTTATTTTTATTGCGGGAGTTGATGCGTGACAAGAAGGAGTTCCAGCGAGCACTTCAAATTCTGGGAAAGAGACGGAACCATTTCCAGTATGGTGCTTCACCAAAGCTGTCCAGTGCTGATCGTTTCACACCACCCCCTGTTGGGATCCCAAAAACAAATTCTATTCCAAGAGTTTGCACTGATGCCAAACCACTGATGTCCACGTTTTCTTTAACAGAAATGGAGTCTGACAAAAGGCAACTAGAGACTAAATTGGATGTTAAAAATTCACTCTCAGGCACAACTGCCTTGATAGGAATTCTGAAGAAGAGGAAGTGTCAGGAAGACGCAAGACTTAAGAGCTCCTCTCAGATGTCAAGGAACTCATTAACACTTTCTTCAACCAGTGAGCACAGTGCAGGATCAAGAGTTACAGCTTCACTGCCAAACTCAATATCCGGTAAGTAACAGACTGTAGCATCTGGACAGGTTAAAAAGGAAATGAACAGTTATTTTGATTAAACTTGGCTTCATTGTGTCATCATATTGGCATTGTGTGTAAGAATCCATAAACTCACAATTTAACAGTACTGTGGGATTGATCCATTTAGCATACAAGAAAGGCACAGTATCAAGCAGAGTCTAACAGACGCAAGAGGTTGAACACATCAATATTTTTATAGGGGTTTCAAAAAAAAAAATCATGTCAAATCAGCTAGTTTTTGTTTTTACACCCACAACAGAAACTGATACAGCAGCACTTTTGAAAGGATTCCTCAAATTTGGTCAGTGAAGAAATGTGACGGAAAACAATATATTACATTTGTTACTTACTTTTTTTATTAGTCATTGTTAATAGCAAATTCCAACCAGTATGAAACAAAAATGAGGTTTATTGTAAGTGTACGATTATTATGATTATTTATCAAACATTTATGTATTTGTAGATAGTGTATGTAGAGTGAAATATCTCTATGTAAGTGTAAATACAGCATTTCTGGGATAAGGCAATATTAGCTCAAAATAGCAGTAGAGCTCAGGTATCATTTTTTCTAAGGACATATGATGAACTGTGAAAGCATTATCAACGTAAACAATAGATATTACACTTGTGTATAATGATACATGTTTTTAAAAACAGCCTGTTGGGACAAGTGATTGTAAGATTTTATGCATTTTTCAAGTAAGGTGTCATCAGCATAATGGTATGCACTTAGATTTCCGTATGACCTAGTAGTACCTATGTACATTTCTTTATTTCACTGCTGCAATGTGTCAGTCCACAAAATAAAAGGATAAATTGGGGCCACAGTATTGGAAATACATTCTGATTCAAGTGCTACTATCTAGTCCCACATTGTGTTATTCAGTTCGATAACACCCTTTCTTGACAGTTTTTTAACTAATCTTAATTTTAATTTTAATAGCATTATAGCACTGTTGTTTATAGACTACCTATGATTACTCATAGTGACATTCATTGTATTTATACTCATACCAGAGGGAAAAAAATACTTTTGTCAAATGTGCACTTTTGTTTTTCAGTCCACTTCTATAATTCCTCAACACAGCTAACAAATAAGAATCGTCATATCATCTTGTAATTAATTTGTCTTTGTATCTTTTGTCTTGTAACAGAGAAAGGTGAATTCAATAGGAAGGTGTGCGTCCATTGCAATGCAACTTTCCACAGTGGAGTTAGCTTGTCCAATCACCTCCGGGCATATGCAAAACGAAAAAGGACTGCCTTACTTGATGGAACCAGTAAGTGCCATATGCAACATCTTAAAAACATCCAGGGCATGAACTCGCACAGAGCCAGTGGTTTTATTTGTTAAATCACTCTTTATTTAGATTCTCCATTGTTATCAGCAGCTCTTAACAAAAAAAAAGGATCATAGTACATGAATGCTTTAGAAATGCAGAGTAATCTAAACAGTGGGATGTCCCAAATGATCAAAGATCTAAGACTTGGAAATCTGCGTGAGAGTGTGAAACGCAGATAGACCTGCCATTGGGCAAAGAAGTAAACACATTATATAACTTGCTCGAAGGTTCTGTGAAGAAACACAGCTATGTACTGTATATGGCCACTGTTTGTCACCAAACACATGAAATAGATTCTTAGTGCCCCAGTGTGTGGAAAAAGACTTCCTACCTTGATAAAACACTCACAAATCCGGATTTTTTTTTAGAAGAGCATGAAACCATAACTCAGGAATGTTAACACATCACCTACTGTAGGGGCTCAGGATACAAACAAAATGGGAGCCAATCATAAAACCTTGCTCCACAGCACTTCTAGTGGTCAAAGCTTTCACAGGGTACAGGATGATATACTAAAGAGCCATGTTCATGCCATGACTACTTGACATTATATAATTTATTACAATCTCAAGAAATGTAAAACACTTTTAATATGCAAGTTAATTTTACCAGCCGTATTGTACCTTAGTAACCCCCATCACCTGTCAGTTTTTCACCAGTGGAAAAACATCCACCATGTTGGCATATCAGCTGAAATCTCAAAATATCTTCTTGAATTGCAGCAGATGCTGCCAAAACTACCTGTGTGGCTAGATACCACAAGGGGTTGTGAAGTCCAAATCACAGTTATATTTAGTGTACCACTGGTTATTTGTGTCCTCCCCATGGTAAGGATTGAGAAGGTTGTCAGTAAGTGTGACAAAGCTGCAAAGATTTTAATTGTGGAGCATGGTGTGTGCTTCAGTGGGAGGAACAACCTTTCCATGACAGAAAGCCTTCAAGGCCTACTTTTCCTGTAGATCATCACACTTATTTATTGGGCCTTGTGTCTTAGGGTCTTAGCTAGTCTGCCATGCAGCTGAGACACAGAGGAAGACAATTCAACAGTAGAAGTAATGTGAGCGTTCATGTCCCAATTTTCTTAATGAACACAAAATGTTCTGTGGTACTATAACACACTATAAACATCAAAACTTTCCAGCACCCATCGTAGACTTTTGTGCATTTAAAATGTGTTAAAAGGCTGTGCTGCAATCTCAAAGGATGTCCTGTCATTAAGAAGTGAAGTAAACTGTCTTTCAGCATTTGACTGTAAAGCGAGGAGGCAGCGCTCAAGGCCTGGCTCAAAGAAGAAGACACTGCCCTTACCGCAAACTCCAGAGGAAATGTACAGACTCACCTGCAGGTACAGTTTCCATCCCTTATGTAATGAACATACAATATCTCATTCTTTCTGAATGGCGGATAATATTGCATTTGCAGCCCAACAGGCTTCAATTGTTTTCCTGTTGCTGCAGGCAACCAGATTTGGGCCACTGACAAATGTTTATTGTGGTCTATTTGGTTTCTGTTGGCAACCCTCCTCATTTATTTATATGAAAAATCTGCTCAGATGAATGAGGCGTGTTGTCACTGATGTGCTCCATAAATAAAGGAACCGAGTGTGCAATAAAAAATACAAAAAGCCGCAAACCATAATCTGTCTTTGTAGAATAACCAAACACACAATTGTACCAACATTGAGACCAATAAATCTTAACAAAAAGAGTGGATGATGATGTCACCTGATGCTTTTTGTCCATATTCTGCTGTGATGTAAAACAGCACAGCTCCTTGTTTTAGTGCTGCTAGAAAAGTGCACCCATGGAAACTTCAAAATCGTCCTATGAGCCTGCAATCCATTAGTAGTGAATTTGTTTTTACAAATTAAATCTGAATCCCAATTCAATTTGTGTATCTGTTGTCGCAAAATCACAGGTGTTCGGCGTTGGTGTGTCACCATCAGTCTTTCCTTCTCTTCACAGGTTCTGTGACCTCGTCTTCCAGGGTCCGTTGTCGGTCCAGGAGGACTGGATCAAACATTTACAGAGACACATTATGAACACTAGTGTCCCTCACACCGGGCTAGGCATGGTTGAGGTCACCTCGCCGCCCATAGACCCCCCAACCCTCAAGACTGACCAAGACAGCTCTCTGACAGCCACACATGCTGCCTCATGAAGAGGATCCTTTAAGATTTCACTAGACTGTATGTGTATGTACATTGGATGTTCTTTCACTTTTTTGTTGTTGTTTTTTTAGTCAATTAAAAACTGGCCAAAAGTACAATACTGTCCTATAACGATGGTATTGTACACACTTGGACATTTGGACAGATTAAAATTGAATTATTTTGGATATTGTTACCTTTTTTCTGTTTTTACATGGTCCATTTTTGGGAATACAATTCCAGATGGACAGACTATTTTGTTTTATGCAGTAATGTAGTGTGGAATCCATTTCTAATGAAGACAACTTTTACCTCAGATTTCTCATGGTTTGAGTCCGTTTTTGGTCAAAGTTTGGGAGCACCTCTCTTCTATATCAATATTCACATTCGTAAAATACATAGAATCATGTTTTCCTTTTTTTTTTCTTTTTGTATTGCAACATGTTGAAATCAAAGCCCACAGTCTCTGTTTTCAGGCCACAGAGTTACTGAGATGATTTTTTCAACTAAAGTGACAGAACCTGAAAGCTCTTGATAAACAGTTCCAGGACACACAAGTGGAAAAAGTGAGCTACTATTCAAGAACAAAAAGAATACTGTCTGCAAACTTGTTATGCATAGAAAGTGTTTTATAGTATTTCAGTAACTGCATTGTTTCTAATACAGATAGAAAATTAAACTGAAGGTGGCTAAGAAAAAAGACCTAACACGCACAGCCTGTGCTGGAAACACCCTTCATACATGTCACCTATATTTAATGTTTAAATATACTGTTTTGAAATAATTTAATTTTAAATGTACTATATCACACAGATACAATGCTTAAAACATTTGTGTTGTTCTAAATAAAATAAAAAATAAAAAAAAGACTCTCCAATTATTTATGCACAGAAATGATAAACAGTGGGGAAAAAAACTCACAAGCTTGATCAAGTGGTGGTTACCTGGGGCTTCTGTAACGTTAACCTGGACAAAATGTCAAATAACATCTGGACCAAAGAACAAAACATTTCGTATGGTGTGAACAAACCCAAGATTCTTTCGTTTTTCTGACAAATCCAAAAAGGTACACAGACACTGTGCTCTCTGAGCAATACAGTGTACATGGAAATTAATACAGCATTTATGATGTGATTCAAAGTCCGTTATTCTTCACCTGAAGCAAACAGCAACTTGGTGTTAACAGTAATTTGAGGACTTCCAGTGTTTTCCGTCATTCAAACAGGCCGCTACCCTGAAAGAGAAGAATCTGTTCAGTTCCATTTTGCATTTACTATGATCCTTGTGTAGTAGTATTTGCTTGTGCTTTTAATTAGATGTAGTGTACCGAGGCTGGAAACAAATGCCTTAATCAGAGGAATCCACCAGAAATATTTTTATTTCAATCATTTTTCTGTCATTAAAAGAAAAAGTTTGTTGTTCCCTGTTTCCAATGGCAACGCTACATAAAGAGAAGAGGAAAACCATTTGTATCCCAGGTAGAAAACAGTGTTACCTGAACCTGTTTAAACGTTTTCCTATTTCACTTTCAACATTTTGTTCAAATTAAGACAGGAATTTTCTTTCCATGTTGAAAATGTAGAACAGCGTTCACACCCAATAAACCAATATTTGATTCTTGTACTTTTATTTAAATATATATTTAAAAAATACCTTTTTATTTAGCATTAGTAGGGGTTGGTTGGTTACCCTTTTCAGTCATTTGCTTCAAATAACTCCTTTAAATGAGTAATTTGGGCCCACATAGTTCTAAAATTACATGATACACATTGGATGAGGAACATCACAGATAGCATGTTGTGTTCAACGACTAAAATTAAAGCATTGACGCATATTCTGTTTCTAAAACAAAATTAAACTTAATTGAGTGCGAACAGACCAAGAGAAAAATGGAATGAATGTGGCGATGCTATTCCTTTGAGGGAAGTAATCATATAATTCATCAAATGAGTATAACCATCGACGGTAAACATTCCCTCAAGATCAAAAAGGCCATATTGTCATCTATGACTGACGTTATTGAACACACATGCTGATATGATGTTGACTGTTGTTGTCAAATACCTTCTTGAAGTGTTCAAACTGAGGTTTCAGCTCCTTCATTATGGTTTCTGCTTTGCTGAGGCACATGTGTCTCTGCTCCACCTCAAACTCCTTCAGGAAATCAATCAATCAGTCAGTCAGTCACCACTTGGACTCGTTTCTTCTGCGTCCAATTCACACAAATTAAAGGCAGATCTGTATTCCGTGCACAAGTGTTACCTTTGTATTGCAGAGGTGCTCCTGAGAGGTGATGTGGGTCTGCACAGAGGTTGCAGACGTGGACACTATGACGTTGCAGGCCGCGCAGTGGAACATTTCCACCTTCGTCATGTGGTCATTATCCTGCAGAGCTGACAATACAAACCATCACAGTGTTTTTAGGCTCTGACAGTTTTGGAATAGACGACGATAGGACAATGGATGTTTTATTTATTTCGTTTTCCCACAGTTTGAAACAATTCAGACTCATTTACCTTGAAGAGCACTGTCTTCTATGGCTCGGCTACACTGACGGCTTTTGTACAACATGACTTCCTGTGGGGACACAAGACGTTAGATGTCACCATCCAGACAGCAGAGCAACAACGTTTCTGGGACTGTTGTGAAAAAGAGAGGCGGTATTGCACAGAATTTCTAAAATAAGATATATTAAAGCAGAAGTAAGCGATCCGGTCGTTTTGGCCAACATCTTGTCAGCCGATGGAGTTAGCAGTCCCCGCCCTCGTCGTCATGGATCTATTGGTCCTCGTCCCTACGTCACCACATTCAGGCGCATCCCTTGGCTGCACACACAGAGAGGACCGCCCCTTTATGCCGTTCTCTCTCCTCATTGGATAAAGGTTGTAGGATACAAGGAAAGTTTTCTCCTGGGCTTACAGCAGAGCAGAGTGACTGACAGACCCGTGTTTCGGACCAAACACTCTATAGAAGTGATTGCTGTCAGAAGATAGAACTATTTAAGACTAAACATTCCGCTTACTTCTGCTTTAAATCCTGCTATGTCTTATTTTACCTGCAGGAAAGCTATAGCCAGATCGTCATAACCATTATTCTGCTGGATGTGCTCAAGTGTCCCCCAGTGGCGCCTGCTGTCCAAGTGATCCTCGAGCTCCTGCCCATTGGACAGCTCCACGTCACAAAGGTCACAGGTGACGGGGTTGCTATGAGAAAAACATGATGGTATTTAATGTTACATAGCAGATCCCACAACAGCATTCGTTTTTCATATGAGCTCAGAGCGACTTCTTCAAAGATTAATTCAGACATTTTAAACCTAAGAGTTTAAACATCCAACCTGACAAGCTCTATTGAAAATTCACTTAATGTTTTTGCTCCAACAGTGACACACGAGCCGTTGCCCATTTCTATGGACTGAACGACTGTGAACATGAATTTATACAGAAGAGGCATTTAAGCTGCGTGCGTCCCTGTCGTCACCAAACTGAGCATGATTGTTTTGGTGTGAATACTCTGCATGCAGCATCTTTAAACAACAGGGCATCAGTGTTCCCGGTGCTTACTTGTCTGTTATAGTAGTTCTGCTTCGTTTTCTTGACACCTCTGAGGCAGCTGCGATCTTTCTCGATCCTGCAGAACATTGAAGACAGGGAAATAAATGCACAAAGCAAAAATACAGCTTGATCATTACCTTTTCAAATTAGATTCTCCTGTATTCATATTTCACTCGAAATTGTGCATGATCTGTCAATTTACCTGTTTCCATGAGGCGCAACTGGTGTTGATAATCCCGCTGTAATTTGGGTGGGGATAATCTAACAGTAGTGGTTATCTGCGGAGGAGAAAATGGTATTTTCACTCAACTTCATAAGCAAACAGTGTCTTTCCAATGAGTCATCAGGCATAACATCATGACCACCTGCCTAATATTGTGTTGGTTCCCTTTTGCTGCCAAATACACAACAGACTGTGATGCTCTGTGTGTTGTGCTGACACCTTTCTATCAGAACCAGCATGAACTTCTTCAGCAGTTTGAGCAACAGTAGCTGGTCTGTTGGATCGGACCACACGGGCCATGTAGCCTTCGCAATGAGCCTTGGCCCCGACACATGACCCTGTGGCCGCTTCACCACTGTTCCTTCCTTGGACCTGACCACTGCAGACCGGGAACACCCCACAAGAGCTGCAGGTTTTCAGATGCTCTGACCCAGTCGTCCTCGTCAAACTCACTCAAATCCTTACAATGCCCATTCTTCATGTTTCTAATCCATCATCTTCACTTACTGCGTAACACATCCCACCCACTAACAGATACCATTATGAAGTGTTATTCAGTGTTATTCACTTCGCCTGTCAGTGGTCATAATGTTATGTCTGATCGGTGTATATTGCTTGTAGTCTAGTAGGATCTCCTCATTGCCCAGAAAGAGTTTGAATCAGGCTTTCCATCGGTCTTAAAGACAGCACCAACAGGAATTATGAAGAGGGAGAAATTATGGACTGAAAAAACATCTCTGAACTTATTTTTAAGTAATTTATACTAAAATACTACACGTGAGTTCATTTTTCTCTGATAAAGAGTGGTTTTACCATCTCAGTGACCTTTCCATTTGATTCCTGATGTCAGAATTATCAGAAAAAAGTGTGTTCATTCGTCTTTGTATGATGTCTGGTTCAGGAGTTGTGAAAATTGTGGACATAAATTCAAAATGGCCGCCAAAAAACCTCCATGGGACATCAGTTGACTCGGGCAACAAGCAAAAATCTTAAGTAGACACCTTAAGGGTCCTTAAAAACCATGTTTCAGTAGGAATCAGACAGTAAAGTTTGACTGTAACCTCTCTCCTGTGCTCTGTCACTGTGATCCTCTCCTCCCCGTTGGTGTCCTGTCCTCTGTACGCAGGAAACAGGTGGTTGGAGGAGCTGTGAGCGATCCTGTCAGGGCTGCAGACTCTGTGCTCCAGCGGTCTACTTATAGAGCCGAACCCCGGCGGGCGGTCAAGCGATTCGGTGCCCGGGCTGTAAACTTCAGACAGTCTATGACACGAAGCGGGACCCCGACTCTCGTTGGGGCCGGTTTCAGGGCTAAAGTTCAGTCTGTCAAAGGGTCGGCTCTCTGGTGCAGAGTAGGACGAGTCCCAGCGGCTTCTTCCTGGAGACAAGCGTCGACATCCCGTGTTTTTATCCTCACTGGATGTGGATGGGTTGTGGTCTTTGCTCTGTGCCGCCTCCAGCTCAGAGTCTGATGAGCCAGGATCGTAGGGGTCGTACAGCTCAACTCTGAGGGGGATCAAGAGGGAGAAGAGGCTGTGTGTGAGTTTGTGTTACAACCATATAAAACAGATCATTTGTAAGAACACGTAACATGAAACATCTCCTGGTATGAGATAAAAAACAAATTCAAGGCTGTGCAAGTTCTGTGAAGTTTGTCCGTCCCTTTCAGCAGCCAGCGGGACACTGCATCTTTCCTGCCAGTTGCACTTTTACCTGACAGGGTCCACCTGGAATAATACGTAAGGAGGCCACCTTCAGACAGCCCACATTCAACTTCTTAAATAACCACAAGGCAAAGTTAACAGCTCCGATGTGGGATGTCCTGGATTGTGACTTCAACAGACATCACTCTCCACCTGTCCTTTTGTCTGTGGACTCCGCAGGACTAAAGGAAGATCCCACAACTTCTCAGATTCAGAGGCTCATAACGTCAGCGACTGACAGATGTTGAGCAGGCGGTGGTTTTTTATTTGTTTTATTTGTTAGGATCCGTTAGGATTTATTTGTTAGGATCCGGTGGTGGCATCATCACTGGAGGTAATTCAAGGGAGCTACGTACCCTAAGGTGGTTCAATTGGCTACAGAAATCCTGACTTACTTTTCTGAACTGTTTTTGCTTTTGTCCTCAGGTTCGTCATCTTCATCTTCGTCTCCAATTGGTTTGAATGACGACTTCCATCTAGTATTAGAGGATTGTGCTATAGAGTACAAAAGATAAAATAACAGTGATGACAATCTATAATGAAAAACGTAATGTTAGTGTTCAGATTAGATAGTATTACAACCAATGAACTGCAGCAAGTTGTGTTTCATTATTTTCCGTTGACTACAACTACTAATTCCAAAACGGAGGGCTTTTATAGTCCTTATACAGTCAGTAGTCATTATTCTGAATATCATCTAAGAGTATTTACAGGTTTACAATTTTTGATGTTACGATATGTTTACTTTTTTATTTATGCTGATTGTTTTTTGTGTGCATGCCGTAAAGCAGCTTTCAGTTGTACTGATTTGTTTTGGGCAGAGAGACACTGGATGTATCATCTGACACTTCATCTCATTTCCTGTCATCTCTCTGCTGATCATCTAATGAAGCTCACATCCAATGTTCCCTCTAATTTTCAAAACTCCTGAGCAGAAATTCAACTCCCCTGATGATATGCTTGAACGATTGTGAGCGAAAGCTCAAGCGTACACAGTATGTCCACATGCTGGTGCTATGGCCTCACCTCTCCAACTCCAAATATCAATACAATTGGCTACTATTATGATTAATAACAGATTATTTTGACAACATTACCTAGGCTACTCCATATCTAGGTCAGTTACAGTTAATGAGAACAAAATACAATATTGTTTTGGCAAATAGATTTTGCATTTATTGCCATATGAACAATATGGAAAAAAAAACTAACATCAAGTTGGTGTCATCAACTCTTGGCACAGAAACATTCTTGATATGAACAGTAATAATAATTCTCAAGCAAAAACTTAAATTGTAGTTGCACTACAGACCACGGTTAAGGTAATAAATTTCACAATTCGAAGCGCACATTAGGGAGAAATAAACTAGTAGTAAACTAGTTGTGGATATTTGAGTGTGCAACTTTTTTTGTCTTCTGGGCAAAGAGGTGGGGAGCAGTGTGCAATTGCACAGTAAAACACCTTAGAGGGAACAGTGCTCACATCATATGTTAATTAATTACATTAGGGAATCTCTACAACAGTGGACAAACTACAGCAGCCCAATTTGATAAATGCTTATGATATGATAAGTTAAATTTGATGGAAAAACTGCTGTGGCTTCATTATAAGTTAAGGAGATGTTGTGTAGCTGTCTCTGGGTGAGATCAATTGTCCACCGGGTTACCTGCTCGTTTCCTGGCTGCTGATGTAGCAGCCATGTCAGCTGCTGTGTTGTCTGCTGCTGGGTTCACCAGGATGCGTTGCATGGCCTGCAGGAACTGTTTGGGAACTCTGTTTAATCACAGAAACACACTTACTCTGGAGAATAAGAGCCGCTCCACAGAGCAGCAGCAGCAATAACACGTGTGCACTTGAACGCAGCAGGGCAAAGACAGACTAAATGTGTTTTTTATCACTGCTGAAGCAAACTTACTTAGCTTAGCACGTTTAGCTATTAGCTTTAGCTTCATAGCTTGATAGATACACACAACAGGAGCAGTGGTTTACCTTGCAGACTGGTTGTTGTAGCCCGGAGCGGCTCCCTGAGACACTGAAGGTCTCACCGGGACATTACACTTTCGGTTCATTGTCTGACTCTGGTGGCGTTACAGGAGCAGATTAATTGGCATGTAAAGTGAATCTACTTCACATACAAAGAGCTGATCGATAGATGCCGACACCAGCCGACAGGTGGCGGCATCCTGCAACACATGAATGATGGCGGACCCGCCTCTGTCCTGGAGCCGGTGTTGTGTTTTCAGTCCTCATGTAGGCCGACTGTACTGCAGGATACACCTGTCACAGCCATAACAGTCACCAACAGGTAGCTCACTATAAATAAATCAGTAGTAGGTTGAGGACACTTTATTATGTTGGAGATAATATTCATTCATTTATTTTTTTATGGCAGGTAAGGCAGAGTTTGAAGCAGGTGTGTAATTTTATAATAGCCTAATCTTGATGATGAAATTACAGACAAGAATGGCCTGCAACTGTTATTTAAGTTAGGTTGGTTGTTGGTTGTTTAGGTGTCTGAATAATTGCTTCAAAAAATTACCATCTGGTTACAGTTCTGACTGTAGTGTCCACACAACCACAGGGGTGTCAGGTTAAAAATTATTATGACAGTTAGTGAGATAATAGTGAGGCATGCTGGTTGGCTGGATTGCTATTACCCAGTAGGCATTCATATTAAGATAATACCCAATGAAATAATAGTCACGCTGTGGGCAATTTTTGCCTTGAGCGGGCTGATCCATGCATGCCTGTGGCCCTGATGAGTTTAACTTTTTATTTGGATATAAAGTGTCTTAATATATAAAAAAAAAAGAAAATCAAATCAGACATTTGTGTTAAATAGTGTGTTATGTGCATGATGACCTTTGCCCTTCAAATTCTTATCAGTTCACCCTTGAGTCCAGATGAATGTTTGTGCGAGATGTGACGACATGTTGCATTCACAACTTGCGAGTACTTTTACCTCTGCCCACCGAAATCTTTTCAGTTCAGCTCATCAGAGTGGGACACACAACCCCAACACAGGCTGCGAAAACAACACAGTCCTGGCTGTCCCTGGCACAGAGGCATTATAGGGACACATTCAAGTTTAAATCTATAAATAGACTGAAAGCTTAATAACAGCACACACCTGAATGTTTAAGGTGCAACCTAACAAAACGCAGCAGGCATGAGCGAGCATCTGCTGACAGGTGAGACAGTCCAAACAAAGTGAATATGTGAAGCTGTAGTACGTGCTGACACATTTAGAGCCGATGTAGGACATCTCAAGGACAAGCACAATGTGATGTAAGTTCTGAATATTTCTGCAAGACTGTCAATTAGAGTTGAACAGAGGGGCTACACACACGGATAGCACGCGTGACCTCTATGACCTGGCCAAGATGCACACAGGAACAGTGAAGGTATTGTTCCTCCTCAACAGGACTCGCTCACACCAACAATGCCAGTGGTTTATAACTTCCCTAGCAAATGACTGGTCTGATGGGAACCATAAATTAAGAAATATCTTCTGCTGGATCATATGGATGAATGAACTCCAGACATCTATCCTCGTCATGGTAACATTAGACATCTGGTGAAAAAGATTATAGATCATGTGGGTTAATCCTCACAAAACCGGAGGAGCACGTGTGACGTCAAGACGAACTGGAACTGACAGCAACTGGAAACACGTAATGGACTGGGTTAAGTTTTACTTGTTTCCTTGTAGAACTGGCATTTTGGCATCCTGATCCTATTCACTGTGAACAGTTGAGGTCACTGTTACCTCAGTCACAAAAAAAACTCCCGAGGGGACATAAACAAAAGCTCTCGCTCTCTCTTCTTTTTTTTTTTTTGCAGGGGTAAAGTTTGGAGTGAAACTATCATTGAGTGTAGCCTTATCAAACATGTGTAGGCAATAACATTGTCGTAACTGTATTGGGATCAAAAGAGGCTCCCGCACACTGTCTTAACTTGCATTGTAGTTTTAATGAAAGCACAACGCCCTATTGTTTGACCGTGCTGGTCTTCTCCTACGCACCTGTCTGCCTTTGTAGGTGTGCATACGTTTAGTGGTTTATGTAACTCCTGCATCGCAATAATTACTAAGACAGAGCCGCTGACATGAAACATAATGAATTAAATGCACTCAGATTTTAGTGTAAGTAGTCAGTGCATCTGGAAAGAAATGCAAATGACATGGTTAACTGCAATGTGAATGGACTTTGACATGTTATACTCAATAAAAAATATATTTGTATTTTTTTTTTTTTTAATATATGGGATTTTCTATTTAACACTTTTTGTATGTTTGAATTACCTTTGATTCCCCAGAAATGTGTTTTCTCAACTTCAAATAAAGCTATTATTATTCAACGACAAGTATGTGTATTTCAACAGTAGAGTGTACTTGCGGTGGATGAATAATGATTAGATATTCATCTAAAATCTCATTTTATTGTGCCATAAAGTTGTGAACGTTGAGCTTAGGGTCACTGAAGTGGTACAGCAGCTCCCAGAAACACACATATTCAGGCCTACATAGAAACACAGAGAGAAGAAAGAAGGCAGACATGTTTATCATCATTACATGACTGTGACATGTAGGATAATCAGTCTCACCTGTGGTCAGTGTAATAATCACACATTTCAAATTTCAAAGCGTGATTCAAAAATAAAAAAGACAGTCAACAGATTTCCCTTTTATCAGTTCGCCATGGTCTAAGAACATGTTATCACAAAGAACATTCGCCGATCTTTAAATCATTGGGTTTTCAATGTGCAAACAAATTACTATAGGCCTTAGTGTACAATCTCTACAACAGGAAGGTAAAGGTTCATTATTGGTGCGTAGTCTCCTCTGGAGTTGTACTACTCTACACTCATTCTTAGCTACAAGACATCAAGGAAATAAAGTTTACATGATTTCGATAAAAATTAAATACAACCAAAACAGGAGCATTGCATTGTGTCTGCTTCCATAACGTATAGAACTTGTTCTGTGGATAATGTCCGTTTGAAAAAGTGACAAGAAAATGTGAAATATTCATATTTGGCCTTAGGTTTGTGAAAGTCCACACTGTAAAAAAATAGCAGCAGTTAAGGCAAGTAAAGATTGTTCCCCATGGTAACAATTATACCTGAGTACCTAAAACAATAACAATAAATCTACATACTGTGTCATTGGAGCAGTTTTGGTCTATAGAGAAGCTAAATTTCTAATCTTATATTAAAGCTATGAAAAAGCTAAAAGGACAAAACAAACTGTTGAATTAGATACATACCCAACAACAATAAGCAATCTGTGTTGTTTTAATACAAAAGCAACTATTCAAACCAATTAAAATAATCAAGAAAATGCATTCATTTATATGGATTTTAGAATAATAAAAAGGTCTTTTCCATTCGTTACACAGGCATGTTATGAACCACCAGAGCTGCAGGCCTGTCAGCGTTGTGGTTTTTGTGCTATAAGCCACTCGTAAAGGACACGTTGGTCTCTCGGCTCATGCTCTCCTTGACCTCCACAGGCAAGGTGTCAAAGAGATGGTCCTCCACGACCAGGCAATTTTTGCGCAGCAGCCGGCAGTTTCCGAGCAGGGCGGGCAGTCTGTCCAGACAGTTCCCTCTCAGCTCCAGCTGGGTGAGCTGGACCAGTTGACCCACGGCCTCTGGCAGCACAGTCAGGGCGTTGATCCCCAGACACAGCGCCTTCAGCTTGGTGCATCTGAACAGGGGCTTGGGCAGCACCTCCAGCTTGTTGGAGTTGATGGCTAAGTGCTGGAGGTTGTGGAGGAGGCCAACATCTGGAGGGAGCACTGTGATGGAGTTGTGGCTCACATCCAGATGCCGCAGCTTAGGTAGAGTGAACAAGGCTGGAGGCAGGGACTCCAGTTTATTGTGCGAGAGGTGGAGAGACTCCAGAGACTTGACCTGGCCGATGGAGGAGGGGATGGTGATTATTTTGTTGTGCCACAGTTTAAGGCACGTCAGCCTCTTGAGGTGCTGGAAGCTGATGATCTCCTCTATGGTTCGGATGTTGTTTGATTTCAGGTCGAGCTCCTGTAAGTTGGTCAGGCTGAAAATAGCATGGGGAATCCTCTCCAGTTCGCAGCTGTACAGCTCCAACTCAATGAGACTCGTCATCTTTTTCAAACTATTAAGTACCAGCAGTTTTGTACCATCGTTGTGCACAACCAGTTTAATCAAGTGTTGTGAAAGCTCTGTGATGTTTGTGGGCATTTTAGTGAGGTTGCTCTTCAGGCACAATGTCTTTAAATGCCTCAAATCTCGCATGGACTCAAGACCGATCATCTTGTTGTTTTCTGAGCTCAAGTTGCCGATTAGGTTAAGCTCCCTCAAACTCCTTAGCAAGTACACCCAAGCTGGGATCTCAGCTACATCAGTGAACTTGACATGAAGACAGCGGAGATGGTCGCGGAGGAAAGCAAAACCCGTCTGTTCTACTTTGGCGGGACAGTGACAGAGGTGCAGCTCCTGCAGGCTGGTCATTTGGGAGACCTTTGCCGAAAACCTCACTTCGGGAATCAGCTCCAGTTTGAGCACCTCCAGGTCTGTGAGGTCGAACACGGCGTTGGGAAGTCCAGAGAGCATGAAAAGGTGCAGCTCCTGCTGGTCCTGTGCGTTACGGATCACAAGCTGCCTCAGTTTTTCAAAGGTCCACTCATGATTGAGGCTGATCTCCCTCAGCTTGTTTTCACTGACCTCGGACAAGAATACACCAAAGCGCTTGGAGTAGAGTTGGTCATATTGGTCAACCATGTGTAAGAGGAATGCAAAGTCATTTTTGACGTCAGGAATGTCGCTGAAGCTGCTCTCTTCCCTGACCTTTTCAAAAGAGTACTCCTTCAGAGGTCGACGAAACACCCAGAAGAGAGAGTACAAGCACGCCATCCCATAGATCAAAATCAAAGCCATGTAGCTAATCAGCAGCTTGTTCAGCATGAACGCCATGTTGTGTGTACAGAAGAACTGTCTGTATCCTGTGAGCTGCTTCACATCGGGTTCACAGTTGTGCTTAAACTGAATCTTGGCCATGAAGGTCGAAGTATAGGAAAGAATCAAAATGAACTTGACAGTTTTGACAACGGTTTGTGCTACGTAGAGCTTGTAGATGAAATCACTGTCCTCCACATGAGCTCTGAATTTTCTCACTTTCTCAAATAAGGCTTTAGCCTGCTCCCCATCTTTTTTGTCCAGGATTGTCATACTACTTGGGACCTCTGCGATGGGTTTATCTGCAGAAAACTTCACCCCAAGCATGGGAGTGGACGAGTTGACCCCCGTCCCATCCTCCTTCCCCTCTAAAGATACCTGCTTTGGTACTGAGGAGGTACCGCCGGTGAACCTCTGCTTGTTCTCCTCAGAGTCCTCGCAAGCCGTTTCGGACAATGCCTTCGTAGTCCAGGGAGACTCAAAACATCTGCCCAGGATGGAGACAAAATGCTCAATCTTTGAACTCGTTTTAGGGTATTTGAACCAGAAATTGCTACTGACCATGAGAACAAGTGTGTGTATAAGCGTGAGGTATGGAAAGTACTTGGAGTACCAGGGCAAGGCAACATGGTAACATATTTGGTTGATAAAGATATATTGTTGATAGTCCAGATTGGTCTTGACACCCGTTGGCTGAGGTTGATTGGCATATTTATCCGACACCACAGTGTGTTGGTGCGTGACGTGGATCTCATGCACAGCGTCATCTGGTAAGTCCTTGGTGGCAAACGGGCCGGTGGCTAGCACAGGGGCCCCGGTGGCTCCAGAAGAGGCTCCTTGGTGTGCGCTCTGCTTGGGGAATGAGTCAGGTTTAGGTCCTGAGGCCTCCTCTGGGTCCTCCAGACAAGGAAGGCAGGCCACCTGGTCCTTGGTGATCTGCATGGTCATGGCGAATATGGCCAGCATGAGCATGACCAGCCCCAGGTAGTCCATGAAGACATCCCACCATGGCTTTAGGATGCGGTACGTCGGCTGGATGTCGTTCAATGATGCAACCTCAGTGAGTGTGAACATCACTGTAACACATGGAGGAGAGTCACTTAATATACTAAGAACCAAATATTACATTCACATGCAAAACAATGTATTTAACCACTCCAGTAAAATTCTTTTGTGCTGTAAATGGAATATATCTGGGTTTCACAGAGCTGGCTGGAAAAAAAAGCAAATTGGGTTTGAATCTCTATCTGTGATTTTATAGAACAAAGGAGTAATAGAAAAGGTCACTCACAAACGAATCCATAATTATAATTGCTAGTGGCAGCCTTACTTTAAATGGTTGCGAAAGTCCTCCATTGAGATTACAAACGTTTAGACAATCCTTTCTGACTGTGGCCATCACTGTGGTCTATTGTCATTAGTAATCTTTCAAAGCACCATCTAATGCCAGTCTCTATAGCACACAAACCTACACCGGGCGGGAAGTTAAAAGTGGAGAGACACGTTGTACTAGACAAAGACGTTCAACCCCATAGCTCTACAAGGTGTGAATGTGTAACTGTGAAGACTCGGCTGTGTGTGACGCTGCTACATCGTCTTGTCTTGGCGCTAAACTCAGCTCTCACCTCCTCTCTTTCAGTCCGGCTTCATTCAGAAACATTTTAATTGCGTCTACGCCCAGAGCCAAGATTGTGTTTAATTGTGACTTGTAAGAGCGTGTGGTTACTGGAACAGTGCTTTGTCCCTTGATGTACTCATAAGGACATCAACTGTTCTGACTCACTGAGATATTTGGGACACACATGTTCATTTAGTGAATCACTGAAAACTGTGCTTCTTTCCCCTTATTTAGAAAATGTGGCACATCTGCATCTGGACTGCCTCTGTTGTCCCTTTTCTGTTCCCTGCTCCTAACCCAATGATCAACATGTTAAATCCGGGAGTTTTATTTAAGAATGAATAAATAAATAAATAAATAAATAAATAAATAAATAAATAAATAAATAAATAAATAAAAGACCCGTTCCTTCATCTGTAATCCAAAAACATAGTGTTTCAGAAATTGTGAAATAAGTGAAAAAGTATGTTTAGTTTGGCTCCTGTGTTTAAAAAAGAGAAACTTTTTAGTTTTAGTTTATTTTGATGATCGCATTAAATGTTTCAGTCATTCAAACTGTGGTTGACACATGAATAACAGGGACAGAATGAAAAGATATGGGTTTATGGTTGAATGTGTATCAGTCTCAGTGTTTTGATACTTTATCGCAAGTGTTTCATATCAGATGAGTAAAGTTTCAGTTCACCATTCATCTGATTCATCTGCCTCCAAACAAGCTAATCATATGTGTGGGCACACACTTCCTGACACAAACATGGATGACCACATCAAAGGCTGGGCAATGCATTTAGTTTTTGATCTTGTTGGTTTTTAAGAATTTTTATATATAGCCTAGTAAACATCTTATTCTGAGGAACTTCTTATCTTCTCCCACATAGTCAGATCTATATAGCATATATTACGGCAAATGTGTATAGATGTGATACTGCAACCTATAAGTTGTGTTACGGTCACATTTATACAGCAGCATACTGTATATTCATGTTTTCTCATCATGCTGGTAAAGTCCAAAACAGGCCTATTTTGATGAAGACATCTCACACGTCACAGCGGGAAAAGCACGGGTGGAAAGGTTAAAATTATAAAATAGCCTTAACTCCATGTGGCCGCTTCAGTGTCAGGATCCTGGTGTTGTAACGGGCTGACTCAGCGTCACTGTCACACTGCCATGGCTTACTGGGACACCTGAAGAGAACTGAGCCACTGCTAATGTTCTTAGTAACACCTGTGCCTTTCCTTGCTGTGGCGTGTCAGATTGTCTGCCATGCACGGGGCCCACACAGTCTACACAGGCTAAATTTGATTAGGCAGTGCTGAATGTATTGCTCCTCCTCGGGTCATGAGTTTGAAATCGTTGCGCCTCCTGGAGGCTTCAGTTGTAATATATTTTTACTTCTGTCATATCTCCAGCTGTGCATCATGATGTTTACATCACAGCCAGGGAGTCAAATCAAACTAAAAAGGTAGGTAAATGTTGATCATAAATGTATGTTTACACTATGTCTGGGTAAAGTATGATACCTGAGGATCTATGTAGCGAGGTCAGCAGTGCAAATTCTGTGTTGATAGTGGTGGTTTATAAAGAAGAAGAAAAATCTTTATGCCTGAGGGCCCCCAGGAAGGGCGGGCCCCAGTGCCACAGGCTGGGTACAGTCAGGGCGGTGGGGAGTCCCCCTCCTCCGGCTGTGGGGACTGACTCAGAGATAATGATGAACTCCACAGCGTCATGAAAGCCACTGTGCTGCATTTTAAGTCCACCTTAATTACGATAAATGGTATGTTTAAAGTTTAAACGGGTGACGCACAGTGAGACAGTTTGTTGCAAACTAACTTGGAGCCATGAGCTCCGATGCCAACACACATGGGCCCCAGACAGCGAGGAAATGGGTCGCAGTCTGACCATGTGGGAAACATGTAGGCCTGTGCATGTTTTTATTGAGGCTGACTATTCCTCCAGATACACACACACAGAGACAGAATAACATCACGTTTCTACAGCCGGGCTGCTCTCCTCACGTGAGGGGCTCTTGCGCAGTAGGCTAAGTTATCTGTTGGCGTGCTAGGTCAGGTGACCTGTTGAAACATGTGAAATTGAATTGTCATGTGTCCCCGGCGTTAAACATTCACACCAGGTAACCAGCTTATTCTTCTTCTGGAAATAATGACCTGCCCCTGCCACGCGGGAAGCGACAAACTTATTGATTATCACCATGTTATTGGATAAATTGTGTAAAATATAGTAAGAGAAATACACTTACTGTCCGTGTGGTGTTAACTCAATCCAATTATTCCTTCCTCAGCCTGCATGCCACTTTTCGCTCCCTTCTTCAGGTGCGCCTCTAACCTAATTTCTCAGCCCCGTTAAAAAACTGCGGGAATGACGCCGGTTGTGCGGAACAAAGCTCTGGAGAACATTTGCTCGTGACAGCAGCGCGGTCCGTCGGTTCACATCCCTCATACCTGACTCATACCTGAGCTCGCGGACCGGGGCTGGCCGTCCGTCGGACAATATGCGCGAGGCAGACCTCCGGCGCAATACACAGTCTAAGAAAAGGTAGATCCAACATGGAGCCGTGCAGACCGCTGTTGTGGGTGTTATGGGCGCTTCTCATTGGAGGATGACATTACGGCAAGTTCCCGAAGACACCGCCTGCGAGCTTATCTGATGCGGCGTTCACGGCGCGTGGGGGAAAACAAGCCTCACCGACCGGCGGCCGGGCTTTGTAGAAGCGAAAGTTTCCGTTTAATCATCGATATTTTACCCCTTCAGTGTATCAAATGGTGATGTGATAACAATGTTACGGTCACGTTAATGGTGGGAGGTTTTCTCGCAGGCGTGAACCTGAAGGAAGTTATCAATGGACTGCAGCTCCCTTCACGGAGTAGATTAGTCGGCTCCAGCTCATTGTTCAGCTGCCTGTCAGGCAGCAACTTTGTGGTGTCCTTTTTTAGCAACACGTGTCAGCTGTTTACAGCTAAAAATAAGAGGAAAAATAATTAGAAGAAATCGCTCTAACACCCCGCTGTATACATGCCCATTAGCAAACCTCCAAGTTACCCAGTGAAGGAGCAGCTGGTGAACTAAGCAGCTGAAGGAGCTGGTGGAGACCACATTTAAGAACAGGGCCCAAAGAGTGAACATTGGACTTCTGGTCACCAGGTGAGCAGAGACGTTACTCTTAATAAAAGCTGGTGTTGCCTAACCACGGCATGAACCATATGCACCACTACGCCAGCAAGTTTGTCCTTTCAGTTTTAAAAATTCCTGATAGGGTCCATATTCCCTACATGTTCCCCATTGTCTGTAGTAGGAACAGATCAAACAATAACACTTGAGGTGACTCTTGAGCTTGTTAGGACTAGGATAAGGTCACTGGGCTGGGTCCTTGTTTCAATAGAAATTCAACACTTTTTAGTCTCAGTTCCTATAATTTGCAGTGAGTGTAGGGCTCTCAAATTTTGACACAGAGTCCCCTCATTTGTCCAGTAAAAATAGCAGTGCCTTCAACTTCTTAAACTCACGGAATTCACTATTTGATGTAAAAAGTAAGGAGTGCCACTACAACCTGGGGTAAATTGTAACACTGAAATTAAAAACTGAGACCACACAACAAAATATGCATCTAAGTTTATTGTTCATGTTCCAACACTAAAGCATCTTCCTGTGATTTAGTATGAACAAAAAGAACTCATCACTGATGGCTAAATGAAGAACATAGTGGTGTGTATCCTAACATTAGAAAGTTGTCTTAAAGAACATCTTCTGATAATACCAAATGAATGGTGTACATGTATGCCCTATGAATGTAAACCTTCAACAGGAGGTCAGAAGCAACTAATGACCCATGTAAAATTCCAGGAAAGATGGTTGACACTTAAAAAACTACAACCAGCTACCCCTGTCAGCCATTGTTTGACCAGCTGTACCAGCATGGTGGTTTGAAATAAACATAGGTGAAATGACTCACATTTTACCTAAAAATCTGTTATTTCATCTTTGTACAAGTTACCTAATTCAGATGTGAATGGTATCGATAGGCTACTCATCAAAAATTTTGACTTGGTCCAAAAGATTTGTTTCTTACCTAAGAAAATGGCTGTAAAACCGACACACTTCTTCATACAGCCATGCAAATTCACATGCAATGTCAGGGAGTGAGTGGGTGCACATGATATTGATCACATAACTCTAATGTTATCCTATTATTATTTAACTCTAATTATTGGTGAAAGTGATGCTGTTACAACCATCCCCGGTCTCCCCTACAAAAGGTTTGCAGGAGACTATGTAACCACTTTGTCCAGGGACTTTTTCACATGTCACAAATTCAATAAGCGCAGGTGTGAATAATGAAATAATATAGGCCTAATTCCCTTTACTTGCCTCAGTTTTTGGTTCATGCTATTGTGCAGACTGACCACCACTAATGTTAGCCTACTAAAACCTGTGCTTTTCCTACTGTGATAGGTCAAATGACTCTTGTAAAAAAAAAAAAAAAAAAAGGCCTGTTTATTTTTGTAGATTACATAGCAAACACAGTAATATCTATGATAAATTATGTAAATATCCAGCAAATAAAATACAAATGAGCTGTATTACAGACGGAAGACGAGCCTCTATAGAAAAACCAACTGAAAACTCAGCCCGCTTTTCCACCATCTTTCCAAGGGTCCTTGAACGCACCATCAGCTTCCCCTTCTTTGTTTCAGTCTCAGACACCACAAAATGTGTCTTGCTGGTGGCTGCAATAACTTTGCTGACTAATTAAGATCTGGACTTACATGTGCTTTTTGTCTATAAGACACGTTTTTGACATCCTGCCACACGCTACAGTTCAACGTAATTAACTCATGAATTGATAACACTTCATTATTTATACACTATGCTACTATCTATCTACATACTATTCTGTCTATATGTATTGTTGGTAATGACAAACTCAACAGTCAATAGGACCCTGCTGAACTCGTGCATCACTTCCAGCTCATTCTGGATTTGGTTGATGATGCACTGGGTGGAGGAAGTGTCTTTTCACTTGCAACCAATACAGGTTTCAACCGGTCCTGGGCTGCTGGCTGTTGGCACTCTGTTCTCACTCACGCTTACCCGTGTACTTTGAAAGTAAGAGAAAAAAAAGAAAGAAAGAAAAGCAGCCACTGGGGCGTGTAGCGTTATAGCCTGCTAGATTACTAGATCAGATGTCGAGGTGGTGCGTGACCGTACAAAAACACATGCAGACTAATTACACTAATGATTAATTTAGTCTTTTTATGGGGCTTTGCAGAAACCAGATAAAATACACACAGTATATCAGACTGCCTCACATCCTGTTCTCTCACAGAGCAATCGAGCTTGTTGAGAGTTGAGTGACTCAATATGGTGATTGTCAAGTTTATAGTTCGCCTGAACAAATCCAAACAAAGACATAATGGACAGAGTGATAGTGAGTGAAAGTGAGGCAAGTCTTTGATAACTCTGTGTAAACCCTCTGACTCTGACCCTTTTTTTTTTAAATAATTCCTTCCATAATTTGTTGCTAAGACATTTGTGAAAAGTTGTTTGTATGATATAAATAAGTACACCGACCTATTATAAACACACTGACTGTTCAATAAAATGTCTTATCTGTGTCAAACGTGTGTCTGATTTGGGCTGTGGTTGGTGCGGTGAGAGTATGGGTGTAAAGGTGTTGTAATGGTGTGTTATCGTACTGGGTTGCAGTGGGCACAGTGGTTGGGCAGTATGAGGTTTCCTGTGCGGAGGTAAAGGGGCCAGCGGCTGTGGACTCTGTAATCCCCCCGGCAACCAGTTCAGTGTGTCGAGAATTTGCCCCGAGGTATAAATTATTCAGTATGGATCTCCCTCTCTGATTTGTCATTGATACTCTTGTAAACAAAAAACAGTGGTTAAACTGTACATCAGATACATGCACCTGTGATGACTTTGTGCAGAGGAAGAAAAAATGAACACAAAGCCACAAACCAAAAACAAACCCACACAAATAAATCTGTTTCTATGGTAATGAATGAACTCTGTGCACATTAAACACAGAGGGCTTACCCACACGCAGTGGGGTAGGAAATTCAGGATTATGTTGGGGTTAGTGTCGGCCATGTAGTGGGGAGGTCTTGGGATTGAGATGTGTGCCTGTGTGAGTCGAATTACATGCATCACTCCAGGCGCCCGCATGCAGCCGGTTTGCTCGAGTGTTGATCCTTTGTTATTACTTCACATAAACAATAGGCAAGAGACATAGACACAAACAAGAGTCATCAATCACGATGATGTGACGTGATGTGATGGTGGTGCAGCCGGGAAATAAAGAACGAACAGCCCCCGAGGAGTTGAGGACAGTTCGGACCATGTGTGAATTTGCATGTGTGTGTTAGAGAGAAAGAAACATGGCCTGAAATACATGCTTGTTTGCATTCTGTGTACCTGTGGTGTGCTATGACCTGCAACTGTTTATGCAAGTTTAGTTTCCACAGTCAGAGTCAGACACAGAGGTTTTTCACTATTAGAGAGCAAGCATTAAAGAGAGCAGCCTTGATGTGGCTTTCCCACATCGAGGCTGTTTGGACTCGGACATCCACTCACTATGAGCTGCCAGAACTTGCCAGATGTCAGATGAAATTTCTCAGCCCAGATTTGTTCTCAGCAAGATGGGACTGTGCTCTGCGGCAGGCTTGCTCTGTTCTTCCACTGTTCAAATAAAGGGGACTCCGAGATGGATAACTGTGTCAATTAAAACTAATCACTGTAATCATCATCATGGAACAATCACTATTCTGCTGACCCAGTGCAACTTGGCTCTTTTCCAGTCCTTGCACTCTCTTTTATTTAGCGCCACCTGCTGTTGTTTTGACACACTGGTATTTCTTACTGACACTGTTGAAGTGATGATAATACATTACACTCATCATTAACTGCAGTTTCCCAAAAAAAAAGTATATAATATTTTGTAAAGGTTATAGAAGTAATTTGTGTTATCACATATAGCAAGAAGATAAGTTCAGCCTATATTTACATATACACAACATGTTATTGTGTTAGTAGCCTGCTTCAAAACTTGACCAAATAAAGCGACTCTTTGTGGATCTGTTTGGTTTCCTTCACACACTTGGAAAATATGGTGCTGAGGAGTGCAGTCACAGACTGGTACTGACTGAGACACAGGCTGGCACAGGCAGACAGCAATAGTACAGGCCTTTTTTTTTAAATTATCAGTAGGCTTGTAAGGGTGCAAATGTGTACAGTTTACAGACTCTCTGTTCCAGCACACAGGGTTGCTGTGACCATTTGTTTAACTTATTTTTATAGGTTAGCCAGCAATGGTTATACACACTGTAGGCTATATTAATAAGGTTTGTATTTTCTAAGTAGCCTACTGCAATTATATACCTTTGTTAACCAGCTTGCTGGGATGGGTGTTTTACAGGATTGTCATTTACTAATAATTTCCATGGGAATTTATTTGATCTATCTGGTTTAGAGCCAGTCTGCGGACCATGTCTCCATTCAAACTTCAAAACATTTTTTATTTTCCATGTTATTGTCTTGTCATCACAGAGTTTGTTCCAGGAACTTTCCCATGATATCACACTGACTCACAATTACACAAGATAGATAGATAGATAGATAGATAGATAGATAGATAGATAGATAGATAGATAGATAGATAGATAGATATACTTTATTGATCCCAATCTGGGAAATTACAGTGCAGCAGCATTACACAGACACACAGTGACGATAACAAACATATAGTATAAGAATATAAAGAATAAGAATATAAACTATACATAATAAAATAGTAAAATATAAAGAACAAACTATACATAATAAAATAGCAATAGCAAATAAAATAAAATGTTATGTACAAATTTATATACAAGAACAAATTGGCAGCGTTGATTTTAGTGCAAGAAGAAAATGTGCAATGTGTGTAACTGTGTGTAGAAAAATAGGGTGCGTAGTGACTGTAAGTTATGACCAGAGTTTTTCAGCTGTTATTATACAGTGTGATGGCATGTGGCAGGAAAGATTTCCTGTATCTGTCCCTTCGACAGCGGAGCTGGAGCAGCCTGTGGGAGAAGGTGCTCCGCTGTCTGTCTACTGTGTGATGGAGAGGGTGCTGGTCATTGTCCATGATGGAGAACAGTTTATTCAGTGTCCTCCTCTCCACCACGGTCTCAAAGGACTCCAGTCTGAGACCCAGTACAGAGCCAGCCTTCTTGACGATCTTCTCAAGTCTGTTAGTGTCGCTGGCTCTGATGCTGCTGCCCCAACACACAGCAGCAAAGAAGATGGTGCTGGCAACAACAGACTGGTAGAAGATCTCCAACATCTTGCTGCACACGTTGAAGGATCTCAGCTTCCTCAGGAAGTAGAGTCTGCTCATCCCCTTCTTGTACACAGCCTCGGTGTTGGATTTCCAGTCCAGTCTGTTGTCAATCACCACTCCAAGGTATTTATAGTCCGACACCTCCTCCACCACCTCCCCTCTGATCCATAGTGGCTGTGAAGGCGTCTTCTTCCTCCTGAAGTCGATAACCATCTCTCTGGTCTTGTTGATGTTCAACCTCAGGTGATTCTGTTCGGACCACTCTACAAAGTTGTCTATCAGTGTCCTGTACTCCCCCTCCTCTCCATCTCTTCTGTTCAGTAGGGGAGAGTGGGGTAAGATGAGCCAGTGGGTAAGTTGACCCACCCCTTGTTTCTAGGAAACTATAGGAAAAAGTTAGCATGTGACCAAATATTTGGGAGCCAGGCATCATTTCATGGAGTCTGTGAAGATTAGAACCACGTGAGTAAAGTGGTTTAACATTTATGACCAAAAAAATCATTTTTCACTCTCGAGAGTGAATTTTGTCGATCATAAGTTTCATGAGAATTGTGTTTAGACCAAAAGAGATGATTGCAAATTTGTATTATACATGGGTTGTGGTATCTATGAGCTACAACATGAGATAGTAAACCTAGCATGAAACTGCACCATTTTAGCTGTGGGAGCAATAAACCCAAGCTAAGGTAGCTGTGGGGTAAGTTGATCCATTTGGCCAGGGGTAAGTTGAGCCACCTATCCTATACACTTAATGAATGTATTTTGGCTGTATATGTCCAAATGATTAAATCAAGATTCTGTATGTTTGTGATTACAGTAGCCTAAGTATGTTCCTATAAACAGGAAAAGTTGTTTATAGTGTGCCAAACTTCACTTTCAAAGAAAAATATCTGGGATTCTTCCCAAGATGCCACGTAATTGCAAAACTCCCCAAATCTCAGTGAGTTGGTGGCTCAGCAGGAAGTCCCTGCAGTTTGTGTTGACCTGTAGCCTGGACAGATTAAGTAAAGGGGGAGGTACAGTAGGAGATGGATGGAAGGAAAGAAGGGGGGGGGTTGATCAATTTACCCCACTCCTATGGTCAACTTACCCCATTTATGGGATAAATTGAGTCACAAGACCACCTTTTTTGAACATGCTATATTTTAAAAACAGTTATATTTACACGTATTCTGTTAATTTGTAGGGATGCAAAACATCTTGAAATATATGCAGATGTGTTAGTTAGCAACAAAACTATAATTGTCTTGATGTAGTGATCCTGAATACAAAAAGTGGCTCAACTTACCCTACTCTCCCCTACATTGTCAGACAGTGATATTTATTTTCCGGTTATTAAATTGTTATTGTAGCCTATCTGGTATTGTTTTGTTTCATCTTTGGTTTTGTTGAGTTTAGCACGATCACTGCAGTTAAATTTAACACAAATCATAGAAATATATTTGAACACTGCTACAACTTATATTATTTGGTCTAATCATATTCTTACATTATTATTGAATAGATCTGTGTTATTGCTAATTGAACCGCTGTTTTTTTTTTTTTTTTTTTGAAACGCTGGTTGCACAACAAAGACCCGATAAACACTGACGCATTTAGTTTGGCCCCGGTGGCTTCCGTAGTCTAGCGGGCACGTGATCAGAAAAGGTTATAAATAGAGGTGCCGCTGGCGTTTGTTTCTTTGACACACGGGCGGAGTGAGGGGCTGACATGGCGTCGACGAGCCGGTACGTAGCAGCAACTTCGACTAAATAATAACCCTCAGCTTTTGAAGTGTGTGCCTCCTAAAGCGTTATTTTGTATAAACCGTGTTCAGTTTTAAATAGTGGGAAACGTTTGTGTCGGTCACAAAAGCCCCACGCCCTTTATTCACGACGTTTTGTGGACGATGTATTGTGCTACTACATAGCGGCTAGTTAGCCAGCTAGCCTGCTAGACGTTACCAGAAGTCACTGTGCGCATCGTCGTTACATCCAGACCGCTCACCGGCACCTAACGGCTTCAGCTCGTTACCGACGTTACCGACGTACCGTAGACCTCCTCGCTACTGTTGCCGTGGGAAACGACGTGAACGAGCTGAAGTAACGTTCAACGGAGGCGGAAACTTGGGCTGAATGTGTAAAGTCGCTACGTGGTTGGAGCAGTGCTGGATCAGCGCTCCTGTCTGTTGTAAACACACGCAAATGTTGTCGTGCTGTTCGTCTACGTTTAGTCCTTTTTACACAACACCAAGCTAATCTGAAGTTCGTACATTAGTGAATAGACTGGCTCTAAACACAGTGGGGGCACTGTGTTTTTCTTGTCATCTGGTGTGTGTTGTAACGAACTTACTGTCATTAAGGGGAAATGTTTGGCCTGTTACTATATACATGTGATAGAAAGTACATGGACAATAGTGTTGACGAGCACCTGGATAGATGCCCTATGAGATCACCTGCTTTCGCTTCCTCTTGTTCTAGCCATTATTGTTATTATTAGATTTAGGTCATGTTAGTTATATTTTTCTTGTGTTCAGACAATGAAATCAAGAATGATGTTACCTGCTTGACAGTTTCGACTGTGACTCCAGTCTTCCTCAGTCCTCCAGTCTTCCTCAGAAGACTGACTCTCGAAACTGTCAAAATATGCCAGTAATGCCACGATTAGAGCTGAAGTGAGGAGGTAGATAATCAGTTATCCCATCAGAAGCTAATTATTACTTTAATAACCTATTAGTTGTCAGGAAAAAAATCTGAAATTACTAATGTCAACTATTTTAATCTAAGAATTTGCAGATTTTTTTTCTTTATTTTATCATCAAAGTGTAATGAGGATTGTATTACTTACTGTAGATGTGTTATGAAGGGTAAACACACAGGCATTTCTTCTCCACAACAAAGGGATGAAAGGAAAGAGACTGTATGCAAAACAGGCCTGGGCAGACTATCATTATTATTCAAATTTGCTCTCCCCTCAGGATATTGGCGATCAGGAGTTGAATGGTTGTTATTAACCATTTGTTTTCCCTGTATGAGTGATTTCTGACAAGGCACTGTGGACATTGTTTACCTCATCATGATCACTCAACATCTGTTCTCCCGATCTCTTTCTCCAGCGGAGACGCACTGACCCTTCCCAGGGTTCAGTGTCCCAACCACCCTGATGCCATCCTGGTGGAGGACTACAGAGCAGGGGACATGATCTGCCCCGACTGCGGCCTTGTAGTAGGTCAGTATACACTTAACAAAGACGTGCACTTTGTCTTTCTAATTAAAGAGGCTTCAGTGAGAGAGAACATCCTTCCTTTCCATTCTGGTTTCCTGTACTCACTCAACCTCACTCTGTTATATTCTGTCGTAATCATAATCATGCTCGTCACTCTTCCTGAGCTCACGTCTGTGGTTATAGGCCACCATGCTTATAGTATTTTTACATTGGAGGATGAGCTGAGTTGTTTGTGGATTAAAGAAAAGTTGAAAAGTGAAATAATTGTATTTATCTGTTATGTGACTCAAGCTCCCTCTTAATATCTACAATGTCAGCTCATCTAAAGACTTATGTTTATTTACGAAGATCACAAAATAACAACCATCTCACTAACACAATATAATGTAGTAAAGTGTTTTTTTTAGCTATAAAAACAATGTTGATAGATTTTTTTTATCATCAGTACGGGTCACATGTACAGCAGAAAAGGCTCTTCACAGTGATGTAATGCTTGAAGTATTAACTCAGACCAGAGGGAGTTATAATGTGTAAAAACACCTAGCCACGTTTAATCTGAGACCAGAAGATCTTTAAGGAGCATAGAGAAGTATAAGATAAATGGACATCAGTCACTAGTCTAACGTTTTGATCTCTAATTTATTGTGAAGGTGAGTATTTGCTTTGTGGGGCACAGACGAAGCCTCAGTGTTAACGTGTGATTCAGGCTGTGAGGCAACGCTGCAGGGAACAGAGTCCTCTCCGCTAACGAGCCCCCTGAGCACAGAGCAGGTCAGATGGGGAGATGCTAGACGCCAGCCCCGCCTCTGATGCAAGCTGAAGCTGCTCCTGTTCCTGCTCCCATAGCTTCAAGTGACCTCCGAGGAGATGAACGTCACTTTGCTTCTTGATATTAGAAAGGCTGATGGATGGTAAAAAAAAATCCTAACAGGATTAAAATATCAGAAATCTAATCCGTGACCCTGCTACGCGGCTCCAGGAACAGACAGTTGTGATAAGTGGTAGAAACTAATGGCCCTGTTCAGACAGTACGTCCTGCCTACGTCACACCCTTCACAACAGGATGAGTTTTTCTTTAGGTCAGTTTTTCTTATGTTTTTGTCCCTCGCTGCAAACAGACAGTAAAATCAAAGAGAGAAACGGGAGGAGGGAAGATGGGATGTGTAAATTGATTGAGCTAGATTTAAAGCCACAATACTGAGAAGAGCAGAGCAATAAAACGTAATGCTGTAGTGAAGCTAAAGAGACGATCCACACAGTATTTACAACAGTGGAGTGTTTACAGAGGGGAGTAGTGCTGATTATTGCACCATCTACTGCTTAATTATTCCAGAGGGATGTAAATGAAGCCCCGTGGAAGAAAGGGAGCACAAACTGTTTGTCCGTCTGAGCAGGTGATTTGCTGAACTTTAAACAAACTGTCAACGCCATGACCTCACTACTTCACATCTCATGTTTCCATCACAGAAGAAAAACCTTTTAGAGCAAAGGGGTTTAGCCTTCAGTACAAAAGACTGAAAACGGAGACATGGACACAACGCTCATGTTGGTTGAAAGTGCATTGAGTTGTGAGTGTGCAGGATATCAGTCATGTCAAGGGCTGTTGTATTGATTTTTTTTTTTTGCATGCGTTAGAGTAAAGCTGTTATAAGTCATTATCACAGATGCAAGTTTATTTTACATTTATATATAAAACGAGCTACATTTTGGTTTTGTGTTGTTGATCCCTGCCTTAAAACAAAACACTCAGTCTCAGAGAATAAAAGCACCAACACTGTCTAACACTCAATCTGCATTGAAATAAGCTGAGACATCGTGTCCATGCAGCAGATTTAAGCTCGTTACAGTGAATGTATAAGAAATTGATCTTGTGCCTCCCTTTAGTTCCCCTCCTGATTAAGTTTCCTGTCTATCTTATTTATTTTAATTCACCGTTCCAAACCATTTCTCCCCAGGTGACCGTGTAATCGATGTGGGCTCCGAGTGGAGGACGTTTTCTAATGAGAAAGCTCTTAAAGATCCATCCAGAGTGGGAGACGCCCAGAACCCGCTGCTCAATGGAGGAGACCTAACCACCATGATCAGCAAGGTGAGAGACGGACGAGTCTGACGCCTGAACATCACACTAGTCTAAAGATGCTGCTGTTTGAATCATTTGAAGGATCTCAGAAGATTTCCAGTGGTTCAACACTCACAGTTTGTTAATGTCACATTTCGTAATGAATTATCACTCTGTTGCCTAACACATACTTCCGTACTAACACCGTGGATCATACCGTGGTGCAGAAATACCAGTGTTACTGTCTCGTAATGTCAGCAGCACCTGAGTATCACAGCCACAGTAAACCACATCCTCAGTTATAGCGGCTTCTCTTTTAAATACAGTTACAGTGAAAGTTTTCCAATAAAACATCATCTGTTTCCACCACAGGGAACGGGTGCGGCCAGTTTCGACGAGTTTGGTAACTCAAAGTACCAGAACCGGCGGACCATGAGCAGCTCTGACCGGGCCATGCTCAACGCCTTCAAAGAAATCAGCACCATGGCAGATCGCATCAACCTGCCCAGGAACATCATAGTAAGTGAACAGGATCGATGGCTTCACCGTTTCCCTCTCCGCTCGGTTTGGTCCAGACACGCTCAGAGTCCAGGTGATGTCTCTGTTAGCGGAGACTGATGGCTGGGACCTTTAAAGGCCAGCTGACTCAGAAATTGAACACCACACATAAGGGAAACTTGAAAAGGGGAAACGAGAGAAACGAAACGTAACTTTCTGTTTATGTAATTCTGTGCGACCCAGTGGTTTCTAACTCAAACATATGGCAAACGCTGCAGGCTAGAGTCTCAGCTGAAACCGCAGTCTGACCTGGGACAGTCGTCTCATATGAAGTGGGCTAGTCTGGGTCAAAACAACATTCATACGTGTGTGTGCTAATGTCTGTGTTGCATTAGCAATTTAAATAATAGTGTGGTTGAAAACACAGACAAAACAAACAAAATATGAGTAGAGCCACACGCAGTCACTGTTTATCCTCCCTTATACTGAAACATCGCGACTTGACTGTTGTCATCTTGTTTTGATTATAAAAATAAATAGATAAAGACTTGGACTGTGTGATCTACAAAAACATGACATTGTGATTACATGGGCAGATATTCAGTCTTCAGTTGAAATAAAGATCGTAAGTAACTTTGACAGGACACTTCTCTTGGGCCTGTGGAGAAGAACATGATGAAATCACTTTTTTAAAAAACAATTCAACATTTGAATTTGGGAAGATATTAGGCAACCTTAAGTAAAAATGTGTTTCCTGTAAACGCTGTTTTTGCCTTGCAGGACAGAACCAACAACTTATTCAAGCAAGTCTATGAACAGAAGAGCCTGAAGGGCCGAGCCAATGATGCCATTGCTTCGGCCTGCCTCTACATCGCCTGCAGACAGGAAGGTGTACCAAGAACATTTAAAGGTCAGAATTAACTTTATCTTAATTTAACGCCCGGGTGCTCTGGAGGGACTGTGCTACTTCTTGAGGTTTCAGTGTTCAGCAGTTGAAAAATCCCCTCATTTCTGATTCGAGAATGTAAGAATAGTCTCTTTTAATCATGTTAGGTGATGAGAAGTCCCCTCTTAGCGTATATACGTACATATTAATATGCTTTGATTGAGCAAAAATATTCAGTGGTTTCAAGAAGAGAATTTCAGTGATTAATTTATTCCCACCGTTCACTCTTCACGCTGTGTTGCTACACCTGTAAAAGCATTTAGTGACATTTTTAGACAGTATAGAAATCCATCACTGCACAGTGAGTGATGGTGCTACATTAATGTGTATTCTTTAAAAATTGCTCTCACCTTTTCCCAGAAGACGAACACACAGTCCCTGAAGTGTTTCTCACTGGGCTTAATGGGTGATGTGTAATTTACCACTATGATTGCAAAAGGCAATTTGTTTCCTGTCACCATGGTTTTATGGAGGAAAACACAGTAGATATAGAAGAATGGTGCACTTCTTACTGTGGACGTCGCCATGGGGACCGGAGAGAAAAGACCTCTGTTACTACACATGGCGCCCTCACACCTTCACCAGAGCCCTGACGTCTTCTCACCACGACCCAGAGGAGCTCGTTGTGATGACACAAACCTGGCGTCAGACACACTTCAGTCTGTCGCTCCCGGAGACAGAGTGAAGTGTGTCTGACTGAGCTCATGTGTGAAACAGAGCGGCTCTTTGTCCGCACAGCGCACAACACGCAAGGAGGGTGGGGGGTTACATTTCTATCCAGTGTCCTGCACACTCCACCCACCATCATCCAATCCACACCGTCACCAATGGTTTTGTGCTACATGTGGGTAAATATGGAGCTACATTTGTGTCCTTATTATTCAATCATCAAAAAGTTGATTTAAACAAATAAGATATTTTCAATCAAAACAAACTTCACTTGATTTTTGAGAGACAAAAAATTGCGTTTGAACCCTTTTTTTCTTTGACCCTTATTATTTGATTGAAAATATCTTTTTTTTGTTTAAATCAACTTTTTTTTTGATTGAATAATAAAGACACAAATATCATACCCATAATATGACCCAAATACAAAAAAGATGACTTTAATCCCCCTTTCAATCAAAGAAAAAAAGTGCTCGAATGCAATTTTTTGGGTCTCAAATATTTTTTACATTCAAACCCAGGACACAAATGTACCTCCATAGGTAAAAAGGCTCCAGACGACGTGTGGTGCTGATTCTCTGGAGTCCATCTCACTGAACGTCTCCCCTCGCTCCCTTTGTTTCCTCCAGAGATCTGCGCCGTCTCCAGGATCTCCAAGAAGGAGATCGGTCGATGCTTCAAGCTGATCCTGAAGGCGCTGGAGACCAGCGTGGACCTCATCACCACAGGAGACTTCATGTCGCGTTTCTGCTCAAACCTCGGCCTCCCCAAGCAAGTGCAGATGGCGGCCACCTTCATCGCCAGGAAGGCCGTGGAGCTGGACCTGGTGCCCGGCAGGAGCCCCATCTCCGTGGCGGCAGCAGCCATTTACATGGCCTCCCAGGCCTCTGCAGAGAAGAAGACCCAGAAAGGTGAGCGATGGTGCTGCACTGGTCGCGTTTAGTTTAGACCAGGACAGATTCAGGTTAACGGACCTACCTGGGCCGATTGTTGGCCATACACAAGTTATATGGATATTTTCAGTACATTGATACATTGAGTTCATAAATCAAATTTTTTGGACCCAGTCTGAAGCTCATCAGTGGGATATCTATGAGAATCTGACATTCAAAAGTTATTGATCCAAAAAGTTAAGAATATTCAAGGTTTACAACACGATAATGTAGTTCTAACGGAAATTAAAGAAGAAATACGGTAGTAAAATACAGTAGAGCATGTTTTAGAGGAGATATACTTGTTGGTAAATTCTGGATACTAATTAAACATTTTTAATTTATTTCAAGTCTCAATATAGATTTAAAGTATGGCTGAAAAGAGCTGTCACACAATCAATAAAACATTTTGATGGACTCAACATGACACAGCTCAGTGGAGCAGAGAGTAGAGTGAACTGTCTATTTATAGACTGTCAATCATTGAAGCACTACTGTGTTTAATTTACCCATAATCCCCTGCTCATATGAACACACGTGCTTTATATTATGTGATTATGGTTTTGCCAGCATTAAATCATTTGTAATGAATTATGGTTTTATGAATCTTATAGTAATTCAGACCATAAGATAAATGTACAGCACTTAATGTGGCCTTTTTAAAAACCAGTGAAGTGTGAATTCTTACAAAAGAAGAACATGTTGCAGGTCCAGTGGTTTACAGCTGTGCTTCAGTCTGATAGGAGAAACGACTAAAACAGAGAAAACTGTCTTGTGTGATGGGGACGTCGTTTGAGCTCCAGATGTGATGTCTCTCAGCGGACAGTTTACTGAATCATGGATCAAAGAAGAAATGTCATTATATTTTCAGTCTTTGTATTTTTGAGCTACAGGAAATTGGTCTTTGATGATGAAAAAGCAAAATCCACTGCAGGTCAAACATTTCAACTCTTTGTGTCTGACGCTTCCACAGAAATCGGAGACATCGCTGGCGTGGCAGACGTCACGATCAGACAGTCGTACCGACTCATCTACCCGCGAGCTGCAGAACTTTTCCCTCCAGACTTCAAATTTGACACACCCGTCGACAAGCTGCCTCAGCTGTGAACAAGACGCTGCCTACACAGTCGTGATATTTTTTTCTGCTGTACTTACAGGATCATGCTCTTTTTTTTATCCTCTTTGTGTTGAATTTGGAAGATTTCTCTCGTCTCTCCTCAGACTTCAGGCCTTTATCAAGGCGCCCTCACAGGAATTAAACGGACACACATTCCAGTGCTTAAAGAAACAGCTTGCAGACTGTACTTACAGTATTTCATTTGAGTGTATATACTGTACTATGTATATATGTCCAAGTGGGAAAGTGTAATTGATGCTTGCAAAATTTTAGGCTGATTTCATACTGTATACATACAACTTTGTTTTTGTAGAAAAATGACCAGGTTCTATTTTGTTAGTTTGTTTGAATTGTTCTAAGTAATTTAAAAAAAAATTAAAGATTTTCATTAAAGCATGGTAACTGGCTCATGGCTTCAGTAACATTTCACATGTTTACATTAAATCTTTCACTGACACACTTTCAGAGGAACAAAAACTCCACAACTTCTTTGAACACGTCAGAACTTCAGATTGTCGCCTCCAGTCAAAATGACCCAGTGATGTGTTCAATGTCAGTGCTACAAATAAAAGCAAAGCCACTATTACAAATGTTTAATTTGTGCATTCATGATAGGCAACAAACAACGGCTGCAGAAATGCATCTTCAGTTTTGTTTTTTACACCGGGGCGAACAGCAGAGACTCGAGTATTGATGTACCATCCGTCACGTTCTCCTCTGGCGACAACATGCACAAGCAAAGAATAAAAAACAAAAACACTTTGTACAATCTATTTTCATTAAGAAACGTAGATAATTAAAACTATTGATAAAATTAGTGCTTTCAGCTTAATTGTGTACATACAGTATGTATATATAATATACCCTGCCCACCCCTGTAGTGATTCATATCAACAGGCCCACCCCCTCAAAAAAAAAAAAAAAAAAGCTCAGCACTTGTCTTGTGGATTCTTGTGCAACACATCTTAGTTCATCTGTCATTGGGTTCACTATCAGTCCATCAGTCGGATGTTCCTCTAAACCACCAAGAGTTTGTTTACTGCTTCACCAGGGACACGATCAATTTGGTCTGTAGTGTTTTCACCTTCACTGAGGTAACGAGAAAAAATATCAGCTCCACCGCATGAAGTGGAATCCAACTGAACTCAGCTCTGACAAAAACCATTCAATGTTGAGTTTAGAGTTTATTACGGCGACACCACGTGATGCTAAACATCTGTAGAACTGAGCTCAGCTGAATCATCAACCTCAACCTCACAGTGCCACTAGAGGGCAGCAGGGAGGGAAGAAAGATGCATTATTTATTGTGGCCGAAAGGCAGCATGTAGTGCTGGGTGGACTGCTGTTAATATAGACATCCTATCATGTTCTTGTTGGCACACATGCAGACTTCAAGTGAGCAAAGTTGAGGGGAGATGCAGAGGTTAAAACCAATGTAGTGTGGAGACTCTTACTGGGATTTCAAGTGAGGAAGCAGCAGTAGTAGTCAAGATGTTTGTTGCAGTTGACCCGCTCAGTGACGATGCTTTGAGCACTTTAAATTCACCGAACACCAGTCTCAGATGTGATCGTGACACAACTGTCAAACTTAACAGTGAGATAAACGTCCTCAAGCTGTGGCAAGGGCTTTGCAAATAAAGACAAAAAAACAATAAAATATACGACTGAATATAATCTGTACAGACCAGAAAAAAAAAAACGGAAGACAGTGACACTGATATCATGATTGTGATCTGTTGCCGTCTTCTCGGAGTTCATTTGAAAAACATTCTCAGTGGTCAGACAATGGACACGACGACAACGTGTGCAAGAGGACAAAGCATCCCTCCTCCTTCACTCTCCAACAGAGTTTCTTTTGTTCTTTTTTTTTTTTCCTTAAAAAAATGTTCTTCATGTGGATTAAAAAATAAGTGGGGTTCCTCAGGAGGCGTCTGAACTTTCTTCTCAATGGCACAGAGTTTTGCCCGGAGGCTCAGGGAGCCACGTCCGCTGCTCCGCAACATTTTGGCCAGGGAGGAAGAGTTTAAAAAAGATGTGAGCTACAGTCACTGCTGTGTTGGTTGGTTCACAGTGTGTGTGTGTGTGTGTGTAAAGAGAGGAGCCATGTGAAGCTAACACCAGTCAGCGATGTAGTCAAAGTCAGAGAACGTGTTCTGCTCCTCAGAGCTCAGCACTCGAGGTTCCCTCGGCGGGGTCAAGATCGGAGCCTCTGAGGTAAATTCATCGTCAAAGTTGCTGACGTCGTTGGCGCCCTGGATGGTCGGCACGAACGGAGGCTTCACCTTCTTGGCTAGCAGTCCGTTCCAATCCATGTGCTGCCATAAGACGGACAGAGAGAGAGAGAGAGAGGGTCACATCAGTGTCAGTTCTCTTAAAGCAACACTTTGGGACATGCCTGTCATTTGCTTTCACATTGAGAGCTGAAGAGAGGAGGGACCCACTCGTCTCTACAGTCGGTGTCCACTTAGCTTAGCATGAGGAGCAGTGATGGGAATAACGGTGCTACTTTTTTCAGTTACAATTAATTAAAAAAAAGTTACTCTTTCCCCCGTTATAACGCCGTTACTGTCCCGTCACAACATGGGGCGCCTGCTCTACCCACCCATACACATTTTTTTCAGTCCATTAACTAGTTGGAAAAAGCTGTTCATCAGCTGTTCATCTGGAACTAACCAACTCTATCAGTATTCCTCCGCACTGTGCGGTTACTAACTCAAGTTACTTTTTGGGGAAAGTAACTAGTACCTATAACTAAAGTGCCCAACACTGATGAGGAGTGGCTTCAAGGTGAACAGCCAACCGGCCTCCAGATCTACAGTTTCTCTTTGAGTTGCTGATTAAAATGTCAAACTTCTCCAATAAACACAAAATCAGAGCAGTAGAAAAAAAATCTCAATCAGTGCAAATGATCTTGTCGTTTCTTACCCTGAAGAACAGATGTTTCTTCACCTCCTCTGCATCCCTTTCTCCTGCTCCCAGACGTCGTTCTGGACTCCTCCTCAGAAGCTGAGCATGGGGAGGAGAAGGAAACACAGTAAACGTTAAATTGACAATTTAAGAAAAAAAGCAGAGGTGAATGACTCCTCAGTGGATCTACGCACCCTCCTCATGATGGAGATGGCCTCGGTGGAAAGGAATCGTGGGTAGCGGACTTCATCGTTGACGATGCTGTCAAACACCTCCTCTTCATCGTCACCAGGGAAGGGCGACTGAAAGAAGAACAGTACGAGCCCAGATGAAAAAGATGAGTCACTGTTTGTACGGGCCATGACACAATGCAGTGCACTCTGCACTCACCTCTCCAACCAGCATCTCAAAGATGAGGACGCCCAGTCCCCACCAGTCCACAGCACGGGTGTACGACGTCTCAGTCAAAACTTCAGGGGCTAAAAACTCTGGCGTGCCGCAAAATGTGCTGGTGCGATCCCTGAAACCCATTCCTGAAACAGCAGAGGAGGTCTGATCAGGAACAACAGTCCTGCCCAACTATTCACTAACATCTGCTCTTTCACCCTGGTTTGGTCACATCAGTGTCTTTTTCTTTTTGTTGCTGATACTGATCAGCTGCGAGTGAGATCAGCTGATCCCAATATTTTTGGCAGCACTGCAGATTAGATGACACACACTCCACACAGCCGACGTGTCATTTTGTTTTGGGCCCCGCTGTGACATCACAGTTCCGTTCTGATGTCACAGGTCCCCACTGCCACATCGAAAGTTCAGTTCCGATTAAAAAAGAACAGAAAAAAAGGTTCACTTCCGGTCACTGTGACATCACAGCTCTGTTCTCTTGTACAACATCTGCCACAGGACTTCTCTATCATTTCACAAACTGCAGTCGTATTGAGAGGCACATCAGTCAGAAGACTTTTGAAAATGAAGACCTTCCTTTTAGGTCTTGCTGTGGGCGTTGTCGTCACTAAGGGTGCTGGACTAGTCACTGACTATATCATGACCAGAACAACAAAAGAAACTGTGGTCCATCAAGAGACAACTGTTGCTGCAGAGCCTGCACCTGTTTTAAAAACTCCAGCAACTTTAAAAGAAATCTGTGCAGCTCATACAAAGGGCCTTGACATCCTCGCAGAGTCGAGACCAGGAGCACCAAGAGGACGCGTCAAGAACCAGGACATGTGGCCAGCCCAATGCAAGAAGAAGTTGCTCAACCCACCTCTACAACTGAGAAGCAGCCTCAACGTGTCAGTGTACAAAGGCCCATACACTACTGACATAAAACAGGACTTATAATGAAGTGCGACTCTCCAGCACAAAGATGACACACTCTCATGGATAAGTTGTGAGCTGCATTCACCATGCTATGAAATAATGATATAACATTACGACACACGAAGCAAATACTTGGAACTACTTATGCTTTTGAAATCAACTGTCTGGGATGTAGTTCCGGTATAGGGATTATAGGCAATAGGCAAATTTGCCAAAATGTTGAACTACCCCTTTAACAGCTTCAAAGCCTTACCTTAACAATTCAATAAAAAAAAAAAAATCAATGAAAATTCCAAGTTTTATCAATATTATAAACAACACATTAACAGTGGTGTAGTGTCACTATATCTAAACTTTAACCAACAGCAGCCTATAACACACACACTTGTGTTTTGTTCTAAATCACTCACTACTCCGAACCAATATCTTCTGTAATCGTTCTGAAAAAGCCTTTCAGATAAATCTCCACCTGACTTGCTCTCGACAACAAAGCACTGATGTCAGTTCCCAGTTTACCTTCTTTGCAAAGTCCAAAGTCAGCGATCTTTACGTAGCCCTCTGTGTCCAGGAGCAGGTTGTCCAGCTTCAAATCTCTGAAAATTACAAAAAAAAACAAAACAAGGGAAGACAAATTACTTTGAGACCTCAGTGCTTCTTGTGGAAATAACCCGTGTGTTGACTTTTTCCTCACCTGTACACAATCTTATGGTCGTGTAAGAACTGTAATCCCAGTACAACACAAGCTGCATAAAATCTGCAAAGGCACAACACAGCCAGTAAAATTAGTTTTCATGAGGAAGTTGACTTTTTACTGAGGGAAGTACATTACAACACACAGGGAAAGTTTTTACAAGAACTCCTGACTATATAACCTCAAACTTAAATTATATATATATTGTCTGTATTAATGAGAATCATCATTTGATCCTACTTCTACATGATGAGAATGACATTACTGCTACAAATGGAGACCATGTGTGATCAATGTGCAGGTGAAGCTCTGGTCACTCACACGGCCCTGGGCTCAGAGAAAACATCAGCGTGGATGTGCATCATCAGATCGCCTCCCGCCGCGTACTCCATGACAAAACAAACGTGCTCCTGCGTCTGGAAACACGCAAACAGGTTGACCAGGAACGGGTGGCGGACGCTGTTGACCGTCTCGAAAATCCTCTTTTCACACATGAGGCTGAGAAGGAAAGGTCACAACATGAGTCACAACAACCAGCACTGGGGGATGAAACATGTTTCGATCTTCTCTAGTCTCTCTGTTTTATTTTGGCGGGAGTCTGTTTACCTGTCCACCTCATCTCGAGCCACAATGTCTCCTTTCTTCAGAGCTTTGATAGCGAACATCTCGCCTGTGCTTTTATATTCTGCTAACAAGACCTGTGGAGCGGAGCAGAGGACAGAGAGATTTAATTTGAGCTTTTCTCCTTCACTTTGCAGCGTTTAACTCAAACTTTAATTATTATCAATTCAGCAACTGACCAATAATGTATCATTTATTTTGTAAAATATAAAGCAACATGTGAAACCATTCCCATTTAAAACTCTTGAAACTTTTGTATTTGATGATATCTTTGTCATATATGAATTGAATATATTTCTATTCTGGGTTTTTCAAGATGTCACCTTCAGCTCCAGAACATTATATTGATCTTTTAATACTCTGACTATTCTATCGACAACAGAAGTAAGTTGCAGCGCTGTGTTAGATGGTGAAATGAAATGTACCTTTCCGAAGTGACCACGTCCGAGGACTGCCACACATTTAAAGTCTTTAAGACTGAAGTGAAACTGCTCCTCTTCCCTGGAAAGATAAAGAGACAACTGACATGAAGCTAGTGTTTAAATATATATATATATATATATATATATATATATATATATATATATATATATATATATATATATATATATATATATAAAAGAAACAACAGGCTGCTGTTAAAAAGAGATCAGTTCTTTACAGTGTGAAGGTAAAATTTAAAAGCAGAGTCACAGCCAGGTGGCAGCATTTACCCCCATCTGACTGCTTCACTGGTTTCACTTTAAGTTGCAACATCCACATCATGAAAATCACTGATGCTCAAAGAAACCAACAAGCAGCAGGCGAAACAACAACAGTGGCAGGTTGGAGACAAAGTGTTTGTAGTTACAGCGTTTTTGTTCCAAGTTACTGTTTTTTTTTACTCACTGATGGCCATTGAGAAAATGACACTGACCAGAATAATACGTGAATAATAAAAAGAAAGAATTATTCCTCCTCACATCTCTCTTCTTTTATCTTTCAAATTAAATTCACATACGTTTTAAAATCAACAAAAACCCAAACATGCTCGTGTTTCTTCTACCTTATCTCTGTGTCTTTGTGGATGGCGGTGAGCTCCAGGTCTGAATGCTGGATCTCCTGCTCCGCCACTCCGTCCATGTCGGGTTTCAACGCCACACTGTTTCTCTTGGTCAGGAAGTCAAATGAGGCGAGTGCGTCCTGCAGAGAGGAGACGCAGAGCAGGAGAGACAGAAATAAATGACAGAGGTAATACGACAGTCAAGTCAGTGGGGTTTAATAAAAGATTATGTTGGTCAACATTTATGACCGGTAAGTCATTGTTACACCTGCCAATCACTACTCATAAATATGCTTTCATCTTTAATAAGCACAACACAACAGGAGCTTAGTGTTAAATGAATTGCATATGATGATTTGTTTGACAGTGTCTGGCAGCCTTTCCTGAATGACCGTCCTACCATATTTTGCCTTTACCAATAAGTCATAGGATGCTCTTTTATTCTCTCTCTCTCTCTCTTCCTTTTCTCAGTTTGGTCCCCATGTAAACTTTTTTTGTATGATGTGCAATTCATGTATGTGACTTAGTGTATTTTTGTTTTGCAGTTTGGCTGTATCTGTGCTGTATGGTTCGTTGTTTGTTTAAGTAAAATAAATACAATTAATTGCATGTAAAGCATCAATAACACATATAAATGAAACGTACCACATACAAAAATATAGATGAATAAATCCTGTCATAACTTATCAACCAGGAGTTTGTTAGTCAGACTTAAGATTAACATTAGTCAGTGAAGTCAATACATGTGAACTGGGCTCATAAACAATGTGTAGTGAGGAAAGTGTGTGGTCCTGTCCAGATTATGTGTGATCAATACAGAATCGAAGCTCTGGTTTTTCTTGTCTGATGCAAAAGGAAACACAACTCGACAGACATGAGCGACGCTTTAAACAACTGTGGCTCATTTAATTTTCATGAACGAGTCGAACGAGGAGCTCGGCTGCTGCCGCCACTCTGTTGTTTTCTATCTGCGATTGTATCAGCTCGCGGCTGCCAGATCAAACCTACTTGTGATTCCTGGAACACTTGTACCTGTACTTCCTCCTTGTCGGGCATCTTGTCCTGCGCCAGCGGTTCTCGGATGTTATCTGGAGCTGGGTAGTGTTTGGGTCCCGGGGTGGGCTCTTTGTCAAAGTCCAGTTTGGTCACCAGTGGGTCGCTGTGTGGAGACGTACGGATTAGTGAATGAAGACATCAGTGCTCCAGCTACTGTCACTGAGACTCTCAGCAGGTTTTAGTGTCTTTTAAGCATTAGAAATAACGAGGGACTGACTCTCTTTGTTCTGTCTGTGTTTGAGTACCTGCAGGGCGTGGGAGACCCGGGCAGACTGCTGGGCCCGGTCTCAGCAGCCTGTGGACTGAAGGAGTTGGTGCTGACAGTTGGTATGGCTCTTCTCACCAGGCGGCCCCATGTGGCGATGTTGATGTTCATCTGAGGGGCCCGCAGGAACGTCTTACCTGGTAGAGACCACACAACAGAGACACAGAAAAGGGGGGAGGTGAACAAAAACTAAAAAAATGACGATGTCTGCGACAGTGAAAAAGATCAGGATGTGTCAAAGTGGGAATATCTGTGAATGTCACAAACAATATCTCCTCTTTCCTTCGGTAGCAACGGATTTGAAGGTAAATCAAGAAAAATCCATACAATTATAAGAACATTTTAGAGCCTGGAATGTCTAGTAATTGATACAAATAAATGAAAAAAAAACACTGATAAAAATATTTTTTAACTGATTATTATTCTTTTTAAAATTATGGTTGAAAACACCAAGCACAATCTTAAACAACTGTATTCTATACTTTCACTTTCTAAAATATAAATCGAGTTCAAATAAATAAAGCATATAGAAATAGCTGAGCTGGCTCTTGATTGACGGCCATGATCACGTGACTGCACATGATAGCGGGGTCACCAGAAATGTGTGATGTCAAAATGGGGTCACGAGCCAAAAAAGGTTGGGAACCACTGTTCTAGAGTAAGAGACATATTCTTATTTCTAGACCCAACATCGAATCCTGTTTCTATGAAATCAGGTTTCCATCACGGCTGCCTGAGAAGTGCGGCGCTCTCTCTCTCTCTCTCTCTGACAGATATGACTCACCTTGCTGCTTTGAGAAAATCTTCTTTTGTCTTTGCAACTTTGGTCGTCTCTCGATGACGGGGTTGAAAAATGTGACCTGAACAAACAAGAGTCGTGAGCGGAAATTTAGAAAAAAAAAAACAGGAAAACAGAGACAAGTCTGTGCAACTGTAAAAGAAACCGTGGCAATGCGAGTGTGGGTTTGTGTACAGATATTATGGGATGTTCTGTCAAGAGACTCCGATGTAAGATTACACAGCTGAGGAGGCAGTATAATGGGAGCGTTCAGGGTTTTTATAAATGAAGCGTCCTCATAAAGATAGAAAGGTGCAAAGCCATGTGAAGTTAGTGCTGCCAATATTCATCTGTTTTAGCATTAATAAAGCTACCGTATTTTCCGCACTATAAGGCGCACCGGATTATAAGACGCACCTTCAATGAATGGCCTATTTTAGAACTGTTTTCATATATAGGGCGCACCGGATTACCGTATTTTCCGCACTATAAGGCGCACCGGATTATAAGACGCACCTTCAATGAATGGCCTATTTTAGAACTGTTTTCATATATAGGGCGCACCGGATTATAAGGCGCATACGTAGATGACCATTTAGTAGCCCGGGCGTTTAATATGCTAAATCGACTTGGAGCCCAGGCGTTTATAAGAACCAGGCGGTATTTGCAACAGGCTACAATTTATTTTTGCAATGAGCAGCACCAGACCATCATGCAAAGAACAAGGAGCTCACCATAGCACCACTGGAACAAAACTACTTTTTCCCCCGACGCATCTTTATTGACATCAGACAATAAATAAAAAGACAGTTTGTCTGTGTTACCGCGACACAGGGAGCTGATCAGAGCAGTGTTATGAACGTTAACGGAAGGGGGGGTCGATCGCGGTAATTTCAACACTGTACATTAGCGCATGTATCTATATCCCTATATCCCTCAGTCTAGCGCGCCTGTGTTTGTGTGTGTGTGTGCGCGCCTGCATGCGAGAGAGAGCGAGAGAGCGAGAGGACTTCTGTCTGTCTGTGACTGACAGAAGAGGTGAGAGCCGGTGAAGCGCTGTTAAAAAAAACTTTTGTTTTCTGTGCAAGACTATGGTAAACACTTAATCGCCCGGGCGTTTAATTGAACCGGCGTTTATTATGCCAAATGAGGTTGGACCCCGGCGGCTATAAGAGCACAGGCGCGTATTTGCACGCGGGCGATTATTTGGTCATCTACGGTAGAATAGAAGATACTGCAGTCAAACTGGGGTTACGTTATGCATCCCCTAGATGGAGCTGAGTATGAATCAACCAATTAACCAATTGATCCATATATAAGGCGCTCCGTATTATAAGGCGCACTGTCGTTTTTTGAGAAAATTAAAGGCTTTTAAGTGCGCCTTATAGTGCGGAAAATACGGTACATTAACATCTGGAGTTTTTCTCATTATATTTAAAATATGTCTAAATATCTTTATCATCACACATGCAGGTGATTTTTTTTAATTACTGAATGTCCTTTTATTGAATTAAACTACCTGATGTATGTGTGTGTGTGTGTGTGTGTGTGTGTGTGTGTGTGTGTGTGTGTGTGTGTGTGTGTGTGTGTGTGTGTGTGTACCTCAGCAAACAGCATCCCCTGTGGCTCCAGGTAGAGACACATCCCATGACGCTGGTTGTCCAGGAAGTCCTCCAGTCGCAGGAACTTGACGGCGCACAGTGAACGCCAGTCGCGCCAGTACACAGAGATCTCCAGCTCACGAGACTACGGGAGAGACACACACACACAGACATAAATGACAATAAACAGACGTGAATAACACACACTGTGTTGTTCAAACACAACACTGAGTCAACAGCACAGATGTGGGTCGAGGGCAGAAACGTGTGTGTGTGTGTTACCCGGTCCAGCTCCAATGTAAACTTCTGGTCCCAGGCCTGGTTGCTGACCGGCCTCCAGCTCGTCTGGCCGACTACTGTGTTGTCCAGCTTCAAAACTGCGCTGATCTCATCTGAGGACACACACACACACACACAGAATTTGTTCAGCTCTAGTATATTTAACGTGTCCTGATTGTGACTATTGTTCCCTGTGATTACAGATAAGCTCGAGTCACTGCGGTGGTTCACTCTGGTGAAGCTAAATGTAATCACAGAATCAACTTTCATCAATATTTACTCTTCTCGGACGGAGGAGGAGGAGGTCGGGTCTACTTACTGGAGAGCTCCTCGCTCTTGGTCAGGTTCCTCGAACTCACGCCGCGGTTTCGGTTTGCTCGGCTGATGAAGGATGAGCGCGTCTCGCTGGGGCTCCATCCGGGCAGAGGGACAGACGCGGCTTTGGAACGACCCGGGACACTTTCCAGAAGGTCCTGACAGCCCATGAGCCTGACGTCTAATGTGCCTGGAAGTCAGGTGGGACGATACACACTTGTGTAATCAGAGTCCTTGTTCAGGTTGTTCCATTTTGCACATGGCAACAGGTTAATGTGTTTAAATTTACTTTCAAAATATTTCAGGGGAAACTTTTTACACATGGCTCGTAGTGAAATGTTCTGGTGGTTTACTGAGACGGACCAGGCCTGTCTTTTCTGTTAGACGAGCCTAATTGAGATTCAACAGCTGCTCAAATATAAAGACAGATTAATTTAAGGCCACCCACGCTGCAGGATATCTCTGACCTCAGATCTGTGCTTCCATGATGATAATGAATGACATCTTCTGAGAGGCACAATTTTTTAAAAGAGCACAGTGAACCCTTTAAAATATGAGATTCACATATTTCCAAAAGGATGGAAAAAAGAAAGGAAATCTGTCCGCTGTGTCTTTGGTTTGAAAAGTACCAGAATTCACAGCGAATCAGTTCTGCTCCAGCAGATTAAACGAGACAGTTTAGCGCAATTAATTCACTGCTAAACCTGAGTTAAAGTAAATGTTTATCTTCATCCCACAAGCCCCTTACAGATCCACCGAGTTGGCTTTGTTCCTGTGTGACTGGAGACGCGTTACACATACAAATCAGCAAAGTCTGCCTGAGACAACTACGGCCCTGTGTTTGTGCTAAAATGAAAAGTGTGTACATGAAATTAGCGCGCGCACACACACACAAAAAAATATGTCTGTGTTATATCATTGTGCAAAGGCAGAAAGTGATTACAACAGCAACGCGTGAGCCATTTTCAATACCTATACCTAAATGACTCTGTTCTTTGGTGTTTTGGGATGGGGCAACAGACTGTAAATGATCATAAATAATTATAGTGATATAACCATAAATATACAGGACGCCACTGGTCCAGTTACCTGTGAGTGCAGCGGGCTTGGTGACAGTGCTGTACTGGTTCTGTGTGGAGATGATGCTGGATCTGGGACTGAGGACCGGCGAGGACAGCAGGGACAACTCTTCTATGATGCTGCTGCTGCGGGGGTGGTTTTTAGGCAGCTCGCTGAGGCGCTGCTCCAAGGAATATCTCAGGAGGTCCAGTTTTTGACTGGACTCATTAAAACGAGCCTGGGCCTGTGGAGAGGACAGAGCACGGTGTGGGAAATGAGTTGAGCAAAGATGGAAAGAGAGGGACACATCGATTACATGGTCCGTTTTACTTTAGTAGAGCACAGCAGCGAAGAAGGGATCAGTTTCATTGGAAGTGCGTGAAACTGTATCTGGTTTTCTTGCTCGTTTGAACCCGGTGGAACGCACCAAGGTGATCGAGGATGTGGTTTTACATGGAAGCTCAACACAGACATCTACCTCTGAATGTGCCCTTTTTTCCGTGACTTTTCCAGAGCCCAGGAGCTTCATGACGTTCTTGGCTCCCTCGGCCACAGCCGACTCTATCCTGGCATGGTGACACAGCTCCTCCACCCGCAGGTCCAATGGGCTGATGATGGGTTTTTCTGCAGGATGAGGACGGACATGACTCATCATGGTTTATAAGAGTTTGGGTGAACAGGTGTGTGTGTGTTTTAATCCGTGAGAAGCATTTCCCGTCAGACTACTTCCAACACATCACTGGCTGCACGCGGATGCTCACCCATCACATCGTTGCTCTCGAAGCTCAGCTCGTTGGTCTGGCTGGCTTTCAGGATCTGCATCCTGATGAACTCGATCTTTGTCTTGCTGTCCTGAAGCATCTGCTGGGCCGTCGCTAACAACTTACGATCCTGTGAGTGAAAGGAAACTGGGTCAGTAGGGAGATATTGATCTACTTTTCACACACATTAATGACAAGAGGTCAAGGCTTTATTCATGTTTTGTCTTCCTGAGTTAAATAACTTTCAGCATCGAGATAAGCGACCCCGAATGCACGCCATCCTTCGTCACTCAGTGTTACGTGCTCACAACAGCAAAACACAATAACAGCCAGGACGCCGGTCCATGCCCTTAATTGGAACTAAAGTACCAGTGACCACATGGAAAATCTTATTCACAAAAAAAAAAGAAAAAAAAGTGGAATCTCATTGTGTGCTGTAATTGCTGACCCTCACATACATACAAACACACACACACACACACACACACACACACACAGAGTGGAGTATGCAAACTCCACCCAGAATTCCTCTGAAGTTGAAGTCCTGGTTGTTGACAGCGGCGCGCGCAGGAAAGACCTCTGTCCAGCAGGCATTTCCTCTGTGACATCACGACACGACTATTTCCAACTGGAAGGTGCCTCTGTCCGTCCGTCCGTCTGACTGGGGGAGGTCGCTTACAAAACCCTGACCTCCTCTGGCCAGACGGACAGTCGGGGTTATGTGACAACTTTCAGCCCTTTACTGTACTACAGTTACACACTGAGGCTCCACCAAGCGCCTATTGTTTCCACTCCACACTCACTCAGACAAATAACACAACAACCTGAAGCTTCTCATTGGGTAAAGTTTAGGCCTCGTGTCTATTTGTTTTTTTAATACTAGTCACAAATCACCATAACACCAGTTTTGACAGCCCATGTGAAGCGTTGTAGTTAAATTTAGAGAGCAGACACAAACTTAAAGGAGCATTATCGCAAATACAGCAGTAATAGCATAAAATAAGCTGAAATATGCAAAAGATGGGTCGGGGGGAACCATAACTAAATTTACAAAGGAAATAGCCAAGAGTGTAGTGTCCGTGGGGCAAATGCAGAATGTGTCTTTGTTATGATACAAGCCGGCCCGGCGCTTGCTGCGTTCAATTGCACTCGGAACCCGGAAAGATCCGACCTCCGAATCGGAAAAATGCAATAGTAAATTGTAATGTAGCAGTGTCAGGCTGCTTACAGTCACTGAATCGCTCGGTAGAACACTTTCTCTCCTCGTCCCTGTGTCTTTCTTCAGCTGTCCTCTCAGCGTTATTAACGCGTTAACGCAAAATGATTTTAACGGCACATTAACGCGGGCCACTCCGTAGTTTTGGAAAACAGAGAGGCTGCTTCTCTCCAGACGTGTGTGTGTGTGTGTGCGTGTGTCTGTCTCTGTGTGTGAGTTACTATGGTTACAGCGATGCTCCCATCCATCGGATATTTCTGCAGTTGGATTTACATGATCCGGTCTGAGACATGAAACTCATGGACTGAGGAGTCGTCCCACTGCGGTCTGCACGTCACACCGACGATCGTGCATTTGTAGGAGGAAGTTGTAGTTGCTGTTGTTGCCGTTGTTGTGCGCGACGTAGAGCTGGCGCTTCGACTACGGAGTTTTTTTTTCCTTTCCCCAATTCATTCAGCCTGATGAGGGAGGAGGAGGTGCCCCATCTTATAATGTTACAGAAAAGCTGCATGTTTTTTCTCCTCATGTCCTACACTAGAGAACCTGTTCTTCTTATCACCAAACGAGGCTGCTCTCTCTCTGACAGCTGATTTTTAAATACCATAAAGCATAACATGTATGGAGGAGAGACGCCCACTTGTTTATATCTGATATGCTCCGCCACTGGCTCCATCTAGTGGCCGCGGATTTGCGTTAATGCTCCTTTAAGGTTAAATGTTAGTACAAATGTTTTAATTAAATACTTCAAAAACAAAATCGTTATTTTCTCTACATATTAACAGAATTAATGTAAAGTCTTGGCCAGGCACGGGGGAGTCTGGACCATTTCTTGAACCCAGGCAAGAAACACACATGCACATGATCGCCTGCAAAACCTCAACCTGTCCATTTAATAAGAATCAATCACTGAGCTTTAGATGTGGTGGTAACCAGATATAATGTTATCTGGACAGAGCCAGGCTCGCTACCCCCCCGTCTTCTCTCTTTATGCTGAGCTATGCTAAACTATGCTAAGCTAAACAGCTGCTGGCTTTAGTTTCCTATTTATTACCATACAGACAGAAGCTGGGATCAATATTCACAATCACATTTCATATAGGATTATTTCCCAAAATGTTGAACTACTCACTCTTTTAGAAAGGACTCTTAATGTGTGACAAATTCATTCAACACATGCTCCATTAAATTACACTGATGTATCCACAGAAACATGTGATAAGGAGGTAGAATCAGACCAGTGGCCGAGCTGAGTCGACACCACTGAAACTCTACACTCTGCTCGACTGTCGACTACAAAGTGGCTTCAATTACTACTGATGGACATGAAAGCCAAGATGGGCATGAGAGGTTCTCAGAGCTCCAGCTGTTGTTATTAGTTCTGGCGACTTACACACACACACACAGTCACACACTCCTCCCAACTAAATTATAGTTTTTCTCGGACCAAGCATTAGTGGAGCCACAAAGACCGTAACAGCTTTGTGAACAAACAGCAGAGTGTATGACACACACACAGTATGTGTCAGCGCCTTCTCATGTTCCCTCCTCCCCTACAGTGAAGCTGTGAAAGCAAAGCTGCCATGTATCAGCCTAACCAACGACAGAGCGGGAGCTGGTCTTCAGACTGGGAATGATTGTGACCATGGTGCCTTTCAGAAAGACGCTTGTGTTACCTCAAGAAGAAAAGAAAAAAGCTAAAATCCTTTACAATCTGCATTAGATGATATAACTGTCTCGTAGCCTTTGGGATATGACAACATGTGCCATTTAAAAAAAAAAAGCCTGGAAAGGTGTAAGTGAAGATTTGCATGTTGAGGAAATGAGGATTTCAAACAGTAGTAGCCTGTGGTGTGGGGAGCACTGTGTGGAGAAGTGAGTTGAAGGTCATGAGAGGCGAGCTCACATTTAAGCTGTTAAAATACATCTGGATCGTGTGTCACGTAGTTCCACGATGAAAAGAATCTGAATGTCAACGGTGAATAAAACCTGATGACGGCGACTGAAGTGAATCTAAGTGTTGCCGGTGGTTTCTCTGACTCCCAAACAAACAGCCTCACAGTTCATCTAAAAAGGACAATTCTAGTTTATCACATATTGGTTCTTATTTTTAAAGTTTTGTGAATCATTTCTGTGGTCTATGGGAAATATTACTGCTACCATGAGGACGATAACGCAAAGAAACACAAGTAGTCTGACAGTTTGTGTCAGTAGTTCACACCTGTTACATCATGAGTAACAGGTGTGATCTATATAATGCTGTTCTGAATTACGGTTTATTTGACTATTTTTAGTATTTGAATTAACTTCTTGCTAAAACCTCTAACAACTACCAGTAGTAGTTAAATGCATCAAGTTTGATTATCTTTAAAAAAAAAATGCTTATTCTTTATTATATTTCCTCACATCCCCTTTTACCTCAGTAGTATTTCACCATCCCATACGTTTGGTTGAACTTGCTCAGGAATATTATTGTTAATTACTCTCCAAATTTTTTATATTGTTTGTTCTCATGTCAGTGGAGTCGACATAATTATCCAACAAGACATGCTACTGAGGGGAGGTTTACTTTGCCTAAGGCGAACACTAATGTGAACACTAATCTGTTTTGTTCAGAGCCATCCTGGAGTGGAATTCGTCGTCACATTATATTGTGTTAATAGATTCCAAAGAGACGTATAAATTCTTGCTCAAACAGTTTCTTCTAATGTTGCAGCTGCAGTAGTTAAATTGTGCAGCTGCACATGAGGGTGTTGGTATATGCTACTATATGATGTAGTGCCTATTCTCTTCCCCACCCTGTGAGATTACTATTTTGGTATCTGTTTGTATGTTTTGCTATATTGTTTTCCCCTTGTACAATACAATTAAGAATCTGTAAATATATGCAAGTGGTGCACAATGTCTTGTGTTATATGTATGTCTGTGTCTATGATTGTATCTATATGTGTGACTGTATTAATTGTTGTGTTTTTGTTTTGTTTTTTCCTTGATGCAGTCGGAAGAAAAGAAAAACTAGACAATGTGAATAGCTATGCTAATGTGCTGGTGCATATTTGCATATTTTTTGTTCATACATATTTTGTTTACACACATGAATAAATCAGATCAATTTAAAATAATCAAAATACTTAAGAAAAAAAAAGAGAAGGAAAATTGATTGTTTGATTATCTATTTTACTGCACACCTTTATTTTCTCTACCCAACAAGTTCAGCTAACATGCTCATCTATGAACACCTGACCACTCATGGTCCACGCCCAGTTTGAAAGTTTTTGGTGATGTCACAATGTTGGCAAAGGCATTGGTTTATTGTGTGTGTGTTATCATTGATAAACGGGGCCTATGGAAGCAGCAAGCCCCAGCATGCACGACACAAACTAAATACAGTACAACTAATTTTACACACTTGGCACACCTGACGTGAACCAGCTAAAACCTGACTGTCAGGTGAACCCTCCCCCTCTCCTGTTGTAACGTACCTTGGAGGGCCCGTTGGAGTACATCTGAATCATGTTCTCGGCGCCCTGTTTAACCTTGAGCTCGATGTCGTTCTGTCTTTTCAGGGCGGCGAGGCGGCTACTGCTCGTGCACATTCTGGCCTCGCTGTTAGGGGTATCTGGGGTCAGAGGGCATTCTGGGTAAAGATGGGAAGAAAAAAAAAACAAGACAAGTACAAGTCAGCACCTTTGGGAAACAATCACAGACATAACTCCGTATGTGCTGCTGGAATCTGGCACAAATTTGCACCCACTGCAAATAGTAACTTGCATGCATGTGCTATTTTTGGCTGCCGGCCATCTTGACGTTAGCTAAACAGTCCCGCGGCTCGGAGAAGTGACCTATAACTTTGTTTACTCAAAACACATCAGGTAGCAACTTCAGTTGTCACATAATGTAACCAGAGAGAGCTGCTGTTTATAATTCAATGAGGTCTGTTAGCACACCACTCAATTTGACTTTGCCTCTCAACGCAGGAGGGAAAAAAAGACGAATCCACAACTTTAAAATCAGGAATTTCAGATGACACAACTTTTTTTGTTCCATTGTACAGACAAAAACATGGCATTAAACACATCAAAGGTGAAGAAGCCAGGGCTAAGTTTTCCATCTCCTCACTGGCTCTGTTCTCTGTCCGTCCTAGCTTTAACAGCAGAGGGAAACCCTGCAGTCAACTGCAGAAAACAAAAACAACACTAAACCACAAGTGTGAACATGCAGACAACTACCAACGCCACAATTGCATCACTGTGTATGCAAATGTGGTTTATTCACTTATGACAATCCAATATATCCAAGGCTGTATCATTTTGTTTTTATAGTGCTTGTGTTGTTTTATGTTTATTGTTTTATAGACTCAGTGACATATACTATATATATATATATATATATATATATATATATATATATATATATATATATATATATATACTGTATATCCATACACACTGTACAGTGACCCAAAATGAAAACAGAAACGAGTGTCTTCCATTCACAGTTTTGGGGGATAAGTTCATTGCATTATTGTGTTTTCTTTTTTGTCATGTCTGGACTCGAAAGGTGCAGAGAAAACCCCTCCCCACATTGATCACTACAGCGCAAAGCAAAACATTCTCACAGACACACACTTGTGAGGTGGGCAAAAAAACCTGCCTGACTTCTCCTGACTTGACTTGCAAGTTGAGTTTCAGTGTCTCTGCTGTCATAAAGGAGCTCAGAAAAAGTCCCAATGTGGAAACAAATGTGCCACATCCAAGACATTATGCCGATCAGGACCTAACATTATATTCATAATTGATGGTTATTGTTTTTTTATTATCTCAATTCTCTTGTTTTATTTAAGTCCAAAAAGAACAAGTCACATGATAAAACAAAATTTCCAGCATATACAAATAAATCTCTTATTTCTAAAGGTGTCCACAGTCCACTAAAGTGAGCTTGAATTTTAATGTGAGTTACTCTCACAGACTCTGCCAAACAGATTACAATAACCAGCAGGCGAGCGTGTGATTCATTCACTTTGAATGTTTCATCAAAACACCGTCTAATGGTTCTTTTGAACACCTGCAGGAGACGAGCAAAAGGAAAGCATGTGATTCTTTGAACTGAAAGTCCAAATGATTCATCTAATGACCCTTAATAAGCCGAGGGAGCATCACTGCAGAGGTTTCTGTTCACGGGCAGGAGGGGAGGATATCAGGCTTTCCGGGGCAACCCTCTCATACACACACACACACACACACACACACCGAGGACAAGACGGGAAACAAATTGGGCATTTCCAGACCAGTAGAAAAGTCAGAGAAACCAAGTGAGAATTTGACAGAGGCTTGATCGCAAAACTGAAAATCCACAATGCCTGATGAAGACCTCCAGTATCACGTGAAAGCCGTTAGTGAAAATGACAAAAGCATGCCTCGAAACACGCACGCAAAACTCTCTGTGTATGTCATCCAGTCTAGGTTCGGGGCTTTCCTCTCCGTGTGGGGATGATGTGGTTTGGTCAAGGTCACAGAGAGCCAAGAATTTGAGGACCCCTGGCCACCACCCTCCTCCCCTCCTCCTGAACGCGGTTCAGCCCACGCTGGGCTGGAGGACAAGACAGCGAGCTACCGAATAGCTGCAGGGCTGATGTCACTGCTGGACGGCTGACAAGGGGAACCCTCCCTCAGATTAACCCCATCTGTATCTGATGTGAAGCACTGCTAACAATACTCTCTAAACAATTACGTCATGATTTAGAGGAGTGGACCTAGAGCTGACCTGGGCGATTGTTTCTGGGGAAGTGATGCGATACGACGGCTGGAAGGAAAACTGACTGGACACATATTTAGGGAGTAAAACTGTTGAGATTTCATGTTACGGAGACTTGACTGGTGACCCCCAGCGTCAGAGCTGCTGCCGCCGCTCCCAGGCAGGCGCTGTCTTGAGTCGGTCCATTTCCAGCCTCGGCTGAGCGGCGGAGTATAACCAGAGCCCCCCCTCAACTCTCTCCTGGAACAAAAACACATTCTGGCTGTTTGCAGAGGCACAGCGAGTCCTTCCTACTAATTCAGGAAACAAGTGCCGTCTCTAGCGGATTCGGGAGCTGAACGCATTTCAAGAAGTTTGTGAAATCCGTCTCATGACCAGAGGAAGCTGAGCCGCACTCGGTCCCTCTCCATCATCTCTGCGATGGCCAGCGCAGCGAGCGACATTCCGCTGGCGTCTCGTCACTAAAAAAGAAAGCCCTCGTTCATCAGATACAGGGTCGCAGAGTCAGGCTAAATTTGTTCCCACTTAAGATAACCATTTACCAAGACAGCCTCCCTTCAGTCCCCACAGCAAACGCACATGCACGGCACGCACACACCCCTCCTCATCTCGCTTCCTCATGTCAACTGTGGTGGGGGGATGTGATGGTAACGGCCGGGCAGACAAATACCATTCCGTCTCTTCCTGAATTCACCCAGACACTCGCCACCAACAAAGACTCTATAAGGCAACTACTGTAACAAAACCACGCTGGACGCACACGCACACACACACACACACACCGCTGTTGTGGTCAATTCTCTCCAAATTCCATTGTTGTCGACAAACGCACAGGAGCGGGCTTTCAGCGGCCTCGGAGGGGAACAATCGACAGCTCATTGTAACTGTCGGTGGAATGTGGAATGCAACAATGTCGGCCTCTGGAGAGTGAGTCACCTCCAGTGTGCTCCGTGTGTGTGTGTGTGTGTGTGTGTGTGTGTGTGTGTGTGTGTGTGTGTTTATATAGGTGTTGTTCTAACACAACACTGCCAAAATGATTTATGATAGTGGTACTTTTGAAGGAGATGGGAGAAAGATGTGCGAGTATGGGGATTGCTCTTCTGTGATGCTGAACGCTGAACTCGAGGCTCCTTGTGACGGATGGAGCCGAGACGCTTCTGGCTGTGAGCGGGAGGAGTCGTTGTCACGTGGAAATGGCTGCAGGCAAACCCGCCAACCCAGGACTGGATTACAGTTGTCAGTCAGATTCACCGTGTGGAGAAACACTCCTGAAAGCTGTAAAAAGCGTAAAGGCGGCGTAGAGGCTATGATGCGTTTCGTCTTTTGTGTTGGGCCTGACAGTTCATCAGTTATCAAAACACCCTATTTTTATGTCAATCTCAGGGATTAAAGCAAAAAAAATTAATCTACCTTTTCATAGCATCCTGAGAAAAAGGCGCAGTGAGTGGTCTCTTCTGCTAAACAAGATTAGGATATTTCAGTTAGTCTGCCACCCACTTTTCTTTGGTCCTCCAGAGAGATGTGTTTTTAAAGAACATGTGCCAATGACAGACAAGAAAACATTTCAGATAGCCACGCAGAGCTACAACAGCACAACTGATGATGACAGAATGCTTTATGTGCAGCTTGGGATCACATAACATTATCATTAACCGACATTCAACTTGAAATTTAAACCTCTTATCATTTTTATGAGGGTAACAAACTGATAACTGCCCAAACTATTTTTTTAAATCCTGATTCAGTTCAGTCTTATCCATGTGCCATGCTCTCTAGTTCTCACACCACAGCCCTCTGTTGTCCAGAGCAGCACCTTATCTCAGGACTCGCCACCATTCAACAACGACAACAACACAGCTGACCAGATAGCGTTGAATCTGCTAATCATAAGCTATCATACGCTATCATCATCAGTTTAATAATTACCCACAGGCTATTCAAGTAGATGCCCCATACTAATACCCACCTGGCAGAGAGACTGTGAGTGTGCATTCATCTCATGTACGGCCAATTTGGAGTCCAACTGATGGAAAGCTGTTGTAGCTGCAAACAACTCTTTCCCGTGATCTACTTATCAATCGACTCATCTTTTCTAATGAGTAACTAACCTTACAATCTCCTGCCCTGCTACAGAAATGAATTGTGTAAAGGCACATGCTTTACAATATTACTTTTGCACAGAAGTCCAGCACAGCACTCTTTCCCATACCTTGATTTATTAGTGGCGGCCTTACCACCATATCAACATTGCTCGCCACATATTGATTTTTTTTTGTATTATTTCACAGATAAAATCTTATTTCATTGTAGAGTTATAGAACATTGATTTGCTCAGCCCTTCATTTCTCCCTCTCTCTCACAAATGCAACAACACACTGATAATGTGCCCGTCTGTTGAACACTGGGAGCAGGATTAGTATGAGAACTGGTTGTGGTTGTGTGTGTGTGTGTGTGTGTGTGTGTGTGTGTGTGTGTGTGTGTGTGTGTGTGTGTGTGTGTGTGTGTGTGTGTGTGTGTGTGTGTGTGTGTGCGCTGGGACTGGGCTCAAAGTATGTGATGGACCCTCACCTACTACCCCACAGGTATGTGAGCGTTGTTATTTATTTACTCACCACAATGCACTTGGAAATAGAAACATTTAAAATTGGGTCTCTTTTATATATATATATATATATGGTGCCGTATTAGTTTATAATTAATTTACAAAAGCCCCGCCCCTGGTCAGCGACCGCTCCACCTCACTGTGTGGGAAACGCTGCTCTTGTCTATGTCATCTGCCTTTACTCCTGGTTAATGTTTAGTAAATCCTCTGGGGCGGTATCACTGTCGTGCTAGTGTTGTTACCTTGCAGCTCTTCGGGGTCTTTGACCACGATGTGGGCGTTGAGCTCCTGCAGCTCCTGGTGAAGCTCCTCAACCTTCTTGTTAGATTTTTTCAGCATGTTGTCGACATAAGCCAGGCTCTTCTTGTCCGTGGTGACCTGGCGAGAGAGGAGGGAGGGATTTGAGTAGTTCCACTAAAAACAAAGATTTACAAGGAAATTACACCGACTGTTATCGTAAAAATCAGTGTACCAGTCATGGGGAGGATTGCTGAGTCACCGAAGACAGTTACATAATGTTTTCTGAGATGCTGGGGGAGATGTGTCGTCATGTCTGTTTTAGTTTGGCCTTGAAGACTAAATCAGTGATTATTACCTTGCGCAGGTTCTCTGCACCTTCTTTGATCTTCAGCTCTTTGCGGATCTCGCGGCGGATCTGCTCCTTGATCTCGTCCAGCTTCTGTTGGACCATTGTGTCGGACAGGTCCAAGTTGTGTCCCAAACCCAGTCGCTCCGCCACCATCTGGCCCCTGGCATCCCCCTGAAGGACAGGAGAGGAGGAGAAGGAGAAGGAGGAGAAGGAGGAGGAGGAGGATGAAAAAGAGGAGATAAGAGGAAGATGTGGAATGCAAATCAGAGGTCAGTGAGGGAGGAGAGTTAGGAGGAAGAGTAAAATGGGATGCCAGAGAAAGAGGAGGAGAGGACACACAGAGGTCAGTGAATCAGTCAACAAATACTATGTACACTTTGAGTAGCATTCAACCAACTGAAGTTATCAACATAAACTGTCAACAATAAAAGAAAAAAAGCTCTGTGCCAAGTTGCAATGTTTCAAAACAACTATTGCTTCACAAAGAGGCATGAATTTCCACTTTTGTCAGCTGTAAAGACGGCAGGAAACAAGTGATGACAGCAGCGGCAGAGCAGGCGCTCGCTTTCTGATCATAACGAGTGAATGTTTCTCAAAACCTGCTCGACCCATCCTGATCATCACGGGATCAGTGACATTTTTCTACTTTCTCACCACACTGGACACGTTTCAAATGAGTGCAACTTCAACCTATGACTGAAACGTACTGACAACAAGCTGAGAGGCTGCCCCACGTGGGAGCTCAGAGGTCAGCCTGGTGCAGCGGTGTGTTTTGAACTTCAGCGGGCCTCTGTACGCCGTGTTTTCACCGCTGCTGTCAGTCGCCATTGACCTGCATCCTTAAAGCCGTCACCTTAACTAAAGAGGGATTAGAAGTCACTTCCTGAATGGCTTCAGCTTCAAAGGTCAGCATGAAAACAGTGGTGCGCTGGTGACGCTCCGCTGGTTGATCAGAGAATACATCTGCCCGCTATCTGAGCCCTGTGAATAATCACTTTGTTCCCTTTATTACACAGTTAGTTCATCAATCTCTGTTCCTTCTTTGCTTTGAAAATACATGCTAATTTCAAATATAAAAGTGGGCAACATGAAGTTTTCATTTTGTTCCATGGTTGGAAATATCACCTAATTAATGAGCCATAAACAAACCAAATCAGAAACCATAATAAAAAAGCCTGCAATCACTATGGATAAACTGTAATTGTTCAATTAGCCACAATCTCACACACAGTTATTTTAACACCCATAATGCTGGGGACTATAACAGTCAAATGTCACATTGTACGTCACTCCAGATGACAGATAAACTCAATGTGTAAAATGCAAGTTAGAGTGAAACACACAGCTCTATGGAAGTCTCTGAAACTGTGCCAACTTTGCCCCAAGTACGCAGAGATGAGCTCATCCCATTCATAAAACCAGGACATAATAATGTAATGTGAAAAACAACATGGCCACACTGTGACTACCACGAGATCTGTGTCTTATTGCATTTAACCCGTCGTGATTGTGTTATAAAGGAAGGAAAACACACATTCTCATTCACGCGTCTATATATAGACTTCATGCAATTTGCTTCCATTCGATGTTAAAAATCACAACCGCTTCCTTGGTAAAAAAAAAAAAAAAAAGGGGGGGGGGGGGGGGGGGGGGGATTGATTCAACAGGAAAGAAGTTATGGCCTTTACTAATCCTTTCTTACCACAACTTCATCAGTTTCGTCCAACTCGTCTAGATCAGTTGAACAAACCAACCCACGCATGTTCTGTCGGCCGGTTAAACTGTCAGCACAAGCAACTCCACTGAAGCTTTGTCGTCTGGTAGAAGCAGCCCCATCATCCTCCATCATAAAGCTTAAGCTACACCATAGCTGACAGACGCTCCATCGACGGCCACGCTCATTCAGCTAGTATCTGATTTTCTTCAGCTCTACTTTCATTTTGTGCTTTCTCTGTCTCTCTATCTCTCTCTCTCTCTAGACCATTGACATCAACAGGGGAAGATAAACCGTCTGAGCAGCGACGGCCAAATCCCTCTTAGCTTCTCACCCAGTGAGGTCAGAGCAGCCCAGAATGGGACCTAATCTCACTCCAGGGAGAGGACTGTGGCTAAAATTAACTCAAGTTAAAAACATAACATTGGACGTCCATTGTGCCCCCCCACCCCCACCCCACGCCCCTTAGAAAGCAACCTGTGTGGAGGAGGAAAGGAAGAGAAGCTCTTGACATGACACCCCGACAACGACAGGAAACTGCAGAGCACAGTGAAGAATAGAGTTCAGGTCTCGGTGCAGATAGTGGTGGCGGAGTCCGATGATAGCGAAAACAAAAGCTCATCCAGAATTCACCCAGCGGGACGTCGCTGTAAGACACAAGCCTCCACATGGAGCCTAGAGAGGTAAGACACCTCGCCTCAATCAAAACATCTCTCAGCACCTGCAGTCTTCATCATATTTAGTTTGGCTATTATTAAATCTGTCCATCGATTGATCATCAGATTGATTACGAGTCAGGATCTGGGTGGATTATTCCCTCGGCTTAACAATCACCTTGGGGGAAATCCCTGAAATCACCTCCTCTACTAACAGCTGATAGATTTCTGATGGGAAATGACATCATATTATTTGCTCAAGGGAGATTTCCATCGGCTCAGTCATTCCCTCACTCTTGTGAAACCGCCCCCACTCTTCTCTCTATAGGTGCTCACTTCAGAGGAAGCTATAGTTCGCACATATCCTGGTCCAGAGGCTCCTTGATGACTCATAGGTAAAATGGAGGTCACAACTCCTGTGTGTGTGTGTGTGTGTGTGTGTGTGTGTGTGTGTGTTAGTGTGCTGGGGGGGGGCAGCTCTCTCTCTCTCTCTTCTTCAGCTCACTGCCCTGCAAAACTTGTTTGCACTGTAACTGTGTTTGCCCACTGTGGTATGAGGACAGCAAGAGGACACCCAAAAGGGCCTGTTTCACTGCGCAACAATGCAAGGAAATCCATGAAAGGCCAATCAGATAAGGTGGAAATAAATCAGCCGGTCGACCCACAAGGCCTGCGTTTTAATTTGAGATCAAACAAAGCAGCTATATTCAAAGACGGGGAGCAAGCGCTCATTTGCAGGATTGGTTTCACCTCTGGTTTCTCTGGAACTGCAATACTTCCTTGACTTGCTCTTTCACCTGCATTGGCCTTATCTTTTTTTTTTTTGCTGCCTGTATGTATTGCCTCGTCAGGGGAATGACGCCACACCAGCGACTCAAGACTTATTAGGTTCAAAGACAAGTGAAGCTTGAATTGTAAGCAAATGTTTCCACTCCCAGCACAATGCAAACAGTTTGTGATGGATGAAGGGAACTTGTTCTTGTCAGCGTGTCTCTGCTGGCTGCTCTGTGTAATGTTCAAGGCTCACAACATGTGAAAAGACTCAAACATTGTAGCCACACTTGGGCAATATTACATAAAGCTGAAGGGGTGTTTCAGATATAGGCTAAGTTAGATGAAATCAACGCTGCTTGCTCCTCTAGAGCAGTCTGTAACTTTCCCAATTTAAGATTTGTATTTATTAGTCAGTTGATAATATTCTCACACAGGCAGCTATTAACTGCACATTGAAGTCCTCAAAAAGCTCTTTTAGTGTGTAAGATGTGAAAGGAAACTGTGAGGTAAAAGCAAACATTAGGCCTGAAGTGAACCTCAAGTGTAAGCAGGTTAACTTACTGTTTAAGCCTGAACGCTCCAAGTCCAATAACAAGAGCTCCATTCAGACAATAGGACAATGGAAAAGTTGAGGCCACTATCCTGGTCCATGCTTAAAAAAAGCCATGCCCTTGCCATTTCTGCACGAGGGCCTATCTCACCCTAGCCCTACAACCTGACACCCAGTCGTTTTGCCCCACAGCTGGCTGCAGAGCGATGGCCACAGCCTGGTGCTTTGCTGTGACCAGAAATAGCCTCGCAGGCTAATAAACGCACATACTACAAACACAGCTCTCACATGAGCCTCACATACATCCCCATGCCAAGTCAAACTGTGTAGACAATGTCTTATACTTCGGGTCGGTGTTAATGGTCACGGCTGAGCTACACAGAGAAGCGCTGTAGTCTGCACTGAAACACCTGTTGCTCTGCTGAGATTAACTGGTCTTCACTACATATAAACAACCACAGTGATTACATCTTAAAGTTTAGCTGGCTTGGTCAATCAAAGCTAAACATAGACACATCTTTTAATAGTGGCTTCAAGAAGCCTTTTGGTATCTTTGAAGTCCTAATAAAAAATATACAAATGATTCATTATTACCTCATGAATACTACGTCTGCCTGGAAATGTGTTATCACCTGTCATTGACAGAACACATAATCCTAAATGTTTACAACATCCTTGCAGGTACAATTACATGCCAGCTATAACTGACAGGTCAATCACTACACACACACACACATATTGCCCATATATTGATAAGCTGTGAAGATTAGTATTAGCCTACTATTAGTATGTGATATTAGACGAGCCTGCCACTGTCTTTGTACTTGTATCTGTGTGAAGAGCAGAGTACAGTTCACTACACTTCACATGTTATTGACTGTTATTGAGGCGCTTTAGCATCAAATTGCCTCTATGTGACATAGCTACATCAATATTGGTATAATAATCCTATATACATATAATAAATCATGAAATCACTGCATCAGCCAACTTGAGTTTCAAAATAATTATCATCCATACACCACCTCTGTGATGAGATCACAAATAAAGTTTTTAGCCATCTATGTTCTCATGCTCAGTAGGAAACAGATGGTTTAGCCGACACCTGTTAGGGGGGTTAGCTGCCATCACTGTTTTCAGACGCAGTTTAAAATGGGCAACTGTGACAATTTAATTTCATAAGCCATAGGTAGGTGATATTGTTCCTCGGGCTGGGTCATCCATAATGTCACTGGTACAGCAATAGAGCAAATACCTGTGGTGACTGGTGAGTGATTAAAATAAATGTTAACATTAAACATAATGAGCCATATTATGAGGTAATCTGTTTCAGCCACAGCATCACTGATTTGACAACAGGGCATCACCACCTGTTGCCTTGGTGATCAGTTTCGGTCTGCACCAGCCACCTGAAACATATAGCCTAAATAAAATATTTTATTTTCCCTGTGTGTCAAGCTTTGCTACTATATCTGCTGTAACCTCCACCCTCCCCTCCACGCTCTCCATGAAGATGAATAATAGCATGAGTAATCAGACTGGTCTTAGCTTCACAGTGAGGCTTATGGAAGATATTGCTAAAGCGACGCTTGACTGCACCACAAATGTGATTAGATAAAAGTTTCTGGATGAGCTGAAGTACCCGGACAATATATTTTGTTTAATCAGAAAGATTTATTCTGGTTCTGACGTCACTCAAGTGAAACCACATTAATCAATGAGTCATGATGCCTGTTCATAGGCAATAATGAGACATGGCTCTCGTGCTCACTTTCACCCACTCCTCTTTTAAAAACACACCAACTGACCTCACCAGCACGTTAAAACAGATGTTTCTGACCTTTCTGTAACATTATGGTGACATGTTGGAAGTTCATCCGGTCTGTAACGTGTTTGAAAAAACTTTACGCCAAGCAAAACAGTGAACACTTGCTCCCCCCCCCCCACACACACACACACTTTGTTCTCTTTACATATTATGCTCATGATAAAACTTTACAATAGTCCGGTGGGTGAGCAGGCGGGAATGTAACGTTTACTTCCCAGCAGCAGCAGCAGTTACCGCAGGTTAACTGAACGTCAGTTAGGCTACAGACCTGTAACGTTAAACGTTCCACAACCTTTATTCATCACCAACTGAAGCAACGGTGACGTTAAAACCGTTTCGAACACTGGCGGCAACGTTAATTCACCCAACGGTCCCCGAACAAAACCCCCGGTTGGAAACTTGAAAATTCAGGGATATAAGTGAGTTTGGATAATTGTTTCTCCCAGGCCTCAATCCATGGATAATTCCCAGACAACCCTTTGGGATCTAGCAGAGGCCCCTTCACTTAAATTCAACGCCGCAGACTCGAAGCGACTCGACTTTAATGAAATAAAACTTTATGCTAACTTGTAACTGAATCTCTGAAGTAAGTTTGCGCACTTTCCGCAACAGTTGTCAACTTTTCCTACCTGCACGGAATCGGCGGCCATCTTGGTTTTCGCCTTTGAATCAAATCCTACGGGGAGAGAGGAGGGGAGGTGGAACTCCAAAAACAAGCCTTGTTTCAAGTTTCCCTCTCTGGCGACAAAAAGACGTGACTATTTGGACCAAACCGTCGGTCATCTCGGGCACATAGGGCTTCCCATGTCGTCTTCACTCTAGTTTTACGCGGCCACACCGTCCTAGTGGGGTCCCGGAGGGTGGACTGGTGCTCATAAATAAAAAAAAAAGCTGAGGCATAAATCTGTCCCAGTGCAGTTGGAGAAAGAGGCGGTGGTTAGTGTGGAAGCGTCCGCCCAGAGGAGCTGCAGTGCCGCTGCTGCCGCTGGGCTGCTCTCAGCCCGGACAGTCAGCACACGTGACCTAAAACTCCATGCCTCACCTCATCACCTAATATCATCACTGCTAACACTCACACATGTATCTATGTGGAGACCAAGAAACCCTCCACAACTTTATAAAAATGTGTTCGTTCCTTTGTGGTGGAAAAAGTATTGAGTATTACAATCAATTAACAACACACCACAGTGCAAAAGCAGCAACTTCATAACAGGCAGGCCAGACATAGCAGCCTATTCAGAAAAGTGTATTCACAACTTTAAAAAATAAAACTATTCATTATGTTAGCTACATGCAGCACTGGTACAAGGAGATCCTTACTTGTGTGCAAGTAGCTAAGCCTACTTTATAGAAATTACCGTTACTTAAAAGTTAAAATATTGCAGTAAAAGTACAGTTAGTTTCTGCAACTCCTGTCATATTAGGCTATTTAATATTTTCTAGTGTAATGTTTTAGTTTATAGGGGTGAATATTTAAAGAAATACATTTCAGATATGGCACATGCATTAAAGTTTTAAAAAATCCTCCAATGCAAAAAAAAGTAACTAATAAATAATCTAAATTTAATCTAATTCGAATAGATTCACACAATCCTTTCATAGTGTGTGACTGCTGGATTAATATTATGGATGCATAAATAAGTGATGTAGCATTTTAAAGGATCCTCCTGCAGCCATAAAATGAGAAAACTTTAAAAAAAAAAATCAGTCTGAAACATCCTTACTCAGAGCTCTATGCGAGGATCAAGCCCCAGAAATGCCAGATACTGCATTTCCCAGAAAATCACCCAACATCTTTTCACCTGGTCATTGCTCACACTTTAAGTTCAGTCATCAGGGTTAGTGTTCTGACTGACCACAGAAGACATTAAACAACTGTTTCTACAATCTGAGTCCTGCTCATTATCACTTTTACCTAATTATCTCATTTGACCTTAATGTGTCAAATCAATGAAGTGATAAACTATTCATATTTTTATTCCAGTAAATTCAGCTGTGGAATGAATTAACAATTTAGCATGAATTATCAAACTGTAAGATAGTATAATTCAAATTAAAAGGATCATGCAGGTCCTGTCAAAACTTGCTGACAACCTGAAGTGCACAGCAAACATAAGCCATACTAAATAAGAGTCACGGTTTACTTTTGGGTTGCCAAGCCAGATAGATCAGGAGAGGCTGTTATGAAGAAAGCCAAAGAGAAAACACTTAAGTCTTCTCCAATGGGGCCAGTGCATGACATGTCACACCTCAGTGAGAAGACTTACTGCATTACATAACCCTCAGGGACACAGTCATCACAGGCCATATGTCTCAGAGACTGGGCACTCTCTGTGCTTATGGCGCAACGTCTCAAATATTTATCGGCGTGGACAACAACGCTGGCTGCACATTCCTAAACCGAGCCTTGTCCACATAAAAGTGGCAGAAGCCTTGTTGGATAAACCTGTGATTTATGTTTCCCTGTTAAAATCCACAAAGAGCTGCACTTTGTCTTTCTGTCTCCACGGTGACGTTCGCCGAGAGCTGACTGAGGACAGGTGCTCCAGACACAACGTGACGGTTCTGACTTATATGTAAATTAATACAGCAATGGCCACAGCCCGTGCTGGATAGTGCAGCGTTGGGAAGTTAGATACTGCAGCTATCATACAACAAACACGTGGATTGTTGTTCTGACAGTGTGATTACCAGATCAACATCATAGTATCTTTACATTAAATTCAGTGATTTGCCAATTTCTGTGGCTCATTAGATTCTGTGCTCAGAGACACATTTTGTTTGTGGTTTGATGTAATTTGATTCAAATTCTGACCAGTAACGTTTGGACCAAGGAACACCTACACCCCCCAATGTACTTTGCTGTCTAAACATAAATGAAGGAATGTGTTAATGATCTCATCCAAATGTATTAAGACATAAACTACAGTGCATTTAAAATCCTGAGTGTCTGATGTGGATAAGACAGATAAATGACCTCATATTGAATCACTGCTGGCTATAAACCCTCCTCATCAGACTCAGAATGAAGGTGAACATAAGATGCTCTTCTTCAGCAGGTGGATTAAAAAAGTGTCAGACTCAGCACATTCATCACTCCAAACATCAGGAGAAGAAACAGAAAGCAAAATAAGTGTTGTGGGGAAACTTTAAAAATGTTGATTTCACCTGAATTTAACTAGGTTTAAGTCTTGACAACCCCATGCTATATTGATGAGTCCAATAGCTGATGACTCTCCAGTGATTTTCTGAGAGAGCAGGGATGAGTAATGCTGAGTGTCCAGCACTTGTTGTTATAAACTTTCTCCTCTGGCCTACAGTGACTCCTCTCATTTCACATAGCATATATATATACACTATATATACACAAACATTTTGGGAGGTGACATGAAACCTGACATTTATGAAAACCTAATATGATTTAAAATAAGTTATAAAAATATAAATGCACTATGGGGCACTTCATCACATTGACTACACTTACTTCTGTCAAATACTGAAAAGATATTCTAGTTGGATACCAGGAGGAAAGGAGACTGGATTAACACACACACAGTCAGTGGTTGGAGCAGACCTGGCAGCTCTTTATCTCCCTCTGCAGGATACCAGTCCTGAAATAATCCAGCTTTCATTCTCACAGTAGAGGCTTTATCTGTCTTCAACTCTTCCTGCTCAGTTATACCTGGTAATGATGATGAGCAAACACTGGCATTCAATTAAGAAACACACGTGCACTTTTCTTTTCTTTTTTTAAATGTTCTGTATATTTGTTTGGCAATCAAAAGGTGAAAACAGCCATGACAGCCATTTATGTTCCATCTGACAGAGCTGCAACACAAGTAGAACTGGATGTTTAGAGAAGGCACACATATATAAACTGAGCGGTACCATAAAGTATGTCCTCAGATAAAAATTATTCATTTGTGTATGTAAATATTTCAGAAGCTATGGTGTGATTGTAAGGTCTTGATAAGTGTGGGGCGGATTTTCGAACTCTCAGTTAACAATGTATCAAGACAAGACGAGAAGTTCAACAGGGCGATAGAAGGCCATTAGAAATAAAATAAGTTCATCGTCAAGAAAAGAGTTGAAAACTTGACAAGCTAATAAGCAAAGTTATTACCAACCTCTCTAACATCATTTATGCTGACAACTACAAAGAAAACAGCAGGGATTTAAAAGAAGAATTTGACACATTCCCAGCTGAGAGTTAGATGAGAGGACGTTTATGTTGCTGCAGCCTTATATGTAATAGACTGGCAGGTGGTGGTATCGATCTTCTCATTTAACTCTTGGCCAGGAAGCAAAGAAACATGTTTCCCAAAATCTCAGACCAGTCCTTTGGGCAGCAGAGAGGCATAGCAGTGGACAATCATGTTTATGTAGCTCCACAATTAAAAAGAACATATATCACAAAATAAAAGGCAAGCAAAAAGTGTGATAAAAATTGAAAGAAATTCAAAAAAACTGACAAAATGCCCATTGTTGAAGGAAAAAAAAAATGTAACACTGTACTGTAACCAATCTGCTTTGAAATGAAATGGCCTGGAAAGGTAGTAAATATTTACAACAGCAGCATCTTCACCTTGGTGTTTTTACACAATCCAATAATATCATGAGGAAAAGCCTCCTTCATCACCCAGGAAAAGGCTCTGGGCAGAGCTGCACATTAACGAGAGTCATTCAACAAAACACATCAAGTACAGTATAAAACATCCGCACTTGCCCAAGTAAGTAGTAGTACTCCATGGTCACAGGGTTTTTATTTCATAAAAACCTCAGAAGTTCTCATTCAAGTCCAATAATACAGCACAGTAGTCAGTTCCTTACAATTAAAATCTCTTTAAGTTAGTAGTGGTGGTGGTGAGGCATGGAGATGTCGTTTCACCATGAAAAATGTCACTGTCTTTACATACAAAAGACAACCATAGTAAAGAGTTAAAACACAACTAAACACAACCAAACAGTACAGAGCCAATGAAAATGTCTCGTCTGGATCAGAGAAGCAGTGAAGCTGATCAGGAGTCCACGTCTGATCAGCTGTTGCAGAGGACGTCCCCCCCCCCCCCCGACCACGTCCCAGCAGACACCCTTTGACATGAAGGTGAGAAGGAGCGGAGGGGCCGGGAGCTGCTGGGACGGTGACCTGCTGAGGAGACGCGAGGTCGTCGTCCAGTTGGCCTGGCACAGATGTGAATAACAGAGCTGTCGCCGGTCTGATCGCTGTGTCAGAGGCAGATCGTTCTGCAGCTCCACATGACGCTCTCAATCCGTCGTACAAACCAGCCGCACAGTCAGCAGAACTCCATTACATTCGCCTTCACTTTCCTTCTCTTTTAGTCTCAGACTGCACATCGGAGCCTGTACAAAGTGTCCGTCCTTCTCCATGACACTCCCAAACTCTCTCCTATTGACATTTGTCTCTTAATGCTCAGTTCTTGGGGTAGATTTTCTCATAGAAGAAGTTTTGTGCCAGCAGGTAGAGTTCTCCGTCCTTTTCCCTGACAGCGTGTGCCCTGACGAACTGGAACTGCTCCAGCGCAAACTCATAGAACTCGTTTTCCATCTTCCAGATGGCCGACTGCTGCAGCTTGGCAATGGACTCCTTTGTGGGCGGCTTCTTCTCGCTGGTCTTCCTCAGGTGGGATTTCTTCCCTGTGACAACAGGAGAAGGGGATTAAAGGTGTCTGGATGATACATGTTGTAAATATTCATGCATCTACACACACGTGATAAAAGAGGTCTAATATTACTGGAGACAGAATTACAATTTCATTTTGCGTGAGTAGCTATTTTTGTTAATAGTTTTCAGAAGTAATTAAGCACTTGTTATAGACTCTTCTTCTCCACAGGTCACAGCTGACCTCAAGCTGACTCATCACAATATGAGCCCTTCACAGTAAATAACTGTAATTATTACGTCTTCATAATATGAAATGTTGGATCAACAATGTAAAATGTAAATGTTCGGCGAAAACTGAATTTTTCTCGCCCATACTGTTTGTATATCAAAGTGTATATTTCCAAAGATACCAATTTGATGTGAAGAGTGATCATCACCCACCATAAAGACATCAGAGTAACATCTGGCCTGGCTCTGTTCAAAGCTAGAATAATCCATGTACCGGCATCTCTAAGGCTCACTAATTCATACGTTACACATTTTTCCCTTAATCTGAATAAAAACCAAAATGTGAAAACATCAGGTAGGGTTTACAGAGCGTTATTTGCTACACTGCTTCTTGGTAAAGTGAAGTTACTTAAGCTTTGTTACTGCTGTGCAGTTGCCAAGCAACCAGCTGAGTATATACCACACCTGGCAAAGAAATCCCACACATGATCCTTTTTGAAATAAAAAACAAAACAAAATGCAAGATGTTCATCAGTGAGCTTCAGATGTGTTGGCATGTGGATTTTGTTACCAGAGCCGTTTCACTGTTTCCAGCTTTTATGCCAAGCAAAGCTACGATAAGCCGAGCTGAGCTCAGATAACCGTCTCCTGACTCTCGCTTTCTAGCTGCCACACAGATACTGGAGTGGTATCAATCTTCTTACAGTTCTCTACAATACAGCAAATAATGTGTCAATTTATAGCATCAAGTCTATGGGATGTGTGAAATACAAATATTAGATTTGACTACTACTACTACTACTACTACTACTACTTGACTGAAACAGAGACTCAGTCTTCACATTCATCAAAAACATCCCTGATTAATTCAGGCATATGGGCTCTTCTGCCACTCACAGAATTACACACAGATTAAATCTTTCTGTCTGTGTGACAGCTCTCGCTCATACAGGTCATTCTTTTCTATCCATTACTTACTGAGACTGCACTGGATCTAATATCTAAAGCAGAGAGAAGCATGGCTGCATATTGATGGACAGTACAGTATAGTAAAACACTAGAGAGGGGAGCAGAACATATAGGAGTACATAGGGCTATTATAGTAAATGGTTGTATTTAGTAACCATGGCACCTGTCTTGTATAGCTCAGTGGCTCCTCTGAAGAAACGTGGCAGCGCTGCCTCCAGCATCATGACAAAGTCCTCCAGCTCCTCGGTCACTCCGACCAGCAAGTACTCGTTGACCAGGTTGTACTTGGCCTGCTCCAGAGCCCACTGGCTGCCTACGTTCCTGCACAGAGACCATGATGATCATTGTATGTGGTTGTCTGTCAGTGTCTTTGTATCCTGCTGAATGTTAAATGTTTGCAACACTTGAAAAGACCAGAAATAGATGGTATGCAATGTGACAAGGAGGACCAGGGCGACGGAGGAGTAGCAGAGGAAGATGCAGAGACAGGAAGAATAATTGAGTGAGATGTGAATTATGAACTGAGTCCAGAGAGGGTTGAGGCAGCAGGAGGAGCAGAGGACAAAGCAGAGAGGCAGGAAGGTATGGAGAGATTAAAAGTAGTGGCAGGTGTTACTCTGATCAGGAAATTAAATAATAACGGAGGAAAGAGATTGTTTAAATCTATAAAGTAAGTTTTTGGCAAAGCATCAGAGGACTGGCAGCAGCTCCACCTCGTGTCTTCAGTATTTATTTAATGTTTCCAAGGTGCTTTCCATTACTTTGATATAGTGCTGGTGCTTGACAGTGAACTCAATCCTAGACCTAGACCCTCGGCTCTCCAGTCAGTATTCTGCTTCAGGGGAGCAGATGGTTAAAAGATAGAGGGTAGAGTCAAGGTGAGATTAAGGAGTGTGAGAGGGATGAGTGGAGGCAGAGAGCGAGAGATTGATACAGATCATCATGAAGAGAGAGCAGATCAAGGCTGAGAGAGCCACTAGAAACCTTGAGAAGATGAGTGTAGCAGAAGTGATAGAAAAGGGCTATGAGGCTTAATGTGGCACAAAAAACAAAACTGACACCGCGTTCCTCCTGAACTGTTTGAACCGTCAAAGGTGAGGGGAGGTGATATAGATGTTATTGTCAACAAATCCCATTAAAAGATCAGAACTGATGTGTGAACCTAGCTCTCTGTAAATACTTAACCAACTTTTCTTGGTCCTCTGTTCTGGTGTCCAAACAGTTCAGTTTTAGACTCATCTGTCCAAACAACGACGGCCAGACCTAGACCATGTTGGCAGTTGTTTTGAATGTCCTCAATTTTCTGGACAGTGAAATGGCTGATTTCAAATAGTTTTGAGATCTTTTTAAGTATATTACCAGACTCATAAGCTGCTACATTCTTCTTCCTGAAAGCCTCAGACAGCTCTTTCTATCTCACCATGGGGTTCACTCTCACTTCAACAGTCAGGAGCACACCAAACTAAATGTCTGAGGTTTAAATCAGGCAAGCCTCCTTCAAAAAGCTGAGTAACAATGTTCAGATCATGCGATTCACCTGTGTGTGATTTTAGTCATTTTAAGTGGAAATAAATGTTGGGGTGTCCTAACTCATTCTTTGCCAAAAATTGGAAATTGGAACAATTTTAGTTCTTGGGGTCAAATTGATATTAAATATCCAGGTGTCCAAATATGTTTTTTTTTTTAAACACACACAAAGGATTTCATAGGGTGGCCTTATTTTTTTTCACATGACTGTATGACAATGGCAATTGGCAGACTAGACAAGAGGAAACACAAGTATGACTCTGCTAAATCAGTGCTTCTTGTTTAATTCAAACATCAGTGCACGAATCCAGCAGACAAGGTTGGTGAGCTGTTGTGTCAGATGTCTCAGTACTTACCAGCATTCAGAGTAGTGACCACAGAAAAAGGGGATCTGGAGCCAAAGCTTCTCTGGGGCACAGTCTGAGCCACCGGCTGATACACATTCGTCAAATGTCTGAAACACAAACAATAAGCATCTGGGGTTTTGTTTGCTGTAATCAATATTGCCTTGTTTTCAGACAGACCCAAAACTGACATATGTAAACAAAAGAATATGATCATTTTGGGGACTGTAACCTTCTTGTCTCCTTGTTTCCTGCGTCTCAGGCCGGGCCGGTAGTCATCCCCAAAACGTAAAAAGTAATAATAGGACACCAGCCTCTCAATTGGGTCCCGGATCACATTGATGTAAATTGGCTTCCTCTTCACCCCAAACCTGAGATAAATGACAAATTTGTTGGGTTAGAAAATCCATCATTCATAAAAAATAACAAGCTTTCAGCATCAGCATTGTTGCCTGGCGATCATTACAACTGTGTGAGGAGGAGTGAAGAGCATTCAGTGACCACAAGGTGGAGTCAAGTGCACAAAGCCTCACAAAGCAGGGTGAATAAAGAGGTAGTAGCAGTGTTGTCATTAAAAAGACGGCTAATAAATATGTCTTTACTTGGTGAAGTCCAGGAAGGAGACATGTCCATGGTAGAAAGCAGGTTTCATTTCCCTCCATTCAGTCACATTCTTTACAAACCGCACCTGAACAAACCAAAATCACAACTGTTATCAAACTGGTTGAAATGTTCTCATTGGTATGCACAGTTTGTTATTATGGAGTAACACACACGACAAATGAAAAAGGGGGGAATTGATGTAAGAGTAAGAAGCCTGTGAGTGTCAGCCGTCGCTCTCACCTGGTCCTGTATGGACATGACCGGGTTGTTCTTGGTGGTGTTGATGTGCAGGACGTGATAGTGGTTCTTCCCGCACAGGTCGTAGGCGATGTTGGTGAAGGAGGTGCTGGCCGTCTTGGGCACGCGGTTGTAGATTATGACCACGTCGTCTTCGCCGTTGGACAGCGACGAAGCCGACGAGTCCCGTTCCCGCAGGCCGTCCTGCGTGTGTCGCTGCTCGATCTCTCGTACCTCGTGTCTGGCAATGGCTCGTTCTGGAGGAAAAAAAAAAAAAAAAAATCAAATCCAGGTGAGTTTGGGACATACAGCGAAAGAAGAGTGAGCTGCAAAAGGCTATGATTGTATGAACTCCACCCAACTCAAAGAGTGCTGCTCTGAAGCTCAACGTTACCTCTGACCTCTCTGAACAGAATACGTGAAAAGACAACATCTCTATAAAAAGCCAACGTAAAAAAACATAAATTCAGTATTGCAATCCAGTTATGCTAAAAAGAAAGACACGATGAGCTATACTCTTGGGTGTTACAATGGTTTTCATAGCAGGAACACAACCAACTCTCACATCCCAAGGTCTTTTCTTACATAACCTGGTCAATGTCTAATAACTACGATCACTAACACTCAGCTGATGAATATTTGAAAAGTCCCTGCTACAAATTAAGACTTAAATTTAAACCCGAGCCACTTACACCTTAAAATATCATCCTGTCCTTGTCAGGGGACGACACCGCTGTGTGAGAGTCTCAATTGTAACTTCATTAAAAATGGATTTCAATTTCATCTCTTTTGGAGAGCATAAAGCTAAAACTCTTTTCCTGCTTCACACCAAGGATCAAGAATAATGTCAAACAGGAATATTAGATAATCATTTTGTGAGCAGCCTATTTCACGCTGAGGTACCACATCTCGTTCACTAATCAGATTCAACTTTAATGAAAGCCCCCCAACCTTTGGTTTCCCTCTCCTTATTCAACTGCAGGGTGAAATGTTGGCGTACTATGTTGTTTTTTTGCACAGTAACAGTGTGGGATGGTTTCTAATCTCGCCAGGTTTTCTGTGCTAGTGGGAAGAGAATTACACGTCGGGGGTGAAAAGGTGAAGAGCAAGAGGTGGCGGGCTGAGGGGGTTTGAGGTTTGGTAGTTAGACAGTGAGGCAAGTATTTGATCGCTAAGAAGGATGTCAGTACAGTAAAAATGAGGAACGTGGAGGTTGGCAGGAAGGAGGGGGCGGGGGTCTCGATCCAAACATGGCATGAACAGTGCAGAAAAGCCAGACCTCAGTGCCTCAGTGTGAAAAGATTCAACACAAAGAAGCCCCGGCCTTTGTCGCCCTCTGGCTTTTCTTCATCTGAATTCGCCTCAGATTGACTGGTGTTGACAATGCCCCAGAGCGCTCGGCAGGAAGGATGGAAAGAGAAAACGGCGTGTGTGTGTGTGTGTGTGTGTGTGTGTGTGAGAGTGAGAGTGAGAGAGGGAGAGAGAGTGAGAGAGAGAGAGAGAGCACCTAATACCCGTGGGAGCTCCCAGCAGAGCCAGCGGGCTCCTAAAGCCCAGCCTGGCCACTGAGACACTGTTACAGCCTGGACCGGCCTGCTGGGCTTCAGTCAGAGGCCGGCATCTGGCACCAAAAGGCCAATTAAGATGTCACCTACGATTCTGCCGCCCTCTCTTTCATTAGTGCGAACACAGACAAACAGAGAGAGAGAGAGAGAGAGAGAGAGAGAGAGAGAGAGGACTTCTCTCACTGCCCCCTCTCTTACACCCTCCTGAGCAGCTGTTAATGTTCCACTCATCAAAGCTGGATCTGGTTACGGACGGAGCCCATGCCGCTTCCGCACGCTCGCAACTGGTGAGTGTGTGGAGACGTGCCAGGTGGCCGTAATGGGTGAGGGGGGCTGTCAGCATGCAGAACAACTGTAATGGAGACATTCATTCACGCGTCCACCCCGAAGCACGCCATCAGCCAACAACAACAGCGATAACAGTTGCTATTGCTGGAACTTTATCGCCCAGGCTCGGATGTCCTTTCAGGCTTATTTTTGTGGTGGAGCGAGCGTCCAGTGAGAGGGAGGACGGAGGACGGAGGACGGCTGTGTGACATTCGAAAAATAGAGCTGGAGCACAACTCGTGACAATGCAAGTCGTAAACATGAGGTGCCTTGAAGACTATGTGCTACCTACACCTGGTGCTACATGTCAGACTAAAAGGCCCTAAATCAGCCTGAGAGTGGTCAGAGACAGAGACATCTGCCAGAGCAGTGTTCATTTTACATGCAAGATATATCAGCGAGTGTTTTTAGTGCTAGAATTTGTAGTGCTTTTTCAGTGAGTGTCTTTAGTGCTAAAAAAAAACAAAACAATTCCCCGTTACACCTCCAAAAATGCAAGTTTAATCATGAAAATGTGATATTACATGTAGTAATAGAGGGCAAATACCAAACAAATGAACACAGTACCCTTTCACTCCCTTCAGTGGTTTGCTTGTGTTTTGAGATTCCTGTCACCCCCCTCAACACAAGGCAGGTGAATCAAAATTGTTTTCGGCAGTGCTCATACTGCTGAGATATAACCTTTAAAATATTCAGCAGCAAGTCTCTCAGTGTCCCTGCTGCTCGCTGTCAACAGTTTTCACTGGAACCACTTTCCATTGAAGAAACAGTCCTAATGTGAACTGTCGACAGACAGAGGGGTCTGTGGTTCGTCCAGTGAGGATGGTGACGTTTCTCCAAAGAAATGTTGCAGTTGAGTGTTATAAATGTATGATTTTATCACTCTGGGCACCTCAAGTGAAACTGCAGATCTATCATTAATAACATGGATAAACAAAACTAAAATTAGCTGTGTGGCAAGATACCGCAGGGGTGAGTAAGAAAATGTTTTGATTGATTGACTTGATGCTGAAAGCTGTTGCTAAAGACTTCAGCAGCAGTTTTTATGCTGACATCCTCAGGGCCAAACAAGATCATGTAAGCTTTCTTTTTGCTCCACTATACATAAACGCAGTAATGTCATCTTTTGTGCAGACCAGCTTGCACTGAAAGCTGCCAGTCTTTCAGTTTGGTTTTTTTCCCCCCCAAAGAGGTGGGAGAGTGAGAAAAGACCGGCAGCTACCGTGTCCCTAACAACAATGTCCTGAACTATGCGAAGGGGCCCAGTAACCACTTGTTAAAGACATGGTGTTTTGTGCCAAATTTCCAACAACCAACAAGGAGGCAAAGCGGGCACGGAGAGGGCTTCTTAGGCTTTGTAGGAGACGCCCTATTCATTGCGAGACTGAACACACTTGGCACAAACCTCCATATCAGAGCACGCCACACACATAAACTTAAGCTTAGCGCTCCCTTATGAGGTCATTTAATTAGAGAACAAAAGCCTGAATTACTATGGCCACACAGCAGGTCTCTTTTCATTCCACATTTCCATCAGTTTCCTCCCCTCAAGCCCTCTCTGTGCATTAAAAGCTAATTATGAACCGTGAAGCCAACACGGGTCTTAAACATTGTGGAGACTACAAGCCTATTACTCTGAGTTTCATTCAAAGTGAGGGACAGGATGGAGACGAAGCACTGTCTAGTTGAACATATTTACTGAAGCAATTTTGCAGCTGATTAGACGCAAGCATTTGAAATCATCATTCATGTGCGCTGCTGGATCGGCAAAATGTGACGGGCCGTCATGTATTATTGCTATCACGTCAGATCTGATGGGATAATAAAAGTGGGCTAGAGGAGATGATCCTTTCTCCAAGCAGCTCATAAATCCATCATCTTTGCGATCCGCCAGTAGGAGCTCTTTCCCTCTCTCTGCTCCCCCCCCCCCCCGAGAGGGTTCGCCCCTCCAACCAAAGCCTTGGGCTAGGTGGGTAATAGAGATTGGCTATCAGCGGCAGACTGAGGTGTACGGCTTGTATGGTTCTGCTTGGATGCCGCTGGATTGCAAAATCAATGAAGGATGACAGGGAGGGGATCTAGGTTGCTGCTGTATAAAAATCGAGTTAGTCTGCTGCTGCTCCTGCCGTTTCTCCCTCTTCGCTCTATATAGACTTGGACGCACGCTGCTGTTTTGCAGTGCCAGGTTTCCAGGGGGACAGTTATGTCACCACTGCAGCACTCATGAACATTTGGATAAACTCTAACACTTCCGAATTTCTAATTATTCTAATTCAGCCTTCGGATCTGTTTTAGCAGAAGAGTGGATTACCAGGGGGAAGAGAAGTAAAGTCGGGCTGACGGGGAGATTCGGGGCCCTGACTAAAACAGAGCACACACCCGGCATTACCATTGTTATTTAAGTGATGACAAGGAATATGAAACCTGCTGTGAGCGGAAAGTGTTGTGCGGCGTCTTAGTGCTGCTGGCAGCTGCAGAGAACCAAGAAGGAGACAGATAAACGAGAGCGCTTTCATTAAGTGATTGTGAAGGTGTTCAGCACTTTCAAAACGCCTTCAGAGCTTTCAAACAAGTTCGGTGCGACAGGAAGAAGAGACGTACGCATCCACACACACACAATGCAACCACCCTTAAACCTTTCAATAGACACCAACACTTTCATGCAGCATTGGAGCTCTTTACGCATTTCACATTTACAGAGAAAGACGGAAACATGTTTGATCCAAAGTGCAATTGTTTAGGTGGGCTTTTTTTTTTTTTGAAAGGGGAGTAATTGCCAGAGCTGGGGCATTTTTTTCCCCCCCAGCTTTGGTTTGACACACAAGTGCGACATTGACGCTCAATGAAAGGTTTCATTCACTGGTCTGTCCTCCTCCACAGTACAGCTGGGGGGGGGGGGGGGGGGGGGGGGGGGGTGGGGGGGAGTCGAGGGTGAGAAGAAGAGAGAGGGGTTTACAAGGACCAGCCGGGCCTGACTGAGACATAGAGCGATGAAAATGTGACCAAACAATCTGATTACAAGAGCTGGGGCGGGGCAGGATTAACCTGCTGGGAGGCCCCAGGTTAGAAGTTGGCTGCAGGACTCAACTGACAACCTCTGGTCCTCCGTCTGGTGTGTATACACGCCTCAGTCTGCGTCAGATACGCCTGCCCTGACTGAATGGATGTAACTGGTAGTGAAAACACTCAATTTTATAATGACACTGTCAGAGAAACTGTACTTGATGCAGATTTATCACATCGTAGCCGACATTCAATCCACTTTATAAGGTCAGTGTCTGTGCCAGTACTGATCCGGGGTATTGGATTGGTAATACTGCCCCAATAAAAAACACAAGACTGACGGTCTTGACACCAGGTACATGCAGGTAGCTTGACACCGAGTCAAGAATTGAATTGAACTGATTGGTGTGTAAGTCATTGTATACTTTGTTTAATCAAACAAAAATGTTATATGACTGGTTCTAGCTTCGCAAATGTAGCGAGAAAAAAATGCAGCTTTTAAACTGATATTATTTGTGATTTGGACTGATGGACAAAATCAGTTTGGAGACATCACTTTGGATTTTCAAAAATTGTAATGGGCATTTTGTTATCACCCCCCCCCCCCCCCCCAAAAAAAAATAAATAAATAAATAAATGAAACTACTAATTATAGATGGATTCCTGAATAATAAAAATAACTGTTAGAGCTTTAGCTAGTCTGCTATTAAATCAGGGAAACTAACTTGTGGGGCTCTTCTGGTTACTGAATAAACGTCTCTTACTGACAAAGAGGCAGAGAAACACTCAAAACATCTTGTTTCCGGGAAGATGTGAGGAATTCCTTTGTGTTCAATCGACTAGATTTATCACAAAAGGAAGGATGTCCGATTGGGAATGCCAGAAATGATGCCACACAATGTATCAAAGTCAGATTGAAATATAGCAGCAGAAAGCCTCCTATTATTAAAATTCAGATCAACAGATACACCCAGCGAGGTGAAGCAGTGAAAATAAAATGTCTGGCTACATTGCAGACCCTAATAAATAAGACATTTCACAGTGATGTGATATTTCCTGTCCTGGACTTGGCACTGCTGCTTTGCAAGGATCCATAAATACAAGCCGAGGAGTTTTTTTTTTTTCATTGTTATGACTTTCATGGCAGCACTGCTTTTACTATGAGGTGCAGAGAGAAAAAACACAGGGGTGGGTGAGGAGGTGGCACGCTGTTAAGGTCACGAGCCGGATTTCCTCCCTCAACACTGGGAGCTCCGGGGAGGGCAGTCCGTCCCCCCCCCCAGACAGACTGATTGTGAGCCCCCTCACCAGGTTTACTTCAGCACAAACAATCCCTGTAAAGGTCACATCTCCTGAAAACCCTGGAGATTATATTTTCCCCTCGCGACAAAATAACATGTTGAAAACAAGCGTGTTTTTGTCAGAGGGTGCCGACAAAGCATTCCTCAGATACGAAGAAAAGACAAAACCATGGCAGTGCTCAGATCATAAATGTGCCATTGAATACACTGAATGTTATTGAGAAGGAGGACATTAACACCAGAAATTTAACAGTTAAAAGTTTTGTTTTTTTTGGAGGAGAAGCTGGAGGAGGTTGGTGCGTGTTTTGCTCTTTGGAGTTCATGAACTATAGATTAATACAAGCTGTTCAACTAAAGTCAAGGCTACATTAAATGAGCTGCAGCCACCTGTGGCCCATGCATAATTCCTAGCCCGAATGCGAACCGTGTTTCTACACTAATGATAACAATTCCTGGATAGATGGAGATGATAATCATCATGGTTCAACCTGCCACTTTCCCCCCCTAATACATCTTTTGCGCGATCGAAGCTGGTGGTGCTGTCTGACAGGTGAGCCAATAATGTCTGGGAAAACAGAAAGAGTAAAGGGAGCCGTGGCCGTGTTTGGTCGGCTTCGTCAGAAACAGCCAGTCGGATGAGATTATGGAGCAATTTACACAGATGGCAGATCCCATCATTCCCCTGCCTTGTTAAGTAAAAGGCAGGTCTGACAGGTTGCGGAGGGGAGGGGATGGAGGAGGGGGGATTGATTGGAACGGATCTCATGTTGGCACAGATTGTCAATGACTAAGCGGTGGGAATTAGCCAACATTTTCTGTGGCGTTTGCGTTTCAACGCGAGGAGAACATGTCTGGGTGACTCTCGTCAAGACAGAGGAGAGCGATTCAACGCTTTTGTTGGAGGGGAAGGGAAAAAAACCACAGCAGGAAAATCTCTGTCACTGCTAAACGCTTCAGCCACAGCCTCACAAACATGCCAGTCAAAACTGTGAGTGAGTGTGTTGAAGAGCAGCTGAACGCATGTAGACTCAACACTGAAATACGTCTCGGTTTTGAGCCCTTGTCTCCTAATATAACAACAAACAGTGTTTTTATAACAGTGCAGATCCACTCGCGAGCTACAACCCAGATACGTGATGCTCCCTCTCCCTCTCCGTCTCTCGGCCCTGTAACAGATAATTAATAATGCATATATGGGAGTCCAGGGAAAACTCCACACTCTATTAAACAGAGCAGACGACAGCTATTCATAGGTTTAATGATGAGTGGGAGGGACAGGTGAACACTGCAGAGGATCTGTCCCACACACACAGAAATGTACAAGAACGAAGAGCGAGAGCGACCATCTCTGCAACCAGACCAGTGCAACTTGTTATCACCTCTTATCATCTGTGCCGGCTTATCTGCCGAGTCTTTCATCTACTCATTTTCTGCTTCCCTTCTTCCATCTCATTATATTTAGCTTCTGCAGGCCATCCACCCAGCGAGGATTTTGTACTGTGTATACTGAACAAGCCCCACTTTACTCTCCGCATGCCAGATGTCAATACAGCACCTAAACTCAGGGCTTTGGGCGAAGTGGAGTTGTGGCCATGCTTTTTGTAAATTTGCAGACTTCACAGTGGGTCATTTCTTTGGATCATTCCTCTGTGTGAAGACCACATGAGGCTGTACAGTAAAAACACATCAGTTTCAGTTTGATCTCTTTTACCAGACAACGTAACCCAGATGAGAAAGTTGATAAATGTGTAAATAACATCTTTTGTGGATAGAGAGGGAGCTGCGTGAAATCTGACAGATGTCTTCAAGTGAGTACAAGAATAAAATAATAAAAAAAATATAGCAAATAGTGCATAAAATAAATTATATGGAAATCTAGCTGAATGATTGGAGCACATCTGGTATGGATCATATCCCTCACTCACACCTTGTTTCTTCTCCGCCTGTTCTGTACCAACGGTTCAATAGAAGAGAAAATGCCACATGGTCCTAAAATAAATTAAATACTCAGTCTAGTTTCACAGTTAGAAAAATGGAAATATATCACATCGGAATAGCTTAGATCATCATAGATTTGTACATTTATATCACCTGATCGGCCCAAAAAAGCAATTGTGAGCAAAGTGAAAATTGAATTTTAGTACCAATACTGATTTTCAAAATAACAATTTGGCCGATGCCTGATGCTCGTACGTACCGATGCTTTTTCTCGGTTACTTATTCCTCTTTTGTGTAAAGGAAAACAATAAATCTTTATTACTCCCACACAACCATTATTTACACTCTTTAACTAATTGGACATGCACACGCCCTCTTGGATCTCGGCAGAGTCATGTCCCCCAAAAAAGAGAGAGAAAAAAAACCAGGCCATGAGTGTTTTCCTTTTCCAGTCAAAGAGGCAAATATCTGCCGATACCGATGTTCAGCTGATCCCTACTGAATTTATACTAAGTTATAACTAGAGTGAGAAAGAGACTGAATTTATTGTGAATAGATTCTGGATGACACCATTTAGGGTCAGAATCAGCATCAATACTATTCTAGTGTAGTGGACTGGCACATTATTGTTGGTCAGAGGCAGAACATGGACAATACAAACACTAGTCCATCTAAAAAAAACTGCTTTATCGATCAATCTGGGGTGTAGTATTACTGATGGAGCAGCAGTTGGTGTGTCTGAGAAAAACATCAACCGCAGAAAGAGATGCAGACACACAAATCTAGTGATCCACACTCAGCAGGGGACAGTCTGAGTGTGGGAGCTGAATATTCAGCAACCCAGATACTTCATTAATGAGGTGTACCCACACACATGCACACACACACGCGCACGCACACACACACACACAGCTGTTTGCCGTGTCGTGTACTTATTTGTATTCTGTCTAATGAACTTCAAGTTGAATTTCAGGCAATTTGGCAATACTGCTCACACTATTCAGCAGGCTGAGGGGAAAGGGGGAGAGACATGCCGAGAAAGAAAGACATGGAGACAAGAGAAAGGACAGGAAGGAAGAAAAGGAAACAGACACGGATAAAAGAGTTGCTGAGATCTGAGTGGACGAGGAGTGGAAACAGTGCGGTAGCTGGCCCCATATTAAGGCTTTGTCCCTGAGGGCACCTGCTGTTAGACATGTTACAGGAAAAACAAGATAAAGGCAGCTTTAAGCCAACTCTACAACTAATAGGAGCAAAGTTGAACCAGGGGCTGAGGGAGAAGAAGGGCAGCACCGCTCCACCATCTTTCCTTCCTCCTTTATCCCTCTGTGCTCTGATGAAATTGGTTGTAAAAATGCTGCAGGCGTGCTTTCCTCATTCCTTTTTTTTTGTAGGGGCTTATGATTTTCACCAGCAAGGGCTTTAAATATTTCTGTGTCGCAATGAAAATTAAATCATCTCTTTCATTTCTCCTTCTCCCTCCAACACCCTCCCCTCCTCCCTCCACCTTTCCTCCTCCTTTGTTAGCACCTTATTTCCGAAGCCGGCGGCGGATATTCTCCTTTCAGGCGCTCTTCCAGTGGGGTTAGTGAAATACAAGAATGTTTGAATATCACAAAGGAAACTGTGCACACAAATAAAGACGCTGTTTACAACTATTGATCCAGAAGGAGCTGGATGAGAGTGCCGTTGTTAAAAGTTATTATCGTGACGGAGGTTTATCAGCCGCTCGCTGCTTCTTCCTGTCAGAGGAGGAGCTGAATGGTGCCCACAGCAGCGGGTATTATGATGAGACACCTGCTGTCACGTGTTTACGACCACACACTCCACCAAGTGTCAAAAAGCATCAGGCTTTGGCTGTATGGCAACGTGTGAGCCCCAAAGACTCTCAATAGGATCCTTCAGCTCTGGTGAAAAAAAAACAGTCATTTGTGAAACCACATGTCTGAAAAGTCACTTCAGCACAGCACACAGGACCGATGTTCACTCTGAGCATCTCTGCAGGACAGTTTGCTCACTTCAACTAAATAATATCTCATCCCTTGTCAGTCAGAGCTCCACTTGTCCCCGCAAGTTCAGTCAATATAATCTGGCCTGCAGGGTTTTTCGGTGCCACATGATATTCGAAGCCCAATTTTTCGAGTTGAGCGAGCCGACACCGCTGCCCAACAGTGACGAGGGAGGAGATGAAGACAGAGGGGAGACAGTAAGGAGGAGGAGGAGGACGACGAAGTGTGTCTGCGTGAGGAGGTGGGGAGGGAAATTTGGAGAGAGGCCAACTGAGGGGAGTGATGGGTGGTATTGGAGCAGGGTGTTCTTCTAGAACGGCCTCCAATTACATCCAGGGTGTGAAACCGTCCATAAGACCCTGATTAGCCCGTCTGTCATCCCGCTATACAGCAGCAGCAGCAGCAAACGCAGACTCGGCTCCGGTTGCTGCCGTGTCCGCCACTTTGCAGGAACACATTCCCTGTCAGACAAAGTGCACGCCAGGGGTCGTAAATCCTCAGTCCGAATCAAAGGCTGCTCCTAACAATACACCGAAAGCCCAGTATGACCATTAGCACTCTGCCTCCCAGCCTCCCACAACAAATCTATCCCTGACACCTACGCCCATCTCCGCAGTGGGCTCCCCTCCATTAGCCGCTCAAATGGCATGTTTCAGAGAGTGACTGAACAGGCTGGTCCAGGCGATAGGCGCTACTGGAGCCTCACGGTAGCAGATGCCAACGTGCAGAGTGAAAGTAAATGACTCATGCACCCTTTATACGCCTTGAGGAAGCTAAAAAAGGGAGATGAGGGGTGTCAGGGAGAGTTCAGAGGGAATCTGAGTGCAATGTCCACGGAGAGGGCATGCAGGAACACAACAATGTGGAGGAGAAATGCTGGAGGTTTCATAATTCTTGAGATCCAGGTTTGTACCTGGAGTTGTGGAGAGAAACGGGGGCTCAGTCAGCGGCGAGTGCTTCAGATATGTCGCCAATTAGCTTAAAAAGGAAGCCGCCGTTTGGCACTGCCGCCCTCCGAGTGAGTCACAGACACCGGTTGAAGCGCACTTGACAAATGTGTAGGAGTAAAAAAAAAAGAAAGAAACCAGGTATACAGTTGGATTATCAGTTAAGTAAAACTTCAAACATAATTGCAGCTCAAGGTCTTCATCGGCGACAGGATGACTGATGTGTAATGGTGGTCTGGGCGGCGGCGAACAGGCACGAGGGAGTAGAGCGGTCCAAAAGTCCATGCGAGTCTGTGCGCGAGGGCAGAGCAGCGATGCCTGAACGATGTCCTTTTTCAAGAGCAAATTCCTGACCAGATCCCCAGGTCCCTCAGCAGCGGCGGCGTGAGGGTGGGCTCGAGGCTGCGAGTGCCCAGCATGACAATCAAAATCATATTCAAACACATGGGCCTGAGATCAACGGGCCGCAGTGATAAATGAATGCTTTAAAGTCTTACGTCAGCTCTGCGAAAACTTTGACAATGACCGCATGCATCTCTTCCTCCTTCTGCATTCAACAGCGTCTCTCTTCTCTTTCAGAGCTCATCACAGAGCCGCCTGTGTCTGGAACTAAATATCACCACGCAACAGATGGAAATTGAATTCCTTTAATCAGTCTGAATAATGGCCAGCAGATAAAAGGCGATGATGCCGGGGAGGAGGAGGAGGGGGGAAAAGTCTCTGAATATGTGGCCTGCTGTGTGACACGCAGCCCTGACATGGCCTGCAGGGCAGAGAGGTGAAGAGGCCGTTTGCTCCTGTTACAGAGGCCACAAGGTGACAGGTTTATAAGCGACGTTTCTATTTACGCTATAACTTAATATACCATAACTCATGTCGAATCAACCTGCTGCTATTATTACATTGTACAGGCTTTGATTTGTGTCGATTTTGAAGCTCTGACGTGCTGCTCTAAAGCTGTGATTCCTGGAATGAAATCTAAGGTTTTCTTTGTGTTTATGAATATTCTCTCTGAGGAAATAAGCAGCGTGGCCTGAGTCTATGAAAGCAGGTAGCAAGCACAGGTGTTACTCAAATAATGATGCGCTCAACTGTGTAATGAACTTGCTTTCAGCCAGAAAGGATAGGAATCCGAACCGCTACTGAAAGAGATTGCACTGGTATGCTTTCATTAAAAATACTCTGCCTGCACTGATGGTGTTATGTTGAATACGTTTATTCCTAAGCGAAATGAGATGTCATCCTAAAGTCTTAAGCTTTGTACATCAAAAACAATCAATGTCAATGTAATCTTCACATTCCACAGGAAATTTCTGAGGATATTTTAGATCCCTTGCATGAAGCTGCTCACAAATTCAACTGGGCTCAATTTGGGTTTTTAGTTGGGCATGATAATTATTTTCTTCTGTCCAGTCCCTCTGGTGCCGTTTCAACACAAATGAGTTGGGGAAACTTCATCTGTGTTGGCTTTGCTTTTAACCAACTGATCAAATTTTCTCGGCTGCTTGAGAAGATCTAATCAGTGCTGAATCAAATTCAGACATCCGTCTCGTGTTTGACGTCAATGACACATTACACTGGAATGTCAGTCCCAGATTTCGGAGCAAAAGTCGCATGAAGTGCTACATGGTGAGCGTCTGGGATCACCAGAACAAACCCACCAGGGAAAGTGTCTGTGTATCCCAGTTTGTGGTTCTTTATTAAAGGAAATATATTTCCGTCTATCCATCCATCCCTCTGCAGTCAGTATGCATTATTGTTGACCCAGCCGGCAGCAGAGCCGGTGAGCAGCCGGAGAGAAATACTGTCAGAATAATGGATTAGGTCCACAGCAGGACACACAGCTGCATCACGGCATGATTGTAATGCAGGAGACTTCTCAGCGAAACCTTGGGATGACGATTAGCTTGGAAGCAAATCACAGCCTGTCTTCCCTGTGGGGGGCATCTAATGGGGGAAATGATTCAACCTGGGTGCCAGGCAATAGAATCACACGCTGCGAGGAGAGGGTGACGGCCACTGTGTTGATTGTGAACATGTTAGAACATGATATAGAGAGGCGACTTCCAAAAGCATTTCTCTTGACTATAACTTCTTGGTGTCTTGATTCAGGTTTGGACGCCAATGCGTGTCCTTGTTGTGGTTGTTAAGGTGCTTGGTTTATTGTTGCACACACGGACCTGCAGCAGGCGTACCTGGTAATATGACCGGCTCTGCGGCTGCCTGTCAGATTGCTGCCTGTGAAAAGCCTCAGTCACAACTATTTGGCTATGCAGCACATAACTCAGAGCTCCAGTATACAGACGTCTGCTCAGTCCAGTCATCAATCAGAGTGCTTTTGCCAAGTCAACAGATTCTCGTGGTGGTGGACAGTCAGGGGAAAGGCCTCTCAGGTTCTATTTCAGCATCGGGAGAGAGAGAGAGTATGTGTGTGTGTGTGTGTGTGTGTGTGTGTGTGTGTGTGTGTGTGTGTGTGTGTGTGTGTGTGTGTGTGTGTGTGTGTGTGTGTGTGTGTGTGTGTGTGTGTGTGTGTGTGTGTGTGTGTGCACGGGCACAACAGAGTTTGGGTTTTCACTAGGTGTAAAGTATAGCCCTTTTACAGCAGCAGTAAACCATGTGACAGGCCAATATAGTCATATATACCCCACAAGACTCCTGATTGTTCCAACATATGAAAACTCAGCTGGGAGGCCTTATTCAATTAAGATGAATTGTTAACCATTTTATTCACTATCTGGCCCGGAGTCGCCCCAACACAGTCTCGTCTTTGACTCGTCTTCTCAACGACTCCTCATCTGTAAGCCACAGGATCGGTGGTTTAAAACTGCTAACCATCATTTTCGGAACCAATTAATTTGTTGCTTATTGCACATTGCCAGGACTAGTGAAAGATGGCCAATATAAGGTTGAAATTAAAATTCCATGTTTGGTCTGACCTTCCAAAACCCCAAAGAGTTTTATTAACATGAAGGACTAAGGACTGACCTGACAGAGCTGAGATGTTGTTTGCAGATCCATCTGATTGGGCAATTGAAATAATTTAATCACTCAAAAAACAAACAAATTCCCTTTTAATCAATATTTCCATCAAAGCGGATTAATTCAATAATTCATTGATTAGTTGACTGACAATTGATCTACATCAATTTTGATCAATTACTGTCCCATTGCTCCCCATGTTATATGAATTTAACCATAGCTGCAACTATAGCTGAGGAGACTGCGTCCTGGCAAGTCGGCTGGCCCTGATGCCCCAATGGCGTTTCGCTGAGACTCCTTAAGGACTGTGCTGCCCAGCTGGATGCCTCTCCGTACCATCTTCAACCTGAGCCTTCAGACATGTAGGAGCCCTGTTCTCTGGAAGACCTTGTGCCTGGTGCCGGCGTGGTGCCAAGGTGCTTATCCCCGATAGGAAGTGTTACCCATGGCCGTGGGAGCGCACGTGCATCCATTGATTTCATCTAAATAAAGGAAACTATGCACATTTGCATTGTTTGATTCATCGTTTTAGTGGTCTAGTTTTATCAGCAAGGTTTTGCAAAGTGGCTCGTCTATCAAAATAAATGATTTAAGATATCAAGATATCAAGATCGCTGTAATTGTTGGCCTCAATTGGATCAACATGATTTGTTTGCTCTTTTCCATTCAAAGTTCCAAGTTCTGATCATCAAATCATTTATTCTGTGTATAACTCAGACCATTTTAAGTAACCTTGGTGAATATGAGCATGTTTCCTCTTTTCTAATCAGTCTTTTCTGCCTGCCAGGAAACGTATCCCCCCTTATATGGTGGACTGGTGAAGTCTGACCACCAAGTAATTTATTATATGTAACTCAGACTATTTTAAGTAACCTCGGTGAATATGAGCACGTTTCCTCTTTCACAGCCAAAGTTACAGGGGGAAACAAATTATTTCAGATGAATCGTGGTGAAGCCTGACCACCAAGTCATTTATTCTGTAACTCAGACTATTTTAAGTAACCTTGGTGAATATGTGCAAGTTTCCTCAATTCAGTGTAGTAAATAATAAATACACAGATTTATGAGAAGCAAGCTGGGGAAGATGGGTGTAGATCATCCAACCATCATCTTGTGGGTCTATAACTATCTTACAGAGCGGCCACAGTATGTGAGGCTGGGGAACTGCATGTCAGACCCAGTGGTGAGCAGTGTGGGAGTACCACAGGGTACTGTGCTTTCTCCTTAACTGTTCACACAAACTGTTCACTGCAGATTTTACATCTAAATCCGAATCTTGAAGCACTACATCATGGCATGTGAGAAGAAGGGTCAGGAAGATGAATACAGGGACCTGGTGCAACAAGAACAACTTGTTGCTTAATACATCAAAGACCAAAGAAATGATTGTGAACTTTGGCAGGTCCAAGAGATCCTTGTGGCCTGTGACTGTGGACGGGGTGGACATTGAGTGGGTTCAGGCTCTTCTTTTTGAGAAGACTCAGGTCCTCTGACATCTGTAATGTAATGCTGCGTATGTTCTATCAGTCTGTCATTGTTGTGTTACATTCTTTGCCATTGTCTGCTGGGGTAACACAACATCAGGGACAGGAACAGATTAGACAAGCTCATCAAGAAATTTAGCTGTGTGATGGGAGAGGGAGCGGAGCTGGTGGAGGATGGGGTGTAAGCTGAAGGCCATCCTGGGTGACCCCCAACACCCTCTACACAAAACTCTCACAGGTCAGAGGCTCATCTCCCTGACCTGCAGAACAGAAAGATTCAGGAAATCCTTCTTTCCTGCTGCCATCATCATGCACAATGCCATTTGTTAGGCTATACACTTTAACTTCATATTTATATAATGTTAGGTTATTTATTGCTCTGCGTGGGGGGGGGGGGGGGGGGGGGGGGGGCAAAAATGGTCATCATTGCCTCATCCTTCATGTCTCATTTTCTTTCAGACTGTAAACTTCATAGTGAATAATCAGTTTAGTATAGTCTCACACAGGGAAAACAGCAATCAGAGGATGTAGAAATCTGGAATATCTAAACCACTTAAATCAATTATCAAAAATAATTACTGATTCATTTTCTGTCATTTGACTTAACAATAAATCAAGCAATTATTACACCTCTAACGGAATCCCTTTAGGTTCTCGACAGAAAAAAAAGCAATTTCAATACATAACAGATTGTTCCAGGAAATGGTTTTGCTAGTTGCTTTCTGACATTTCCTGAACAAAATAACTGACTGAAAAAGTCTAAATACATTGATGATCAGTAATTACAATAGTGGTTAGCAGTGACTTGAGGGCTATCCTCAAAGCCTCCACAGTCATGGTTCGCCAATGCACTCGAGTGTTCTCACCTCATTTGGCTGATTAGACCTCTGTCTGCAGCTCTGTACGGGCTGAGGTTGTTGCACCTCTGAGGACAGGACAACTTATCAGAGTGACCTTGTATTTCCCAGCTTATCTACACCTAACTTCACCCTAATCAGCCAGAATAACACCTGGGTGGTTGTGCAGCACATTTAAAGCATGCAACAGTTTCAATGTTAGAGATGTTTTTAACAGCAGACGTTTTCACTTGCCACAGCAGAAAGCTGAAAAAGCACAGGTGACCGTGTTACTAATAACACTAATGATTTCTCTGCTCCATTAAGTGTCTGTGGAAGTCGCCAGAGTGAGTCAGAGTAAACAATACCAAGACCTTGGAACTGCTCCATTTAATTGTTAGTGTTATTAATTACATCTGTGCTTTTCCTACTACGACATGTCACAGTGTCTGCAGTGAAAAGGGGCCATCAGTTTCCCTCTCTTCAGTGCCAACCATCCCCTCTCGTAAAATCTTACAAGAGCTGGTGTGAGAACCCCTGAGGTGCACTGGCTGGCTTCGGGGTGTCTGCATTGCTCTGCTGTTTCCTTAAAAAAATCCCCACAGTGAAGGCACCAGAGAGATAATCCTGCAATGTCCCAGATCTTTATTGGGGCTGAGCCCCTGTTGGGAGCGAGCAATGAGATTTGAACACAGTGTCGGCCACGTTTCAATCAGAGGAAAGAGTTTGGTAAAGGGGGCTGTAGAGGATTTGCAGCAGGGTGGTGTCCCCATGTATGCACAAAAAATATGGAAAATTACAAAAGAGGAATATATTTTGATGTTCTGTGAGCACTGCAATATATTCTTCACTGACCATCGCACTTTACAGTCAGAGTCACGAACCACCACCCTGACCCAGCACGATTACTGTTGATTCCTCTCTCCATTTGCAAGCAAGTGTACCAGAGCTGAACAACAATGCTAGTAATCAATGGAGAGAAAATCAACCTAGAGCTTCTTAAATAACCAGTTAATTGATGAAGTAATTTTAAGTAGAAAGCACAAACTATTGTCCTGGCACAGTCTGTAAAAGGTGAGGATTTGCCATTTTTCCTGATACAATATCATCAATATCAGTTTTTACTTTGTCTGCTGGTCTGACAGACATCTGGAGATATCACCTCCAGGTAAAGGAAACTGTAATGGGCAATTTCAAAAATGTTCTTGCCATTTCTAGACGAAATTGTTCATTGTTTAATTGAGAAGATGACTGTCCCTTAAGTATACAAACGCTCACTCACTGTCTGTCACAGGATAACCAGCAGAAAAACAACAGCATCCTCCACCTAACACTGCATTGCACAGATTAGGATGAAAGGCAGAATGTAGCTATCAAAATCCTAAAAACACTTTATAATCCGACATTTTTTCCCCACAGTCGTGCAAAGTTCAGTAGGACAGCTTTCACCTCCTTAAATATTTCACATCCGTGTGCCATTGTCTGGACCATATGATGAGGCATGTGTGGTGTGATGAAGTGCTCATCACTGAGCATCATGTTGACCTAAATGCACAACAATGGGGCTTCACACATCTATAGTGACCACAGACAGAGACCTCACACACACGCACGCACGCACACACACACACACACACGCACACACACATACACACAGCCTGCGGTGATTTGCGGGTGCTGTGGCGGGATGGAATCGGGCTGGAGCCGTTTAAACTTACCGAGCTTTCCCCGGGACTCCTCCAGTTTCTGGATCTGGTTCTCCAGAAAGAACATGGCCACTGCGAAAGCCAGCAGCGCCAGAAGCTGCAACTTGGGCGGCATCATGACTCTGAGCAGCCCCATCAAATCATCCAGAGAGGGATTTGGTCAGTCCATGCTCAGATGAGACACTGGAAACACACACACACACAGACAGCGACGACGGTGATTACAAAGCGGCTGAGCGGCTGTGCATGGCCCTCTGCCCCCCTCTCCTCTCTCTCTGTGTGAGGATATCTCCAAGTACTCTATTTCAAATCCTCTGGTTACCTCAAATGCGAAGTGTTCATGCTCGGCTTGGTTAATTCATCGAGTCAATCCCCACCAGCGCAGCGCCGTAAAGCCCTACAGATCTCTCCACGGAGCGGATTTGTCCCCCCGGAGTGGAAGAGCAGTGGTACCAGCCGCTGTCGCCTGCGTCCCCCATGGAGCGCTGTCCTGTCCCATCCACTGTGCTGCTCACCGCCGAGCCACGGACAGACTGGAACTACCAGTCAGGCCATTGGATGCGCGGCCAGTCCACCACGCAGCGGAGGCTTTCTATTCGCCGACAGCCATTGTTCAACCCGGATTGGACCCGATTAACAACCAGTCCTCGGCTCGGACGCCAGATGTCGCACTTCTTTTTGGAACCATGACAACAGTAAAAGAGACGAAGAAACCACAAGTCAGGCTTGGTATATGCCAGAGCTCAAGCAGTATAACACCTAAGTAAAGCAGTCTTAATCTTTATCATATATTGTAAATGTGTGTTGATAATACTCACGTATGTTTTAATTGAGCGGGCGTTGAGCTAAATTGTCCATAAAACGTGTCAGTTATTAGGTTTAACGGTCAGGCGCGACGGGGTTTCCCCTCACTGAAATACAGGGGTCCTCGAAGTGACTTCCACTAACAAAGCAGGATCCAAAATGTCGGGAGAGGTGTATCTCCTATGGCTCCTCTCGCTTTTACAAACGGTGAGTTAATTAAGTCACGACGGGCAATTGTCGCCGCTTTCTGTAGTGCCTTTTTAATAAACACAAACGGTGGGTGAATCCGTCAGCTGTCTAACGTTATGTGTAGTTTTGTGAGCCTCATACTGTTTTGCCCGTAGCTTCAAAATGACGTGGCTTAACCCCAGCGGCTGCGAGTGATGCTGCTGAAATGAAGCTTCCTGGATGTTTTGGCCTCTGCTTACAGTTTTCACTCACCCAAAGCAAAATCTGTGCTCTGTTCGGTAAAGCGAGCCCCCCAAAGAAACGACTGTAGTCAAAATACTAGATATCAAATTACCTAAAATTACAGCGGGACTCTTATTAGCAACCAAGAAGTGTATAGAGAAAGCGAAACACCTAGCGTTAACGTTATGGTAACACATAACGGTAGTATCTTGATTGACCTGTATGTTCAGGTAGATTTGACAAAACAAATAACCAGCAGCAGGACCCGACACCCTGATATTATCTGCCAGTTGGACATCTTTAAAAGCAGCTATAAGCACTTGTGTGTTTTAGTAAATATGTTAAACACATCCCAGGCGGCTACATCCTGAAATATGACCCACCCATTTACCCACATGGGCATCAGGGAAATATACTCTAAAGTTTATTGATCGTCAATTGGCAGATCATCAAGGGAATATACAGCATTGCGATTGTATAGTATTAGATGTGTTTTCCTCTTATCATAAACCAAGAGGATATTAACTTCCAAGTCAATTGTGACAGGCACTGTACTTAATATAATGAATATAACACTAGTTGCAGCTATATTGTCCTTAAGATCACTTAGTAAACCCCATATTGGTTGTATTTAAAGCACATCTTGTCCCTATTTTGTAGAACTTCTCACTTTAATGCTTATATTACCCTTTGGTTTCCATTACAGCCCTTTGTTGCACTTTTAAATGCTGAATACAGTAGTTCTTAATGTCAGGCTTTTTTTTTTCTTTTTTTTTTAAATCACTTGCCTATTGTGCTTCTGTGCTATGTGTTTCTGCATGTAAGTAGTGAGCAAGCACTTTATAAATTTCTCCCCTCCCTGTTTCCCTTTTATCTTCTCCGTCCTCTCTCCAGCTGTCGGCATATGGTGCCGAGCTGTCGTCGGAGGCTTGCAGGGAGCTGGGCTTCTCCAGCAACCTGCTGTGCAGCTCCTGTGACCTGCTCGGGGAGTTCAGCCTCACCAAGCTCCAGCCCGACTGTCGGGAGTGCTGCCAGCAGGAGGCCCAGATGGAAGCACGCAAGGTAAAAGGAACAACAGGGACCAGAAACAGACAAACAGAGAGTAATAGACGGTCTAGATTCAGTCACAGTGTGGAGCAAAGACCTGAAAAGGAGATTTAGTAAGAATAGAAAATCTCATCATCAGTGAGATTAACAAATGTAACTGCAGTAAAAGAATAAAAGGAAGGACAATTACTGTTTCTGTTGACTTGATAAATGTGATGATGCATAACAGATAGTTAATCAGTTGTGTAGACTTGCGTTGATCTGTATGCTGTCTCAGCATGGGCGCCTCAGTAGGTAGTTTTAGTACATTTGAACTCATTTTAACAACCCAGGTTGAGCTTTTCCGTTACCAGGTCTGTTGACACTGTTGGCAGCTGTGCGTCAGATCTGAGCTGCCAAACAAACTCCGTCACTTGCCGTCTGTCTCATGCTCACAGACGAGGCTCCTTGACCCCCGGGCTTGACACACCCCAGGGAGTCGACATGTTAACTTTTCACAGTAAGACCCTCCCGGTAAACCAGTGAGGAGGTGTTCCTGGGTGCTCATTACTCTTGTGATTACAGGAAATTCAAAAGGAGTCCCTGCTGTGTTCTGTCGGATAAACACAGAGTGAAGTGACGGTGGAAAAACAATGTAATTTCTCTTTGATTAAGCAAATCCCCTAGAGCGTGCGGGGTATCCTAGCAACAGCACCTTGCAAAAGTGCAGTGCACACCTCATTACACCTCTTGATGATAACTCTGCCTCAGACAGACTCTTAGAGGAAAGATTGCCCCTTGCTCCTCACGATTTGAGTGAAAATGTCACTTAGAAGGGCAATTGGCTGTCTCCAGCTGCACTAAGAGGGTAACAGTAGAAACGACAGTGTCACTAAGCACATTTTCTCCTCAGACGGCAACAATTATCTGCCTTTTGAATTCTTTGAGTCTCGCAATTGACATCAGTGCCATGTCATTAAACTCTCTGAGAAACGGCATAGTCTAGTCGATTAGTAAGATTCACTGAGCATGGAGGACATTTCGGTTACTTATTTTCAAATGTGTAGCTCCTCTGCAGAGGACCCGCGCATGGCAGCACCTCGGCTCCCGTGGGTGCCGCTAAACAGTACTGTAGAGTAGGAAAACCTTTGCCAGAGTCTCTCCAGTCCATGTGGTGGCGTCCAGTCGATGGCAATAAAATGAGAAGCCCACAGCACAGCACAGCACAGCGCTATAAAGCTGCAGGTCTGACAATATTCTGTATTTTTCCATATCAGTAACGTGATCCTGCTAACAATGTTGTCCGTGACGTTAAGGCCAAATAGAGTTTATTCCTCAGTGCTGTAGAAACAGACTGTTAAAAGACTACATCCACACTGTCCTGATGCTGTTACTCAGGTGATAGTTGTTCAGCTGAATATGGTCTCCACAAGACTCACCATGTACTGTTGCGTTCCCAACTGTGAAAAATTAATTACGGGAGGTCCACAGCTCTTAAAGTCTTAAAAATTGTTTGAATTTAGCCCCTTTGAAGGTATTAAAGTCTTACATTTCACTTTTGTGGGTGTGTTTGCTGGCTGGAAAATTGAATGACACTGTACTTCTATAAGCTTCACATGAAACGGTAGAGTGTGCATACACAAGACTGTTCAAACCTAGAATTACCTAGATTATTCTTCAAACCAAGTATTAAATCTATTTTTTGCCACACTGAGTCCAGGGCCTGTTGACGTTGATTATATTGTTAGGTAATATTAACATAAGTAATATACGCAGCTGGGAAATACTGACTGAATGACAAGATTGTCAAGAAATGTATTGACTTGATAAATAAGTGTAGGTTTTGTCCCAGCTGGTTGTCCATCATTATTCACTGTATGAAATATGTGTTGAATTAATTTTTAGGAAGCTGTTTTTATAGCGAGATGGACTAAGACAAAATAAAACCCTTTTCACAGCACCTTTGGCATTTAAAGTCTTAATTGTGATCTCAAATATTACAGGTCTCTGTTTGACTCAAAAGGGCAACAGCTGGGGCTCATATTTTATCAGGCGTGTTCGGGTTCTCGTTAACCTTTTCTCGTCCGTTTGACTAATTCTTTTATTGACACCGCAACATCATTTATGTGTGTTGTTTGAACATTTTAGGCGGTTGTAAACGTAGTTGATCGCTGCCTCTGTCTGCAAGGTTTACGGCAGGCATACCAAACCTGGCAATGGCTAGAGAGTGATCCTAGCCATTTGCCGATTAGTGAGTTGCAACATGTATCTAGAGCAGCCACAGAGAGGCCGGCTGAATCATTTCGCTGCACGCAGCTCGACAGTGAAACAAAAGCTGGAGTGGTGAAATATCTTCAGTGCGTTATGAAGCTGTGTTGGGACTGATTGGACTGTAGCAGAGGCTGTCAGTGGAGCGGGTGGTCCTTCAATGTGGTCAGGGGGCATTCATGTTCACACTGCTTAAACAATGTGACCACCTAATGTGTTCAGAGTGAGTCGGTCTCATGGATCCTCAAAGTGTTTTTAGGGGCAACCTGAAAGGGCTGCTAGTGTCAAGTCTGAACAGGCGATAGAGAAAGTCGTGCTTTTATGAACGTTTTTGGCATTGAAGTCACTAATAGATGGGCGACCAGCTCATTAAGAGCACGTCAAAGTGTTTAATACTCCCAGGGCTCGATGTTAAGACATCTACCGTTTGATTCTAGCATTGTTGTGACTTGTCTCTGATCTGCCATGTGTGGTGAATAAAAAAACACCCAAGATGTCATTATAGCAGTGTTGGGTTGGTACAGAAACACAAGGGAAGAGAGGAAGAGGATCTCAGCTTTGCGTGCTGAATTTAATTTGCTGTGTGAACCAGTCGACCAGGCCATTTACCTCTCCGCTCCCTGAAACCCGGCGAGCAGAGCACGGCTCTGAAATACTGCTGCGACACTCCAATTTCCTCTAACTTATTGTGTATTGGTGCTGGAGGTTTGATTACAAGTGAGCCCAGCACAAACCGCCATCCATCAGCCCTGCTCCATATGCACAGGCTCTCAGTTTAATGACCCCCAAGGAGTCGCCTGGACACGTTTATGAATCAGTCTGCCTGAATCAAATTACTCCTTCAGGCCAGGCGTCCCGCCACCAGCAGAGCCCCAGTCTATTCTGTCTCTGTGTGCGGGCATTGATGTGTGTGTGTGTGTGTGTGTGTGCTTGTGGGGGATCTTCCTCATGGACTACCTTACAGCGTGTTTCTTTGCACACAGCTCTATCCTGGCGCCATCCTTGAGGTGTGTGGATGAAAATTGGGGAGGTTCCCCCAAGTCCAAGGTGAGTTTTCTTTAGAAATATGATATATGATACATAAGATGCTGTCTTGTTGTGAAATATCTCCTCTTCCTGGAAGAGGAGCTCATGCCTGCAGTAATTCTGTCTTAATCAATGGAGATGAGTGTAAAACATATCCTTTTGAAATCACTCTTTTCAGTAGGTGGTCTAAAGTGCCTGCGGGCAGGTTTTCAAACAAGCGTTTGAAGTTTTTTTTCTCAGCTCTGCATCTTGGGAGCAGACCTCCCATCTCTGCTCAGTGTAACATTTGGTTAATTCAGTGTCGGGTTGCGTTGATGGAGTTAGTGCAGCTCGCCTCAGCACAGGAGGGGAGGGGGGGGGGGGATCTGCAGCCCTGTCTGCTGTCCGTGCCATATGGTTGTTGTTTGTTTACTTCAGCTGTAACGTCCTGTGTTCTCAACTGTCTCCTCCACTATTAACGCTGCATTCTCAGGAGGTTTTGCAGTTGTCACTAATTACAGACCTCGGTGCTAAAATAGAAAGGCTAAATGACTGATTCATTAGCAGACATTTGTCTCACCAATGTGTTTATCTCCTCAGCTTTTGTCAGGAGCGACAAGCCGAAGATGTTCAAGGGTCTTCAGATCAAGGTAGGGATGATGAAGGCGTACCAGAACGATGTCTGACATACTCTGATGATTAGACCTTTTAAGCTTCATCTGGAGAAGAAAAAGGCGATATCTAAGAAATCAGATTATGTTGATCAGATGACTCACAAACATGCTTGTGAATATTTTTCATTTGTATTGCGGTTGAGCCTTCCTCCTTAACACTCCTCCTCCTCGTTTTGTCTCTCACCCCCCTCCCACACTTCAGTACGTGAGAGGCTCAGATCCTGTACTAAAGCTTTTGGACGATAACGGGAACATCGCTGAAGAACTCAGCATCCTCAAGTGGAACACAGACAGCGTGGAGGAGTTCCTAAGTGAGAAATTAGACCGGATATAGACAAGTCCAACATTTTCCCCCCCTTTTTTTTTTAAAGGCCTTAGTCAAAGGGTCAGTTCCTCCCATTTACAAAGAAATGTGTTTTACAACTTGTCCCTTAACACATATGCAGATACTTTCTGTTTTGTGTGCTGAGGCTGAGAGAGTCGGTCCCTGAGAGTTGTGCCTCCTCTCTCAGGTGAATTTAATTTTGTTTGTGGCGCTCACAGCACTGAAAACTTGATTCTTAAATATTAGTCAGCAACTTGTCTTTCCCAGAGCTGTGTCCTGATTACTGTAGATTTACCACTAACACACTTTTCACCAGTGTACGTCAGAGCTAGTTTACACTGGAGGATAAAAAAAGCGAAAAAAGGAAACTGTTTCTGAAGTGGCTGCAGCTTAAAAATCTAATCATGCAAATGTAATTTTCCAATGTGTGACGGACCACAAATGAAATTCTATTCACCTCCATTGTGTTTACTTTGCAGCAGAAATCTCTGGAGAGAGATTTTTAAAAAACGTGAGCAACTCAAACAAATCTCATATCTGCATAGTGGGAGACTCCAGGGGCAAATAAGAGCGCGCCTCTTTGTAGTCTGGGTGAACTGACCCTTAGGTTATTTACCAATTTGTACACAACTTGGCCTTGATAGATGGATGTTAAATGACTGCTCTCTGACTGTTTTTGTATCTGAAAACCACAAATCCCCGGATTTTACCAAACAACTAACGAGTTTGAGACGACATAATCACAAGCCCAGAAGGACAGCACACCCAAATGATGATCAACATTTCAGATGAATCATGTATGATGTCTGTTCCACGAGGTTTGAGAAGACCAATAGTACATCATGAACTGTTTCGTTGTGTGTCAGTGGGACGGTCTGTTCCCCCTCTGTCTATCTGATATTCTTGTATAATTATTTTTTATAACGCTCGACATTGTGACTTTGTAGCAGGACAGAATGGATCCTAGTTTCTCTCCACATGCAGATGTTTTTGCGGAGGCACTTATTGGTGAAGACCTCACAGTAAACCAGTGTTGGGATGTGAGGTCTGATGTATGTTTGTGTTTCTCTGCATCGTCTGCTTTGAAGAGGAACTGGATTCATTTTGGATGCTTGTTTCTGAGGTGGAGGTTTAAATATGCAACAATAAACAAAGATCCCAATGGTTTCTCTGCCAATGGTGCATTATTTGATTAAATGGAAAGCGCTATAAAATCACATTATCCCTGAACAGATGACTCCAGTCTCTTAGACTGGGCTCAGACTCCAACGACGTGGGTTTGCTGATATCTAGTGGTGTGGAGCAGTGTTGCAGCTCGGTGCTGTGGTGGAGCGACACACTGCAGGTTTACAAGATGAGCTAGGAAACAAGCCTTGTCATTGGCTTGACTGATGAATAGATGGTAACCTTGAGGTTGCCCACCAAACATGTTGTTACTTATGATTTTTTTTTTCTTTCGAAATACATTATTCCAGAAAAACAAAAGCGTTACCAAACACAACCGCATCACTGCAGTGAGAGGCAAAAATCCAAATATAACAAAACCAAATGTATTGATCAGTGGAGGCGGACTTTGATTTTAACCTGTCAAAATATCACAGTGCACGTATCCGTAGAAAAGGAAAAAGTATCATCCTTAAATCTGTCCTATTTTTAAAAATCCTGTTGGATTTTATTTATCTCTGAAAATCTGGTTGCTCGTGTGTTTCTCTAGCAGAGGGGAGGCCAAACCCAAAAAAAACCTTCTGACTTCTGGTACAGACATATGCAGCATCAAAATGCAGGAAGGACTACAGAAATACTGTGAATCACCTCAAGAGACACGCTGGCACAGATCCACCATCTCTGGCGTTTTTCACCATCACTCCCCCACAGCTGCCAGTCTCCATACGCAGAGACAAGTTACAGACTCACACTGTCCATATTTTCACATCTGTGTTGACGGCTTTTGTCTGACGAGATGCAACAAATCACTGCCACTCACATAAAATAAAGTGATGTTGACAACTACATCGTCCTTGTAACGCCTTGAGTGTGGAAACAACAGTTACAAGCATGTTGCATCATTAATGTTTGCAGAGGAACTGGGCTGATGAGACACACTCAAGAAATCAAAACTTTATTTCCAAACATAAAAATAAAACGATTCAGTAAAACTAATGTGTAAAAAAAAAAAAGAAGCTTCAATTACATAGTTTGCACATTTAATAATATCTCATAACCACTACTGAAATGAAGTATTTTGCCACAACTCCTCTCCTGATGGACTGCTGTTTGGATGTGAGATATCACAGGCTTTTATCATCAGACAGTAAAGATCGAATGCAAATATGAGACAACTGAAAAAATAACATCCAAGAAGTGTTTGCAAAAAACTGTCAGAGCTGGAGTTAAACATATTTCTGGTCTCTCCTGGCGCCCTCTGAGTGCTGATCGCCCTGTTGACGTTTGTAAGCAACATCAGGGTAACTGAAAGACAAGAGGCGACACATGTAAGAAGGTCCTAAACGAGTTCAGAAATCATTCAGCGTTGACTTTTCTACATAAATCTGTGTTTTGTGTCTCACCGTGGTTTTTCATCTTTCACCATTTCCCTGAAAGCCACTGACTTCAAGACACCACCAATGACCAGGACGCCCCCTCCTATCCAAGCTACAAACAGTGCAGGGCCAAACGTGTATCTGGGGAAAACAGATAACGTTATTTAGTAAAACATCATGTTGATCCAGCATCAGAGTGATATGGAGATAATCAAAAAAAAAAGAGGCAAAAATGATAAATGTCCTACCTTGGTATTCCTCCCATTCCTCCACCTATCCCTCCTCCCATCCCACCCTGCATCCCTCCATTCATGTTGGACAACCTGAAGGAGGCCACGATCTGATTGGCGTAGATAGAAGCTCCAGCAATGCCGCACACACCTGAGTGAGTGACAAACAAAGACAAAAGACAGAAACTCAACGACTGGTTAACTTCTGAGCTTCATTTGTGTTTATCTATACACTTCTGCCCCCTACCAGAAATGACAAACATGATGCCAGCGGTGAGGCTCATCTTGGCCTTGGTGGTGTCCTCCATGCTGGTCATTGTGAGGCACGTCAGGGAGAAGACCGATATCACCGCCCCGAGTATGCTCAGCACCACGCCCACTATCATCAGCGCCCGCACGGCCTGGAAGGTCCCTGGTGGGCAGGAAACACACACTCACTCAGACATGCAGGTTACATTAGTAAGGCTGAGTTGGATGTGTCTGCGTTTTAGAAATACAGACTTCATGAGTCCAAAGTCCCCCAAAGGCACCAAGCTAGCTACTCTCCCCCAGGGTGTGACATAAAATTCACATGATTTAAGTGGTTGATCACATTATGTCTAAAAATACTGCACTCAGCCTAACCCATCACGTGTTAGTTTTTTAAATTGTAGAGTGTAAATCCTCTCTCCAAAAAATAAGGAGATACAGCCAGGACCGTTGTATAGGGGAGAAAGGTGATGATAATTCTAGGGGCCCAGCGCCCAGTAGGGCCCACAAAAAACCCCAGTAGTCTAATCTTTGTATGACTGATTAGCATCAAAACAAAGTAGGCTAAATAAAAAATGATAATACATACGTAGTCTAAGAAAAAAAAAGTGGAAAAGTCAGGGGTAGGGGCCCACTTTAGTATTCTTTAAGGGGGCCCAGAATTCCTAGCAACGGCCCTGGATGCAGCTTGATGTTTCTGAAAGTACTAAATAATTCACCTCCATATCTAACAAAAACATTATTCTTCCTGTTAAATCCATGTTTTAAAAAAGTTAATCAAACGGTTGTATAATAATTTTCAGTACAACTCTCATATTGTGAGAGGATGACGTGATTGTTAGTAAAATGATTGAGTGTTTTCTTGCAGTAGGTGTGTTGGAGGAACCTGCCCTTTGCATGTTGTTTGTTCTGCTTCTGATAACTGTATTGACAGATCTCTGCCTGGCTGTGTCCATTATAGTGACCAGAGTGCATGCACTGCAGCACAGTGCAAACACTGATAGGAGTGGGCTGGACACGAGAACAAGGGTTTGTATGAGGACAGAAACTGAGACCAACATGATTTTAAAACAATGTGAAAAATAACCTAAATACTGGTTAAAATCTTAGTAAAAGTAGTCTAAATAGACTTCTTCCCCCTTTTTATCTTTCTTTTAAAATCTAATATTAACGTTCCCTGTCATTCAAATTGACTAAATCTCTCATCAAACCTTTAAACTCACTTTTATTTTTTCAATTTCTCCATATTTTGGCTTCAAATTCTAACAAACACATTTCAACCCTTAATAACAGCATGACGTATTTATTTGTTGCAGATCTTGTGCCGTCATGACCTGAATGCGTCTCATCTCTACACCTTAAAAACCTCCGGCCTCGTCGCTACATCAGAGAAAGTTGGGCCCAGACAGTGAGAGAACTTCCTCCTCACCGTGTTACTGGAGATCTCTTTGTTTTATTACATGAGCATCCTGCAATCATAGAAAACTCAGCAAACATCTCACAATAAGTAAGAAGAAGATTATTTAAATTAAAGAAGACCAGTTCACTACACAAAGGAAACACACCTACTTTGGATGGATGTGAGTTATGTCCTACCTGAGAAGCCCAGGAGGCCATAGAGTGGGCGACACTCAGTGAATCCGGACGACGCCGTCTCACAGTCCTGCCACAGACCCTTGTAGGTGTAAACAGACGTCACCACGTCCCCCTGCCTGTCTTTGACACTCCACTTGTTCATGACCGTGGCTGCGATGAGGGCCGCTGCTCCGATCAAACCCAAAACGAATCCACCGTTCTGCAGAGCTGACGGCGCCATCGTGGTCCTCTCCTTTAGGATTTAGAAAGTACACCAGGAAGACACAGTGTGTGTGTGTGTGCACAGTTGAAATAGCTGATGCTAAAAACCCAAAGTCTATCTGCGTATGAGAATGCGTTAAGGTGAAGATGCCACAGGTGAGCAGGTGTGTGATGGTCTGACTGGCAGAGAGTGAAACTGGGCAAAATGGCACTTTGTAGTGATGGTGGCGTTGGGCGGAGGCGGACAGGTTTCGCCCAGTGGGTGATACAGCAGCGCTGGGCTGGGCCGCCTCGTGCTGAGGGGTGTGGACACAGTTGGTAACAGGCACACCTGGCACCTTGACGACAACTGACCGTTTGAATGTAAATACAGGAAACTGAATCACAGACTCGGTGCTGGTCAGGGGGTGAACTGTGGTCTTATCTACCGGGGCGACCAGGAGAAGATGCAGCACTGCTGAGAGACCAGCAGCAAACACACACAGATGGGTGTTTATGATGTCTCAGAGTGGAAAAAGAGAACACACACCTGCCCATGGGAGACCAGTCATGCACCAGATGTAAAAGTTCACATCAGGCCTTGAAGCGTTACTTTTTAAACAAGGTCACAAAACAAACCAGTAACATCAAACTCTGAAAGGTCAGGGGTCAAACTCAGCTGCACCTCTGAACCTATGAATTGATAAAGATTTGGCGTTTTGCTCAGTGACACTTAAAAGGATAAAATCTGAATATCCTGAGGACTTTAAATCTTGCACTCTCTTTTCCTGAGCTGAAGATGTCAAATGAAAACCTCTGGATTTGGACGTTCTGCTGCCTGGAGGTTACAACATCCCCAGTTCATGTCCGGCCGAGGACACATTCATTCTTTTTGACTCAGGACGCCGGTTGTCGTGAACTGAGACGAAAGCACAGTGGTTTCAGTGTGAGGACATTCCCACTCTGAGTGTGAAACAAGAGCTCATATGATTCAACTTTCCACTTTATCACTTTGTCAACAACAGGGAAGGAGAGAAGTTTCTATTCTTCTCTTATCATCAGCCCGACTCACTCTTGCTCACAAACACACACACCAACGACACTCATGCAGCAGTCACCAAAACACAGTGGGACGAGAAAATGACGCCTCACGCTCATTCGGTTTCTACGGATCTCTGCTTTTTGCATCATGTTAATATCAGTTTCTGTTTTGTCTTTGTTAATATGCAGCTTATCAGATAATTAAAAGACGGTTTGTTTAAATAAGAGCTCAGTCAGAAACATGAAAACACACGGTTCTGACAGCAAACCTCTCCCACATTAACCAGTTTTCCCTCCAGCTCATGTTGAGTGACAATACAAAAGAAATAGTTCTGTAATCTTACAAACTGTAAAAATGACCATCCTCACACCAACATTGTTCATTGAACAGGAACCCTAACGTAAATGTTGAAATGCTGTTTCTGAAATTCACTTGAAATTGACAACATGTCCCAAAGGAGAAAAAACAACATTTTCTTGAAACATTTATTATATCCACAAAAGAAGTGTCTGCATACTGAGAAAAATATGAATTAATTAAATATTAATGTCCAAACATAATAGTGTATTCATCAAAAAAAGAAAGAAAAAAAAGCTAACTTAGACTGAAGGTCTTTTTTTTCAGCCTGGATAAATTAACATGCCAAACAACACATTGACACTTGCAGGCTTCCGTATGTCCACAACAGCTTCATGTTCCTCTGACACCATCGTCAGCTGACCTGTTGTTATTTCTATGAAACTCACAGGTTGGAATTAATTTTCTTGAGTAACAAAATATCATCTCCACCCCACACACAGTAAAGAGTGAGAGAGTGTGTTGTGGTGTGTTCAGGTGCTCAGCAGAGAGCTCGTCAAACAACAGTTTCTCTGCCGAGACACTTTAATATTCCCACGGGATGTTTAATACAAGGGGAGAGTTTTGCAGTGCTGTCTGTGGTGGGGGTGTCTCTTCCTGTCCCCCACGGGGAGCTCCTGTCCTGTGCGCAAACTTTCCCTCCCGAGTCCCGACTCTGACCGCGCGTGCTCCTCCGGACAGTCACACGCTGGAGCTGGGGGACGCGTACGAGTCCATGCCGCTCTTGGTCATCCCCCCAGGGAAGAGGATGTAGGCCACCTGAGGCTGCAGACCGGCCGCAGACCAGGCGCTACAGTTACACGGCAGCACGTAGCCCGGGCTGGAGGGCGACTGGTGGTGGGTGTGCTGCTGTCCGGGGCAAGCCAGACCCCCGAGCCCCCCGGTCTGGTAGCCAAAGGTGTGCGCGCTGTAGGGCAGCGAGCCCGCGGCCAGAGTGTGCGGCATCTCGGCCATCCGCTGGACAGCTCCGGTGCTGAACTGCGCCACCGGCTCCAGCAGGGAGAAGGAGGAGGAAGAAGAGGAGGAGGAGGAGGCGGGGGCGAGGAGAGCCCTGGCTTTATCCCCGGGGACCAGAAAGGAGTCCATGGAAAATCCCTTCAAGTGCTCCGCTGCCTCCCCGAGCAGAGACGGCAGCGGGAAGACGAACCGGTCCCTCTTGAGGAGACTCTTGGGTTTGCGCCGGGGTCTGTACTTGTAGTCCGGGTGCTCCCTCATGTGCTGAGCGCGCAGCCTCTTGGCCTCGTCGATGTACGGACGCTTCTCGGAGTCGGAGAGCAGCTTCCACTCCGCGCCCAGCCTCTTGCTGATCTCAGAGTTGTGCATCTTGGGGTTTTCCTGGGCCATCTTCCTCCTCTGGCCCCTGGACCACACCATGAAGGCGTTCATGGGTCTCTTGATGTGATCTAAAGGTTTTGCCATGTCAGGATCTGACACATTAAAAAATTGAAGCGCGCGGCGGTCCCACTTTAAAGTAAGTCACCTCTCCAAAAAGCTCATGCTCCTCTCGTGCGTAAAAGTGGGAGAGAGAAGGGGGGAAAAAGTGTCAAAAAGAGTTAAAGTTAACAAATATCTCCTCTGTCTATAAACTACAGGCTGATCGCAGGTCGACTGAAGAACTTGCACTAAGTGGAAGTGAAAACTACACAAAGCGCAAAGCCTGAGCGCATGAATGGGAGTCACACGGGACCAAGTTGGAGGCTTGTTATGGATGATGCTGAGCATGTCAGCCACTCATCACCACACCACTGTCACGGCGAGCCAGGCCAATGGGGAGGAGAGGCAGCACTGTAATCCCTTCACAAAAAAGTGACTGTACAACATTTGTGAGGGACTCCCTCCTCTCCTCTCCAGCGGTTCACTCTCTGCACAGCCACCGGAGAGGAGCAGGCAGGAGGAAAACCATCTGCTGCTGCTGCACAACATAAGCACAACACTACTAATTAAATGGAAGTTATTTTCCACAGCAGCTCCACATAGCCCTGTAATGACCCATATGGCTCATTTGCTCAATAATGAGGTCTATTTCAGAAGATGTGAGAGGAGGTTCCTGGTTGTTTTAGTCATTTGAAACCATCTCTTTAAACCAGGGATTTAGAAATACTGAGGTCAGGAGCAACCAGCATAAGGAGACTACATTTTGTTCTTTTAAACGTGTTTTTATTTGGATTGTGGTCATTCAAATATTTTTTCTAAAGGTTTTTATTGATCTTTCGAGGTAAATCCTCTGGGGAAAAAGCAGCAACACTAAACTAAAACTAAAACAACCATATTAGTCTCTGCTGTTCTTTTAAGGAGATATAACAGATGAACAAAATAAAGTGTTAGTGTTTTATCCCCCCAAGTAAAAAGTCCTACTGTTGTTTCAGAGCCTTCTCCTGGCATAAATAAAATAAAAATAAATGGCATAAATGGTGGAGATGAACTGAAATCTGATGGGAAAGAGGAAGTTGTGACCTGTGACCTGTTCCCCGACACACAGAGGACACGACCCTGGATACGACCTCATATTAAAACAACTTCAAATCTCCCAATTTTCACTCTTTTTCAAACTCGCCCTTTAGCCACCGACTCATTTAAATTCTTTCCCACGATGCCATGCAGGTGTCTTATATATTAATATGTGTACGAGTGGCTCATCTCTCCCTCCTCCATCGTCTTCAAATCAATACTAATCACAGCCATAATTCTCTGGCCCTGGGTGACTCCATTGATTGTTACAGTTTTCATAATTATTATACCTTATCTGATCAAATATGTGCTTTGGCCGCCTCGTCTGTTATTGAAATGACATTGATGGAGAAAATCCTGAGCAATAACTTAACTGTGAGATGTATGCAGTGTACCGTATGTGTACTCAGGTGCTTATAGGTAATAACATGGGATTACTGTATGGAGTGTATACACAGGAAGCTCATTTTACCAGGAGGAATTCAATACTGACTCTCTGGGTGTCTAAGTGGGAACTTCCAGGCTGCCTCAAAGACGCCCAAAATGGCTTCTGCAGAAAGGGTTATTACCATGACAGAAGCATGATGTGTCTCTCCGTAGACAGACCTGCGCCAGTCGGTTGATGCCTCGGGGTCAGATTTTTGGTAGCAGAGATAAACTTAGATATCAGGCACGGAGGAGGTCTTTATTTCATTTACCTCCCACAATCAAAGGCACCGTGGGCCTCTTCAAAGGCAGAATAAATGGACACAGACGGTGCAGTGGTGTGTGGTGTGCACAGTGTCAGTGGTGGCCACGATAAGATGTTTTCAGAGAGTGTGTTTCTGTGGGTTTCCTCTGAGCGAGACGGGGCCGGAGGGATAAAGTGAGTGGCAGCGGGGGTCAGACAGCCGATCTGTCCCCACATAGCTGTGCTGTTATCTGCCAGGCTGTAGGTTCAGGCCTGGCACACAGGAGGCCCCCCGCCACACACACAGAGACAGTGATTACTTCCACAGAGGGAACGTGTTTTAGAGAGTTTTCAGCGGTGTGGGGAGAGAAACTGGGGAAAACAACAACATGAAGGGCAGTCTGAAGGAAGGATCCGTTTCCTTGTTGCCTTCGTTAGGATGCGTTTCTTATTCTGCACAAAAAAAATGAAAAACTTTCAGCTGAGAGAAACACAGAGAAACCGTTTTGTTGTGTACTAGTCAGTGTTTGGTTTGACTTCTAAGAAAGGGCAGCATTTCAACTCTGGAGAGATGAAGGGGGGGAAATGGGTAATAAGAAAAACTGCCAGCAGCACAAAATGGCTGTCGTAATCCGGTTATCCCCCGGGCTCTAAAGATACTGGTCCTCTCCTTAGGAGTCTATCTTTTCTTCTTATGTCAAAACTGTCCTCCATGCACTCAGGTGGATTAAGGAGTCACACTGTAGAAAGAAATTGACAGGTACAGAAAGACCTGGGGGTGAAAAGGAAATGAAAGATGACACAAAGAGGCAGACCGAGCGCTCGGGCCGGGGGAGTGAGCCAACGTCTGACAAGAAAAGAATCCATCAAGTCGACTTCACACTGGAGGAAAAAAAAACGCTGATGGTTCCTACTAATTTGCTGCATTGATTGCCTGAATAATTATTGGCTAATGTGATTAGTGATTACATATCTCTTAATCTTACTAAACGGCTTGACTGAAGTGTTTGACATTTGTATTGTTCCCTGATCCTGCTGTAAATCTGACTCTGGTTATGTTGAGTTTAATGGCGGCTCTGCAGGAGGCTCCATTATAAAACCTCACTCAGAGTGGATTACATGGATCATACTGTATATGCATATGGTCTTATACTGGTGAAAGGAACCTCTACAAAAGGCAACTGCTGTTTTAAGTATAGAAAAGGAAGCAGCTACTTCACGCTGGAAGAAATGGATAGACTATATAACACCACGCAGGCCGGACTTTGACTTGCTTAACCTGAGATAATATGCTGTATATGTAGCAGTATACCTCACTCCCTAAATGTTCATGTTTTAGTTTTGTTATTTGTGTTCTTTTATTACTAGAAAAAGGACATTTATGCTGATTTTGTGACTAATATTCGAAATGGATGTACATGTCATATTTGTGGCAGAATGTCAATAAAAAACTAAATTAAAAAAAAGAAAGAAAAGGAAGCAGCTGCTCCATTGGGCTCCAGATGAGGAGGAAATCAGCCTCTTTTGATAATTATTATCATAAAATTCCACGGTGCATTTAGAAATCATATATTGTGTCATAAACCAGCCTTATTTTTGAATATTTATCAAAAAAGAACCATCATCCTCCCATTTGATCATCTTTGTGATGTTTCTACGCCTTCTCTGCTGCACTGAAGGTTCCCCAAGAGCAAAGTTGTCTCCATCATTTTAAATAAAAGATGTTTGAACAAGCAGGATTTTTACTACAGCTGAGAGACGAGGCAATCAGAGGAGAGCGGTCTCGGTGATGGTCACTCTTGGCTGAGCTCCAGGGATCCTGCGTGCTTGGTGGAGGTGGAGGAAACCTCCAGAAGGACGACCACGATCGCTCCACTCGGGTGTGGGAGCCTCTCCTCAGTAAGAGACATGTGAAAAGCCACCTTGAGTTTGCAAAGAAGCGTGAAGGACTGTCAGACTGTGAGAAACCCAGAAGACTGAACTGTTTGGCCTCAGTTCTGAGCATCATGTCTGTAGGACACCAGGCGACACCAGCGCTGTACTGTGCAAACAGTGCAGCATGCTGGGTTTTCAGCAGCAGGGTCAGAGTTGAGGGAAAGACCAGAGACTTCCTTCAGGCAGAGCTGTGGGGAAACATGTGAACGTTGAGCCAGAACTGTTGAAACTCTTGAACCCCATCGACTACATTTGCTGCCGAAGGCGCTTTAACTAAACACTGAGTAACAGCCCAGAATACTTACACACTGATGTGATAATTCACCTTTTTCTTTTTAAGAAATTACCAATATATACAGCACACTGTTGCCAATAAAGCTGGAATAATTTAGTTTTCAGACACATTCCCTTTCTATTCCTATCTAGAATAAATCAAAAATCAAAATCAAAAAACATATATATATATTCTGTATATAATTCTGCTTTCACCTTGTACACAATACTATTAAAATAAAATAAGCAGATTAAAAAATAACCTGTTTTCAAAATGTTTTTGAGATGGACACTCATAGCCAAAGCCACCTCTCAGCTTAATCTTTTCAGTCAAGTATGAGTGAGAGAATATAAAATGCATTAGCTACTATCAATTTAATAATTCACAGAGGAGCCAGAGGTGAAGGCCTCGTGCACAAGAGAGTCCTCAGATCGGTGTGTCGTGTCACCTCACTGTAGCTACATCCATGTCAGTACTGAAAGTTGGAAAAAATGAAGACTTTCACCTCATGGAAATCACTCCTTTCATTTGAATGACTGGTATAAAATGAAACCTGTGTGGAACCGTACCATTGTAAACTGGTAAAATAGTGAATGCATTTCCATCTGATTATGTGGAAAGTTCAGAGGCCCTCATACTTTAAATTCTGTCATTTCAGCTCCAAATAAATTCACTGAAATCCAAAAACTGCATTCAAGTTTAACAAGAGTTTGTGACACTTCTGAGCAGTCCGTTAGGAAACATTTCAGGGGGAAAATCCCCAAGATTTTCATTGCTCTGGGGGGGATTTCACTAAATCTTGCGCTTATTCTCATGATGCTTAGGAAAAGTAAAGCAGTTTTAATAGCTTTCCCTTTGACACATTGATGGTGGAATATGCTTTGGCCCTGTGGCAGATAGCTTCAATCCTGAGAGGCTGAGGGAGAGAGGGTGAGGGGGGAGGAGAGATCTGCTCGTCTCTGCCTGCCACTACACTTTCATAAGGCCCCATCTAGACCAAATTAATACACTTCCTCCAACATCTTAGGATAAAACCTGAAGGCCACATTATCAGCCAGCTTGTAATACAACCGAGTCAGCAGTCAATGAGATACATTTGCAACCAGGCGTTTGTCAGCGACTCAGTGCCACAGAGGCAGCGGATTTAAAATGTCCTGCAGTAAATTAAGTGCTGCTTGAGAAGTGAAAGGTGCCGGCTAAGCAGGCGGCTGCTTACTTTAAATGGCAGACTGGTTAAAGGGGTGATGATGGTGTGGTGATGGAGGGAGGAGGAAACTCAACCAGGGGCTGGGCGCTTTTTTTCTTTCCTGATTCCAACTCTAAAGCATTTTATAGATTTAATAAATAGTTATGTGAATGTTTTGAACAATAATAACAAAACGATAATCACATTTTTTTTTATGTCAATGTCACTGGTGACAAAATGCTTTACGATATGAATACAGTAGCACATTTGCAGGTATAGGTATGCAGGCTGGTGATTCAGTGACGAAGCCTGTGGCCATGTTAAAGGTAACATGTATGGTCTTGAAATCAGTTCTGTAGCAAAAGAGGACGTTCTATATTGGCTATCATCCACATTGAGATGGAAAGAAATGCTATATTTGTATCCAGTGTTGTTGCAGTTTTTGTGCTAAAAACTAAGGATGTTTTTTTCCTGATGTTGGTTGATCTTTATTCAGTCAGATATTATATTAGGCTATAGATAACTTTGAAAGCTATGTTGTCAGGGAGAATATGTGTGTAGTACTCCTGAGCTGGAAAGTACTGTCTATCTTTTTCTATTAATTTTTAACAGCTAAGTATTCTAGCTCTACGAAGTAAATTATATTAACCATTAACTGAATGATCACTGGCCGCTCAAATATTGATAAATAAAAGGGATAAGATGAAAGGAAGTGGAAATGAAAAAGGACATGAACTGACATAAAAATACACAGTTACAGTTACAGTCCTTTACCTTTATCTCTCTGTCTTGCTTCTTTTCTGTGATGGGTGGGATTACAGCATCCATTTAAACTCTTAAAACCCACCACTCTGATTTATAGCAGTACAGCAGCCCTTTGGCCATGTTACGAGTGTGGGTACAGGAAAGAGGCACCTAAAATATATAGAAACTCACCCCCATAGTATGAAGCCCCTCTATAAATGACAGAGCATGAAGCCACTAAGAGGCTTATGGAAATAATGGAAGTAGTGTAGCTCCTGTGGCGATGATATGCTTGCTGTAACAGAAAGGGAAAGAGACTGGTATTTACCGAGATATCTCCTGGACTCGTGTTAAGCAGAACAGTGGCTGTCCTGAGCCAGACCGAAGGGAGGGGAGCAGAGATGCTGTCACAACAGCAAGCTCAGATAAGCCCCTACTGGGGGAAGACAGAAAGGCATTAAGTGAGCATATTTTTTTTTAAGTCGTCTGATGCTCCTCCAGAGCTGCTGGACTGACACTGTGCACAGAATAAAAGCAGGCAGGTGATCTACACCCAAATATACAGCTGTTCATATGAGCAGGGTTTTTTTTTTCTTTTTTTGAGCTGGTAAAAATCAGGCGTATTTCCTCTTTGCACAGGTGATGTGGAGCTTAGAGACCGATGAACTGAAAGAGGCCTAAAAACCCCCACAGAGGTTCTGTATACCTGAACTAGTTTTCTTTATGTCCTGTATCTAAACTGTAACATCTTGTATTTAACAGTAAATATGGTACTGAGGCCACATGTTTGCTGGATGAAAATGTAAGATTTATGACACTTAATGTATCTGTGTTGTGTGGACAAAAAGACACCTGCATGAAATAAGACATACAGATAAACATGCCTGCAGTTGGGAAAAATAAGTAGGCTATTTGATCCCCTGCAGATTTTGTCCTTATATCACATGATCTGTGAAATAATAAATGATATATGACATATATGGACGTTTTGTTGCTATTCTGTCTCTTCCTATTAAAAAAACTTACCATAAAAACTATAGACCCTCCATTTCTTTGTGGGAGAGCAAACTCACAAAAGCAGCAGGGGATCTAATACTTATTTTTCCCACTGTATTAAAACAGTAGAAAGACCTCGTTGTAGTTCTGCCAAATGCCACAGGGAGGCGGTATAACATCACTGTATAGACGGGTCGGGTTGGTTCTGTAAATATGTTTTTATCAACAAAATGAAGGCAAGGCAGACGTAGTACAATGAAGAGTATTGTATTTAATACAGCAAGAAATGTAGCTACCAGCATCCGCAAAAGGTGGGCTCGTCCGGGATTTGAACCCGGGACCTCTCGCACCCAAAGCGAGAATCATACCCCTAGACCAACGAGCCGCTTACCTATGTGGCCGGAAGTATAGTTTATGACAGTAAAGATGACGTGTATGTTATGTGTGCCATGTCGTTTTTTATATATTGTATAAATAATAATTCACTGCTGCGTCAAAATTAGCAGGACGTCAGACGGGATAAGGAGGATGACGCTGGTTCACAGATCAAGCCGACGAGCTAACTTAACTTAACTTACCTTTTATCCAGCTCATGTTAGCTCATGATGGTTGGAGAAAAAGTTCCTGACAGCTTTCAAATTAGGTTAAAATGACCAAGAACTCTGTTAAACAGCTGCTACATCAGTGGTAAACAGGTCTGTGTTGGTTTTTAAGAAAACAATGTTATTTTTGTCCTTTTACTGGAGCTAACATGTTTACCTGTGTTCAATGAACCTCTCATAAACTGGCCTATTACAGACAGGATTACAGATCAATTAGCTCACAGTCAAAACACAAAGCTCGATCATTTGCAGCCACTGTAATATATATCAATGCAAATCGTTTTTCCTTTTAAAGTGGTGGAAAATGTTTGTTTTTTTCAGTGCATGATCATAATAACAGTTAAGTATGAGAGACATGGTAATTACAGAATTGTGAGGTTTAATGATATTAGATGTTGTTCTACAATTATCATCAGTCTAATTAGACAAAGAAAAGTGCAATATTTTCATTACTTCATCGTTATGTAGAAAGTAAATAACACTCTCTTGGTCCAGCATTGAGGCAAGGAAAAGTGTTACCACTATTTGGTTTTTGTGCCACAGTGAGCCAGCATGCAGAGTTGTAGCCTGGGCATAACACTGAAGCAGCTAAATGGTGTTCAGACTCCATTAACATTATTATTAACACCTGTGTTTTTTATACACTGACATGTCAAAGTGTCTCCTTTAAAAAACACCCATTGCCTGATGCAGTGCTATGAATGTCATATCAAGTTTGTTTTCCTCTTCTTTGGCGAATCTGAAATAAAGAAAGACGAAGAAAGGTAAAATACATAAAGTCTCACAGGATATGGAAGGATCACAGCTTGTCACAGAAAAACATTTACATGATTGGTTTAATATTAAGTACTGTAGAGATACTTACTGGTGTGTATTTGCAGTCTCAATGAACACTATTGTAGATGAACACATTTGTACTGGTTTTGGGGGTGACACACATTAAAAAAGATCTGCACATCTGTATTTCTGTCTGTCATAAGTTTATTCATTTTTTATTTGCAATAATTTAATGTTAATTTTCTTTTAATTAAACTAGACTGTTGCCACACATCACATGTAGCTAGTATAAAACCTTACAAATGAAATGTAAAATCATTGACAAATACTGTTTGAGGTTAACCTATTCTCTCAGCCAACACTAATATCTATATGTTATAGTAATGGTCAGGCCATCCAGTGTCAAATTACCAGACTGTGAATGAGAACTAAGTTTTGGGTTTGTTTGAAGGCCCTCCTTGTCTGCACTACCAATCAACTACACTACTCATTCAAAGTTTTTTCTTGATTTTTATTCCTTTCTACATAGATTCAAACATCAAAACTATGAAGGAACACATATAGAGTTATAAAGTAAATTGTTAAATAAAGCAGAATGTAGTGGCTTCTTTTCCTCTTGCCATAAAAGAGTCACTCACTGTTGCTGATGTAGTAGGTAGCTTATAGTTGACGCGTGCATGGTGCCAGTAAACCAATTGCCACAAAGAAATTTACCATAAAAAAGTGATTTATTCGTAGCTACAAACCAGTGGAACAGGTCTTCATGTCACAGCACAGCATGTCACGGTCAAAGAATTGTTTGCTTCCAATCAGCAACACCTGCCGATCGTTTAGCTCAGTTTAAATAAGCCACCGTGACCGCATGCCCCACCTCACTTCCTGTGTGGGCGGAAGTTACAAAATAAGACACAAAAATACATACCAAAATAAAAGCCCAGAATGGCTCTTACACCGGCCCCTAAATTGCTTTCTGGCCGTAGACAAAACAATTTACAAAATACACATATGAGGAGCCATCATTTAAACAAATCAAAACAGTCAAGTTCATGTTTCATATAGCTGTAACTTAGTGGCAGTCGGCCTTCCGCAGCCCCAATGGCCACGGTGACGGCTGGCAGGTAACTTAGCTCCCACAGCTCCGACGACAACCCATGGCCCCAATAGCCACGGCGACGGCGGGCAGCTCCGCCGACGACCCATGGCCCCAATAGCCACAACCTGTGGCCCCAATGGTCACGGTGACGGCCGGCAGCTCCGCTGACCGCAGCCCCAATAGCCACGGTAACAGCTGGCAGCTCCAATGACGACCCGCGGCCCCTATAGCCACGGTGCCCGCAGCTCCAGCCGCTCCGCTCCGCCGCCGCTCCGTTGTCGACCCACAGCGCCAATCGCTCCATGCCGCAGCCGCTGTGTCCGCCGCGTAGCTCCAGCCGCTCCACCCCGATGACGACCCGCAGCCCCTATGGCTCCGATCCGCACCGGTGATGACCCGCAGCTCCGCTCCGCAGCTCCTCCACACCAACCACTCCGCGCCGTCGGCGACCCACAGCTCGGCAGCCGCTCCCCTCGCCCCACCGCAGCCCCTATGGCTTTGGTGAGGGCCAGCAGTTCGGACAGCTCTGCTGTGGCAACAGCCCCAATGGCCCCGGAGACGGCAGCAAGGTGGCGTGGCTCAAACCCACTCCACTCGGCATGAACGGCCATGCTTTTCTCAGTCCACAAATGAAGCAAATTCTTTGACTTATTGTAGTGACTTCTTTTCCTCGGACCATAAAAGAGAGTCACTCACTGTTGCTGATGTAGTTAGCTTATAGTTGACGCGTGCATGGTGCTAGTAAACCCAATTGCCACAACAAAGTTTACCATAGAACAGGGATTTATTTGTACAAACCAGTGGAACAGGTCTTCATGTCACAGCACAGCATGTCACGGTCAAAGAATTGTTTGCTTCCAATCAGCAACACCTGCCGATCGTTTAGCTCAGTTTAAATAAGCCACCGTGACCGCATGCCCCACCTCACTTCCTGTGTGGGCGGAAGTTACAAAATAAGACACAAAAATACATACCAAAATAAAAGCCCAGAATGGCTCTTACACAGAATATGTTTTATATATCAGATTTTTCAAAGTAGCCACATTTTGCTTTGATGACAGCTTTTTGCACACTTTTGGTTCAGTCATCAGCTTCACAAGGTCGTCACCTGGAACAGTTTCCTACAGTCTTGAAGGAGTTCATAGAGGGGCTGAGCACTAGTTGGCTGTTTTACCTTCACTCTGCGGTCCAACTCATCCCAAAACCACCTCAGTTGGGTTTAGGCAGAGACGTTCTATATTCGCCTAGAAGGACTTTGATTTAGGCCAGGTGACTGATATAATAACTAGGGCTGTCAAACGATTAATTTTTCTAATCGCGATTAATCGCATTTTTTCCATAGTTAACTCGCGATTAATCTCTATTAAAATGGCGCTTTGGACTTTCAACACTCCAAAGTGTTATAATCTCTAGACAAACAACTTTTAGACCAAACCTAGCAGGCCTACCTAATCATAACACATGATGCATTAACTCACACAGAATTGAAACGAATTGCATCCAGTGGAAATTGCCTGTTACTTTGCTACGCCTCTGCCTGGCCATGTGCATTTGTTGACAACGAAGCCGTCAAAAAACCAATACATGGCCATGTGCATTTGTTTACAACAAAGCCGTCAAAAAATCAATGGATGGAGCTGTGGATATATGTGAGACTGTGTATATTTGTGTAGCAACCAACTTGAAGGTGGCTTACCGCCACCTACTGGACTGGAGGTCCCACACTCCAGTCCTCCAGTCCAGCAGACAGAGGACAAAATGGGCCGCGATTAACCGCGATTAAAAAATTTAATCGCGTTAATTTTTTTAATTAATCTAATCGCGATTAACGCGTTAACTCTGACAGCCCTAATAATAACACATTTGTTTTAATTAACACTTTTGTGTCCACTAGTGTTCCTTCATAATTTTGATGTCTCAAGCATTAATCAGTAATGTAGAAAACAGGTTAATACAAGTAAAGAAAGACCAATTGAATGAGAAGGCGTGTCCAAACTTTTGACTGGTAGTGTAGCCTAGTGGTTGTTTTTTTTTTTTTTACATTAAAGACCCAAACTGACACAAATTAGACCATGGACCCGACAAAATTTAAAAACAAACACCAGCAATACACAAATACCCTGAGACTGAATAATGTTGCTTTTTTAAATCAATGTACATTCAAATTACTGCCAATGGCATGAATTTTTGGAAAAATTTCAAGAGAATTTCTGGGAAAAAATGTGGTAAAATTTTGAGGAAAAGTTTGGGGACCCCCTTGACCCCGCCCACCCACTTTGAGCACCACTGGTGTAGCCTACATACATACAGCACACACTGCCCCCATTCCTGTCCCATACAAACCCTCTGTTACTATGGCAATATTAATGATAATCATGTGTATTAATTATTAGTTTATATTGTTAATATGATGTGTGTGAGCGGGCTGCAGTGTGACGGGGTCGAGCCCAGCAGCCGGCGGCCGCTGCTGCTGCCCCTGCCGCCCCTCGCGCCCGGTGCATTGTGGTCCGTGACGGAGCTAACGGAAGCTGCTGCAGCGGAATCTGAGGAATCCGAGGTGTCCGCCAAGTCCGAGTCCGATTCCACTGCTGCTGCTGCTGCTGCCCACCGCCGGTCCAGTCTGTCGGTACCTCTCTGACCGCTGAAGACCACCAGGTAACACCGACCCCTCCTCTACTTCCTCTCCCTGCTCATCACCGAGTTATATCTCGACGCCGCCGTGTGTCGGTGGGTCCCAGTCGGTCGGAGGAGCTAACTCACATTAGCCGAGTGAACATCCTGCTCCTCGGCGGGTAACGCTGCTGCTGCTGCTGCTGCTGCTGCTCAGTAGCTTCGTGTTGGACTCGTTTTCACCACTTTTACCTCAAACAAAAACACCCAACAAATTACTGTGGGTTGTTTTTTATTCCACGGCAGATGTCAGCATCAGCCCATTCACACCCATTGCACCGTTACAGAACTAGCCGTGGCTAATTATCGGCTAATTTCCTTTTAAGTGGGCGAGCGATTAACGAATTAGTTTTGTTGTTGGCGTCAGACTTTTCTGTGGTTGATGTGGGTCTGTAAGGCTTCTTGAATCGACTCAAACGAGCTTGTGAACTGACCTGGATACTTGCATGTGTCTAATGAGCCCGTATGAAATAACTTAGTCTGGTACAGTGAGTCTGACTCTGTGGGTGTGTTTCACACAGTTTCAGCTCAGTCAGGGTCTTTGAATAAAAGACACGGAAAAACAAAACACAACAACTAGCTACAAAGTAATAAACATATGACACCAGTTGTTAATCCGTTGGGATTAATAGCATAAACATGGCTTAATCGCTTATCCTCAGATCATAGTATTGTAGTGGGACGCAGCTGTAATGCAGCTAGCAGGAAAAGGAGATGGTAAAGTTTTTTTTTTTTTTTTTTTTGTGGTGAGACACAGCACACTCACAAACCAGACTTCCTGTCTCTCACACACTGAGGCCTAACTGCATTCATTATCTCCATTTCAGAGAAGAGCTTCACACAGGCTCAGAGCTGGAGCTGAACTGAGTTTCATTGCCAGTTGTTGTTGCATGTTTTCTCAGTGTGTGATACAGTGTGTCTTTGTTTTCAGGTTTAACAAGGAGCAAACATGTCTCAGGCCGACAAGATGAAGGTGAGTGTTGAAAATCACAACCGTATGCTCCATCTGAACTGGTACAGTGCAGAGTTAAAACTGGGAGTTCCTCCTTCTGGCTCTCAGTTGAACCTGTTTAATAAGAGGATGTAAAACTGCATGTCAACAAAGTCTCTCTTTGAGTCGAGATTATAGTCCAGTTAGATGTTGTGTATTTGATAAAAATGTGAACAATAAGTCTGCTGTTCTCTTCTGATTCATTTTCAGGATTTCTTCTCAGTAAGACACATTGTTACTTTTCCACTTTTCGCACATTACTTTCTGCAGTGTGTTGTTGTTGTTTTAAAAACACTGACATTATTTACTTGTTGAACACTAGGTCACTCAGGCAGTTGCCCACTGCGTGCTGCTCACTATTCACATGACTCACTGATGTGGCTTGCCGTGAACTGAACCGCCCGAAGGCAGCACAGCAGCTCAGCAACACTGCTTATTAGTCTTATCAGTGATGATGACCTTTGCTGAAAGCTTAGGGAAAGAAAGGTTTTATAAATACTGCATGACTGTGTGTCCCTAAAAAAAACACTTACTAAATAAAGCACAGTTACCTTTGTATTTGAATTTGCCAGTGTGTAGCAGCACCACAGGGGCTATTGAGTTGCTTTGTGTAGAAAGGAGCCATAAACACCGGCATGGTGGGGCAGAGAGGTCGCTGTTACCCTCCCTAAAGACCCTGTTTGTACACGAACAGATGTCTCCACACACAGTGACTCCTACTCCAGCAGCTATAAGTAGTTACTGACTTGGATACATCATGCAACAGCTGTGTGAATCTGAGTTCATAACTTTGTGCAACGCTGCTCTGCTCTTTCATCTGAAGGTTTTCACGTCACCAAACATAATAACTGTGATTACGTCTCTTCTGTCTTTGTCCTCTCCTTTTGGTCCAACAGCAGGGCCAGTTCACCAACCCTGAGACCCCGGGGTACGTTGGATTCGCCAACCTGCCCAATCAGGTTCATCGCAAGTCAGTAAAAAAAGGATTTGAGTTTACATTGATGGTAGTAGGTGAGTGTGCCGTTGCTGCTTCTGATTTTGTCTCCTCTTGATGTTGTGTGTGGCTCTGGTTTTATTTGGTTTGGAAGATGATAGTGTATCTAAGTGATCACAGGTTTTAAGCTCGACATGTTGAACAAACATGGACGTTTAAGGAATGCTTTTTTGTTTTGGGCTCATTTAAATATGTGATTGGGATGAGTATATGGTGCACAATACTTAGTTGTCGGTGTCTCCTTTTCAAAACGATCCCTCTACATGACAGTCTTACAGTTTCACCTCTGTAGCTGGATGTTGAGTGTTTGAGGCAGCCTCAGTGTGCAACAAGGCGTTTTTTTTTGGTCAGTATAAAATGGCAGATGTCACACTAGTGTAGTTGCTCAGCTGGCGCCGTCAGCAGCATCAGTGTAAACTGCTGGATAGGAGCGCTGTGACTGTGTGAACCTCTGTGCTTGTTGATAAGGGGGGAGGGTAAGAGCTCCCCCTGAACACTGCTGCTCATCCTTTTGCTTTAAAATAAACCAGAGAGGAATGTAGCCCGTGGGCCTCGAGGGACTGATTCATACAGTGGACAAGACCGGCCGATCCCACTAATGCAGGAACACTCACTGAGCGCCTGTTTAACCTTCTGTGTGGCCGCGACTCCTAAATAAATCAGTGTTTACTCGTATATTATCGACATGGCTGCGTGTCTCCCCCACAAATACTAATGAACATTTCAACTCATTACCCTTCTATTTTTAGCCCCACCCACCCACTCCAGCTGTTACCTCAGGAACAGTTTTCATTTTCCTCTGGATCCCTCCTCCAGCTGCTTCTGCTGTACATTATATGTGTCAACTTTGATTTTCCATCCACTCTGGCAAAGTGCCAGTGTGGATGGAGTAAAAACTTCTGTAAATCTTTTGTCACAGCTCTGGTGGGAACCAGAGTAGCAGCATTCCTAAGGAAAACACACAACCTCTGAGTTGATTATGTATCAGAAGAATCTGTAATGTGTTCAGGAGACTAAGGAGCAGTTTCTTACATTTCCTTCCTTTAGTCTAGTTCACTGCTGTTGCTTAAGCTAAAATGCTGCTGTAGTTTTATTACTTTCGCAGACGGACGTCGGTCGTATTGCGGGACTAAAACAATGTTCCATGCATTTGTTTCTGTTTTCATTTTTGACTTTCTATTTGTGCTTTGGGTTCAGCCAGTTCAAAAGGCTGAGTCACTCAGGATTTAGTTTGCTCATTCACATTATCTGCAAAGACGTTCAATGAAATCGGTCTTTAAAGTTGTCAGTCTACAGTTTCTTTGGTTCTCTGCAGATTCCTGTGTAGAGATGAGGTCAAGCCAGAGAAGGATATTCATGTTCTTAGGTCTCAGGAGTGAAACTGTCAAGCTGTCTTCCTCTTGCCTCTCGCTGCTGCTGACTGATTTGGAAACCTTGCACCGTTTCCTCAGGTGCAAGGGTTGTTTAGTCAGCCACCTGACATATCTTGAAAAGATTCACAAAGTCAAATTCAGTGTCATGCTGACGCGTATTTCCGTATTGTGTGAGGCCTGGTGTGCGTCATAGACAGAAGTCTGTTTCCTGCAGCACACCGACATGGTCCTGCCCCCCTCCTTTTTTTTTTCAAATGAAAGTCCTGAAATGCTCTTTGTGATTCTTTCTTGTTGTCATTCAGATTTTTCACATGATGTTTAGTGTATGCTGTTTTATTTTCCTCTGTCTTAAGGGGAATCTGGACTTGGGAAATCCACCCTGATCAACAGCCTCTTCCTCACTGACCTGTACCCTGAGAGAGTCATACCTGGAGCAGCAGGTAAAACACACACTGGTATACTGTATAATACATGAACGAGAGATCCATATTGCGTTATGTTGTTTGTAAATCACCTGTTGTAAAACACAAAATAGACAAAAAACCGTGACCTTATTTTCCTGTGTGTTTTTCTTCCTATAGAAAAGATAGAAAGGACGGTTCAGATCGAGGCGTCGACAGTAGAAATTGAGGAGCGAGGGGTGAAGCTCCGTCTCACCGTGGTAGACACTCCAGGATACGGAGACGCCATCAACAGTCAGGACTGGTGAGAGATCTTTTTCGAGCTTATGCTGATTAGTAGATGAAGTATTTTTAGATCGAGATCACAGGACTGACGGTGGGTAATTTCAAACAGCAACGAGCCACTAATCCGTGACAGTCAAAAATAAGCTGAATCATTCACAATCATCACAAGGAGTTTAGTTTTCATCCAGGCTTTTGGGGTTGATTATTTACAGAGTGGGTGTTTAATTTGATCTTTCCTCTCATCCAGTTTCAGCACGATTATCAGCTACATCGACGACCAGTTTGAGCGCTACCTCCACGACGAGAGCGGTCTAAATCGTAGACACATTGTTGACAATAGAGTTCACTGCTGCTTCTACTTCATCTCCCCCCTTGGCCACGGGTAAGTCCTTTAATACTGAACACACTCCAGTTAATAATACACCAAGTTAGACTTTCTTCACTTTCTGTTTTCAGTAAATTCACTTGAGTCCTTCTTTGTCTCTGTTTGACCGTGTGTCCGTGTGTTTCCTGTCTGACCAGCCTGAAACCTCTGGACGTCCAGTTCATGAAGGCCATTCACAATAAGGTTAACGTGGTTCCTGTCATTGCCAAGGCGGACACTCTCACCCTCAGAGAGAGGGAGAGGCTCAAGCGCCGGGTGAGAACAACAGAGTTGTCCATTGTTGACGGGAGTTTCCAGTCCCTGAGATGAACAGTCGCTGTCATGTGCTCACTGCTGTAGTGATACTGTAGTTGCAACTGCACTGGTACGCAAAGTGTCAGGAATGATTCGAGTTAGCTGAATAGCTTCCATAGTATTAGTCCTCACTGATCCGAAAACAGTAGGTTGTCATTTGTCCATAAACCTGATAATGACCTGTGTTTTCTCTCTGTTTTCCTTCTAAGATCCTGGATGAGATCGATGAACATGGGATTAAGATCTACCACCTCCCTGATGCTGAGTCAGATGAGGACGAGGACTTCAAAGAGCAAACCAGGATCCTCAAGGTAACCTCTCTGTTCCCTGCACAGCTCTGTGTCCCCGAATATAAATGATCTTCCCGCTCTGCATCCTCCAGTAGCACTCCGCTAATTAACTACCACTGGTCGAGTTATTCAAGTGTCATAATTCTTTGTGTGGGCGGCTGAACCATGAGAACAACCAACAATAAAGTATTGATCATACTTCTCCTCTCCAGGCCAGCATCCCATTTGCAGTGGTGGGATCCAACCAGCAGATCGAGGCCAAGGGGAAGAAGGTGAGGGGCCGCCTGTACCCCTGGGGAGTGGTGGAGGTGGAGAACCCAGAGCACAACGACTTCCTCAAGCTGCGCACCATGCTGATGTGAGTGGTCGAGGAGCTGCAGGGAGCTATAACTTTAAATACTGTAACGATAGGAGGAAGGTGACTTTGAATAAGCTGCTGGGCTGAAATGACTGGATGAAAAGTAACAGCTTGTTTGTTGAGATTGTTTTCCAGGATGCCTGTAGCCAGTACGATTTTTAAAACATGTCAATATCTGTGCAAAAGTATTTATTACTCACTGACTTTTCCTCAACCCCCCCCAGAACCCACATGCAGGACCTACAGGAAGTGACCCAGGACCTGCACTATGAGAACTTCCGCTCGGACCGCCTCAAGCGGGGTGGCAGGTTGTCCTCCCATGGTTATGTTCTGCCTCTGTCTCCTGCGTACGTACTTGTCTGTCAGCTTGCTTTCTCTGCACCTCCCCCCCCACCTCAAACAAGCAGACCTCTGATAAGAAGTCAGACATGTGAAATACAGAAGTGTTGGACACGCAGAGAAATGCCATTGTCAGACACATGCACACACCCCAGAGACATTTACCAAGAAGGATCATTAATGAGTTATCACCATACGATGTGTTCTGCAGTCATTCATTTCAACTAGTCCTGGTTCTGTAGTTTAGTAGCTCTTAACTCATCATTGTGCATGTGAACTCCACCAGTTAGGCCGTGGTGTGGAAGTGGAAGTGAAGCTAATGTTGTGGGCTGTAGTGGGTTGTGGTTTTACAAGGTAAGCGGGTAGCTACATGGCCTGTGTAGTGTTTGAGGATACGTAGAAGTAGTAAACAGGATTACTGTGTGTCATTTAACATAGTGTGGATACATCATCATTTAACCCTCAGTGTAGACCACAAAGACTCTTTTAGACTTTCCCCTAAAGCCAGCCCAGGATAAGGGAGTGGTTTTACTGTCATCATGTTGCCTCGCCATCTGTCCAGTGGTGGCTGTCTGGTCTTGATTTGTCCAATCCCATGAGTGGACTGTTGGAGGTACAGATTTATATTCATCTGGGGGAGGTAACGCTCTTCCCCTGACTCTCGCACTCGCTGCTTCCCTCTTGAATCTTCCTGCTTTCATCTCTGTGTAGTGAATTGTCGTAGACGCCCACTTTCTCTAGCGAGCTTTTTGTTTCTTCCTGCAAAGACAAACTCCACTAACCCACTGAGCCCTTTTCACTTTCTCAATGTGGCTTTTGTCATGTTTTCCTAATGTTACTCAAAATGCTACAACATGCACTCTCACTGGCTTGCACACACACACACACACGGATCTGCTGACTGTGATTATAATGCTTTATTAACCCATCACACAATCTTATTCTACATTTATAACCGCTTTCACTGTGCATTCAACTTATACCCAATGATTCAGTTGTTAACTTGCAAATATTCTACAGAAATATTACAATGCATGATGACATGGAGAGTAACTGTACTTGTATCATCAACACAGAAAAGGACCGGAGCCGGAGGAAATGGACAAGGATATGATCCTGCAGGAGAAGGAGGCTGAGGTGGGATATTGGTGTCATCAAAATTAAGATTTCATGGATCATCCTTGTAGTTTTCCAGATATCCCAAAATAACGGTTTTGATTTTGAGTAAATAACAATCATTTGCATTCATGCTTAGTGGTAGCTGAGAGATGAATACTACTCTAGAAGGTCAGGCTAACGGTTTCCCCCTGTTTTCAGTCTTTATGCTAAGCTAACTGCTGGCTAAAATCAAACATTTATAATTTAGGTTTTGTCACTCAGAATACATTTGTTAAACTGCTCAATAATTCAGATTCACAGATGTTTTTTCACCCAAACAATGTGGGCGCAGTTGTCTCTAATCAATGATTTATAACTGGCAGACAGATATTAAAGATAATGCACTGAGTTGGACTGACGGATAAGAGAAAGCACCTACACATAAACAAATCTCCCAGCAGGCTACATGAATGCTTTGTTCTTGTTTAAAGTGCACTTGTTGTTTCTCTGTCAAACATCCTGACGTTGACTTTGTGTGCCGACAGTTGAGACGAATGCAGGAGATGATTGCCAAGATGCAGGCCCAGATGCAGAAGCAGGGAGATGACGAGTGAAGACTCTGCGGTAGGTCCAAAACCCACATGGACACATATTACACTGATCTCCACTCATTTCCTGTGTTTGAAACTTAGATATCTAAATATGACTTGTTCTGGTACTCATCTTTCTTCTCTTTCATTCCCATGTTAGGTTTTTGAGCCACTGCTCAGCATTGACCAGAGAAACTGGGATGATAGCAGAAAAGCTTATTGACTCGTACTGCTTGCCACTATCTTCATTCAGTCCCACGTGGGATCTGGAGTCATTTTTTTTTTTATACATACAGTAAAATATATTCAGACAGTGTTATGTTTATATATTTACACACGGTTCTATTTCTTCTTTTTGTTTCTTTTTAGTAAACATTTGCCAGTTACTCAAATGAAGTCATGTGACCCATCTTTAAAATGGTGATTTTTTTAATGCAAACCTATTGGGATGTTCTGTTACTTTTTTGCTATTGATAAAACCAAAGTATTGGTGCTTCAGTTTAGCGCTTTTTGTCCCAAACCCCAAGCACGTGGTAACATCAGCTCTGTGAAGGAGCTTCATTGGGAGAGTCAATTCTAGTGAAAACTTGTAGCAGAAACAGCTTTTTATGCCACTGTCTCAATACTATTTTTGTCAAGTGAAAAGCATAACTTAACATTCACACATAAGCTCCCAATCATATAGGGCTCACCCTGCTCAGTAAACCACTCATATACTCATGCATGCAGCTCTCGGCCCCGCCTCTCCTCCAGTCTGGTAAAAATTCAGGTGAATTATTCCCGAGTGCTGTGTTGGGATCAGTTCTTTCCCTGTCCTGTCCAAAATCTTCATCCCCATCAGTGCCGTTCTCAGATCAGTGTCGCCAACTTCATCTGTATTCAAGTGTTGTAAAAGCTCATTTTGAGTTTGATATGAATTAAAATAAACTGTGACCCTGGACCTCTTCCAGTCTTCCTGCACACCTGACATATGAAGGACGGACAAATGAGGTGTTTTTTTTTTGTTTTTTTTTCAAAACTGTGACACACCTCTGTTTGGTGCTTTGACGCATCTTTCAATTAGATGTATTCACTTCATGCCTCCTCAATATTGTAAAGTGAAGTCATGTGCCAGGGGGGCGTTGATATTTTGTGTTTCAGAAGACAAGAAGAGGTATAAACTTTTATGTCCCGACTGCTGAGTACTTTGTGGTTTCCATGACCGCAGAGGTTGAAGGTGACCCGATGAGGTCATTGTAGCCAACATTTCCCTCACCAGCCAAGATGTGAGTTCTTGACATTCCTCTTTGTGCTGTTTTTATCCAATATTAAAGTACCAAATATTGTTCTTGATACATATATTGTAATAAAGGTTTTATTAAACTTTAACAATCTCTTTTGTTGTGAAGTCTTGATTTCATTTCTCAGTAGGAACAGATTCAGATAACTGATTATTAACTGACAAGTCAGTATAAGATTCATTCTATAATAAAATTACCCTTACCTCACTCTGCTTAGCTTAGATCAGCTGATGCTCACTGTGTGTGTGTGTTTTATTTCACTGAGATTAATTGCCTCTGTCAGACAAAACAACCGTGAACCGACCCTGACTTTAACAGTGTCGCTAATTACATGTATGGAGAGGCTAATTAACCTAAACCTAGAGCTGCCCCTGTTCTTTAAAAGGATAAATGTAAAATAGTAATTACATGGTACTGACAATCAGGAAGAAAACCCATCTAGACATGTTAATGTATATAAATATTACCGTTAATTGTTGAATGATTTCTATAGGTATATGGATAAATGCTCCACTACTGGCCAATACATTTTACATTTAAATATATTGTGCAGTTATAATGTTTCAAACAATACACTAAAGACAATGAGACATTTTCCATAGTCTTTATTATAGTTTTTCCTTTTCATTCTAACAGGTATACACAACGCTCTAAATGTCATGGCTTTTTTTGTCTTAAATACTCTCCGCTCTTAAAGAAAAACTGTAAAAATATTTAATTATAACTAATTAAAAGATCTCTTCTGGGACAGGACTGGGAGGGGTGAACAGGTACGGGGTGGAGGGGGCAGGGGGAGTTCTTCTGTGGTCCTTATCTGAGATGTTGGGTGGGTCTGGGAGACAGAAAAAGGGGGTGGGGGCAGGATTAAGTTACATCCAGCTGGGGTTTCACCGCGAAGACGGGGTGGTGTTACCATTTAAAGAAAACCTGCAGAGACGACATGAAGCAGTGGATCAGAATAAAAACAAACACATATTTTCTGTTAAATAGTGTTTAATGCAAAGCTGAAGGTTGGTAAATCACCTGCACACTCTCTCCATCATGTGTGTGACGAGGCGGTCGGAGATGCCTGGACAGGACTCCTCGGCCAGGTTGAAGGCGTTCTCCAGCTCCTCGATGGCTCCGACGCCTCCGCCACTCGCCCGCCGCTTCTCCTTCAACTGGTGGTGAACAGAAATCAGAGGATTTGAAGGTTAAACAGTAACTGTGTTGTGCCAGCGGTGAGATCATGATCCATTTTGTTTCAGCTTCTTACTGAGACGTGCTTTTAAAATTTGTATCATAAATCAAAGTTTTACAGTTTTGCAAAGAGAAACATTGAAGTCACGGTGGGGCTTAAGAAAACCTGCACTGGGAGCAAATGGCAGTGTAGATCATGTCAGTGCTGCGGCCCAGACTTGTAATGGTATCAATGTACGGTAGTTAAAGCAGAAGTGAGTGATCCGGTCGTTTTCGCTAATGCTGCGTTCCAGGCAGGCTTTTGAAATCGTAAATTACAGCTTCAAGTCACAACTTACGACTTTGTAGCGTTCCAGGCAACCCACTCGTGTTTTTCCGACCTGTTTTACCGGTGAAAGTCACTATAACGGCCACTCGTAACTTCCGACTGGTGAACTCGTACCAGATAGAACTGGTACCACTTCACGGTCGGAAAAATACGAGTTTCCTTGAACGCACCATAACAGTCCTCGTCGCTACGTCACCACATTCACGGCGTTCCTTGGCTGCACACACAGCCCTGCATGCCGTTCTCTCTCCTCATTGGATAAAAACTGTAGGATACGATAAATGTTTTCTCTTCGGCTCAGAGCAGAGCAGAGGGACTGAGAGACCCGTGTTTCAGTCCAAACACTCTATGTAAGTGATTGCTGTCGGAAGATATAACTATTTAAGACTTATATTAACACAAATATATCACTCACTTCTGCTTTAATGTACCAGGAGGAAATGAAGTGAAGTGTTGATGGCTTAAAGATTGAAGGTGTTTTTGCCTTTTACCTAAAACAGGGGTACAATCAAAAGCATCATTTACAGTCCTGTTATTTCCACTTCCAAAAAACTTACACCTACCTCTCTGAAGATGGGTGTTACCAAAGCAGACAAGCACTGTGACTTGGGTTGTCTTTTCACCGAATCTCCTGACTGCAAAGACGCAGGGAGAAAAAAAAGAAGGGTGTTATGAAAAACAAGAGATCTGACTCTGTTTAAGTCTGTGTGTGTGCTCTGTATGTGTGTCTTACCTCTGTATCTGTGTGTGTGTAGCCCTTCTGTAACTTGTTCAAAGAGTTGGGTCTGACTGTGGGGAAGGTCCACATGGGACAAGTATCCACGTCACCATCGGCATCCCTAAAGGACATGGGGGTAGGGTTGAGTGCATTTAAGAGGAGACAGACAAAAATATTCAAAAATCAGAATAGGGCTGTAAATCTCTCTTTCTGGGGAAAATAATGTTTGTATTCGGTCTGTTCGGTGTCACCAATTTGATGAGATGTCTCTGAACAGACACTTGGAGAAGACGCTTATTCCTGAGACTCACATATCCGAGTCGTCGGAGCTGGATTCCTCCCCGTGGCCCTCTGACTTCCAGCGTCGGTAGCGATCGATCAGCTCTGTCAGATAGGCCGTCTTCTTGGTGTAACGTGTGATGAACTTGTGCTTCAGAAGCTCTTTGGCGGTCGGCCTCTGCGCGGTGGGAGAACAGAGGCAGGAGCAGCATGAACATCATGATTCAGCGACCAGAGAGTCCTCTGTAGGTTTGTTTGTGTGAATCTGGGATCAGTTGTTATTTTAAAACATCTTTTAAAAAAAACTTCAGTAAGCAGTCTACTACCACGCTTAGATTTTAACATGTGTTTGGCACCTTTCTGGTCCAAAAATGTGATGTGGGTCATGTCTGGATATTTGAGAAAGCGCAAAAACAAATACCAGTTCCTATTAAGGATAGGTCAAGCTAATCCAAACTCAAAACAATGTGCTGGGACAAAAGGCGTGAATGAAGTCTTACACTCAGAGCAGGAGTCTGGATCTGGAATTAATTTCCAATTTTCTAATCTTATTTGTCCCTGGACACAAATAAATACACAATCATGTCTGATCCCACCTTAGTTGTGCTACAGTGCAGATGGACGCAAGTGTTTTACTTACAAAACGAGGGTCTTTATTTAGACAAGCCTCCACAAACTCTTTGAATGGTTTGCTGTAGGGCCCCTCCAGGGTAGGAGGAGTGTTTTTGGGGATGAGGAACAGGACCCTCATGGGGTGTAGATCGGAGTTGGGAGGTTCTCCTTTAGCAAGCTCAATGGCAGTGATGCCCAAGGACCAGATGTCAGCCTGACCAGGAGAAAGTAAGGTGTGAGTAAGATGTGTTGACTGCACAGACACTAGAAAGGAATTTAAACAAATGTAGTACTCTGCCTAAAATGATGTTGATGATGTATTTTTTTTTAAATAATATTTTCCTCCAGTAAAAACTGCTTAACATCTCATGAACTTAACATCTCTTCACCCAACAAGCTCTAACTATAAGTTTTAGGTAGCTTCCTCAGGAGGCCAATTCACATGCCTAAAACTGGCCACAATATGATCTAGCTAGCAAATTAATTATAATTTTGTGTGTGTGTGAATAAAGCACTATTACTACTAAAAAAAAATAATAATAAAAAGTGAGAAATGTAACAAGCAAACAAACCTAAACAGTGTTCACTCAGAGCAGTTAAGATTAAAGGGATAGTTCAACATTTTTGAAAATTGGCCCATCGCCATGATCCCCCTAGTAATAGCAGTAGGTTCGTTACCTTTAATTGTTGGTCCAAGCTGCTTTTAGATCGGGGGAGAAGAATACCGAGCGGCGCAGCTACACTACGGAGGCTAATGGAATTTCTTGGTTTTGCTCATCAAACTCAGCAAATACACAACCAAAAAACTCAAAAACGCTGTGGTGGACAAGTTGTGACCTGCACATTCACCACGCTATGAGACAATAGCGGAAAGTTGCGAGATGGAGTTGTTTTAGAGGCAAAGTCGGACTTTACACTCTAGACGGCTGCTCGGCGGAGTGATTTCAAAAGCGCCTGTTTACTGCAGATACGTCCGTATACTACGGCACTGGCTGAGGTGCGCACACTGTGTCCCTCCGACCAGTGGTTCACTGAAGAAAGTAGTTCCGAGTATTTGCTTCACTTCTCTTAACTTTCCGCTATTATCTCATAGCGTGGTAAATGTGCAGGTCACAACTTGTCCACCACAGCGTTTTTGAGTTTTTTGGTTGTGTATTTGCTGAGTTTGATGAGCAAAACCAAGAAATTCCATTAGCCTCCGTAGTGTAGCTGCGCCGCTCGGTATTCTTCTCCCCCGATCTAAAAGCAGCTTGGACCAACAATTAAAGGTAACGAACCTACTGCTATTACTAGGGGGATCATGGCGATGGGCCAATTTTCAAAAATGTTGAACTATCCCTTTAAGATCTTTATTGTCATTGTGCATTTAAATTAAACAAAAAAACACTTGTTCTCCCTGGCCTTCTCTGTCTCTCAATTTTTGTGTTTTAATCTGTGCTTTTAATCTGTGCTAATTGTAACTTGTATCTTTTATCATTATTGTTGTACAGCACATTGGTCAACGCTATTGTTTTTAAAAGTGCTTTATGAATACATTTGTATTGTATTGTATTGTATTGAAAATGAAATACTGTTGGAGCAAAACCTCCAGATACCCAAAGAAAGAAGAGCGAGAAAAGCAAAAATAATATCTCACTAGATTAACAGAAATACAGGTTGTCCCCCGTCCTCACCTTGAAGTCGTAAGCTGACTGTTTGATAACCTCTGGAGCCATCCAGAAGGGAGTGCCGACAAACGTGTTCCTCTTTATCTGGGTGTCTGTCAGCTGTCCTGCCACCCCGAAATCCGCCAGCTTCACATCGCCCTGCTCCGACAAGAGCACATTGGCAGCTACGAGGGAGAGACGGAAGAAGACAGTCAAGCGATACAAATAATCGATGAGGGTTTGTTATCTCTATCTATTAATGACATCCTGTTTCTGTTTGACATGACGAGCTAAACACGAGGCATCAAATAAACATTGACATCCTCCTGTAAATGATGCAGGCTCATTTTGGGATCATAAATAACGATGCAGTGCTGTTGCAACTTGTTAAGACCGATCAAGTGACAACTAGTTACGATGTCAGTACGTGAAGTTTTCTCAAAATGTATCAGCAGCTTTTCAGTATATTACATGCACCAGATGGATGAACAGATGGACAAAGGGTAGTTCAGACTGGTCCCTTCTCCAGTTTCACTGTGGGAACCGCACACAGCTTCAGACATCAGGAGATGTTCAGTGCTTTTGGCAGCAGCAGAGTCCAAACACAAGAATCCAGCCTGAGTGGATAATAAATCCATGAGCAGTTAACCCAGTTTGGATCTATCTTTATCTGCCATCTTTACTCAGCTGCTATATTAGAAATGATTATATTTCTGTGATGAGCAGAGGGCCAACCCCCCCCTGACAACCTCCGCCCCTACACACACACACACACACACACACACACACACCTACATTCAACACCTTCAGTCTGTTGTGACATTTCAAGCTCTCACACCGTGTTCAATGTGTGGAGTAATTCTGTCCAGCATCTGCTTAGGGAGGCTGAATATTACTCAGCAGCTCTGTCATCACTGCTCAGTGTCTCGCTCAGTTGCAGCATTTACTTCCTGACATGGGATGCTGCTGAATCACAGCATTTATAAGTTGATGAACGGTCTGTTTACTCCCCACACCGCTCCGTAAAATGATATGAACATGTTTTAAATGAAAAAGAGGAGGCACATCACATATAAGAAAAGCATTACCTTTGATATCTCTGTGAATCTTCCTCTCAGAGTGCAGGTACTCGAGCCCCTTTAGTATTTCCCTTAATATAGTAGCAATGTAAGTCTCTTCAAGAGGCCCAGGACGGAGCTATGGTGTCGAAGGTACAAAAGAGAAATCAGAGCAGGGTGGATGTTGGGAGAAGAAGTCCCAAAGAGGAACCATTTTGTAAGATTTGTAGAAAAACTTAGTAAGCAGCATAAAAATAGACCCCCTTCTTACCAGATCCAGAGCAGATCCTCCGCCTAAATACTCCATGATAATCCACAGCTTGGTCCCCTGAGAGGGAGAGGAAATAACTTCATGAAAGACTTTTCAAAATAAGGATTTAAAAACCGCATCTTTGTGTTATTAACTGAGATAACGTGGGGGAAAAGCGTCGCTCCGCTGTGTTTGTGTGCTACTCTCACCTTCAGGTATGATCCGTAATACTTGGTAACAAAAGGACTGTCACACTGGCTCAGTACTGTGATCTCCTGCTGAATGTCTTCGATCTCATCCTCCGCCTCCTCCAGGTCTATGATTTTAATCGCCACCACTTCCTTTGTGCGGTTGTTGATGCCTTTGTAGACCTCTCCGAAGGAACCCTTCCCGATCCGCTCCTGCTTGGTAAAGTACTCCTCGGGGTCCAACCGGGTATTCTGGACCAGGGACGGCAGAGAGAGCACCGGGTTATTAAGTGTATATGTCTATAGTATCATTTCTTGTCTGCTGCTGTGTGTTGTAGCCAGGCACAGAAATCTTTTCTCACATATAAACACTCCTTAAAGCTGACCTGACAGCGGGGGTCACATCCATCTGCTGACCTATATACTGCATTGTTTTCCTGCACTGCTCATCACAGATACACAGAGGCTGGTTAACCTTTCTTATCAGTGTCAATTACATTTGTTTTTGCAGCCACAGCCCATATAATTACTTGGGACAGTAGATTGAACTTTGTGCCAGGATGTAATTCAAGAGGCATGACACTTGAAAGTTTAGTGTGTTTTTTTTCTTTTCTTTCTGTCTCCAATAACAGCAGGAAATGAATGATGATCTGACTGAGCAGGAGGCACATTAAACAACTCCCAGACATGTGACAGCTGCCGGTCTAAAACGAAGAGGGCTTGTAAAACACATTGCGGTGTATATCAATACAATTTGAAAATGTCTAATGTGACATGATTTGGTCAGCTCGTTGATGGCTTTGTCAGTGCTGCTGCTGCTGCTGCTGACAATGGCGAGGAGAGGAAAAATAAATGGTTTCATGTTGAAGTTTTTCGCTGGCACTGATGTCTCAGACCCCCACCCACCTCCTCATGGAGAGTGTGGCGGTCATGGGGGTCCGCCTGGTCTTGTACAGGCAGAAGCAGGAGAAGGAGAAGGAGAAGGGAGGTGACAGTTGGAGAAAAGAGGGTTTCTCTACCTGGTTCTGCATGTCTCGTAGGTGTGCCATCTCCTCGGCGGGCTGGACGACGGCACAGGGAAAGAAAGAAAGCCTCGGCTCTCTCTCTCTCTCTCTCTCACTCCCCCCCCCCCTGAAGTTACCAGACGGTCCTGTCGGGGTTTCTTCTCCCCTCTTCTAGCTGTCTAGGAAGCAGCTAGCTGTGCGGCTAGCCGACTAGATAAACACCCAGTCCGCGGCGGCTGCTGGCTGGCTCTAATGGGGCTGTCACTCCGCGGCGGCGCACTCTTCTCGGCCTCCGAGTCCGACGGAGGAGCGACACAGCCCGGCGACACGGCGAGCTACTGACCCGCTGGCTCCATGGACGTCGGCGGCGATGAACACGGAGAGAAAAAATGTTCCTTCCGCGTATAAATATTTAATTCATTTCAAGGGGGCAGCTTAGCCTGTTGTTCATTTGAAGCTTGAGGGAGACAAAATAATGGCCCAGATGGACGGCGCATGCGCACTGCTCCGGCGGCCGTTGGGATTGTGGGAGTTGTATTGCGGAGCTGACGTCTCTGATGAGGGACCAAAGGTGGGTTTACTGCTCCTACTGAGGCTGATGCTGCTGGGTTTTGAGCAAAAATACACATTTAAAAAAACATCAAACCCATTTAAAGTTTCACTTTTGAGGATCCGTTTCATTTCAGTTTATATTGTACAATACAATGTGAGTTGGTGCTAAAATATAAAACTGAAACAGGGAGCTGGTAAATGTGAAGTTGCATATCAGCAGCACACACAGCTACTGTTTATTTTTGGACTCTTATGTAATAAATTGTGATTATGTCATATCACAGTCTTCCTCTCATATGAGACTGGTCAACCCTATAAACAACTGCTTTAAGGGCAAACAAAACATCTGGGAGACAGTGTGAGGTGTGCACTGAATCCATCTACAGCCTCTGGGCTAAGTAGCTGTAGCTAAGTAGCCTACATGAGAATGTATTTCCATATACAGTTATGTTCATAATAATAGTGTGTGTTTAAAAAGGTCGAAATTCTTCAAATAAATAGCATTTTAATGAACACAAATGCATTGGGGACACTGCACATTCTATTTCAAAGCATGAAAATTGGAAAAAGTAATTGAATTTGATCATATTTTACAGAAAGTCAAGAAATATGATGTTCAAAAAAATAGCAGTGCTGACATCTGTCTTTACAAACTCAAAAATGTACTGTAAAAACTAAGAAATGCTTGAAGATTCAACTTTTCCTGAGAATCATAAACTAATATTTAGTTGCATAACCGCGGTTTTTGAGAACTGCTTCACATCTGTGGGGCATGGAGTCAACCAACTTCTGGCACCGGTCAACAGGTATTGCAGCCCAAGACAATTGTACTACGTTCCACAATTCCTCTGCATTTCTTGGTTTTGCCTCATGAACAGCATTTTTTATGTCAGCCCACAAGTTTTCAATAGGATTAAGGTCCGGGGATTGTGCTGGCCACTCCATTACAAGAATTCTGTTGGTCTGGAACCATGATTTTGCTCGCTTGCTGGTGTGTTTGGGGTCATTGTCTTGTTGAAACACCCATTTCAAGGGCATTTCCTCTTCAGTATAAGGCAACATGACTTCTTCCAGTATTCTGATGTACTCAAACTGATCCATGATCCCTGGTATGCGATAAATAGGACCAACACCATAGTACGAGAAACATCCCCATATCATGATGCTTGCACCACCATGCTTGTGGGGGGGTGGGGGTCTTCACTGTGTACTGTGGCTTGAATTCAGTGTTTGCAGGACGTCTGACAAACTGTCTGTGGCCCTTAGACCCAAAAAGAACAATCTTACTCTCATCAGTCCACAAAATATTACGCCATTTCTTTTTAGGCCAGTCAATGTGTTATTTGGCAAATTGTAACCGCTTCATTACACGTCTTTTTTTTAACAATGGGACTTTGCGGGGGCTTCTTGCTGGTAGCTTGGCTTCACATAGACGTTGTCTGATTGTTACAGTACTCACAGGCAATCTTAGATCTTCTTTGATCCTCATGGAGCTGATCATTGGCTGAGCCTTTGCCATTTTGGTTATTCTCCGATCCCTTCGAATAGTCGTTTTTCTTTTTCTTCCTTGCCTTTCTGGCTTTGGTTGCCATTTTAAAGCGTTTGATATCATTTTAGCTGAACAGCCTATCATTTTCTGCACTTCTTTATAGGTTTTCCCCTCTTTTATTAATTTCTTAATCAAAGAATGCTCTTCTTCTTAACAGTGTCTTGAACAACCCATTTTACTCTGTTTTTCAAGGACAAATATATGCAGCATCAGTTGCCTTGATCATTGAATAAGGGCCACCTGTTTAACACCTATTTTCTTTCACATAATCATTGACCTCAATAATTGAACCTGGCACTGCTATTTTTTTTTAACACGCCCCTTTCAGTAAATGATTCAGTTTTACAGAATCAACAGCATGCACGTCATGCCTGTTGGGTCTGTTGGTTTTCTATACCTTTACTAAACCTTCTAGAAAAAGTTGAAAAAAAAAGTTGAAATTCTAACAAAATCAGTGATTTATCTTGCAAGTGATGTCGGACTGCTATTATTTTGAACACAACTGTATATATTATTATGTCCATTGCGGTTTTTGTATCTTTAGTTCACAGATTTATAGTACAAATCTGCAAGTATACAATATATACACATGCCTCCTCATAATTCAGCATAAGTGATGTAAAACTTAATTGTGGTCTTTGTTAAATACAGTCACTCTGAGTTAATCGGTGGTCATGAAGCCACAGTTCCTCTGAGCTGGTTTTACAGAACAGCTCTCTTGAGGTTTATAAGAATTAAGCACAACACATACTCCTTTATTTGTTTTAGGGATTTGCCGTTTGGTAGGCTAATTAGGAATTGAAAATATATATTTTTGACATATATTTTCCAAGGTAAAAACGTATGATGTTTTCATATAAAATATTTTATGTCAGTGAAATAACCATGACAATAATGATCAAGTCTGTGCTCTTTGTAAATTAGAGCATTAATCTGTCTATGATAAACCGACTGAATTACAGCATGAAACTAACAGCTTTGTCTGCCTTTGTGTCAATTAGGCCAATTACATAAACATTGCATGAGAAACGGCTAATTTGAGTGTAGTGACTGTGTGCGCTTGTTTTGCAGCCCGGCCGGTCCCGCCCGGTGCGCCGCGCTCCGGCTGACGGCGTGGGGTCGTAAGCTCCGCCCCGGCGAACACACGGGGTGTGTTACCGCTGCTGCTGCTGCTGCTGCTGCTGCTGGCGATGTGTGTGAGTGTGTCACTCTCCGTCCGCCTCGGTTGATGCTGTAAATATTAGAAGAAGCGTGTTTGGACCGTGTTTTGACTCATGACTTTTTAAACCCCGGAGCTGAACCTGTTGACGGTGAGTCGCCACTGAGGCTGAAGGCGCAGTTAGCCCGGGTTAGCCCGGGTTAGCCCGCCTGACAGCAGCGAGGCTAACGTGTGTAACGGGGCTAAGGCTTGACAGACATCGCGTAGGCTACTAATATTAGCCAGATATCAGCTAAGTCCGTGTCAGACATGGCGTCTTACGTGGGTTTCATTCAGTGACATTGAAGCCATGTTTCCGCTGCAGCTCTGCCTCATGTCAGACTTATGTAATTTAATGTAACACAACGTGTAATGTTGTTTCCTATGTTGTATTTTAGAGCCGTGGCTGCTGCTGCACCTTAAGTTACACCTTGTCGAGCTGGTTTGGTTCCTCAATGGGACATGCCCCTTTTTACACCAGCCCCATGTATTGTGCCACTGGACCAGTTGCCTATGAATAAAACCACAGTATTTTGGGATTGTAAACACTGTATTAAGATTAAGCTTGAATTAAACCAGGATGAGACTGTCTGCAGGCCAGAGCCATTAAGCTGGCAGGAATGGCAGATATCCAGGGTTCACAGTCTAGATAGGTCTTCTGTTCTGATGTGATATATATATTTAATGTCTGACACCCCCGTCTCTGTTCCTACTAAGTGTTTCTTCTTCATTTCCTCCAGGCTGGATGAGTGGGCCAACCTTCACCTCCCCCTCTGCAGAGGCGGCGGAGATGAACCGCATCCATTACGAGTTGGAGTACACAGAGGGCATCAGTCAGCGGATGCGGATCCCTGAGACGCTCAAAGTGGCCCCGGAGAACCAGGCAGGGTCCCTGCTGCTCCAGCAGCCCCTGCTTGCTCACACAACGCTGATGCAAGTTCCTGAGAGGATTGTGGTCGCAGGTGAGGACACAACATCAGTAAAAGGCTGCATGGTAGAAAATACATGCAGTTAACAGATCGGGCTGTGTATGCATCACCACATAAAGCCCAGTAAACCATGGATGTACACAGGTGTGCCCATGGAACGTTCTCATGGTCCTTGTGACCTCCTGTCGTTCATCCACAGGTGACGATGATGACCCTCGATTTCCTCGTCCAAGAGACTTGGACTTGATTCAGTCCGTCCCTCCCGTGGACCTGCTGAACATGAAGGCCCCGCCGCGAATCCTCACCCTGTCAGAGCAGCCGCTGGACTCCCTGGAGACTGACCCAGCCTCTTCACAGAATAACCCCGGCCAGGTGGTGAGGCTCAAACTACACCTTCTATCTACTTTTGTTTTGTTTTTTTTATTTGGCATTACTATGAATTGAATTTCTCAAATAATTCTTCTTCTTTAACATGGTATTATTCTGCATTATGGCTCTTTAGTTACATCTGTAACTTTGCCAATGAAAATCTTGTGGATGTAATAGCATTTGAGCGGGGGAGAGATGTAAGGCTATGAAGCTAGAGCAGAGAGCTGATGTTTTGAAGGTAATCATTAAGGTTAAGCCATTTTGGAAAATTGACATAACTAGTAATTTTGGTTAAAAGAACAATACAGTACTTTATTGTATAAATGAAATAAATGTGCCTGAAAGGAAACAATTGATCATTCAACTCTTCTTGTTTAGTTGTTTATGCTAAAGTGCAGCTTCTTTTCAATTCTTCATGCTCCATTATACTAATCCCATTAATACATGAAGCAGAATCCTTGGATCATGGTAACAACAACAGCACATCCATCTGTTGGAGATTGAATCTGCTCCACTGAGTATTTGGGGAGTAGAGTTGTTTGTGTGTAAAGTTCTTCATTCCCTTTGTTTATTTCTCCACTAATCACACACCTGAGCAGATTCTGTCTGCTTTGCTGGAGATGCGTACAACTAACTGTGATTTGATGAGGGGATACACAGAAAGAGGACACACACCGGTGGCTTACCCTTGCTGTTAGCAGAGCTTCATGAATTACGTTCTGCCGTGAAACCAAAACCCCAGCTGTCTCCAGGGTTGGTCAAGCAAACACCTGATCATACCTCTAAATATAGGCTATTCTCAAAAAACAACTGAAATGCTGCTTACAGAACTGAAACAGTAGCTCAGAGAAACAAAGAGATGCAAACCTTTATTTTTTGTTTAAAGGGGAACAGTGAAGGTTACATGGTCAAGTAGTAGTGAGGAAAAATAAGGAACTAAAGAGAGTGTTTAGGGAGATTAAAAGAGATACATTGGCCACAGTAGCACTGGGGAAAGACACCAAGATCCTTCATTTATCTGCATATGGTTTTGACATCATTGTTGGCTGAGGCGGAGCCCTCCGTTGAGACTGCTCATGTGAGCACCAACTGGTGGGAGGACACTTTTTAAACAGTGGTTTGGTCTTGTGGTTCTTAAAAGTGCAGTGGAAAATAAAATACAAGAAGAGATTTCAAAACCAAGGAACCATGTGGACTAGATGTAGCTATTAACAATGTGATGATTTAAAAGTTGTAACCTACAGTATAACCCTTTAACGTGAGCCTGACAGTGTTTCACATCTTGGCATCAATTATAGGCCCACTTTCACGCTCGGTCCCGAAGAGAACGCAGCGTGAGCGAGAACATGTCTGGTCGCCACAGCAGTCAGATGAGCAGAGGTGAAATAAGGTAAGCACACATCCACGTTTAACCCTGCTGCTGCTGCTGCTGCTGCACAGCTTCGTTACTGCTGCTTGTTCATTCACCTGTGGTTGGTTTTAAATCTTTCTTTCTTTACTGTTCCTCCCCACCCAGTGTAACCCCTTCCCCTTCTGCCCCCCCAGTCCGTTTGTGTCCCCCCCTCTGTTCTCCCGAAGATGCAAACATCAACCTCTTCACAGCCGCGGGATTCCTGTCTTACGTTCAGTCAACAACACGGCGAGCGTACCAGCAGGTCCTTGAGGTCCTGGACGACAGCCACCGCAGGTATCTGTTCTTTGTCCCTGGAAATCCTCCGAAGTCACTTTAATCACAGCGTCTCTCAGTGTCCAACCACAAGCACAAGCTGTTCCTTTTTTTTTCTAAGAAATATCATGGAATTCAGATATTTTCTCAAAATTAAGAAAACAAATAAACTCCTGACAACACCACAGCTTTCGGGAGAGCTCCTCAGGTGAAGAACTGGAGGAGGTGATGCAGGGTGGGAGTTGAGGCAGCTTTAAGAAGAACAGCAGAAATATATTTTACTCAGTTGTACAGGTGCATCTATATTAGAATTAGATCTAGATCATCAGCAGAAATTAGAATATCATGGAAGAGTTAGTTTATTTCAAAAGTTAAATTCAAAAAGTAAAACTAATACATGATATAGATCCATTACACACACTGAAATATTCCATGTCTTTATTTTGTTTAATATAAAAAATATTGTTAAAGCAGAAGTAAGTGGTCCGGTCGTTTTCGCTAATGCTGCGTTCCAGGCAGGCTTTTGAAATCGTAAATTACAGCTTCAAGTCACAACTTACGACTTTGTAGCGTTTCAGGCAACCCACTCGTGTTTTTCCGACCTGTTTTACCGGTGAAAGTCACTATAACGGCCACTCGTAACTTCCGACCGGTGAACTCGTACCAGATCGAACTGGTACCACTTCACGGTCGGAAAAATACGAGTTTCCTTGAACGCACCATAACAGTCCTCGTCGCTACGTCACCACATTCACGGCGTTCCTTGGCTGCACACACAGCCCTGCATGCCGTTCTCTCTCCTCATTGGATAAAAACTGTAGGATACGATAAATGTTTTCTCTTCGGCTCAGAGCAGAGCAGAGGGACTGAGAGACCCGTGTTTCGGTCCAAACACTCTAAGTGATTGCTGTCTGAAGATATAACTATTTAAGACTTATATTAACACAAATATATCACTTACTTCTGCTTTAACACAGAATTGTTGGTCTTCTGGAAAGTATGTCCATTTATATGCACTCGGGCTCCTTTTGCTTTTGCTTTCGGCGTGGCATGGAGGCAAACAGCCAGTGGCACTGCTGAGGTGTTATGGAAGCCCAGGTTGCTTTAATAGCAGCTTATCTGCATTTTTGGGTCTACCTAACTACTGAAGTAAATTAACTTTTCCATGGTATTCTAATATATTGAGATGCACCTGTATATGAAAGCAAAATAGGTGCTGCCCAAATTTGAGAAATGTTTGCTTCAACAACCTTACTTGTTTGACATCTGTCACCGTAGCAAATACAGGTCAGATGTCTTGACGTCAATGTAACAGGTCCCAGGCAGAGTACCTGTACACAGATAAGGTTCCTGTAAAACAGGATAAAGAATGAGACAGGCGACAGTTTGCTTCTGTTCAGTGCAGCTTCGCTCAGTCGAATTTTACTTATCAATTTGCAAATATCTTTTCCATACTCAAATGTCAAGTAACAGTACGACATCCATAATATCAGAAACAAAACCAAAATACTGTACAGGCTGGTTACAGTATAAGCCTCCTATTTCCAAATAAACACACATTTATCCATTCTTCATAAAGAATAATCCTGAGTTCAGTGGACAACTGCATTAATACATCCGCATTCAGTCAGTTAACTGAGTTATTATGTAGTTCACAACTACTGAAAATAATACCATGAAATATAAAATGTACAGGACCTCACATGTTCCCTTATTTAATCTCACTCATAGTGCAAATAAAAGAAGAAACTAGCATATTGCTCTGACTGTTGATTCAAGATAAATGCCTGAGCTGAAGGCTTGAGCTGAAGACTTGCAAGGTTTTAACAATTTTAACTGGTTACAACATCGACAAAATATATGTATATCGCTCTATAACTATCACATTTAATTTATTCACGCAGGTAACAAAATACTGTACCCAAGATAATAGTTTTTAACTCAAAATTAAATGTGCTGGAGCCAGAAACTACGACATGGTTTGGTCACAACAGAAAGAAAAATGTAAACAGCGGCGCCATCTTGAGTCGTCCGCGATACACCGAGAACTATAAGTTCTGCCACTGGTTCAAAAACCCATTTAAACACATTCAATAGCCTTACAAAATCGACCTACTATCATATTGAGATGTAAAGCACTAATGTGGGTGTTTATGTATGTTTTGAAACACCACCGACCTGTAAAACAGGAGAAAGAATGAGACGGGCGACAGTTTGCTTCTGTTCAGTGCAGCTTCGCTCATTCGCTCAGAAGATGAGTCCAAGAGGGGAAGCAAATCGCCACACTGCCTCCTACTGGTAACACTGAGTAGCTCACTAGCTTTCACTTTTATGAGATAAAAGAGGTAATTATTGAGCATTTTGACCCAAATTAACACATTTCTTTCACAGAAATAACCATTTCAAAATAAAACAAATAAAATTACATAAAATGTGACCATCCATTTCATGAGCGTCACATCAACATAATGTGTTGTTGAAGGTGTGTGTGTTGCATAACTTCCCTTTCAGGCTTGGTTTTGTAGATTCGTGGGCAGCCCTTGAGCTTGACTAATTGTGTCAAGTATGTTGCTGTCATCATTACTCTAAACTGAGATATGGTTATCTCCAAAGGACACACCTGGACCTGGCCCTGGATATCAACCCTGACGAGTCCGGCTTGGTGGACGCCTCCTCACTACGGCGACAGGTAATGCTTTGTCACTGATAAAGATGTAATATGCGTCTTGGCTGCTCTGATGTGTGTATTGTGTCTGTTGTGAATATTTTCTGGTGTCGTGTTAGGGCTGAAATTTCCAATTGCTTCAGTTTTCTGACACAGCAAGCTGTCAAACCCCTTCTCATATCTTTTAGTTACTCAGTTGTAAACAAATATAATACAAGGGTGAGGCACATAACAGGTTAATAAGAGTAAAAAAAAAAGCTTTGAAACTATTAGGTCTTGCAGCTTTGCTTGTATAAAATGATTAGAACTGATCCCATAAAAAATCTTCTCAATACGATATTAGTAGTGAAGTTGTTTATGGATGTTCAGTTAACACATTTATTTTATATTTATTAAAGCAGAAGTAAGCGGAATGTTTGTGTTAATATAAGTCTTCAATAGTTTTATACCATGGTCTGGGTGAATCCTCGATTCTGATTGGCTGCGGGGTGTCCATTAAAAAGTGATAATGGACACCCATAAAGATGTTCCGGTCATATTGCCTGATTACGTTCTAAATATTGCGCTGGCACAAACGCTTGTTGGTAACCACGGCAACGGACACTCGGACCAAAACAACTTTTTTTCAGCGCATCACGGCACTGGAGTCTGTAAACACACAAGCGGTAAGAAGTGCACTGACCCTCTGAAAAACTTTGTGTCATGTAACATTTAAGCCGCCACCTCACCTCCCTTCACTGATCATCAGGCTGTGGCAGAGTCACTGGCTGTACGCCGCTGCGGTCACAGCGGGACCCTCTTTTTTTTTTCTTTTATCGCCGACGAGAGTTATTAAATAGTCCGCTCAGCCGCTTATTGTGAAAGACGTATGATTTTAACGGTAAAAACAACATTAAATTATAAGTAATTGATTTAATATGTATTTATCTCGTAAGTGACCATGGTATAAGCGGGATAATGCCCTTCGAGGTGTCCGATTATCAGAGATTAATGGACTTCGCGGAAGCAACCGTCCTCCGCTTCGCGTCGGATGGTTCACGCCTCCGCGTCGTCCATTAATTTCTGATAATGGACACCTCGTCGGGCATTATCCCTTACATATCTTCCGACAGCAATCACTTATATAGAGTGTTTGGTCTGAAACACGGGTCTGTCAGTCACTCTGCTCTGCTGTAAGCCGAGGAGAAAACTTTCCTTGTATCCTACACCCTCCAATGAGGAGAGAGAACGGCATAAAGGGGCGGTCCTCTCTGTCTGTGCAGCCAAGGGATGCGCGTGAATGTGGTGACGTAGGAACGAGGGCGGGGACTGCTAACTCCATCAGCTGACAAGAAGTTAGCCAAAACCACCGGATCGCTTACTTCTGCTTTAATACAATTCATCAAAATATAATAGAAATTCCAATATGGCCAAGTGCAATGTCCAAATTACAGGAGCTGCAATAGTTTTTGATAAAGTTTAAATGTGTCACATTGTTGTGCACTGTTGGCACCATAAGTGTCATGTTGCTACAGTGACGCCCCGGCATACAAGTCATATTTTCTAGAGGTAAAGGAACATGTTTGTTTGGTACAAGAAAAAAAAACAGATTTTTTTTTCATGATAGTCAAATGCAAAAATGATCATTCCATCTGAAATTGCAACGACATATGGGCAAAAATAACTGCAACGTGATTTGAAGAAACATGCAACTTTCTCTCCATTGTGTTGATGTGCTCATCCAGATTGTGAAGCTGAACCGGCGGCTGCAGCTGCTGGAGGAAGAAAACAAAGAGCGCTCCAAGCGAGAGGTGATACTGTACTCTGCTACTGTGGCGTTCTGGCTTATCAACACCTGGATCTGGTTCCGTCGCTGAGCTGGGACCAAACTGAGCCTCCCAAAACACTGGAAGCCAAAGCAATTCCTTGTTAAAGGTGCAACCATTAAAATATGAGCCTCTACTTAGGTCTACATTAACAACATTAACATTATTGACATTAAGTCCGAAACAACAGCCCAGGATGTTTTTATAGCAAATTAGATGTTGAAATTTGACACACAATCAGTGTATCACATGAGCCAGCATGTTGAATACATCTACTTAATCTTACAAATTTGTGGCAACTGTGACTACAGTCTCTGCCATTAAGTAATTTTTTTGGGTGAGATTTTGCTACGGCACTGAAGCTAGGAGCAAAACTAAAGGTATCAAACTTCACATGAAAGTTTGAACATGTGTAAACTGGCAAATGACTAACAAGACAAAGCACAATGACACTACTGTTGAATGTTTTCCATAATGTTGGCATTAGCTTTGTTGTAGTAAGCAGAGCTTTTGCTGAATTTGCAGCACAGAAATACAAGCTACATTATTGGCTAAAACGAGCTACAACATAGGTTTATGTGCAGAGAATATAATGTCAAACAGTCAAACAGGAGAACAGTTGATGATTGAGTCTGCTCTGATATTAGCTTTAGCTGAAACTAAACAGATCACTAGTTTAAAGTGACAGAGGTGTGCCTCACAAGTTTAAATGAAAACTGAAAACCCTTCTAGGTATTTGAGTTTGGAAAATGTTCGATAAATCTCTTACAAAGCAACAACAGATGTTACGGTGATGCTTACCATTGTTCGTCTTCGTTAGAGTAAACAAAGTTTGTAAATGAGAGTTGTTAGCCTCCGGAGCCGAGCGATTAGACGGGAAACAAGGATTTACTTAAGCAACAAATGTTTTGGGAACGCAGACCAGAGCTGGAGCTACAGTTACAGGACCAAATGTCAGACCTGACCTGTTTGAAGAGGACGCCCATCAGTCGGGTCAAAAATAACCATTCTTTAAGTGTCAAAATAACATGACTAAATCTAGCGATGCCATAATATTTACCTTGAATGTCCTTTAAGTTCCTCATTACCCAAAGCATTTGTGTACAGTACTTGAATAACCTGCTGTTGTAATGGTGTAGTTAGTCATTACCATATATATTTTTTACCTCTTTGGCAGTCACATGCACAGTGATTGTGGTATGAGCTTGATGAAGGGGCAAACAAAACTACTGAAGGTAGGGGGCCGGTGTAGTTATCTGTGAATAAATCATGTGTTCTCATGCTATTTATACAGTTTGAGCTTGTTTTTCCAGAGAATCTGACCACTCGTTTTATTTCCCCACTACAAGTTACCTACGAGACTAAAAGCATGGACTGTGTGGTTTTATCCATCATACAGTGTGACATTAGAGCTACTGTGTGTATGGTCATTTGTAATAGATGAATATAATTGATATAATATTGATGCCATTATTTTTGAATAATAAATATAATATCATGGAGGTTTATTTATCATAGCAGAGGCATCAGTAAAACTTTGCAGTGATACTTTTTTTTTCTGTCATGCAGTTTACTTATCACTTAAAGCTGGAGTTTTAAGTTACATATTTTACTTTCTTTGTAATATATGAATACATTCATTGTTTGTAAATATTTTTGCTGTAATAAATGATGGATGTTCATTTCTTGCAGACCTTTGTTTCTGTGCAATACTGACCCCTGCTGCTGCCTTTGCTGCTGCGCAACACCAGGAAGTCGACTTTGAATGGAGAATCACATAGGGGTGTATTGTGTAATTAAAGAGCTGATCATTTTTTAAAACCGAAGATCGTCATCAAACGGATATCGATTAGGCTAAAAAAATAAAAAAAAAATCCTGATAGTGGCTATTTCTTATGGTTTTCTACTACCGGGCGCATCCACACAGCAGAGCAGCGGTGCAGAGGTAACTTAGCCTACGATGGGGATCACGAAGCTGGCAGATCTGATCCGCTCAGATGCTCCGGATGCCATTTCACACAGGGATATCAGCGATTACGCAGGTGAAGTGTGACAGGTTTGTTTTAATCTGCAAAGTGGTGGTTTTGACTCGTTGGGGGAGCGGATGGAGCTAATTGCTAAAGCTAAAATACCACTTGGTAGCTCGGCTAACGAGTTTAGCCACCAGACAGACACAACAACACATCTCTTAAAGTGACACCACCACGCCCTGGAAAGTTTCCCTTCAACGAAAGCACACGGACATGAGCAGTGAAATGTCACCAATACAGCAATGAAAACTAACTGTAAATGAGATTAAACACCAATGTACACACACACACACACACACACAATAGAAATTATAACTCAACATCAACAGCAGTTAGATAAGGTTGAAGAAAAGAAGACAAAACAAAACAGATCAAAATGAATGAATAAATCAATAACTAAAGAAGGCTTCAGTAGGCATTCAAGACTGAAAAGCCTTACCCTTTTACAAAACAGGTTATATTACACTCATACAGTCTACTAACACATGTGGGGCCCACGATTGCAGCCGGAGCGGGGCCCATATGGACCCCATAGTCCTAATTTATATAAGTTGAAATGTATTTATTGTACTACGTATATGTTTTTAGATCATTTTCAAGATTATTCCACGAGTTGACCGCTGTTACAGTTGTACATCTTTGTTTTGTGTTAGTTAGTTATAACCCTCTGAAGTTGTAATGACTTTGTTTCATACTCCACAGGGAAAGTAATTGCACTGGACACCTCTATTGTTGTGAATCAGTTTCGTGCCGCCACACCTGCACTAAGGTGAGCTCACGGAGGACCCGTCCTTCTCAAACTACAATCATACAGTGTCACCAACAGTTGTAATTAATGTTTCAGAGTTTGTTTTGGTGTACATGTGTTTGTGGTTTTTGGTCAATGGTCTTTATTTCTTCCCTGCAGCCCCCTGACCGGTCTCTTCTACCGCACACTCACCTTCCTGGAACATGGCATAAAACCAGTGTTTGTGTTTGATGGGAAGCCTCCTGGGGAAAAGGCAGCTGTTGTAAGTGACACCTTGAGTTTGTATATTTTTTTCCCCACACACCCTATATCCTCTTGGTATGTATGAATCAGTGATGAATCTTGTGCTGACAATGGCAGTAGGACTGGTCTTCTTGCATGTGCTGACTGAAGAAAAAAATCTTAAAGAGGGAAGTGGAAGTGCACTTGATTAACTCAATTGACGCACAGCAGATTCCTGTATATGATACACATGACTGTGACCCATGCTGATCCAAGATCCTGTTTCTCCTCCAGCTTGAGAAGCGAGCGGAGACGATTGGCTGGAGATCAGCCAACCTCACAGGCACAGGTGAATCTAACAGTAATAAAAAAGTGCAGATTCAGTTGTTTCCTTACATGCCTGAGTAATGACACCACAAATACAATTTCAATGTCTGTCCTCACTCTTTACTCTTTTGTGCTGAATGTAGCATCATCCAACACCAAGGATTGTCTCCGTCTCCTGAAGCTTCTTGGCATACCACACATCCAGGTATGATTCATCTATATACTGTATGTAACTATCTAGTGTGGCTGGTATTTTCATTTTTCATAACCTCTCTCTCTCTGGGTCTTGTGCTCCAGGCTCCAGGAGATGCTGAAGCAATGTGCGCCTGGTTGGTGAAAGCAGGGACTGTGAATGCAGTAGCATCAGAGGACATGGACTCACTGCCGTTTGGTGCTAATATTCTTATTCGCCAGCTGAACGCCAAGAAGGACGGGTACGAACTGTGCAATTAAACTGTTGCTCAGAGGATGCGTTAATCACTTTTCTAGTGTAATTAAAATGCTCAGTTTTCAGTTCCATGTCATTGATTGTTATTGGTAATTTTTTATTTATGTCTTTGTGGAATTTACAAGTCCAGTTGGAAGATGTGTTGTTTCTAAACTGATCTAATGCTGAGCTGTTCCTCTTCACAGCGAGGTCATTGAATATTCGTTACCCAAGTTATTAGAGAAACTGCAAATTAGTCATGAGGAGGTAAGGCTGAGGCGTTTATTAAGCACACACTATCATGATTGGTGCATACATATCACAAAAACATGTATTTTATAGTACTTTCCCTCTTTTGTGTTTTTTCCCACTAGTTTGTTGACCTGTGTATTTTGCTGGGTTGTGACTATTGCGAAAAGATAACTGGTTTGGGTCCTAAGAGAGCGCTTACACTGATCCAGAAGCACCGCACTATTGAGAATGTGGTTTTACATGTCAACAGAAAGGTATTACAATCATCTTTAATTAGTGGTCTTTGTTGTTCTTTCTGTACATTGTTTTACCAAAGAAAATGGAAACTCTATATACTTGTATCTGCTTCCCTTCAGACGCATCCTGTGCCACATTTCTGGAAATACAAAGAAGCACGGAAGTTATTCCTGAACGCACCACAGCTTGACACTCCTGAACTCATCTGGACTGAGCCAGATGAAGAAGGCTTGGTTGAGTTCCTCTGTCACACCAAATATGTAAAGTAAGTGCACCTAATGGCTTTATTTTTGCATAAGCCCGCCCTACACGTCTTCACACTTACTATGGGACTTGTATGAACGGTATTGATGTTTTTAGGGTGGAACGGGTCCGAAACCGAATGGAGAAGTTCCGAAAGATGCGAGAGGAACGAGAAAAAGAAAGAGCAGCGGGGCCTAGCAGGCAAACACGAATGGAGGACTTCTTTAGAATTACCAGAAAGAGGGGACAGGTGAACAAAACACAACAATCACCAATAAAAATGTTTTTAATACCGTATGCATTTTTCAAACCTGTTAAATTGATGTGTGACTTGATTTATTGGATGAAAGGCAAGAGTGATCAAGTTAAAAAAGAACACTATCTGAAATGACCTTTCAAATGTTTGGATAAGTTGTGATTACTTTTCCAGTCAAGCATTCTTTTGTTTATGGGGGGAAAGTATCATAATACACATTTTCAGTGTTTGTGCATTTGGTGTGTTTATCTGTCTGAGCAGCTGTGTCTTTCTGTCTTTCCCCTTCTAGCCTGTGGAAGCTGCCGACTCTGTAAGCAGCAATAAAAAGAGACCAAAGTCAAAATAAGGCTGCTGCTTTCTGCTGCTTGTTGTCAACACTGACAATGGAAGGACATTTATCCATTTCCCTGTCCTGATATCTTTAACAACCATGTACCAGGCAGTTTCACAGACACTCCTCTAACCTCTGATCCCAATCTTGAATTTGTGCCACAACATGCCTCTGTTTTCAACACACTTGCGCTTCATTCCAGTGGATCATCGACATACCACAGCAAAATGTGCGGTAGCAGCTTTACATAAAGGGTAACGGCACAGACTACTGTGCTTTTTCAAGTGCCTTTTAAAAAAAATTCCATCCAACTTAAAAGAAGCCTAAATGGGCATCTCACAAGACACAGACTTGAAGGCTTTGTCTCAGCATGGGACCTCTACCCCCTGGGACAATACAATATTCTGATCTTGTCTGAGCAGCAGTGTCTGCAACAATACAGTGCTCTGAGGAGTTCTTCAGTGCATCCAGCAGTTTCCTGCAAAGCCACCAAGAGAGAGCAGAGCAGGCGGCGGACATCTATAAAAGAGAACAGTGTGATCACTGTCAGGGAGGACTTCCCCTAAGCCAGGACTGCAGACAGGGGATGTCTCATCACTAGATATTCAATGAGCACCTGTTGTGTAAAGTGTGCCAAGGCAGAGACCACAGACTTGAATTCTAATACGTCCACTAAAATGGTTTCATGTGTAAAGGAGATAGTGAGATGTTTAAATCCATGTAACTAGTTAAAAAAAAAAAAAAAGGAGATAGAGACCAATCTGTTTTATATGAAGTGTAAGCTGTTTCATTGTTTGGAGTAAAATGTTGAAGTTAATGTGTCTGTGTGGTGTTCTTATTGTAAGTGTGTATTAATGGTAGTTGGGCACAACAATTCAAGCAAATGTAACTTTTTTTTTTTTTTTTTTTAACCTTTTGTTATTGAAGAAGTATTGGTTCTCATCAAGACGCGACGCGGCCTCCCTCCAGGCCTGCAGGGGGCGCCGGTGAGCCCGGAGCTGCTCTGCTCCCTCTCCCATTTCCCCTGCAGAAGAAGCGGTTTGTCAGTCGCCCAGTCTCCGCTGCTCTCCACCGCCTCTCAGCAAGGTGTCTGCCCGCCCGGCCACCGCCGTCGTCCGCGGCACGTCTGCCCCCCTGAAGACACCCGCCCTAGCCCCCCGGTCCCTTGACCAACCCCCTCCCCACCACCACCCCTCCGTGGAGACACCGAGCCGCTGTCCTCGGCCATGGCGACGAGCGCGAAGCGAAAGCAGGAGGAGACTCATCTGAAGATGCTCCGGGAAATGACTAGCCTGCCCGCGAATAGGAAGTGCTTCGACTGCGACCAGCGCGGCCCGACCTATGTCAACATGACGGTGGGCTCCTTCGTCTGCACCACCTGCTCCGGCATCCTGTGAGTTTCCTCCGGCCGCTCTGTGGTCCGTCCTGCCCGGGGGTGGGGGGCCACACGGCGCCGCTGCGTGTCTGTCTGCCGGTCGGCCGGTCGGCCGGTCGGCTGGGGGTTTGGGGTTTGGGGTTTGGTCCGGTCCAACCAGCCGCTGACTGACTGACTGACTTGGCGGAACCGTTAGCTCCGGAGCTAACGTTACCGTTACCGTTACCGTCAGGACAGGTAACGGTAACGTGTCGGCGGCTGGCTGGGTGTGTTCATGGCTTTGCCCCGTACCGGTGTTGTGCTGTAAGATGCGGGGTCAGAGGCGCATTGACCCGGGCGGACAGGGGAGGGTCTCGGTGGGTTGTTGCCTGTGTGGTCAAGGTTAGCAGCTCGTCAGAACGTCCATACATACGTCTATACATACTATACATACTATAACGTTACATACACCCTCCGGTCAAATATTTGAGCACCTTGTTTAAAAAACAGGCAGCTCCTCTGGTTGAACTTTAGCTGGACCTCCGACAAAGTACACACATAATAAACACTAGTGTAGTCTATGTGATTGCCTACTCAGGTATGCTCACCGAAAATGCATTAATATTTCTGTATACCCACTACAACAAAACTATCTACCTATACAGGTATGAACAGTGTAGCCACCTAAGAAGCAGTATACCCTCTACAACAACACACACATAGCCTATATCACACGCACACCTCCAGATAAGGAGCAGGGTGGGACTCTACGTTAATAAGTTGTGGCGAAGTGGGGCAGTGGGTCGCGTTGTAGCTCGTGTCCGATGAAAACCACTTCTTCCTAAGAAACGCTGATTGTTGGGAAATCATCTTCACAGATTAGGAAATGAGTCTGATATATGCAATATCCTCTCTGCCCACGCCCTCTACGTTTCTGCTGAGCATGCTGTCAGTATGTTACATTTGTTTTTAACCTCACAAAACTGTCGCAAGCCTACACCCAGCCAGTGTACAGTGGCTCTACGTGTATATTCACCCTTTAATTATGAGCCAGTTGTGTTAGTGTGTGTGGTTACACTACCAGGATCTAGACACCACACTTGTATCTATTCAACATGAACAACATTTAACATTGAGCATTTACCTCCAGTTATATGAGTCCATGTTGATCCATTATTCAATTGTAATGACAAACCAATCAAAGGTAAAACTGAGGAAGTGACTGTAACTAACTTTTGAACTTTTACCATCAGTTTTTAAAATATATTGGTTTTTAAATAAGGTTAACCTTATTGCACTTCCTCCCTTCATCTGGTTATGTGGGCCTTTAATAAATAAAGTACAGTATAGTGACTTCATGAGTGTTGGCTCTCTTGAGGCCAGTGTTTATAGAGGAAACAATTACATAGCCTTGGGACTTTGTGCATTGTATCAGTTTTAAACATCTGTCTTGACACTGTGTGTTTTCCTCATTCTTCTATTCAAAACGATCAAAGTTGCAGTGAGCAGCAGTTTTCAGATCCTGCCACAGACTCTGCTCTTTGACCTGACCGCACTTGGACGTTGACACCGCTGGTTTTATGCCATTCCTGTTACACACTGTTATAACAGGGTTCATCGGTCGAGCTAAATTCATTCGGCCTTCTGTTGGAGATGGTTTGTTTTGATCTCATCCGACTGTAGGGCCTTCTTCCACTTTGTTTCAGAGCGGCCCACACCTCTTTCTGGCACTAGCCTGGATGTAATGTGACGCTTCTTTTCAGTAGTAGTAGTATCATAAGCCTTTGGCTTCTTACCTATCCATTTCGTATGTATGTATGTATGTCATTCATACGAAATAAAAACAATCAATCAGTAGTGATTTGTCTTTGACCATTTTGCCATAAAAGTGAAGCAACAGTTTAGTTGTGGATGACACTTTTGAGCTGTCTCTTGGACATGTGCAGCTCCTTCAGGCTTGCCACATGCTTCTTGGTGGCCTCTCACACTGATGTTCAGTTTGTGAAAACTGTACGCTCCAGACTGGTTTATAATCTTATCATGATTTACTGTAAACTGAGGGAAATCATTTTTTTTCTTATCTGCGTTAAGGCCGTTGTATGCAGGACAGATTTAAACCAGCACAATCTTGTTTTGTATTCATTCACATGGGTTTTCCCATCTTCTTTCCCATCTTCAACTTTTCAGATGGGAGAAATTTAGTTAATGTCACCTTCAAATTCTAAATACACATAAATGATTTTGGTTAGACAACTACAGTAGCTGCACTACATAATGTGATTTTCACAGAACAACTGACACATAGTTCTGACATTAATTATTCATTGTTAAATATCAGATCTAGATCAATATGTAAAAAATGAACCGTAACCCTGTTTTTACTTTGACACAGTTTTCCTCTGAATCATTGTCAAGAAATCCCCAAATCAATAGACTGTGATTTAATATCTAAAAGCAATAAAACATGATAAGAGTCCACTGGAGTAGAGCATCTTGATGCGCTAAATAGACAGTCAGCTCTCAGTTTATTAGCTATATCTAACTATGAACAACTTCCTATGCTGGTGTAACTTTATGGATAGTTTCACAAAGAACATCTTCACGTCTGAATTAAGTGATTGTGTTTGTGTTAAATGTGTCTGAAAACCAAATGCTTACGTCTGTTTGTTGATCTATATTTTTAGAAACGAATGTCAACTGTTCACATTTACCCTCGGTTTCCAAACGTATTCCCTCTGAAAAGAAAATGTGAAAGGTCATCTGTGTTGTGGGGTTGTGTTTGCTTATTTCTTGTCACATGAGTAGCACTGGGCTGCATCCTGCTTCTCTTGTTCTCGGCTAACGTATACCTCCTCCACCCACAGGCGAGGGCTGAATCCCCCACACAGAGTGAAGTCCATCTCTATGACCACATTCACACAGCAGGAAATTGAGTTCCTACAGAAACACAGCAATGAGGTATCATGTACACCAAACAGAAAACGTTGTTGTTCAATATTATTTTTAGAGTCATGGATATCTGTGTTGTATTCTGTGGTTGCATCTTGGGTTTTCTTTTTGTTGTTTTTTTAACACGCTTTAGTCAACTTTATTGGCATTCCTCTCTCCCCCCTTTTTTTCTCTCCCATTTCTTGTCATCCCCTCCCCCCCTTCCCTTTACTTTCTCTCACCTCTCTCCCGGCCTTGCCACCACCCCCACCCTAATCCCTTCCTTTACCACCCACTCTCCTCATTCCTCTGCCCCCCCTGTAGGTCTGTAAACACATCTGGTTGGGCCTCTATGACGACAGGACATCAGTTGTTCCAGATTTCCGAGAACCACAGAAAGTAAAAGAGTTCCTTCAGGAAAAATACGAAAAGAAAAGATGGTAACATATTCTTTTGTTTGTTTGCTTGATAAGTTTTTGACTAAATTAAAACCTTATGTTGAAAGATCAAATAAGGATTCATGACTGCTCTAGTTTCCGCTCTTCACCCTGTGGATACACATTGAATAAATGACTGAATGGATTATTTAAGTACTCGGCTACACGCAGCTTTAAATAATAATGTAGTTGGAAAAGTAAAATTCTTCAGAGTGCTAAAGTCAGTGTCAGAAGTTTTGTGGGTCATTGGGTTATACTGGTGTGAGCTCTGACTGTCTCCTCTGCCAAAATCCATTTTGCAGTTATGGATTCGGTTAACCATATGATTCAGTATAATAGCATGCTCCTCATTGTCTTGGACTTTTTCATGCTCACGCGTCATTTTCCTCCTCTACTGCAGCACTGGTGGAAAGAAAGGACAACTTTGAAACACTCCTTTTGAATGAATGACGGCCCGTTAAGATCAGATTGAAACATTTAGTCGACATAATCAACTAAAAATATAATTAAATTGACAACAAATATAAAAAAGATACATTATTTACACAGTGTTCACACGTAGGGGTTTCACACGTAGGGGGGCTCCGTGCCGGTTCTAGTTCCTGAACCCAATTTTGAACCAGCTGGCGCATTCACACTGAAAAATAACAGGTTCAGAACCTGAAAAGTCAGTTTTAAAAGGAACCAAAAAAATAGTTGCTTCTTTCCTGGGAACTGTGACATCATCAGTGGGTGTGTCGTATTCTTGGCTGTGAAGACGAGCAGGAAGGAGGAGAAGGCAGTGACTGACAGCATGGAGAAAAGGCATTTGTTGTGGTCTGCTAAAGAAACTACATGTTTGGTGGCATTTTGGGCGTCTAGAGAATTTCAAGAAAAGCTAGAAAGCAGCACAAGAAAGAATAAGTTGTATGAATTTCCCTTTGGGGCTTAATAAAGTAAAATAATTCTTATCTTTGAACCTGGGGAAGAGCTGAGTTCACTCCAACGACAGAACAAATAATTAATAAACTTAAAAAAACTGAAGAAGGATTACCAAGACAGCAGAAAAGTGAAAATGTTGCCACTGTTGTGTTCACTTCCTCCTCAGTATTGCAGAGTAACGTCGGCCCACTTTGGTTCTGCGTAAACTGGTTGTGAACTGGTTCACCAGAAAGCACAGAGGTTCTGAGACTCCAGAACGGAGCCAGAACCAGAACCGTGTTTAGCTTAGTTTATTTAGTTTATAGCAGGACAGCGTGCAGTGACATTAATTATTCAAAGAAATAAAAAGATGGCTCCACCAGATTAAGCGAAAATGCTAATTTCCATCTGTAGTCCTTGACATAAAGACAGACATCATAAATAGACAACAGCAATCATAAGACTAAAGATTTTTAGAAATATGGTAAACACAGGTGCTCATCACCTAAAAAAAAAAACGGGAGGTTTGCTCATGTTGTTCAGTGCAAAGAAACATTTAAGAGTTTAAGTTAAAGCTTCACGTAAAGTGCGTAGGTTGCTCTATATAAGGGGAAAAAAGAAAAACACCTAGATAGTGTCTGTCTGAAAAGCACCCATAGTGTTGCAATGAGATCGTGATGCAAAAGCTGTATCCGTTAGGCCTAAACATGCACATTTGTGTTTGTGATTGTCTAGGTATGTTCCTCCAGACCAGGCCAGGGCAGTAGCGAGTGTCCAGCCCTCTGTGTCCGGCTCCTCAGCCAGCAGCACTGGCAGCACCCCAGAAGTGCAACCCCTCAAAACCCTGCAGCTCAACAAGACCCCTTTGCGCCAGGTAACAGAAATGCACATTAGGCCATTAAAAACCACCTTTCTTCACTCCGTCTTTTTTTAAAATTTATTTAAAAGTAGAAAAGATTAGAAATATCTTTTTTTCCCCCCTGCAGTCTCCAGGGCTCGGTCGTTCGCAGGCCCACAGTGCTGCACAGGAGAAGAAGTTTGACCTGCTCTCAGACCTGGGAGGAGACATCTTTGCTGCTCCACCTACTCAAACTGCCAGCTCTTCCAACTTTGCCAATTTTGCACATTTTCCAAGCCAATCAGGTAAGACACTTTTCCTCAAAGGTCCCTGATATGTAACAGTATGTGTTGTTCGGTTTGTCATCAGCCCATGCATTGCCCTGCCATTGTTTTTATTTCCACATTCATTGCCTTTGTTAATTTTTTCCTTTTGTGTGGCTGCAGCACCTCAGGGTAATACAAACACCAACTTTGCCAACTTTGAGGCATTTGGAAACACTGCAATTCCATCCCATCTGAGCACGTCACCCCCCTCAAAGTCCTTTTCATCAGGTACCCCCCCTCCCCCCATCGCCCGTCCTCCACCCTCCCCACACACACTCACCTCTACCCAATATGTTTCTCCTCCATTTATCACCCACTGTCCAATGTCCAAATCCTCTCTGTATCTGTACGGATGCACAGAGCGTGTGCTGGCCGTCACTGCTGCTGTTGCTAGCAAACTTCTATTGGATAAAATTTTAAAGGTTTTTACACTATTAAGAGCACTTGCTACGCTGCTAGCTGCGTACACACTGACATCCTTTCAGCTTGAATTAATTTGTAAAGACATCTCAGACATTCTCTGCAGGAGGACACCCAGTGGACATCAAGGTCTCAACCTCACATTGTGTGAATGTTACGAAACTTTTATCTGTGTAGTTAGTTATTTCCTTATCTTTTTATTACCTTAGTGTGTGCACGTTTGTTTGCATGTGGCTCCTGATGTTTGAGGAAATCTGTTTTTTTTTTTTTTTTATTGTCTAAGGGGCAGGTGTGCCAATCCCGTCTATGTCCAGTGCTGTCCCGGCCCAATCCCAGACAGGAAACCGCAGAGAGGACCGCTACGCTGCTCTGGCTGAGTTAGACAACGAGCTCAGCTCCTCTGCTTCCACAGGCAGCAATGTGCAAGGGTGAGAAACTGAGATAATAACCAAAGAGGCCTTTTCCAGCCCTAGGCTTATCATCCGTCTCAGCTGATCTGATCTCCAGTAGTCAGCTCCAAGTTCAGGTGTGAAATACATGCACCCAAGATGCTTCGAGGACATGTCTGATCACTCAGACCACAGTTGGAGGTGGTCTGGGCCACATGTGGCCACATGTGCTTCAGTGCAATATGAATGAAAATTAGTCTTGGGCCACTTGAAGAAGCTCACTCTCCACTGACTTCTTCTGCCACACTTTACATTTTTCCCATAATGAACCATCCACTGTAGAGCTGTGTGCAGCTTGTTGTCTCACTCAATCCTCAGTAAAATAACTGTCTCTCTTTCAAATGCGGACAGACACATACTTTCAGAAAGAAAATGCTCCTGTCTATCAATCGGCTAAAAGCTATGCATATGCATTTATTTGCATATATAGCAGCGAAGTGAGATCTGATCATAAGTGGTCACGGGAGACACATGTGGACATGCATTGCAGACAGATATGAACTGTGCTTAGAGCTGAGCATTTGTGATCAGATCACTGAAGATGCATGTTTACACCAGGTCTGAACGGGACCTGAATGTTCACAGGAAACAGATCCTTTCTTGCCAGTGATTCCTCTGCACCAGCAGATATGAATTTTTTTCATCAACTTTAATATCATTAATTTGATGAATTTGGAGTATTATTTGTATTGTTGAATCACATGATGGAATAGTGCTTGATTGTCTTGATGGAATAGTGCTTGATTGTCTTGCTTATTTTATGACTATTCATTAAAGGGACAATGGAGGAGTTTTGGAAAGCGAAGTGTTTTCACACTACATTTCCCATGAGCCTCCGCGCACACGGTGAAATTCTTGGACCGGCGCAAGACGGACAAAAGCGAAAACATTTGCCAAGAATGTTTTCATTACCGTATTTTCCGCACTATAAAGCGCACCGGATTATAAGACGCACCTTCAATGAATGGCCTATTTTAGAACTGTTTTCATATATAGGGCGCACCGGATTATAAGGCGCATACCGTAGATGACCATTTAGTAGCAGTTAATATGCTAAATCGACTTGGAGCCCAGGCGTTTATAAGAACCAGGCGCGTATTTGCAACAGGCTACAATTTATTTTAGCAATGAGCAGCACCAGACCATCATGCAAAGAACAAGGAGCTCACCATAGGACCACTGGAACAAAACTACTCCCGACATCGTTATTGACATCAAACAATAAATACAAAGACTGTGTTACCGCGACACAGGGAGCTGATCATATCAGTGTTATGAACGATAGCGGGAGGGGGGGGTCGATCGCGGTAATTTCAACATAGCGCATTTATCTATTTGTCTTTGTCTATTAGTAGTCCAGCGCGACCTATCCCGCTGGCGCACCACCTGTGTTTGTGTGTCTGTGTGTGTGTGTGCGCCTGCATGCGAGAGAGAGCGAGAGGAGGGGCTGACTGACAGAAGAGGTGAGAGCTGGTGATACGCTGTTAAAAAAAACTTTTTTTTCTGTGCAAGGCAGGCTATGGTAAACACTTAATCGCCCCGGCGTTTATTTTGCCAAATGAGCTCGGACCCCGGCGGCTATTAAAGCACAGGCGCGTATTTGCACGCGGGCGACTATTTGGTCATCTACGGTAGAATAGAAGATACTGCAGTCAAACTGGGGTTACGTTATGCATCCCCTAGATGGAGCTGAGTATGAATCAACCAATTGATCCATATATAAGGCGCTCCGTATTATAAGGCGCACTGTCGTTTTTTGAGAAAATTAAAGGCTTTTAAGTGCGCCTTATAGTGCGGAAAATACGGTAATCAAGAATGAAAGTCGGAGGTTTGAAGACGATCAATACCGTCGTAGTTCCGACCATTAACGGTGATTCGGCGGCCTTATTCCCATGACCTGCCGGGCAGCGACCGCGAAACCGAAAGTAGGAAATGCTGGGCGAGCTGACCACTAATAATAATAACAAAATAACGACTTTCTGGTTGCCAATAAAAAAATTTAAAGCAAAAAAACAAACAAAAACAAAATAACGATAAAGACAAAACAATATATTTATCAAAATTGGACCCATTTGTGGGTAACGTAGATTCATCCACATTAATATGAGACTTTTTTATAATCAAATACAAACTCCTCGTTGTCCCTTTAAGTTAAATCTCAACTAAAATCAATCAATCAAATCCAGTCAACATTTTTCACTCAGTAGTCCATGTGATCTCCTTTCAGAGTTTATGTTAAAAAGAAAGTTGACAAATTGTCTTTTCTAAGTGTCAGTGAATGAGTTATAACAGTTGATTAATGCCTGTCACTCTCACACAGAGTGTGTGACATGGATGTAGAAACATTTAATCTGTCCCCGTCTCACAGGAACCTATTTGGACCAGTGCTTGGTTCATCGCCAGCTCAGAATGCATCTGTGTTACCCAGCATGCAGCCTGGCTTTGGAGGTGGTAATAATAATCACTACTACAGTCATACATACAGAATAATAATGCATTTTCAGAGTGGTTAATTTTCACAGGTAGTCGTAACTTATTTCTGTTTTTGATCTAGCCGTCCCATCCACAAATCCTTTCGTTGCTGCAGCTGTTGCCCCGGAAATGGCCACCAACCCTTTCCAGACCAATGGCAGAGCTCCAACTGCAGGTGTGTGTGTGTGTGTGTGTGTGTATAAGTTTGTTGTAATTCATAAGACTTTTTTTCTTAGACATTTGTGTTAGTTTGATGTAACCCGGTTACATTGACACGTAGCTTTGTGATTTGCCAGAGTATCTAGAATTTATTTCTCCTTGTGTGTGTGTGTTTTTTGGGCGTGTGTGCATTCACTGTACACACATGCTTTGTGTGTCTCGTAGCCTCGTTTGGTACTGGCTCTATGAGCATGCCTGCCGGCTTTGGGAATGCGTCCTCCTACTGCCTCCCGACCAGTTTCAGCGGAAACTTCCAGCAGCAATTCCCCGGCCAGGCCCCCATCCCTTACGCTCAGCCTGGGGCCTACCATCCTCAGTCTAATGGTTAGTGGCCTCCCGTATCCCTCTGTATCCCCCTACCCTCTTCCACCTGTGCAGTACCTGTCAGTGATGTAGGTCTTCTGCTGTTTCCCTGGCATGAATCATATGCTAGTGCCCCCCCCCCCCCCCCTCTGTATTACGAAAGTGAAGTTGTGACTTGTCAGTGGCAGCTACTGCATGCCGATAAGTTTGCATTTAGGGTACAAAGCATTATGGTTCTGCCATGTGCAAAATACAAAAAACTCAATAAACAAATGTGACCCCTCTCATAATGCTCTGTTCACTCCTGAATGCAAGCTTATACCCCGGGGCTTGGCTCTCCATTCTTTTACCTTCCTTTTTAGCATCTTGGGCCTGCAGATTTTTTTTTAGAAACCAACCCTCATAATTTAAGTTATTGTAAAATTACTTTACAAGTCTTTATTTCCTTCTCTCCATACACTGTTGCCGAACATTTTCAGTGAAATAAGATAAAAATACAAACTCTTGATACACACAACGGTGCAGAGAGCAGACTCGACCTGTTATGAATCCCTTTCCCTCTATCACCCCTAGGTCCTGCCTTCCCAGTCTACAGTCAGAACAAGCCCTCCATGACGCCCTTTGGGCAGCCCATGGCTGGCCCTGGCATGTCCAATAACCCATTCATGGTGAGCATGCATTGTCTTTGGTTATTCTGGCTTTTTCAAGGATGTTAAATGGAGCTATAAAGGAACTTTATCATCCTAAAGAAACTACTAATCACATTTCACTGAAAACATTTGATATTTATAACATTTAAGTTGAAGGGACTGTGTTACAGCAGTAATGTCTTTTTCCTCTTATTTCAGGCGGGAGCCCCAACTGGGTCATTCCCTTCAGGGGGCTCGTCCACCAACCCTTTCCTGTAGCACAGCTCCACGTACTCGCCACCAGAGGGCAGCATGCAGCACATACTCAACGCACCCGTTCCGTCACAAAAATAGTGGCAGTGCATTTCTTAAAAAAAGACTTATGTTTTTTTTTGTTTTCTTTTTGTTCTGTTTTGTTTTTTTAACTCATAAAAAAAAGTTTACAACACTATGAAGGAGTACAAAGGACTATATTGAAGACTAAGGGACTGTTATGGGGTGGGGGTATACTGTTTGGACTATATACAATATGTTATATGCTTTTTATTTTTTGTTTATGACTGTAAGCTCTGTGCATATCATTTGTAATCGAAATTAAGTACATGTTATGTATAACAAGGACTGAGTTAACACACACACCTTGTGGAAAAAAACCACTACAAACTATCTACGTAAGTAAGGGTATACCGTTTTAAGATTATTAACAGGGTTCCAATCGAAATCCATGATCTATGGTTTGAATGGATTTCTATTTGTTATTTTACCACAATTGCTACTATACTGGCAGTAAGGTGGAAATGTCCTTTATTAACTTACAGATCCAGAGTGCTTTTCCTAAGAGTCTAAAGTTGCCTATAACCTAAAGCAACCAAAACCCATGTCTTTTAAGTTGGAGTAACATGCCAAACAGGTCACATCATTGGTCCTGGACTGTAGGTCATTGTTTTAAATACTGGTGAAATAGTGAATTAAAGGGCAGCTTCCTCAATGTGATGCCAGCAGAGGCTTTAGATGCTTTGGCCCAGCTGGTAAAGGGACAGGCATGTCTATAGAGCACAAACGGACGAATGAAACAGGAAGTGGTGGTGATGGGATGAGCATTGCTTTGTCCTGCTTCCCTGCCTAATGTATAGAACAATGATAAAAAAGAGTTTAGTATACTCTCAGTAACCTCTCTGCTGCTGATTGTAGATTCAGAGGAGCAAATGCAAGATTCTCGCTATATTTCGTGAGTTTGGTAACGACAAAGGGAAAGATTGTTGGGAAAGCTTCAGGGTAGTGGGTGTGATCTAAATTTGGTCACCTAAAAACGAGTGAAGTAATTTTCCACATGGCTGCGGCCGGGTGACTTGTCTTATCGACGGGGAATGACAGTTTTAGCAGACCCTGCCCAGACAAAAAAAAAAGACATTTCAAAGCAAAAATACTTAAATAGTAGGAACATTGTACACATCACACTCCCTTGATATCTGTCTTCTTTGCCTTGAAAAGCCTTTGGAGAGGATAACAGGACAAGGAGAAATACAGAACTCCCCTCAGTTTGGTAATAAGGTGAGAGAAAGGATCAGATTCATCTGTGGATTATTACATTACTGGATCCACCTGCGACTCTGGTGGAGAACTAGGGTCTTAATTGTGCCACCAATGACTAACAATGAGTTTGACAATGTGTTTCTTGTCTTTGCAAGAATAGGTAAGTAAATGTGTACATATATAAATATATGTATAAATAAATTAAAAGATTTTTAACTACATTTACAAATCTATGATTCCAGCCTTTGAAAGCTCCAGTGGTAATTGGCTATATCCTGTCCATCTAATTTCCATTCAGATGTCAATGAGAGTGGGCAAAATGAGAAAGTACAACACATTAGTTTTAAAGACATCATAAGTTGACTCCCCACCAAAATTAAGCACCAGTGGTAGAGCACGATGTAGGCTATAAGGCTGTGTATACTGCATTACTATTGAAGTAAACATACATTTGAACATATCAGTAAGATAAAAAAAAAAAGAAAAAAGTATGATTTCACAAATTGCCAGCTGTTATGGTTTAACATTTAAATTTAGATTTAGGTTAAACATTTAGATTTAGCAACATTTAGGTGTAATATTTAAATTTGCCTATTATTATTATTATTATTATTATTATTATTATTATTATTATTATTATTATTATTATATAATTATTATTATTGGCATTAATTATATTGACAAATTTAACTTAAATTAAACATATTTTTAAGTTAACAAATATTGTTGTAAATGTGCTAAAACAGTAACTTTCCAAAATCCATACCCATTTTTAAACATTGACGCTGAGCCGCTTTACAAACGGTGTTTTCCTGCTACTCCTCCATCACCGAAGTGTCTGCTTCGAACTAAGAAAGCGTCGTTACCATGACAACACACAAACTTCGACATGGCGTCTCTTTTAACAGACCCGCTGTTTGAAATCTCTGGACGGGGTCCTTCCCCTGATACGACCTTTTACCATTTCTCTGTCTCCAAATCAGAAGTAAGTAACTTATTGATGTTTCAGATGAGACCTGTCACTGCTGTGGTCCGCAGATACAGGTTCTTACTGTCTAAGGAGCGAGAGGCGGCTCATTAGCAGCAGTAACTTGACTAACGTTAACGGTCGTGTGACCCAGGTAACGTCAGCTAAACTAGGATTCCAGGAGGTTCTACCAAGGTAACGGTAGCTGCCGGTAAAAAAAACAACGCAAGTGAAATAGATTTCAGTTCTGTAAGCAGAGCAACTTCACCTTAAATTACTAATTTTGCTATTAGGACGATAACAACAATGATAACTACTTTATCAATGGTTATTATGTTAATTCGTCTTCCTCTCAGCTATCGTCCCCCGTTTCACTGTGCGTCACTGTCACTGGCCTTTTCATAGTTCTGTACTCAGTGGGTTCTGATATTTCCAACAACCACTTCAACTCTGATTCAACATCTCCAGGTGATATGGAGATGGTGGAAGATCTCTGTGAGAGCCGTGGACAGGTACTCCAGGCCCGGGGAAGTGAAGGAGTCTCACCAGGACCTCTTGGATGATGCTTGGCTGCAGAGTAAGGACTTCAGACAGGGAGAGTCAGTGCTGAGTGTAAAATACATCCCTCAAGGCTCAGCACGTTAACTTCTCAAGCCTTTGATTTATTGCATCTAACTCACATAAGGGAACAGACATTTGACACATCACACTAGGCAAAGCACAGATATGATGATCCAATAATGTTCAGTTTTTAGCTGCTTTTGGGGTCGTGATACTGTGCCTGGTGGTTCACTGTCGTAGCTCACTGACACTTGAATGGAACAGACTGTTCTTGTTTTTAGCCTCCATGTCATTCTTCCCAAATACATCAAGTATCTTTTCATTACTTACTGCCAAACTCTTGGCTACATATCAGATAGGCTTGAATAACAGCAGGCCAGTTCAGTACAGAAATGGATGCTTCTTGTTATACATTGTTTAACGAGAATATTGTTCTGTATTCATCTTGTTAATATTATAATCTTGTGAATATTGCATGAAATTTAACGCTTAAATCTGAATGACAGCTAAAATAATGGGGTTCTTTGCAGGTCAGATCAGTATGGTTTTTGGCCGCCGAATCTTGGTGTACACCAAGGCCCTGTGCCAAGGCCATTATGATTATTTGGAGCACCTCTCTGACTCTGTACTTCTACGCATAATAAATTATCTAGAACTGGAGGATGTAGGCCAGCTTGGACGAACGTCCCGTAGATTCAGGCAGGTGAGTTTGACAGACACACAACAAGATTTGTTTTTTCTTAGCTTTAAGTGTAATACATCATTATAAATCATTGTAATAAAATGTAAAGAAATATTCCATTCATCTGTAGTTAATTGGTTTTAACAGATTTCAAACTACTAACAAAGCAACAAACTTCTTTGGTTTAGTGTGATGTTTCTTTTAACAACTTGCCTTTGCTCTACAGCTATGTGGGTCAGAGGAGTTTTGGGAGAAGGCAGTGCGGCAGCACTGCAACACAGTCACAGATGAGGTGGCGTCCTTGGCGCTTGAGGTGGGCTGGCGCAGCATCTTCTTCACCAACAAGCTGCAGCTGCAGAAGCTGATCAGCCGCAGGAGGCTAAAGGCTGAGGAGCAACAGGAAGGCCAGGTCTTTGACCCAGATGAAGAGGCAGAGGGACCTCCTGATGAAAGCTTGACAAAGACAAACCAGACATCCAGTTCTGAGGAGGAATCTCACGCTGGCATTGTCACTGATCTGAGCCTTGGCACTGGCAATGGCACTGGCTTTGACACCAGCTCTTGCTGTGATGTTGATCCTGACCCTAACCATGACCCAGAGGCTGGCTATGATTCCAGGGAATCTGTGCCTGACCAACACTGGGAGGACATAAAGCAGTGTGGGGTGGAAACACTGGAGCAGAGCAATACACTGAGGAATGGTAGAGGGGACTGCAGTGAGCCAGAGCCAAACCAAACACAAAGTTAAGCCTTTTATCAAATGTTGAGTACGTCCTGTGTTATTTTAGGCTTACTGTTCGATTAACATGCTGTTACACACTATACTCATCCTTAAGTGAGTTATGCACTGATAAGCAAAAGGATTATAACTTCTATTTGTCAAACATACATTTCCCCCCTGTTGGTTAGCTATTATTACTCAGCTGGTAATATTTCTGTTAGTATATCTGTTGTGTCTTTTTAGATGGAGCATAAATAATAACACAAGCACAAAATATAAAAGGACATTGTATATTACATCAGTTGTTTGTAATGTATAGAACACTTTAATTGTAAAGTCATTAATAAATGTAACATGCAATGTGGCTAATGTCATCCATGAGCTAATTCTGATTACATTTCAGTATCGACTCACTACTTTGGTAGATGTCTTACTTCAGGGAACATAAACATGGTAAGTAATAGCAAGATAACGTAATACTGCATGCCTGGTAACACTTTGATACCTCACTTTAATTGAGAAACCAAGTGCAACTAATATCTACAGTAAATGCTCTAATACGGAAGACAAAAAAGTATTTATTTTTGTTCCATTTGGCAGGTGATTTATAGTTAAACAGAAACAGTCAATGGAGAAAGACATCAGTATGAAGCTCTCAGTTCTCCCATCAATCAGAGCCCACTACACTGCAGAAGGTAGGTGCTTTGACATCCTTGTCATTTACCCAAGCTACTTAGTTTAGTTGCTCTGTATAGCATTTTGAGACACACCCTAGAGACATATGGAAGATGCTACTCTTATATTGGGCACTGTGCTCATGAATCCTCTATGGTTGAAAAAATGATTTAATAAGTTATCTGTGATAAGATAAGATAAGATAAGATAATACTTTATTGTCAGATCACTCTGAAATTTGTCTTGCGTCCCATGACGTCCAAGTTTCACACAAATAATAACAAAATACAAAAACACACATTTACAAAAAGCATAAATGTTACCCTCGAAGGTCACATTTAAAGAGAAACACAAACTACCTCCTAACTCCATTCACAACATAAATCCAACATTACAATGTGTCTTTGGTGCAACACCCAGTGCTCAGTCTGTACATGAACCTTAGGGTCTACTTAGAGACCAAACTCTGATTTAACAGTTTGACAGACTGAGGGACAAAAGAGTTCCTCAGCCTGTTCAGTCGAGCTTGTGGAACTCTAAACCTTCTATTTGATGGCAGAAGCTGATATTCCTCGAATAACACGTGAGAGGGGTCAGATGAGATATTACTTGCAAGAGACAACACTCTTTTAGTGTATGCTGCTTGAAAATGTAACTCCAAAGTTTGACCCACAATCTTTGAACAGATATGTAGCAGTCTGGTTAGTTTGGTTTTAAGTTGGACAGACAAACAACTAAACCAGGCACTAATTCCATACTGCATAACACTCTGCACTATAGATTGAAAAAATAAAAACAGGATGTGTTTGTTTGCTCCAAATGACCTCAATCTTCTCAAAAAATAAATACGTTGTTGTACTTTGCAACAAATAAAGTCTACATGTACACTCCAGGACAAAGTAGCGTCCACATAGATGCCCAGATATTTATAGGAGGAAACTTGTTCAATCTCAGCATTATGTACAGTAACTGGTAGAGGGTATGAACCCACTGGGAGACCAAAAATGATTTCTTTTGTTTTCTTTGAATTAATAATGAGTGAATTGTTTTCACACCACTTCACTTATCTGTCTGTAGCATGCTGATGAACACAAGGATCATCTTCAGGGCTCAACAAAGACAACAGTGTAGTGTCGTCTGAAAATTTCAAAATAAAAGTATTTGGACATTCTGTTTTACAATCATCAGTATAAAGTGTGAAAAGCAACGGAGAGCTCACACAGCCCTGGGGTGCTCCTGAGTTAGTAACAATAAAAGATGAGTGTGTCTTGTTAACTTTAACTATCTGGTTTCTATTCGTGAAAAATGAATGATACCAGTGAACTAGATGAGGATTAATCTCCATTTGAATCATCTTTGCCAGTAGAAGTTCTGGCTGAATTGTATTGAATGCAGATGTAAAATCAAAAAAGAGAGCCCTAGCTGTACATTTAGGCTTGTCTAGATGTTTCAATATAAAATGTATTAATGTTACAACTGCATCCTCTGTGCTACGATTTCTCTTATACGCAAACTGGAAGATGTCCAGTTTGTCTTCTACAGACTTGGTGAGCTGTTGAATCACAATTCTTTCCAAGCTCTTCATAACAATAGGAGTCAAGGCCACAGGACGATAATCACCGAGTTCCTTGGGGCATGTTTTCTTCGGAAGAGGTATTATATGTGAAGTCTTCCACACCTCTGGAATTATGTGAGTATCAATAGAACACTGGAAAATAGGTTGCCACACAGGCGCCAGCTCATCCGCAAACGTTTTCAAAATAAATGCACTCAGGTGATACTGTTAATGCGGCTGTAATGGTAATGAATTATAATTGTTGATTAAACACAAACTTAAGATAAGTGCCTTAATGGTTTGTATAACACAAACCTGTAATTTCTATTTGCAGACATTGCTATCTATTTGATTAGTGGGTCAGTTACAGTTACATCATGATCTGGATTCCCAGAAGACACAGATAGTGGCTGTGAGTTTTGATAGGATTATGAGCACAGTGCACACAGAAAACAGTCCCCTAGGGGGCACAAGCTGCAAAGTGCTAATAAGTGATCTGGGGCTTAGCTCATCACTCTCTGCATCTCTGTTTGTAGAGTTTTGCTGTATTGTGGTCTGGCTACACTTCCAGACCGATATGTTCAGTGGAAGATCTGGGTTAGTGAACATCTCACAGGGAAGAGTATTTTCTGAAATGTTTGAAATACTGAAATTTCCTAGAGATGTAGTACAATCTCCATGGACTTGCACTTGTTACTGAAACTTTGATAGTTTAAACCTGAACACCACAAGCGTCAGACAGTTTGAGCAGGGATTAGCCTGAAGTGGGTAGCACCCACCTGCACTGTATCTCCTTAAGGGGATATTTCAACACTAATTCTGATCTGTGTAGACTCTGCTTGTGACTGTGGAGTCCTCTGGCTCCAGACAGCATGTGTCTATCAGATCCTCCAGGTGCTTCTAGTGCCTCCGTAAAATAGTCCGGTTCACCACCATTTTTGAAATGATTGTAGAAGTTATACTCCCACATTCCACTTTCAATCTGCAACAACTTCAGTCACTGCGTCTCTGCAACTCCCAAATGTGGAGTTCTTGAAGCCAACCACGTGTAAACCCTTTTTTCAAGTAGACATATTTTTAACACCAATGTCTTGGGTTGCAGACAAACACAGAATTTGCACATTGTAGGTTTTGAGTGAGAGTTCCTCCTCTGTCTCCAAGTTCACAAACCTTTTCTTACTTTTGGGACACGACAGTTGAAAGGCTGACCAAGTGCTGTAGTGGTATTTCTTTGGTGTTGCTAGGAAAAGCTCACTACCTGCTGCGGCCTTCATGCTCTATTACCTACCAGCTATCTAGTCTAACTCACTGCCACACAATTGTGGTGATGTCATGCTCTCATTGCCCGACTGTCTAGAACACATGACCTCAGACCTGATAAAACACCGCTCAGTGACACTGACATGTCCTTAGGTTAAAGTTGTCTAGATTTTACATGATTTACTTTGATTTCAGACACAGATTAATTCCACAGAGAAACAAAACAGTGAAACAAGATTCACTGTGACGTTGTTGAATTCCAGCTGAATATATATAGGGAGATGTTGATGTTCCTACTTGTAGTGTTGATCTCCAGCTCTTTGCTGTATCATTTCGTGCAGTTGTCATATTCATATACGGTATGTCATATTTTAGTGTGTTTAATTTCATTCTTTATCTCACTTTAAAGTGACATGCCAACATACATCTCCTGTTGCCGACTGACAAAGAACAGAAAACTTAGTTGTATAGATATACACCATAATGCTTTTGTCGTTTGGTAGATTTAGTTAGTTTGATTTATAAGAGCTCCAAGAAAAATTGCTTTTTATTTTACTGTGAATATGTTCTATTACTGCTGCTTTTTCTGGAAAGCTTGAGAGGGGCCATAAGAGGATGGAGTCAGACAACGTAAAGACCGTGTAGTGGGTCATGTGGGAAATAGGATGAGAATTCTCTACTCATCTTAACCTTTACTCCCTCATCAGGCCAGGCTAATCCTCCCAAGGTTAAATGAGCAGGCTGCTCATAAGATCAAACATTTAGAGGAACACACTTGTCTCTTGTGTGTGAATGTACAGTACGTTGGCTTGATTTTACTATAACACTCTTAATCTCTCCTGTCACCACTGTATTACTTAATCTCATGTTTTTTAATGGAAAGTTTAGGCTGTTGCCGTACGGATTTGTGAATGAATGTGTCATTTTGTTATGGGCCCTTAATGATCTCCAATTTAAATGGCTCAGTAGGAATTCTCCATAGAGTAAAAGGGAACCTCAAAGAGTGATGTAGGAGCTCTCAGATTAGCTCTATCTGCCTTCCCTGACCTCGTGAAAGAAACCTATGGCCTCCTTTCATCCTCTCAGAAGGCTTAAGTGCTTTACTGACACTATGATCCATTTACAGCAGTGCTGACATCTAACATATCTGATATTTATGGTAGGTCTCTTTAACGGGCCCTTGTCTTCACTCCTTTTTTAATCTAACCATTCACTTCACTGTTTCTTTGACAAATCAAACTAAAATGAACATAATGAAGAGGCATTGCTATCTAATTCTACCTGTTGCTTACTGTTTTTTTTGTTTTTTTTTAAACAATTCATCCACCTTTACACTGGCTGCAATATGCGTGGGTCTTTGTAAGTCAAAGGTCTGAGTCTGGACCTCTGACGGCAAGTAAAGCCCATGATCTTCTGTAGACAACAGCTTGAGACCATTTGAGAAAGGATTAGCTAATATTATCTGAGGTTTATCGTACTGAATTAGCCTACATCACCATAGCCCTGGGTGTAGGGTTACTGCTCACAGTACCAACATAAGAAAAATGACAAATCAGCATATTAGAAGTGTAATCGTTACAAACACATGTGAAGTTTTAGTTGAGTTGAGTTAAGTGCTGCTACAATGAAATGGAAATGCTGGCTAAGGCTAATACATAATGTAAATACAATGTCAGAACTGGAGAACAGAAGACGAGACAACAGATTCACATAGAAAGGCAATGTATGTTTGAGCTGAAGTGTTTGCGGAAAGCCTTTTGGCTTTCCTCTTGTGTGTCTGGTGCCACTGTTAGGTATCAGGTGTGTCACAAGTCCTCAGTTTAACCTCCCTTCTGTCACATGATTAAGGTCATGCTCTTCAGGCTTTTTATACACAGACGAAGCTCGAGTGCAACACTGATCTGATCCTTTGAGTGTATGTGATGGCTCTTGATTCAAACAGCCAATACTACATTGTTATTTGTGTATGTAAACACAGGGGGAAAAATCAAAATTGTGTTAAAAAAAAAAGTGCTTTTGTGTTTGTGTGAAATTTATTTGACTTAAAAAAAAGAAGTTTTTATTTATTTATTTTTTTATCATTACTCAGTGACCAGAACAAGTGAAGTTGATTGTGCATAAACTAACTATTGGTGTCTACTTCTCACACTTGATTGTAAACCAACAGCATCCCTCTGAACACATAACTACACCTCTATAAAAATGTTTGCACTTCACTTAGAGAATTTTAATTGGAATTTATTCTTAAAATGTCATTTTAAAAAGTGGGTTAGAGTTGTAAAGTGTTTGTCATGCAAACTGAAGTACATTCTCTGAGAGAGTGGTAGCAAGAAAGAGAAGCTGTGGATGCAACTTAAGTAGAAACCTTAAAAAAAAAAAAATACAATGGCAGTTTTCCTAAAGGTAGCTTCCTCTTTCCTGGTCATTTTCTGCTTCTTTTTTTGGACATCATTTTTATCTTGCGATTAGATGCATAGTCAACAGTCGATTGGACCACTGTTAGAGACTGCTGAACACCATGAACAAATATAGAGGGCTACAAAGCCTCTTAGGACAGAGGCTGCTTATGATTCCCTTTCCGTGCACAGCATCCTTGAATAGACCACACAAAGATCCTTAAGCCAAAATCCCTCCCTGGTATTTAATTCTAAATGAGTAATTTCTGGGTGTGTCAGTGTGTCTTAGGTTTGCAGGTAGGTTGGGTGAAGGAGCTCATTTGCACGCTGGCTTTGGAGTGAGTAGCACCTTCACATAGGCACACACACTCTGAGAGAAGTTGCACTGGTTACAAGACGATATCTGTGGGGAGCTGCTGAAGAACCCAGTCACTTAGGGGGGACAGACCACATACAGCCGCCAAGATGTGTGACATGGGGGGACTGGATAACCTGGTGGCCAACACGGCCTACCTAAAAGCCCAGGGTGGTGATGACAAGGAGATGAGAAAGCGCCGTCGCAGCTTGTCTCTCCCCAAGCCTGATCAATGTGCTTCGGTACGAGGTTCCGTTGACAAGGACTTTACATCAATATGTGAGAGGCAGCCTATTGGCAAGAAGTATTTCCGTGATTTCCTGGCAAATACTCCAGATTTCAAGCTTGCTGCTGAGTTCCTGGATGAGCTGTATGACTGGGATCTGGCTGAAGGTGCAACGAAAGACAAGGCACGCCAAAACATCATGACCAAGTATTGCAAGGCTGACTCCAAGACCTTCCTGTCATTTCTTAGCGGGGAACCTGCTGAAAAATGCAAGTCTGTGACAGATGCCAATTTCGAAGAGGTGATGAAAACCAAAGTCCAGGATGGTGTAAGAGAATATCTGAAAGCCAAACCCTTCACAGACTACCAGGCCAGTCCATTCTTTGATAAATTCCTCCAGTGGAAAGAGTATGAGAAACAGCCCATCAGTGACAAATACTTCTATGAGTTCAGAACTCTAGGAAAAGGAGGCTTTGGAGAGGTAAGCATGCTCATGCATCTACAGTACATTTAGATTATAAGAGTCTGATGAACTTTTAAAACTGTCTTTATCTGCAGGAGCCTGTCCTGACTCCTTATTTATAATGGTGTCAGTCAAGTGTGTATCAACTTTATATTGTTTTATAATGTCTTCTGAAACTGAAAGATAATATTAATCATATTTGTGAATTGTAATGATACTGTTGCGAGATAGGTTACAGGATATTTCTGGACAAGAAATCACACTTTATATAACTGTAAGGATTTACATCGCCTCAAGGTGAAGTGTAAACTGAAAATGGCAGGGAGATCTTGTGAATGAGATACACCAGTGTAAACATGATGTCATTGTAAAAGTTTGGAGAACCATTGAAGATTCCTGAAGGAAATCAGAGGCATGTTATGTCATGACTAAAGCGAATAGGGTCATGGTGTAATTGGAGATGGATTTTCTTTTAACATAACATTACAGATTGGACCCACAATTGACCTTTGAGGAACCCTTTATCAACTCAAGCTCTTAGCAACAAACCTCAGAATACAACCCGAAAGAAAGCAACGTATGTAAATTAATGTTAAGGCAATAATGTAAAAAGTAATTGAAATCAATAAATAAATCAAAAAGAAAATGGTTAACAGTAACATATCCTGCAAAGGTATGTTAAAAATTGCTGTTATGCCCTTGTGTAAATCTACTGTGCAGCAAGTCAGAGAGTGAAACTTCATTTGGTCTGTGACACCAAACAAACAATGAATAGATTATTTTTAAAGTGCAAATACAACTACATTTATGCTGGGGACATAGAAAAGTGATTCCAGAAGTAAATCAGTTAAGTTGAGGATGTGATGGGTTTGATGGGTGGCATATGAGCTGCCAAGACGTAGCTGGCAAGGGTAAATTCAAGTTGACTTCTGGGACCAGTTGTCTTTCTTTGAGTCTTATGAGTGATTCTATACTAGAGTAAGTTTAAGCTGTATTGTAAAATGCGACTAATTAATTTTCTAGTTTGAAATAGGGATGATTTGTAATCATATCAAGTGTGATTTATGTGATAACATACAAAGCATCATTTAAAGTTTGTTTTGTTCACTGCGATAATACAAACAGTAGTCACATTTTAATTCTATGATCAGAATTGCTGCATTGGTTCCTTTGCTACCAAGACATCTCCCAAACAGCCTGGTACTAGATTACCATGAGTTTTGCAATTACATTTTTTTTTGTCTTTCTCCAGGTATGCGCTGTTCAGGTGAAGAACACAGGCCAGATGTATGCTTGCAAGAAGTTGTGTAAAAAGCGACTGAAGAAGAAGGGTGGTGAGAAAATGGCTCTGTTGGAGAAACAGATCTTGGAGAAGGTTAACAGCCTGTTTCTGGTCAACTTGGCCTATGCTTATGACACCAAGACCCACCTGTGCCTTGTCATGACCTTGATGAATGGAGGAGACCTCAAGTACCACATTTACAATATAGGCTATGATGGCAAAGGGGTGGACAAGGGCATTGAAATGAAGCGCATCATCCACTACACAGCGCAGATCACCACCGGCATTCTGCATCTGCACGCCATGGATATCGTATACCGTGATATGAAGCCGGAGAACGTGTTGCTGGACAGCTTTGGCCAGTGCCGACTTTCAGATTTGGGTCTGGCCATAGAGCTTGCTCCAGGGAAGACTGTCACCCAGATGGTGAGTAACTGTACAAACAATGAAAAGGCAATTGCTGGGCTACAACTACAACTACAACACAGAGTATGCCAAGTTGCAGTCTCAAAGCCATTAGGATACTCTTACCACAAGACCACCAAGCTGGATGATGTCACAGATGATGAACAGGAATTGTATTAAGATTAGACTTGTAGGAAGGGTTTATTGATCTCTTAATCAAACATTTTGTTGATCTTGCAACTGCAAAAGAGGAAAAGAACTTGAAAACATTAAGTGCTGGTCCTTCATCTCCTCATCTCCATCTTACCTGCAGAGATGGTTGGAGCTAAAAACTGACCTCAAGAGCCATGACTGGCTGTCAATCTTGGTGGGGTTTTTGTTTTAAATCCGGACAGGGATTACTGGATTGCTTAAAGATCTGTACAATTGGAGTCTCTGAAACCATTATATAACTCAATTGATCCTTTAGTGGTCAGATTATAGCCTGGCCATTAACAGGCCACCATTTTGTGTAGGGGCTATGTTTATGGAGGAGCAGTGCAAGAAGGCTTGTGTCAGTAGCTTGGTTGCAGAGAGTTGTTTCTATTGCAGTGTTAACCTTGGCAATGTTGTTCTGCAGTTCCCTTTCACAATTCCTTGCACACACTGTGTCCTTATTCTTCTTCCTGCCTTGACAAAAAAAAATACTGTCATCTTTGAGTTCAACTTGACATTTTACCACACTGCCTGGACAGAGAAGTTCTCTCAAATCTAAATTGGGATCTCTTGACACTATACAATGCAAATGGTCAGGGTGACAAACCATTACGGTGACTGTCAGATCAAACAAATCCCATAACAAATTATTCAAATCCAGATTTAAAAAAAAGATATACAGTGGGCACATCACCACAACATTACAAAATTACTGCAGACAAACCTGTGCAATATTATTTTCAAACATTATTTCCTTGTTTTTGTATTACACCACACCTGTGCTGAACTATGGACGACCTGGAAAAAAAAAGAGATGTAACAGAGATGCAACAGTGTTTCTTCAGGACTTACTTGTAGTAGCAAAGAGTAAGCTCTCAGCTCTATGAAAGTCCAGTAAGCTCATTATCCAGTACTCTGATGCTCCTCAGCCAGCCAAAGTGACTGGGCTAACCTCCTATAGGCAAGGCTGGCTTTGGTCCCCTAATCCTCTTAGTGAGTATTACACAAGTCTGTCCCTGATTAGATTGACAGATCCAGGTAAAAACTTACGCTGAATACGTTTAGACAAGTTAGTTTGCAAACAAGGTGACTCTAACCCATTTGAATACATGCAGAGATTGGAGATCAGTGAGATCAGAGTGTGTAGTTTATTTAACTGTTAAAGCAGAAGTAAGCGATCCGGTGGTTTTGGCTAACTTCCTGTCAGCCGATGGAGTTAGCAGTCCCCGTCCTCGTCCCTATGTCACCACATTCACGCGCACCCCTTGGCTGCACACACAGAGAGGACCGCCCCTTTATGCCGTTCTCTCTCCTCATTGGATAAAAGTTGTAGGATACAAGGAAAGTTTTCTCCTCGGCTTACAGCAGAGCAGAGTGACTGACAGACCCGTGTTTCGGACCAAACACTCTATGTAAGTGATTGCTGTCGGAAGATATAACTATTTAAGACTTATATTAACACAAACATTCCGCTTACTTCTGCTTTAAGTTAAACCTATCACATAGACACATTTAAGACAAACAGGAGAAGCTTCCAAAGATACCAGAAAATACCGTTTAATTTAACTTGATTGATGAAAATGAGTACACAAATGAGTGAGTATTGGAACAAAAAGGTTTGAGAAAACAAAAAGGTTCGTGATTGAGATCTAGATGTTCTTACCCAGTGACATCTGTGGTCAAGTCAAATCACACTAAAGAAATGAAGATCTGGAAATCAGACATGTTTAGTGATCACAATCTGTACAGCACCAAAAAAAAACCAACAACTTTTTATTTCTGTACAGCAGTGTCAGAAGCTTCTTTTTCTGGATGCCCTTAGGCCCCTTTAGGTATTACTATATTAAAGTGGCTATAAAAGGAAAGTGCATCCTACAGTCCTCGTAATACCCATATAACACCTCTCCTGTGCTAACCTATAGATCACCCTGAGAGCAGTTTTTGCAACAAGGTTTCTCCAGGACTCAGCTGGAGCGGTCAAGCGTAAGCTCCCAGCTCCCGGCTCCTGGCCAGTTTGTGCTGCGTGTGCATTAATTATGCTTTAGGGCATGGCTACATTTTGGCTGTTACGTATGTCTGCTGGTAGCTGTAGAATCCAGAAATGTACAGTCTTTATGTAAGAGGCTGGGCAACTCTGTCAGTGTGTGGACACACATGACTCTTGACAGGCAGCGGGCTTAGCATTAGGATTAAGCTTCTGGTCCGAGGCTGCAGGTGAGGTCATACAGGGAGAGGGAGGAAGAGACGGAGGGGGAGGGGAGCAGAGGAGCATGGAGAGAGTGGGCTCAAGAGAGAAAGGTGAAACTTAGTGAGAGAAAGGGAGAAGATTGTGGATACAGTTACTTAGGCTTTAGCTCATGGTTGACACGTGAAGGTTTAAAAGACGTTCTTTATGACTCTGCTCCCACAAGACACTCTTTTCTGTTCACTATGTATAGTACTATACACTGTTTGCAGTGTCCATGTTGCTGTTCTCTCACACAAGCCTATTTTCCAGACTGTGCAGTCGTTGCTTCCATCAACATAACTCAGTAATAAAAAGAGTGGAGATCTTCAAGTTTCTAACACTACTCTTTCTAACAAGTGTGAAATATATAATGAAAGGATTTGTAGATGTACTGCACCTCATATTCAGTATTCCCCCTGACTTCCTCTCCCTCCTGCAGGCCGGCACTGGAGCGTACATGGCCCCTGAACTTCTGAGTAAAACTCCATACAGGACATCAGTGGACTGGTGGGCCCTGGGCTGCAGTATCTATGAGATGGTGGCTGGCTACACACCTTTCAAAGGCCCTGAGGCAAAGAAGGAGAAGGTGGAGAAAGAGGAGGTGCAGCGCCGCATCCTCGGCGAGGAGCCCAAGTGGGAGCATAAATGCTTTGATGCTCCCACCAAGGACGTCATTCAGCTGTTCCTCAAAAAGAAGATAGAGGAACGCCTGGGCGTGAAGTAAGTAACCCTTATTCTGTACTGTTTTAGGTAATCCACATGGTGTTAATGGGTACACATAGTGGCTTAGTGAATCTGAATTTCTAAAACACCTTGCAATTTCACATGTAATTTAAATTAATAAACACATTTATAAAACTTACAAAGACTGAGCCATTTGAATAAAAGCAACCCCATGGTGAGAAAACCGGACCTTAACTTAGCTTTGAGGAAAATCTTGTACTTGTACCTGTTTGAACCTGTCTACCCCTTTTATTTCTATATCCTTAAGTCTGACGTTGCAGTTTTGAAAGTGTGATGGAGAAGCAGAGTTTTTGACCTCTCATTAGGAACGACATGGAGGATCCCAGGAAGCACGAGTGGTTCAAGGCGATCAACTTCCCTCGTCTGGAGGCCGGGCTGGTGGATCCTCCCTGGGTGCCCAAGCCCAACGTTGTCTACGCCAAGGACACCGGAGATATTGCTGAGTTCTCTGAGATCAAGGGCATCGAGTTTGACGCCAAGGACGACAAATTCTTCAAGGAGTTCAGCACCGGTGCTGTGCCCATTCCATGGCAGCAGGAGATGATGGACACTGGACTGTTTGAGGAGCTGAGTGATCCCAACAGGAAAGAAGGAGGAGGAGGAGATCCTGATGACGAAAAGAAGTCTGGCACATGTATATTGCTGTGAGCAGCCATGTGTTAGATATCGCAAACCAGTAACAACACTCAATAATTTGTTGTTTTCTCAGTCATATGCACACTAATAGTGATGTTAAAGATGGATCATTTTTCATGAAAAAGTCGAGCGCATGCATCTTTGTTGAGAAAGATGTATCATCCCTGTCCTGAAAGGATGCTCATGGTTTAGAGATCTTCTGCTTTCAGGGCAAGGTTGAGTTAGACATGGAAGATGTGATGATGTATTTGAGCCCCTCTCTCCGGCTCACAGCTTCTCTTGCAGTTGTACGTACCTGAAGTTGTAGACTTACAACAACTTTGACCATGAATGACTAGGAGTTATTTTGCAACCTCTGTATTAAGGATAGTAGCGTTAGGAGAGTATTTGTGCCAGAAATACTGTATTACTTCATGAAGAATCTTAATCTCAATCCAAACTAACATTTGCAGTAGAGTTATTTGCTGAGGCGATGTTGTTGCATTCAGCAAGATACATACAATTTTGGAACAAACACAAGTATCTTGTGGTGGTTACAGCATTTTATAATAGCACCCACCAACCCCTCCCATCCTTTATCAATGCCATCAAAGGGTCACACTGTTTCTATAATGGAAAGTGCTTTTTAACCACATGTGGCAGAGAGAGTTGTAATGTTTGTGCTGCGATCCTAAACCTCAAGCTGATCAATGCATGCAATCCAACCCAGCATTTTACTTTTCCAAAAGCTTTAAAAAGCAATTGTTGCATCTGTATGTATTGTATATACGTATATTTAAAAAAGCATATATCTGTATCTATGCACAGAAAAAAAGGGAAAGATGTAAGTAATTTCAAATTTAGGATTTATTTTTAAGAAAATGAAAAATACTAAGCACCTCCTCACTGAGCCCCTCTACTGTCGGTGCTATGAGGCTCAACTTAGTGACAAATGGAGCCTCTTTTAGCCCTGGGATGCTGGGACAGAGGTGAGTGCAGAAACAGAAGTTCACTGCTACGTATGAAGGAGGAAAATTTAGAGGAGTTGGGCATTCAATTCTTGTACCAGGAATGTGCAGGGTGCCCTGTTCATGGCCCTGAACACTGTGAAACGTCAGGGCTCTTTTCGTAGTTTGAGATGAGTGTGAAGAACTCAAACTAGTCGAATCCTGAAAAAAAGATTCCACAGCTGTGGTTGTTAAGATGAGTATAGACACTTGGTTTAGTTCAAAATAAAATGCTTGTTATCCTTGTTTACTTGTCTCAGGGTAATTACTTGATTAAGTTTTTAAATGTCCAGATGTTGGGCCGAGTTGAGTTTTTACAGTTAATGTTAATATGATATGAATATATATGATAAATGTACTTGTAAATATACCACAAGAGGAATTGCCACTGTAGAAAAGTCAGATGTAAAGCAGAAATTTCCTTAAACCCTGAATCATTTGAATAAATGAAAATATATGTCTTTTAAAATCTGTGTCTTTTCTGTCTTGCGGCTTACCAGCACTTTAAGAGCACATCCACCACCAGCGTCAAGGAACGCCCCGAATTGTGCCATGTTACGCATGTTCTCTGGGCTATATATAACCACGGAGAAAGTGCTGCTGACAATACTGGAGTAAAAGCTAAAAATATCAGCTGTATTAATCCCCTTCAGGATGCCGACCACGGCCAGGCTGTACTCTAGGCCGCCACAAATTGGCAAGTTCAACTCTTAGCTGATAAGGCGATAACCAGTGTTATCCTTGTGCCTTCTTTGCTTAAATCAGCTTCAAATCCCCTCAGGTTCTGAAGCATCTCAGTGCTGAGAACAGCAGCTAGACACAGCAGCCGAGCTGATCTTTACGCTACATTTTTACATTTTATTTCTGTAGAAGGAATCAAAAGAAAAAAAAACTCTAATATTGAATGCAGAAAAGGGGGAAAAAAAACATTGAGGGTGTTTTTTTTAAATTTGAGGGTGAATATTTTTTGAGTGAAGAACATTTAAACTGTGCCAGATAAACACTTATACACTCATTTATGAGCGTTGTTTTCTTCAATCCGAAATCCCTCCCATATTTCCAACAATTTCCTATTTATTTTTGGAAAACATCTTTGGCGACTAGGCTAAGAAACAGAAACAGACATGAACATATCAGTTTAGCATTTTCTTTTGTCTCCTGCTCCACTTGTTTACAGCAGTCAAACTCAAGGACAGCGAGAGCTTAGGAGACACTAAGGTGGATTCTTGCTTGAGCTAAACCCTGAGAGATTATGTCACATATAGCAGGACCTGGGTAAGAGACTGCTGCTGCTGCCTCAGGCTGCTGTAAGAGCCATGTGGATGTAAAATGAGAGCAGACAGGTGTGATCACCTGTGTGACCGAGGTGGCTTCTTTGAATACTTGATATGTTCTGTGCCCTACAGTCAGTGCAATATCTATGGGTACAGATCAGAGATAATGCTGTAGTGTACAGTGTCTAAATAATAACAAATAGCGTGGGTATAGAGGAGTCTGAGCATCCCTTAGCTCCCTTAGCCAGGCTAAGAAGAACATGATTCAGTGTGTGTTGGATGTGACCAGTGGAGGCGAAAAGGAAATCAAATCTCAGCATCTAATCACCAAGGTTATTTCCCAGCAGCTGTCACCAGATACTGTGGAAACCAGTTGCATGGTTATAATTAAGTGGATTTGTCTACATTGATGTGTGCAGGCGGAGGAACCACACGATGCACAAATAGGAAATGTAAAATGCCTCACTAACCTCTGTGGTTCTTCTGAAACTGCTCATTCCTGTTGGCTTCACCACCTACATGTCACTCTGCCCTCTCCTGCCTCTGGCTCCCTCATCTGGCAGCAGCTTTGTGCTGCACTCATGGTGAGGATGTGATTTATTTTCCATTCAATCTGCCTCTTCACCGTCACATTATAAAGCACATGTATAGCTCTGAAGTCACACTTGTGTATTAGATATTTTCATTTAATGAAAATTTTTTTTTAATTTAATTTTCTTGTGCCTGGATGGTCTGATATTTTAGCACATTTGTTATCTCACTAACACTTAAACCCTTTATCTCCTGTGATTTACCACAAAGGGACTGAATATTTCTTCCACCATTAGCAGTATACAGGCCAATAAAGGAACTCTTAAAAACAGCCTTTTTTTTTTCAAAATCACTTTTATTCCACAATTTATTTCATCAGGTCTTAAGGCACCCTGAAGAGATGTTACAAGTTGTTCTTTCAAATGCGGGTTCCTTTTAAGACTGTGTAAACATAGCTTTGAATAAGATAATTTCCTGTAAATCTTTGCTTAAATTATTTCTTTACAGTGCACAGACATTGTGTTTTGTGACAAAAATACAATGTGAATTAAGTAAATATGGTAGATAGTGTATATATATACATTGAAGAGTAGATAGATTGGCAGACAATCAGATCAACAGGCTGAAGAAGAGAGAAAACTAACAAACAATCTTTGAGACCCAGATAGATATACAGATCACGTAAAGATATACAGTACATAGTTACAGTGAACTTTTTATTTTTGCAACGCTTTTCCAGCACCTCTCCGCCTCGAAAGCAATTTCTACACTGTACCTTCCGTTTGTGTGTGTGTGTCGCCCTAAGCCACCATCGACACGCAGCACCCCGCGAGGTGAAGCGAGACACGGTATCCAGTCCTGGAGGGCCCACCCACATGTTGGCTATTGCAGTGGAGAGGTGAGTAAACAGGAAGACGGGCAGACAGACAGACGGACATGCAGACAGACAGCACAAGACTGGGTTGTGGCTACGCAGAACCACAACACAAAGATCTATCTATAATTCCCTAAATATGGTAAGGATCACAATGTATTTATATGTAGAAAGGGACTTTGTAATTGGCATTTCATATACAGGGATACAGTGGCTATACTTGATTATCAAGGTACGTTCCTATGAAATCTTTGTGATGTGAAAACGTGAATACTCTGGAGATGTGTTGGAAATGTTCTACTTTCTCAATTATACTATACAGCAAGATAAAAATCCTCTCAACATCAGCGATATTACAGTCGTTCATGAGGTTTGGAGAGATGAAAACAACACTCTCTTCCTGACAGCAGGAAAGTCTAAAAAACATTGAAAAAAAACAAAAAAACAAAATTGTATCAGCAACTACACAATAGCTCCAAATGGCTTGGTCGCGATGGCTAGAAGTTACCTAATCACATCAATACGAAAAAAATGAAGTAAAGTAAACTGGGGTGCAGGATGAAGAGTGCAACAGGTGAATGGATGGAGGGATGGTCAGGAGCAGAGCCAGTGTCTTGTTCTGGGGAATCTTTGAGGAGGTATAGCAAAGGAATCATCAAGGAGAGAAAGGCCAGAGACGTCGTCAAAGCAACATTTGATTTCTCTAAGTGGCTCGTCTACTGGGAGCCAAACTAATCTGTATTAAACCTTTTGGCCAAATCCCAAAATGCAGTCTTTGTGACGTATTTGACACTTCCTTCCTTTTATTTCATTTTTTTTTTTTAAATCTTTAAACATAAATCCTTAGCACACGTGGGCAGCCTCTGCACCGGGTTTTCCTTCGACCGCCTGGTCGTCTGGTTTACTCGAGCACCTTGATCCTGAAGGTGACGCGGCCCAGGAACTTATCCCTCTCGTCGTTGTTGCGGAGGTCGGAGCCCTCTACCCTGCACTCCACCGTCAGCTCCTTGTTGTAGTCCTCCTTGGTGAGCAGCAGCTTCACAGCCACCAGGGGCTGCGTGTAGCTCATCTGCATTAGGGAGGAGACAGCCATCTGTCAATAACGCATCAACCTGAGGATGTTAACTGACGGGATCTGACTGGGGATAAATACTTACATGAAGATTCTTGCCGTAGTAGGGGAAGTACATCTTATCAATACGCCCCTCACTGGGGAAATATTGCATTTGGACTGGGTTCTCCTTCTACAGAGAGAAACATGTGTTAACGACGTGGGCTTGATACTGAATGATGTGAATTACGCTTAAAATCACTTTAAATGACACTTTTTTCCAAGATCACGTGGGACAGGACATGAAAAAAAGGGAAAGCAACTGCTCAGCTGTGAAAGAGGAGATTTAAGTGATGATGTGGACAGCATGATGTGTTCTGCTTTAATCTGCAAGGGTATATTTGTGGCTAAAAATTACACAGATTACATTAAAATGTCTTGATAATGAGTATGAGGATGGGTTTAGAGGCACCTGCATAATAGCCTGTTACATAACACACCTACTGGCCTTATCCTGATAATTTACATACTTCTCTTACCCTAAAGCCATCAGAGACAGCATGCAGAAAGAAATCAGACACAAAACAGACAAAAAGAAGGGGGAAATGAAAGAAAGGTGAACAAAAAGAAAACATTGAGACTGTTAATGGTAACCACAGCTTCTTTATGAGAGAAATAAAAAAGAAAAAAATACACATACAAACAAGTGGCACATGTAGAGTTCAGAAAAAAAATGTTTACTTTTACTGTGCAGTTGATGTAGGGATCGCCACGTGGCTTCAGGCCAATGATCTGTGAATGAAACATGAAAAAATTCAGACTATTAGGAGAAACAGATGTAAAATAGAAAGCTGCTGCCTGTGTGGAAGCAGAATTATTATGTAATAATTATAATTATTCATCTTGTTTCCGGGGACTGAACGGAGGTAGATTAGAAGCTGGCAGAGAGGGAGGAAAAGGTTGAAAGGCTCAGGAATGAAAGGACAAAAATGTGCATTTGTAATGGATGGAGACAATTTTGAAGCTTCTGCAAAACCTCTGGGGATATGCTTAAATCAGTGAAAAGCGAAAGTTGCTGTTACCCTGTTCATTTTCAGCAGAATGCAGGGTTTTCCCTCAGAATATCCAAAGTTGGTGTCAGAAAGGCCGGAGCAAAAACTCAGGGAGCCTCTCATGAAGCGGCAAGCTTTCTTTGTCGATTCCTCGGTATCGTCCTGCACAAAGTACTCTCCCTGAGGGCAGTCCTCATTCTGCTCCTGCTCTGTATCATTATATCCTGAGAGAGACATAGGGAGGGAGAGGGATACACTCAGATATATACGGCACGGATCAATGAAGAAAAGATCTGGGAAGAGGAGGAGGAGGAGGAGGAGGAGGAGGAGGAGGAGGAGGGTGGAATTCATTTTCAGTGCACTTCACTTAATCTATATCAGGGAGAGGTGCACTTACTTTTCAGGAAGGTCTCCAGGTGTTCGACGTACTGAGCGTACTTCAACGGCTCAGATTTGTTGAATATGATGTCCAACGAATTTGGACGAATCACCAAGCCTGCAACAGAGACATTGAGTAAACACAGAGCAAAAGTAGTAAACGATCCAATGCAATCCGATGCAAGAGAAACCCAAGCCTCAAATGACATCTAAACAACTTCACAGATGCACAGCTGATATCAAACAGGAAGAGGCTTCAAAACAGGTCGATACAAAGAGCAGCTGTAATGTAGCGCATTATTATGACAGCATCTCGTTGGTGCGAGTATGAATAATAAATGGCTGGCAGATACGGTTATACCTGAAAGTCACCAGTCCCCTTAACCCCCCAGCCCCCAGCCCCCACCCCCGCCCTTTGTACATGGCAAACACATTGCATGGGAGACACTAACCTGGATGGGGAACTCGGTCTCTGTACTTCGGCACATTATCATCCAGAGTGAGCAGCATCACCCACATCGTCAGGGCGAACATGCCGGCCAAGAAACAGTAGAAGACCAAGTAGAACAACAGGATGAGGGCTGGAGGAAGTGGGAGACACAGAAATAGAGGAGAACTGAGAAAAGAGACATTACTGTAATGAAGGAAGGAGACAGAGAGGGGTCAACTGGCAGCTTCAGCCACATATATGGGCTTGGACAAAATGTCTTCAGATTTTTCTCATCTGCACGCCTGAGAAAAATGTAATTTGAGTGTACTATCCCTTTGAGAGAAACCATTTTGGAACAAGGGGGGGGGGGGGGGGGGGACACTACACTGCTTCTCTACGTGCAAACGTGAGGCCATCTTTCACTAGAGAGCCTCAGTTTTCACATCTCATAAGATTCAGGGATGATGCTGTAGCGCTTTGAAGCATCTGCTGCCTCTTTTATGGGCAGGAGGCAGAAGGAGGAGGAGAAAAAAATGAGGAGCCACACAGCTATGGAAACATCTGACTCAAAATGGTTCACCACCATCCAGGCTTTCACAGCACGGATGCCCTCTAAGTTGACAGACAAAAAAAAGGGAAAAAAAAGAAGAAAAAAAAGGATGGCCCCCTCAGCTTCCTGCTGTACACCCCCCCTCCCTTTCTCTCATTCCTCCCCAACAGCATCCCACAATGCACCTGTCTAGTGCGTGAAAGAGAGAGAAAGAGGAGAGAGGGAATCCCATTTGACCTTGACAGGCATGCTAATGTGGGCGGCCATGCAACTGCAATGGAGCATCCCACTGCACAGCAGCACAGGGGCCCAGGCAGCCTGACAGAGCCCGCGCTAGCCTATAGGAGCTGGCTGCTGAAGGGAGGGTGCTGTGTTACTACCTCACTCTGGAAATGCCTGGGGGAACCATTGCATTAAATGTAAGGTCTGATCAGCCACAGAGCCAGCTCAGGAATGCTGTAGCACACTCTCTCTGATGATGATTAGGTAATTATCAGCTGGGCTCTGCAGCATGAAGACAAATCCCCCCATAATCACATGAATGCAGATGGTAAATATGAATTAAAAAAAAAAAAAACAGTGCCGTGATGATTGATCACCACCTGGATGCTTATTTCTGCCTATGCAGCAAAGAGAGAGGTGCACACCTTTAGATAGCATCACTCATCTTGGGAGAGCGTCCTGGTACAGGCTTCTCCTCTACACCTTCATGTAGGCCTATGATGGCTCCTCAGCTAATCCACCATCTACATGGCAGTCATTTTACACATCCACACAAACACAGAGACACACACATAAATACAGTATATATGGTAGACTATATGATCATATCAAAGCCTGGACAACGGCAAGAAGAAGATGGAGGATGGAGGATGGAGTGTAAAGCCCCGTGAATGTCAGAGCCAACCCACTAATTGGCTGCTCCATGCCGGGGATCCTTACCCCAGCTGCTGGCCGTGCGGCCAAGCACCTCCCCGGTCCTCGGGTTGTAGAAGGAGTCCTTCCAGCTGGACGCGTTCTCCTTGTTGGTCGCTTTATCCTCGGTGCTCGCCATGGTGGTGGTGGTGGTAGTGGAGGAGGTGGTGATGATGATATATTCTTTTTTTCTCCCCTTTTTTCTTTTTTTGGTGTCCAAAATATGCGGTTTCTTCTGCCTAAAAAAATGCAGAAAAGCGCAGCAGGCGATGTAATGAGGCGAAGAAGCCGGCGAGGCGGCGGTGAGTGGTCGGATCAATGGTTGGGAAGGAGTGGGCGGTGTAGAAAGAGGGAGAGCAGAAGGAGAGAGAAGCTCTGGTGGAACAAAAAAAAAAGCCGAGAAGGGGAAGGTGAGGAACGAGGGAAAAAAAAAAACGTCAGTGACGTCCACACGAACCCAGTCGCGGCAGCTGATGCAGTGCTACCAGATGGATATGCATTGGTTAATGACGGAGAGACGCACGGAGACGCACCGTTACGCGCACAAATTATAAATAGAGCGCACATTATCTTTCTTATCATCAATTGTATGTTATAATGGCTACATGTGTTTGGGAACGAGCTGTGAGCTTCATTGAAATAATAATAAGAAAAACCCCCAACTGACTGCGGGGTCCTCCATCATACAACAAGGGAGACGCAAACATGTGAAAGGGAATGCTTTTAAACCTTAAAGTGCGCGTGTGGCGCTCAATGGGCTGAAACTGCGGGGTTTTATTTGAGCTTGTGCGTTACATATCATATTCATCCTGATTTATTATAGGTCCACGCCACCTCCTCAAGCTGCATACACTGAGTCACCAAACCAAGAACCAATCCAATAGGCAGGAGTGGATGATTTCGACCGCAACGTTTATCAGTCTACACAAAACAAAACTCACACACACACACACACACACACACACACACACACACACACACACACACACACAGTATAAGTACATATAGTCTGTGCCACATGCCAGTGATCAACATATCTGAAGCAGGTGAAGATGCTATTTGTGACTGACTGGCTGAGCATAGATATTTGGGGCATTTGCCAATCCTTGTTGCTATGGCAATTGAGCACTACTGAAACTAGAATGTGTGTGCGTGTGTGTTTGTGAGAGGGAGAGGGAGAGGAAGAGAGAGAGAGAGAGAGAGAGAGAGGGGGAAGACATTAAAAGAGAGCCAGAGAGTGCATGCTTGTAAACAGCTGTGTCAAGAGTTAACAGAGAGCACTTTCCTGGATGCCATCTTATCCCAGCATCGTTATCTATGGGTATCAGCATATTAACAACGGCTGTAGAATGAATATATATGTTAATTTATATGCATATGTATTGCTTTGGTGGTGTATGTGCACAGGTGTGCCCTGCCAATGACAAATGCAGTGACTTGGGAGAGGAGTTATCGATGCTTAGGCAGCAGGGGGAGAGGCTGAGACGCTGACAGGAAGGAAAGAAAGAAAAAAGACAAAAGCCTAACTCCTAACCCCCTGACACTCGAGCGAACAATCCAACGTGTCACAGAGAGAGAGGAAGAGAGAGAGAGAGAGAGAGAGGGGAGAAGAGGCAGTTATATAATGACCCTTGATGCAGGGTTCAGCTCGTATGGGGGAGGGGTGTGGGGGAGGGGGACTGCTGGAGTAGTGGTCACATTGCATCAAGTTCCTGCTGTCAGACTGAATTTGTTGCAAGGCAGGGTCCACCACAACTCATACAATGTGGCACCAGGCACAATACTCAGGCAGGCACACACACACACACTTTACTGATTAGTGTGAGAGCCGGCCGCACTGATTCATGGGCCAGCGCCGGTCCGCCTCACTCACTCACTCTAACACATTTCTCTCTGTGAAGGCATCCATCCCACTACAAGCCAAGCCCACTGGGCAAAAAGGAAAAAAGAAAGTGCCCATCTTTGAGTGCGAGAGCGGAGACTGACAGCTCGACCAGCAGGAGCGTTGTGGTGCAGGGCGACTTGATGCAGCAGAGCGACACTGTATAGATGTGTACAGTGTCCCTCTAAGTGAGCACGCACACAATCCTCTCATTGTTTAGGCAAACCCCCTCTCTGTGCTCTCAATTAGTGCCCCCCTCCCCACCATCTCTCTTCACCATACCAGCACCATGAGCAGGAATACACACCCCATTTGTTCTCAGTCACTCCATCTGCAAGCTACCATAGCAACCCTCACAGTGAGGTCAGTCACATCAATGGGAAACAATTCCTACACTCATCCCAACATCCTGTGCTTCTGGTAATTCCCCAAGCAACAAGAGCACGGCAACTCCCCAGGGTCCATGTGGAGGTGAAGCCCTTCAGGCAGCATCTGTCCACTCACCGTCAGTGTGACACCTACTGTAAGCACCACACACGACACACACACTAAAGCCAACACAGGCTGCTGCTCATCATTGATCTTTTAATACGAGCCCTTTCACAATATACAAAGTATGTGATACAGGATGTATGGTTACACAATGATTTATTTGTTATGTCCCAGCAGCTTGGGGCGACAAGTGCCATTCAAGAACTGAATGAAGTGTTAGAAAATGTCATCTGTGGCAACCAGAAAGTTCAATCTGAGGTGTTAATCTCAGTATCATACAGACACTTTGCATAACAAAAGTCAAGTATACAGTATGTAGAAAGAACCATTTTACAACATGGAGACAGGCACACAATGTTTCACAATACCCTGCAAGTACGACGTTTCTACAACCAGATTCACAGTGTATAAAAAGGTAATTTCTGATTCTGTCACAGACGTACAGGCACAGTTAATCATAACACAATCGGGAACAACAACTTTGTCATCAGAGTTCATCAGGTCAAAGTGAGAGACTTGAGTCAAAACATTATCATATGACATCAGTGTGTCAGTCCCTCCACTGGATTTCATAACGCTGGGGTAATTACACCACGGACAAGCTAATAACCGAAATGATTATTACACAACAACAACAACTGACAAGGAGTAACACTACAATTAAAAGTACAAATCTATGCATGTCCTATTTCTGTTTTAGGTCAGTTTTATACAGTTTGTGTCCCTGATCAACTTGTTCCTAAATAACCACGAATCCAGGTGCTGATCTATGAGATGTTTAAACCTTGAAACTGCTCCACAGCAGCAGATTTTGAGAGAGCTTGTGTGAGTCGACACAAGATGGTCAGTTCCTTACCATCCGAGATGTGTGCTGCATCAAACGTATTTTTAAAGCGCAGCAAAAAGCATAAAAATACTGAGAGCAAGTGGCAATTCCTTCCTGGGGAGTCCAGTGAAGGAATATCATTGGTTTTTGCTCCAGTCAAATTTTTCTTTCTAGAAGAAATGGATGAATACTGAGATGGGTTTATTCAATGTCTGGTGCAATTTTCCAAACAGATTTGTTTTCCTCCGTGGAGCTCTCTGAATCTTGGGTGCTGTCTTTGTTTCTCACACAGATGATCATGTGAAAATCTGATGTATATGATTTGAATCTATGGCTCCTTATTAGCATGTGGCATGCGGTTGCCATGGTGAGTTCATTAACTAAAACTTGCTAAACCAGTCATTAGCGCCCCCATGTGGAAAGATATGATAGCAAATATAATACAGTATATGGATACAATTCTGTGACATGAAGAGGCACCAGTGACCTGAGGCCTGGAAATCAAAGATTGAAAGGCTGCTACTGTGAGAAGAAGCAGAGTAAAGCTGTCGATGGTGTTTCTGACTGGATCTTTACCACAGTCCTGGTTTCAACTGTAGTCATTAGTTCTATCCACAAGTTTCCGAACGTCATCTATGGTCAAAACCGGAAGCCGGTTTTGCCGGTGTGGTGGAGTTGTACGTTTACGTTTCCATGGTTTTCAGTCGTTGTCATAGTTGCGGTAAACGCATGGATCTATTAACGCTGGCTTTTAACACGGATGTCAATTTGTGTGATATCCACTGTTAAAAGCTGGTGTGATGATCCAATGCGTTTTACAGATTTTCATTGGAAAAAAAAGAAAGAAATCCATGCATTTACCGCGACTACTGAAACCATGGAAATGTAAACATAAAATTCCACCGGAAGAGCAAAACCAGCAAAACAGGCTTACGTTTTTGACGTTCGGAAAAGGGTGGATACCGTTACTGCACGTCAGTGTGGAAGACCTCCCACTGGGGGCTTTGTCATTTTTTTTTAACATCTACCATAGGGAAACGCTGGACCATCACCTTTCAAATGTACTGCAACCTCACGTCTTTAGCCCCCCCATCTGGTCAACCTCTGGATCTCCCTGCGTGTGCATCCAGAGTCAAGGCTTGCTGTACCAGTTCATGGAACGTCGGAGAGCTTGCTCCCAGCTCTGCAGGATAGGGATGTACTCCCTGCGCAGACCCTCTTTAGGTGCCCCTTGAGGTAAGAACACCTTGTCCTCGCACTGGAGCTTCTTCAGTTCTTCTCGGGTTCTCCAGAAACCTGCAGTAACAGTCAAAGACAGAAGAACATGAGGCAACATGAACAAAACAAAAACCTAACATATAAAACAGGAAGTCCTTTAAAGGTAAAATGTGAGTTACACAATTATTTTCATATGAAACAAGATCAAATCTACTTCATTTGTTTGATTTGATTAAAGCACTGACTAATGTCTAACCATCTAATTATTACATAATCTGAGTAATTAAATGGAAAGCAGGTTACATAACAAACAGCAGCATTTCATTTGGCTTCTTCTCCCAGTGTCAGCGACAACAAACATAGCTCTTTTGATCATTCCTTTTCAAATTAAACTCAATGTCATGACCAAGTGTTGTGCTTTTTAAAGAGGAAATCCACTGAGAAAGTAACAGACTAACACTGACGTATCTCACTGATTGACAGACACATAACTTCACACAGCTGGCTGCTCGCTGTAGCAACCACAACCAAAGCAAGCTGGTATAAACTGATACAAACACAAATGTTTCAGATGGAAAAAGCGTACGGCACAGTGTACAGGTGAGTGAATGTATCTTTGCGTACCAACTCCAAGTCCAGCTACAAAAGCAGCCCCCAAACACGACATCTCGTGGTGTTGGGGTCTGGATACCTTCCTGGCAAACAAGTCTGCAGTGAGCTGCATGACAAAGTCATTGGAGGAAACTCCACCGTCCACCCTGAGGGAGACAGCATGAAAGACAAAGCTCTCAATTACATTACACTGCAACTCACTTTACCGTAACAGTATCAGAGAAATATACACACGTAATGGATTGGCAATAAGAACTTGACTGCATTAGTGCAAAGCCAATATCAACTCAGGCATCACACAGTTGGCTGGAATATCCTCCACTCCCTACAGCAGGACACACACTGAGTGCACTGACTCCACAGCACTGACACAACTGTACCTGATCTTTGCGATGGGGATGTGAGTTTCTTTCAGCATCGTCTCATACAGCTGCTTATTTCTGCAAAGAATAAACAAAGAGCTTTAATTAGCATGAATGAGAGTAAGTATCAAAGACGTTAAAAGAGGAACAATCTCTAAATTACTCTTTAGTTATATATTTTATCGTGTTTTTTAATCATTAGGGAGAGATGCATCTAAATTTCATTGTGCTTCATTGCTCGTTGACAGTAAAGGAAAATTGAATTGAATTGAAATCAAAGGGACTCGCCTGAAAGCCAGAGACTCCAGTATGGCACGGATCAGATGACATTTGGTGGTTGAAGGTTTGAGGCCCATGAGTGAAGCACAAGCTTTCGGGTCATTCAAAGGAGCCTTAGGATAAATACAGAGTGTATACCGACATGTCAGATGCCTGTTAGTGTCAGTGAAAACAAACCTGATCCTTGACCACCATCGGTGCAGCTGAACTGGTTCACTTAGTGACTGTGCATATGAACGATCAACATTCAGGACACACACTTACAGAGGCCAGTTCACAAAGGAAGGCAGAGGGAGAAAAAAAAGAGACACATAACAATGTTACACATGAACAAAAAAAAAAAAGACAAAAGATAAAGAAAAGAAAAATTGCTGTGGTGATAAATATCATGCTGTCAATCAATATCCACCTGTATGTATGTACAACACAAAAATACACTCATGCTTTAGCTTTGAGTAAATACACTGGTGTAAACATTATGACCACGAACAGATCTCTCTTTGACACATGTGTTTAAATGTTGTATGTACCTGCAGGCCACTGAAGGAGGGTACAAAACAAACTCCATCAGAGTTACTGACACTGTACGCCATGGCACTCGTCTCCTGGACGTCAGAGAAGAGCTCTGCAACAACAACACACAGGCTTCCTCCATTAAATAATAAATAAATAAGCAGTATCCACTTAAACATGAATAGATTTAAAGAGGCGGATATACAGAGCAGAGATTTTCAATTTAAATAGGAACTATGCAGGATTTGTAGCTTAACTATGCTCCATTTTTACCTTAATTACAGCTTTGGGGTAATTGTGATAAATTACTTTTAACGTGTTACGAGGGAGAATGGAGGCTCTCTGTCTTCCACATTTGTGTCACTTATCGCAACTCTTGGCTGAAAACCAACCTTGCAAGATGGGGGCACACAAACGTGCCCCGTAACCCGTAATCTCTTGTTTATGACAAATTAAACTACACGTCGTAACATCGTATAATGATAGATAACGTTATCCACCGCTGTATTAATTGCTTTCTTGCCAGCTGCGTTGTAAACAAATGCACATGGCTGGGAGGAGGGTTAGCAAAACAGCTGAAAGCATAGTTCAAACCTGAAAACACAACATTATAAAGTTGCTACAATGAACATATATATATATAAAAAAAACAACAACTGCCTATTACCTCATTCAGCAGAGCGAAAGTAATATGAGCATTCACTTGGAGTCATGTTTCTGGCCACTGTGCAAGTATTACTTCTGTTCGTTCTGTTTTTGGCTCCCACCGAATCCTATGGGAAGTATTTGGCTGCTGGGCTGTTAACTGTTCCACCATGTTAATCTGCTAGTTGCTAACTGTAACTATCTGCTGCTTGGTGCTGAGCACTTGGTGCAAGGTGGGTTTATCAGGGCATCTTCAGTGATTACAGCTGCTGTTAACAACTGTGTTAATGGGACAAGATGTAGACTGAAACCGAACCAAGAGCTACAACAGGCTAAAAAGATGACAGTCCGACACCTCTTCACATCTTGTCTCACAGCCTCAGTCCAAGCCTTCTCACACCGTTTCACAGCTCATTGCTCACCCAGCTCCTGCGCCCATTTGATAGCAGTGCCTGTGTCTGCTGCGTTGCCCTCCGCCAGGTAAACCACCTCTGAGCCGATCTTCCATCCCACCACAGGGTACAGACCTACGGAGAACAAGAATGGGCTTGTCATGTACCTGACTGTACAGGAGATTATCACCTGGATAGCTGTGTTTTGTTTTACCTGCCACAGATGTATGTGGTTTGCTCCCGGTGTTGATGTTCATGAAGGTGCCTGTCCCCATGGTGATCTTCACATCGCCAACATCGAAGCAGCACTCTCCAAACATGGCTGCCTGCTGGTCCGCCATCTGTAGCAGGGGGATGGAGGAATGTGTTTGTGAGATCTATCTATCTATCTATCTATCTATCTATCTATCTATCTATCTATCTATCTATCTATCTATCTATCTATCTATCTATCTATCTATCTATCTATCTATCTATCTATCTATCTATCTATCTTTTCCAAAATTTAAGTTTCAGCTCAAACATTTGAACACAAGTTGCTTGTTTCTACAGTAGGGTTGGGTTTAGTTTTTTATTTTATTTTTATTTTTTAAATATCAACATTGCCGTTTTTTTAAAAATTGGGACCTTATTTGTAGCACAAAATACGATCATTTATTCACCCAGATAACTTTGGTGTCATTACAAGTGGTTCCGACGAAATTACATCCAGCGAAGAGCCGCGTATATCCGTATAATGCGAGTCTACAGGGCAGCGGAATGCAGCCTCTAAATAACACATTATCTGCCATGAAACTGGTTCATTTCACCAATATTTTGTTATGATAGGCTAGTGCTATTTCCCCTCTGAGTCCGGGGTTAGCTGTTATCAACATCCGGGGTCTGTAGGTTGACCTACTAACCTCTGACCTGGATGATATCATCTGAGCAAAATATTGGTAAAATGAACGAGTTTCGCGGCAGATAATGTGTTATTTAGAGGCTGCATTGCACTGCCCGGTGTACTCGCATTATATGGATATACGTGGCTCTCGGCTGGATCCAATTTGGTCGGAACGACTTGTAATGACACCAAAGTTATCTGGGTGAGTAAATTATTGTATTTTATGCTACAAATAAGGTCCAGATTGTAAAAAACGGCAATTTCCCTTTAAACATAATTTTTTTACCATTTAATGGCAGTGACACGCAGGCTTGAACTCAATCAAAGGGCTGTAAAAAATGATTTCTTATCATAATTACACAGATAACTGAGTGTGTGTATGTGTGTATGACACAAAGACCATGACAACTCACCACTGACATGATAGGAATGGGTACTCCAAAGATAGATGGGTCTGTGGAACCAAAGTCGTGTCTGGTGCATCATGGGAGAGAAACCACAGACAATGTTTCATCTCACACTTTCTGTCAGTCCTCTAACACTAACCAGGATTTTACAACTATATCATATCAGTGCTAAGCTGCTCTATGTTACAGTTTATTCAGTGAAGAGATGTTGAGAAGTGTAACAACTAGGAATCCTACACACTGATGAGCAGAACATTTTAGTTTCGGTTTAAGTCAACCTCTGAGTCAAGTGTTGCATCATTTCTGACATCTGGTTGGCAGCCATGACAGTGGATTACAGAGGAAAATGGAGGTATGATGAGCTAGTGACTGATCAAATGACTGAAACTTATGACTGTGTAGTGAGAAGAAATTTAAAGGACACCACTCACCCTGTGTCTTCTACTTTGGGGAAAATAGAGAGAGGTAGAGACACAAGAGAGCACAGGAAACTACTCCAGCACATCTGTGAAAAGGAAAATCACATTACAATGATGTAAAACAAAACCCTCCAAACACAAACACAAACATGACAGGAATGACACCAGACCTGATAGGAGTCGAAAATGCCAGTTGCACTGGCGTTAGAATAATCAGTGGCATGGATGCGTCCTAAAACAGACAAGGAGATACAAATTAATGAACCAAAAAAGGATTTCTCAAAAGATAAAACAAAATTTGTTTGAGCTCCGGGTCATTTTCCCAACTCAGCCCTCCCTCACAGGAGTTAGAAGAAACATTTCTGAGAAATATGCAACAGGATTGGAAACACAAAGAACTTTCTGTCTGGGTCTTAAAACCCTGCTTAACGCTGTGTGAAACACGTAATGTGCAGTTTTCAAAAGAAATTGTCCTTACAGCGAAATGGCTTTTAAATGAGCTCAAACCTTTTGTGAGTTTGTGCAGGAGCCAGGTGTCTATTGTCCCGAAGCAGCAGTTGCCTTCAGCTGCCGCCTGATGAACCTGGAGGAAAAAGGGAAACAAGCAGCAACGGTCACCTACATCACGTCGTGGTTGCATGCTCTGCTGTGCTTTTAACTATTGTATGAACTATCTCTATGGCAACAGGCTGAATAATCAAGAAAAGTATTGGCATGACAATTATGATGACAACTGAAATCTGGGCTCAATAAGAGCGATTACTGGGAGGATTTAATATTTAATCGCCACACTTTGATGGCCACACTTCTGGACTCTGATGTATATTATATTTTTATGTTGATGTTTATTGCATATTTAAACATTGCCATGCAAACACACGCATACACACTCACTTGCTTGTAGTGTATCAGGGCCCAGACGAGGCGGAAAGTAACATGTTGTGTGGAGAAGACAATAAGACTTGCTGCAAGCAACCGTTTCTGTCTGCTCATGAAGTACAGCACCTTCATCACGCCGTGGATTGCCTGAAGTTGACAGAGAACAGCATGAAGGGAAAGTGCCATACACACACACACACGTATACTGTATATATATATATTCAAGGGGGGTTTCATATCATTCAAATGTTCTGCTATTTCATCCCTTGTCTCTGGACCACATCCCCTTTTCAGTAGAAGAAATTTAGGGATGCAAAGCAGCCAAAGACTCACTTTCATTGTGCAGGATCTGTTCCAGGACTTCACCAGGTCTGCAGCCCTCTGATCCTGCCAGCTGATGAAGTTATGGAAGGGAACTCCAGTTTTCCTGTCAGAGGAAATGAGAAAAGAGAAGAATTGAAATGAACCTGAACTGGAACCAGGATTGGTGTTTTTAAAGTTGACTAAATGTCATCTGGAAACATTTTTTTTTAAAAGAAGGAAAAGTAATATTATTTTCATTCAGCTCACCTGTCCCATGTTGTGAAGGTGCCTCGCTGAGTGGAGATGCCAAGGGCCTCCATCTGTCGCATTTGCAGTCCTGCATCTGTAGGACAGAGATGAATCTCTCATGTAAATTCTTATCCTGTCAACGGTTGAAAACGTCTCACATTTCACACACACATGGTACAGACTCTTTACCATGTGTGTGTGAAATGTAAGACACACAGACACCAAGAAACACACAGTGTTATTTTTTTCTTCCTGAGATGCAAAAAATAAACAAAGTGTTATATGTGTTGCATGACTGAATGTGCATTAGTCCGGTGTACCTCAAGAACTGACCTCCATCTGCTTATCAGACTTGTGTTTACTTTACTTGTTTGCATTTGAAAACATGCCAAACACTTTTACATTTCAACATGCTTGTTATGTCAGATATGTAATAGGTGTGTCTATTACTGTGAATAATGAATCACGTCTTGTTTAGCCTTTTGTTTGGTATCTCTGTGGACAGACTTGGTAACAGTTAATGGTGCCACTGTACCTTGCACAGCTCCCTTGACCACAGTGATAAACCCTTGCCATAGCGCATCTGGGTCCATCTCCACATGACCCACCTCTGGATACAAGGGAACAACCTGGGGAAATGTTGTGAAAGAAAAGTATAATGTAAGTAGAAGTTTTACTCAGAGCGAGTGGATGGTGTACGTGACAATTACGGATAAAAACAAAACAACCTTGGTGGTGCATGATCCTCGGATTTTTGTCTCCTTGTCATAGACGTGACACCTGATTGATGTAGTACCGACGTCCACTGACAAAATGAAGCTCTCCTTCTTGAAACCGTTCCTCTGAGTCCCCATGGTAGAAAAACTATGTCCAAGTGTCTCTCAAATTGTCCCCACGTTTTCCATGGTCAGCTCATGTTGTCTCTGGTGTAGGTGGGTGACCCGACGTGTCGCTTATCAGCCCGCGGTTGCAGTGTCGCGTTGAGGCTGGACCTCGACCTTCGGACCGTCCAGTCCCCCGGTCGGTCCTGACCTGCTGGGACCAACACGGTGCTCAGGTTAGTTTACCACGCCGAACAAAAACACACTCTCAGAGAAACAGACAAATAGTCTTAGCTATTCTGTGAGTCAAAAAGAAAGCGAAAAATTTTAAAAATTAGTTTCTACAGAGTGTAGTCTGGTGGAGAGCTGAAGTAGGAGTTGAAGTAGGAGTTGGCCACTTCAAGAGTTAAGCTAATTGGCTACTTGGCTAGCTGTCAGAAAATGAAACTTCTTAGAAAATTATTATATATTAAGTTATATACCTCTCTCTGGGTCTCTCGCTCCTCACATTACTCACTACTGCCCGGCAGTCACTCAGCATGTGCTCATACAGCAGTGAGGCGGACACACTGAAGTGTCTCTTTGGGAAAATCCAGCAGTTGAGTGTCGCCAGGTCGCATGAACACAAACAGACGCCCTCCGCCCCTCCGCGCGCCTCTCGGCTCCCGTAGAAACACAGACGCCTGCGCATGCGCAGAGCGAACTCTACAATCACATGCGGATGTTTGTAGCTCGGCACACGTGTGGCTAGTCACCAGCTCCCGTTAGCTACACGAACCTGATTGAAACAAACGATATGGCAAAGTCAGAAGTAAGAAACCCGTTACATTACATTTACGCTAACCAGGCTTCAACGTGCACTAGTACTTTGCTTGGAGCGAGTCCTTGTGTGGTTTTATTAGCTGCAGACTAACTCGCTAACAGTTTGGTTAGCAGACGGTGGTCCCATCAACAAACGCGGTTTTAGTTGATTAACCTACACTGTGCAACATGTCAGTTTGTTCTTAATGGCGTTTAATAATACTATAATAATGTTAGTAACTCTTGAGTTAAGACGAGTTAATAGTTGAGTGATTGATAAGGGTACCACTCAGTGGTTTGACCTCTGATTTATGAGGTAATTTACTGCTTATATTTGGGGTTTGTGAGGCAACACAAGTGTTCAGGTGACATCACTTTGGGATCCTAGAAATGGTTGTAGACATTTCCCACTGCTGTCTGTGATTCATTTTGTGAGTAATAGTTACATGATAAATAATTGACAAATGAATTGTTTTTTCAGGCTCCAAAGCGTAAAAGAAGACAAAGCAAAGCTGCCACCGATGATGATGTTGTGGAAGAGCAGAACAACGTTATCAATGGCAAGTCATTTTTCTTTAAGCAACTCAAAGTCTACAATGAACACAGCAGCTTGGACACAGTAATAGCAGAAACATGGAATTCAACTCAGTTCATGTTTTCTCTACAGAAGGACAGACTGAGAGCTCAGAGACGAAGCATGAGGAGATGGACCAAGATGAACAAGGTACGTCAAACACATCACACATGAGGTCTGACTGAGATTGTGAACAGTGGCAGTAAGTAACAAAGCTTTGTGTCTAGATGCTCAGACGGACATTGAAGTGAAAGCAAATGCGCCTACTGTGACTGTTTGCTGGGAGAAGAAGAACGAGGAAGGCGCAGATACAGAACAGGGAGAGACGATATGTACTGGTAAGGCTGTTCACAAGTTACATAACCTGTGCTTTTTAAAAAGAAACAAAGACTGACGTGTGTTTGTCACTAAGAAACTGTAAGAAACTATAACCATGACAACACCTTCTCAACATAAAAAAGGAGTGACTTCTCAGTTTTCTTTTTATCCGTTTGTAACTTCTGTCTGTATATTAGATGTCTTTTGAATAAACACAACCACAAAAGCAAAAAGACATTTCAAATAAAGAGACATTTAACAACCAAGTGCTCCAGCAACATCGCCAGCGATTGGGAATAGGTACACACAACCAATGCGCATGACACAGACACACCCACATATCTTACTCACTAATATGACACGCTCTTCCTGGAGCGAAGGCTATGAAGTCTGTCTGTTGGTTCTAAAATAATTAATAACAGGTTCTGACAGGTTTATTTATATCTCCTAAAATAATCTAAATAACTGAAAGATGACCAAGCAATTGGAAATGCAACAAACAATTTGTCAGAGTAATATTCCGGGCTGTGTCAGTAAAATGATTTCCTCTTTAGAGTCCCAGATGGAAACCGCCACTGAAGAAAATGAAAGTGCCGCCATAGTAACTGTAACTTGGGAGAAGAAGAATGAAGACGGACAGGAAGAAACCAAAGGTGAGGTGAACAGATGGTTGTTCAAGGAGCGTTAACAATTTGTTTGTTTGTTCCGTTGTCTTATTCACACATAACTTCTTCATGGCAGTGGCATCACAGTTTTTTTGGACCTTGACAATTCTGTTATTTTGCTGAAAAACATATATATATATATATTATATATTATATATATATATATATATATATATTTACCTGATCTTTTAGGTTAGGGTTAAGTTAGGTTTGCACATGTTCTGCACACTAAGTGACCACCTTTACACAGTTACTTTAGTTATAACCAGATAACTAACTTCTCTTAATCTGTAGCAGTCAATGGGAAGCGTAAGGCTGGTTCTAACATTGAGACGTCGCCATCAAAGAAGAAGAAGCTCATAAATGACGGTATGAACTCAAAATAAGTTCACCTGATGAAATCTTTGTGAAATACCTGATTTCCTAACCCTCGCACATTTCACTGTCCTGTTCTGTTGTAGGTTTTTGTCTTTTTGTCGGCAACCTGAACAAGTCCAAAAAGTTTGAAGAGGTCAGAGAATCTTTAGCGAGTTACTTCATGACACAAAGTCTCCTGGTTCAAAACATCAGATTAGACAAGTCCAAGTAAGTTTGTCTGTAATTGAATGCTCATTAGGTTTATTTCTCCCTCTTTTGAGCAGTAAAATGTATTAGGTGAAGGTACTAAACAAATACTAAAGCGATGCTCTATTGTTGTAGGAAACATGCACATGTAGATTTGGCCTCGGAGATGGATTTGACTAAAGCCTTGGCGTTAAACGGTGAGGTGATCCTTGACCAACCCATGACGATCGCTAAAGCAAAGGTCAAAACTGAGAAGGATGACAAGGTGAAAGCTCCTGTGGACAAAACAGGTAACTCCTCTCACTGTAACTGTTTGATTACACATTGTTTGAAGTCATGTGCTACTTAAAGCAGAAGTAAGCGATCCGGTCGTTTTGGCTAATGCTGCGTTCCAGGCAGGCTTTTGAAACCGTAAATTACAGCTTCAAGTCACGACTTACGACTTTGTAGCGTTCCAGGCAACCCACTTGTGTTTTTCCGACCTGTTTTACCTGTGAAAGTGCACTATAACGGCCACTCGTAACTTCCGACCCGTGAACTCGCACCAGATCGAACTGGTACGACTTCACAGGTCGGAAAAACACGAGTTGCCTTGAACGCACCATAATGTCTTGTCAGCCGATGGAGTTAGCAGCCCCCGCCCTCGTCCCTACGTCACCACATTCAGGCGCATCCGATTCCCTTGGCTGCACACACACAGCCCTTTATGCCGTTCTCTCTCCTCATTGGATAAAACTTGTAGGATACGAGAAAAGTTTTCTCCTTGGCTTACAGCAGAGCAGAGTGACTGACAGACCCGTGTTTCGGTCCAAACACTCTATATAAGTGATTGCTGTCGGAAGATATAACTATTTAAGACTTATATTAACACAAAAATATCGCTTACTTCTGCTTTAACAGTCTAGATAAAGATGCAGAGCTAGTTCCCCTGTGTTTAAGATAGATAGATAGATACTTTATTTATTCCGAAGGAAATTCTGTTTCTCAGCTGCACAATAAACAACATCATTCAGCAGCAAGACATAAAATAGTAAAAATGAGTGCATTGAGAATAGAATAAATAAAAAACAAAAACAATAAATAAATAAATAAATAGCCCATGGTAATAAAAATGCAGGATTGCAGTGGAAAGTGCAAGTGCCTAATAGTATGTGGGACATCATTCCCACAACTCCTCTCCCAGTTATTGAGAGACCAGGTATTGTTTAAAAAACTTTTTTTTCTCCTTGTGTGCTTAAACAGTGATTTTATAATAGGATCTGGGAATGAAAAACATAATAAGTTTGTATAATGTAGGACATTTGGTCTGATTTGACATCCTTTCCTCTGCAGTGAAAGATGGGAGATGTTTGTTTCTGAAGAATGTCCCGTACAACGCAACAAAAAAAGACATTATCAAAGTCTTCCACAAGGCCATCGCCGTCCGTTTCCCTGGTGGCGCTAAAGGCCCAACCCAAGGGTAAGACTTTAAACCATCAGTGTTGAGGTTCACCTGCAACTATTCAGTTGTGTCCAATGTCCAAAATATATAATTCACATTTTAAGTATTCAGTAATTCTATGATTTTGATGTTTGTTGGGAAATAAAAAGACATGGATTGATTTGTAATGAGATTTTTCTTACTTTCAACAGGATTGCCATTGTAGAATTCAAAAATAAAACCATTGCTAAAAAAGTGCTACAGAGAAAACAAAAAGCCAAGATCCAAGATCGGCCTTTAATTGTGGACAGTGTGGGAGACAAAAAGGACACTAAAGCTGAAGACACAAAAGGTAAACCATCAGACATATTGACGACGTGATGCTACAGCTTCTCTTTTTGCAATCAGTTGAACCTATATTCACTAAAGATCCTTCTACTCTGTCACAGCTGCAGCTCCTCCAAACAACATCCTGTTTGTGAGCAATCTGCCGTACAAACTGAAAGAGGAAAGCCTCAAGAAAGTCTTTCAGAAAGCTGTCAGCATCAAAATGCCTGAGAGAAATGGCAAATTAAAAGGGTGAGTACATGTTCGCCGGCCCACCTTCTCCTTTTCCAGTGAAGAGAGTATTTGAATATTCTCAGGAAACATCTGTAATTCTCTGCAGATATGCTTTTGTTGAGTTTGCAACCGTGGAAGAAGCTGAGAAGGCTTTGCAGGCAGCTCAGGACCAGAAGGTCTCAAAAAGGCTGATCAGAGTACAGTTCTTTGAGAAGAGAGAAAATCCACCACAGGTGAAAGGTATGTGGGAGAGTTTCTTGTTCATAATACATGTTATGTACTTAGCTGCTTTACCAGGTACAGTTATTTACTGATGGTAAATACTGATTTACCGATACTGAGGACTTGTGTTCCCTTTGGGATAAACGTGTGGTTACAAAGCAAAGGCGACCATGAATCAGCATGACCGCATTCTGCTGTCTGAATTTTTGGTCATGCCCTCGGGGCGTCGTCATAAAGCTCCACCACGGAAAATGAATCCAGATCTTTCATCCCGTCTGCTATCAGACTCTTAGCTTGTGGAAATTAATTTATAACGTTGTCTTACAATCGATTGTGTGCTATTTATTGATGTATTTATCTATTTATTCTGTCTACTTATACATTGTGTACCAGATTTATTAGTGTGCTCTCTTTGGTCTTCTAGTGGTATATGTTCCTCTAGTGTTATATTTATGTTATGCACACCATAACTCTCTCATAACTAGCTCTCACTGACATTGTAAATATATATGCACCTGTATGTATGTATGTATATGTCTGAGAGTTTGTATAGTTTTTGGCGGACTGCTGAACAGAATTGCCCTCTGGGACTAATAATGGTGATCAAAGTCAAATGATGGTAAAACATCAATTTTAATTGTCCCTGAAGTCAGTTAGAGTTGTAATGAATTATTGAAATACTGATACCACAATTTTCTGATGTTTTTTTCTTCTTTCTAGCCAAATCAAAAACCCTGATTGTAAATGGCCTCAACCAGAAGACGACTGCAGAGACTCTTCAAAATGCCTTCGAGGGTGCGCTCAGTGCAAGAGTCGCCGCAGAAAAAGAGACGGGAGTTTCTAAGAGGTTGGAAACATGAAAACGTCCATTTTCTGTTGTAAATGTCTGAAGTTGTTTCACGTCTTTTCACCTGTTATACAAGTCTGCTTCACACCGTCTCGCTCTTTTCTCTCAGCTTTGGTTTTGTGGAGTTTGAGAGTGAAGAAATGTGCAAAACCGCCAAAGAAGCCATGGAGGACTGTGAGATAGATGGATGCAAAGTGACTGTGGGTTATGCTAAACCCCAGACCAAGAAGACTGGTCAAGCTGCCAAAGGAGGTGTGAAGGGACGTCCCGGTGGTCAGGCTGCAGGTCAGAAGGCTGGCAAAGGAGGTGTGAAGGGACGTCCCGGTGGTCAGGCTGCAGGTCAGAAGGTTGGCAAAGGAGGTGTGAAGGGACGTCCCGGTGGTCAGGCTGCAGGTCAGAAGGCTGGCAAAGGAGAGCGTGGAGGCAAAGGAGGGAAAGCCGGCCGTGGAGGTAACACCGAGTTTTACCACTGAAGGATGTTTGTAGTTATAGGTCAGCAAAGACGGAAATATTTTGCCACATGGATTTAAAACAGCATAAATCACTATAATATTAACAATCAATGAAATGAGTGCGTAATGCGACACAGAACTGCCTCTGCATTTTACCGTCTTTCAGTTCACTGTCTTGGTTTTACGGCCTGGAACTTCAATGTTTTGGTTCCCGCTCACAGCTCCCTCAGTGTTGTTACTGTTTTCACCCCAACAGCTCTAAGAAACCCACTGTACTCTACCTCCTCAGCAAAACACACACACACACACACATACACACACACACACACACACACACACACACACACACACACACACACACACACACACACACACACACACTTGGTGACCAGCTGGTCAACACAGAGGAGCATTTAGCAGCTAAAGAGGCAGATAGGTCCCTCTGGAGTGGGTGGAGACCAAAACAGAAAAGAAAACTACATATTGGACATAATCATGACTCCAAATTAATACTAGCATCACCTCATATCTGCTGGATGAGTAAATTAAACACTTTTGCTATTGTGATTTATTACGATTTTGTCAATTATCTGTTTTATCTAGTAAGATCAAGTTCTCAGTCCGTTTTCTCCCTTAATCATTTTTATTCTCCCAACGTTGTCAGGCTGACTTGACTGTTGTCAAAAGTAGGCTACTTCAGTACTAAACCCTTCTACTAAAAGATTGATCCGTGGTGTCTCTGTATTGATACAATATTGACCCACACATTTTCATGATACTATGCTGCTGTATCAATTTTTTCCCCACCGGCAATAAAGTCTTGTCGTCAGAGGGCCTTAACTTTAGATAGACACATTTTATACTTCAGCTGGTTTCCATAAGACACAACAGACCAGCATTCACTGTCTTCATATAATTTGTGACTGCACTTATTGGAAATTGATTTTTTTTTTTAAACCTATATAAATCTGTTGTTTCCTTGCAGGTAAAGGACGTGGAGCGAAGGCGCCTGCTGTTAAAGAAGTGGAAAATAAAGGCTAAATAAATATGATCATGGAGAGTTTAGTCTTTTGTATTGAGTGTAAGACTTTACCTTGAGGTCAGTTCATTGTACTGCAAGTTTATGATCCAGTGCTGTTTACTTGACTGTAAGACATTAGACATCTTCTAATTTCATATTTTGTACTAAAAAAAAAAAAATCATAATTACTATGAAAGTAAAGAGAACCAAAACTTGTTTCACATTGTGCAGGTTTGTTATGTGAAATGTGGATAAAGATTTAATCAGTGTGTCATTTTCTAAAGTGAAGATAAAAATGTATTTTAAATCCCACCAGCTGTGTCTTTTCTGTTTTTGTTAAAACATCTGTGATAAGAAGAACCTCAAAGGTTACCCCAGGACTTGGTCAAACCTCTGCCAAGTCACAGACTACTTCTTCTCTGCCACTGACCTGAAATAACACCACAGTCCCACAGCTCAACATGCCATATTCTCCAAACCATTATCAGAACACACACACATCATGGCTGTAAAACAAAACAAAACAAAACAAAACCCCCCAGACTGGGATTTCCCCCAGTCCACCCCCCAAGTTGCAGGTTGACCGCGCTGTGCACATGTCGCTGCACTTCTTCCCGATTTGTTGCAACTTGCACAAATTCAGCCCAAACGCACTGTGTCCTCTAATGACCTCACATCCTGTTTTCCCCACTTCCTTCTGAATGGACCGGTTTGGGACGGTCCGGGTCCAGCGCAGCGTGGATCTGTGGTGTGGTGTGTGTCGGTCGGCGGCGCGGTGCTGCAGACACATGTCGTCGTGTAGATAGTCGGTGTCCACAGGCTGCAGAGACACAGACACACACCGTCCATCCGGCCAGACTTTCAACACAGCGACCCGACAATGCAACGTCGGACTCAGTGACACGGGAGAAGAGACACCGGTAGGTCGCTGGAAAACTGCACGAGCACGAGCTTCTTTCCACGGGTGTTTAGTGACGTGTGGCTGTGGAAAGGTGAAGCCGCTGCATCTGAACTTGTGAGACTGTTTTTATGACTTTGCACGATGCCAGTAAAAAAGTTAGAGCGGCTGGAGGTCTGTCTGCAGTCACTGTGTGTTTGCACAAGATATCGAGTTGCGCCAGTGTGGAAAACTGTTATTTATGGGGTGTTTTTCAGTCAAAGTGTGTTGTAGTAACAGGCACATTAGTTTTGATCAGAGTCTACAGATAACACCTTCCTAGACTTTAATCTGTCGTTTTACAGCTTCAATTGTGTGACATGTCCTGTAATATACAAAAAGCACAAACCACTCACTCTGAATCAGTGAGGGCATCTCCTGTCTGTCAGTAGCCTACAGATGTGCAAACAAGCTTTTTAAGTCTGAGGTCCTTCTACATAAGACTCTGTTTTGGGCTGAAGTTTTGGACTGTGGCTCTGTAGCTTTGGCTTTATGTTTGGAGTCTTTGTCCTGCTGGAAAAATAAATCTTATCCCAAGTCAGGACTGGATTCGCTGCAGGGGTTCAAACAGGATTTCTCAGGGAGCTGGTGCAGAGAGAAGCCCCCCCACACAGGCTGATGCACCAGGGTTCATGTTGGGGACGCTGTTCATGTTGATAGGAGTTACTCTGGTAACGCTGGACAAAGTTTTTAGACTGACGGACACAATCATTAATCTAATCAGGCTTTGTGTACTTTTATACCATCTATTATTTCTATCAACTGTTTGACAATTCCATCAATAATCAATGGGATTAGTTGTGGTCTTGTGTCTCTCTGGTTACAGGCGATGGCTCTTATTGACAGGTCTGGTCAGATAGAGTGTGAGTCAAACATTACTGTAGTAGGTGTGACTGTTATTGATCGGCAACATGTGTTCACGGTGCAAAGGTTTCCATGTATCTCTGCTTAACACTGCAGCAACGCATCATTAACTTGTCAGTAAAGTTGTCAGTTGAATGAAACAGGCTTTGAACGCAGCGTTTGTGGGCATGAGGAAGGTAGGGGAAGTTTCTGCTTACTCCTTTACAGACAGTTTATTATTTGCTAAGTGTGGCCATGGTGAGTCCGGCTTTTCCTTGCTTTACACTGTGACAAATACTTAATTGTATTTCTATGTTTTTGTCTACACAAATAATTTCAACCTTTCCTTTGTGTCTCCAGAGATCTCAGTGATTATATAAAAAAGTAAATGAATCACTGACCCGCTGCTTTCAAAAGCCATAAAACTGATTCTTTTAATGCCCTTGGCTGAGACTGAAGTTGCAACATGTCCTCTGACCAGGCAAAGTTGAAGACTCTTCTCTGATGAGAAAGCTCCAGCAAGTCAAACTCTGGTCGGAGTTACCGTAAATGTTTGTTTTCTTCTTTATTTTTCTTAATAGTTGTTGAACTTGTGACAGAATGAAGACAGGAGAAGAGGTGAAGATAATAAACAGAGGCCTGGAGGATGAGATGGTAAATATAACTTCCTGTTGTAATGGTGTAGTAAACTCTGTGTAGTGAGAACTGTTTGTTTTTAGTTTGATACCAGCATCATAACGTGTTAGTGATTGAAATACATATTTGGTAATGTACAGATGGTTGCGTTTTGTTATTTTTAAAGGACATACGCATCAGTGAGGATTCAAATAAATGCAGTATTTGAAACATAATGTCACTCACTGAAATCACCAAGAAGTCACTGTGAGAGATTGGAAATGTCAAAGTGATAGCGATAGAGCTTAAACTCGTTTAGCTTCACAGAGACTGAATGTCACAGTACTGTTAGTAGTCACTTGATATTTTGGGCAATATGATCATTCACAACCGGTGCTGCTGAGTTTTTATCTCTGTCAGTTAGCTTCACTGAAAAACTGTGAGTCTGGCTTCTGTTGGAAGATAACAAACTACCAGCGGTTTGTCAGAGAGGAGTCACAGGCTGCATGTTTCCAGTATTTATGCAAAACAAAGAGGCGACTGGCTGCTGGTTGTAGCAAGCGAGCGAGCAAAAAAGATATTTATTATAAGAAATCTTCCAGCTACACTGTGTCACTGCCAAAACAAGATGGTTTTTCACAGTATCTGCTAGTTAAAGAAAAATAGGATGGTGATGTGTATGCTTTTATTTTTGATAGCGTAGAAAGATGAAAATTCAACAGTGAATTGTGATGAAGCTGATTCCTTTGTATCCTCATCAATCAGCTGAACTGTGCACATGTTCCTTCTTTACCATGAGCAGCAGCCCCTGCAGTTTATTAAGAGTTAATTCCACGTGCACCGTCCTGCTGCTGTAAATACTCACCACAGCCCACAGCTAAAAACAATTTCTGATAAATACACATGTGTTTACATCTGTTTCTAAAAAAAACCATTGGAGCAAAAACACACGTTGCATGTTACAAACCCACAGACTGTCTGTGCTGTTTTATCTGTCTTCTGTCACAAACAGACAAACACTTGTCTGTCTGTCCCACACTTCTGTCTCCTGACATCCCCGTGTCCCTGTGCAGGAGGTGTGGGGCTACCGGCCCTGTCTGTGGAAGAGGATCCTGGTGGGCGTCGGTGCTGTTTGCTCCGGGGGTCTCCTGCTGCTGCTGCTCTATTGGCTGCCCGAGTGGGGCGTCAAGAGCACCTGCACACACACGTCGCTGAGGGACGCACACACACTGCTGCTCAGGACCACAGTACTTGCTTTCTTCTTAAACATTCCTCACTAGTTTTACTTTATTTGTAAGACATGTGCACACTTGTCAATTCACTATTTGTAGCCTAATGAGGTGACTACTGTGCTCGCTTTCCAAGAGGGGACATAGTTTTTGTAGATTTAGATTGAACGCATCTTTGTCTGTGTGAGTTAATCCGCTGCTTTCAGTGGATTTTGAGTTAACATCTTGTGCAGCTCACCATACCGCTGCACAAACATCATCCAGGCCCCTGTTACATTCTTTGGCAGACACACTGTAAACACTGCAAATGATAAATTCAGCGTTGCCTGACAGCCAAGAAAAAATGTAATTCTTTGTATTGTTACTGCAGGATGAGTTCAGGCAGTGGTTTCGAGCCAAAGTACACGTGATGTTGGCTCCGGGGAAGAAACCCTTTGACAGCTTGGATCTGCAGCCCACCGCTCAGCTGCCGAACGGAGACGGAGACCACAGCGTCAGTGCTGTGCAGGAGGAGCATCATGGGAAATTTGCTGAAATTCAGCATGCTGAGGTACCTTTGTGGGGGGAAAAAAGGCTTTTCTTAATATGCAGTTAGAATCAGGATTTTGTTTTACAGTGAATATCTGCTCCTCCCTCCTTAGATCCACTACTTCAGCCACCACAGCACTAAATACTACTGGGATGAGGAGACACACAGCTATGAGACGTATAAGTAAGAGTCCCACTGAAATAGTCCTGCTGCTGTTAGCACCATCATTTATCAACATGTTTCTCCTGTTACTAGTATCCAGTAGACATGGATGTGTATGACTTTTCTAGAGGCCTAGAGGATGTGAAGCTGAGCTGTGCCAGTGTCCACTCTGACCACAGCTCTGGACTTCCTAAAACACTGCAGGACTACAGGTACACAACACGCACCTGTTGTCATCAATATACACTTTCACCTCATTCAGTAATTACTGAAACATAATTCCCAAAAAGTGTGAGCTAACTCTATGTTTCGCTAATTGCTACATAGCTAATGTTAGCTGACGTTGTTGCTTTTACAAACCAGCTAGATAGGCTATAGGTTAAAGGTAAAAACATTATATTTTTTTATATTTTGTGATTAAAGGTATTTTGTAACATATTATCTAAATGGACTTACACTTACAGTATATCTTACAGTATATCTATTCTATATATCTATCTATAGTTACAGTATATCTTCTGTTGAGTATGAGATGGATTTGTTGAGTGTTGCTTTAAATAAAATTAGTTTTTGGTCAAAAATGTTGATTCTATGGGACTTTGCACGATTGCATAGTGTTGCCATATGGCAACAATTTACCAACGACCCCCCCTTTACAAAAAAATTTCGTTTTTTTTTTTTTTAATATTTCTGTTATTTAGACAATTTTAAGTAATAAAAACATGCAAAACATTTTTTACCATGCCTTAGTAATATTTCATGCAATAGCTCTTACTTGCACAAATGAAACTTCAAACTTGCCACTATTTAACTATTATAAAAGAGTAGAAATTATACTTTTAATTCCTCTTTCAACAGGAGGTTGTTCTTTGAGGAGAATGAGATCGCTGTGAGAGTGCCCTCTCTGTTCAAGCTTCTCATAAAGGAGGTGAGTTCAGCACACCTCCTGTATTACCACACCTGTCTTGAGTAAGACATGTCCCCTCTTATGTCCTCAGTCCATGTTTCTGTCTCCTCCTCCACCAGGTCCTGAATCCTTTCTACATCTTCCAGCTCTTCAGCGTTATTCTGTGGAGTGCAGAGGACTACTACTATTACGCCACAGCCATAGTTTTCATGTCCGTCATTTCTATTGCAACCTCACTGTACACTATTAAAAAGGTGAGTCATGTGGGATCCCCAGGGCGAGTAGGAAGTGGACTGAGACGTAACTTTTATGGGACATGTGCAGTGATAACAGTGTCAGTTAATCATCTCATTCATAAATAATCACAGTGCAGCCTGCACACTGGACTGGTTGTGTGCGTTTACAATTGAGTCTTTGTTATTCCAGCAATATGTGATGCTCCATGACATGGTGGCAACGCACAGCGTGGTTCGTGTTTCGGTGAGCAGAGGAAGTAAAGGTGAGCTCTCCTCTTCTGTCATTATCGATCACATTATCGATCTGATTGAGCTAGCAGACAGAGAGAGAGAGAGAGAGAGCAGGATATGTTTTTCACTGTGCCGTTGTCGCTCCTAGATATCGAAGAGGCCATGTCGACAGAGCTCGTGCCGGGTGATGTCATCGTCATTCCAGCCAACGGGATGATCATGCCCTGCGACGCTTTGCTCATCCATGGAACCTGCATCGTAAACGAGAGCATGCTGACAGGTCGTGTTTCCTTTTCTGTTTTTAAGATGGGAGTAAAGGAGAGAAACAGGCCTCTGTTCCTTTGTGATATTAGATACCTACTTTTTGAAATATGATGTTTCCTATCTGTTTTTTGTTGTCGATTAAGACTTATTAGAGGAGGTGCAGGCGATCAGTCAGCATCCACTGGGTCTCAAACTCTCTTTATCAATCAGCCTCAAATATGTTGTATTTGCACATTACACACCTCAGATCTTTAAGCATGTCTGCCTTTTTTTATTCCCATACCTCTATGGGAGGTGCAGTTTTATATGGAAGGAAAACGAAAAGTAGCCATTTGTCACATCAAGTTGCAACGCAGTGTAAAAACAGTGCAGTATGTTAGCGCATGTTAATTTCTTTCTTTTTTTTAAGTGTTTATTTTTTAGACAAATAACACAAGACATGTGTGGTAATAATAACAGGATTTAAAGACAAACAAAACAAAACAAAAACATATGAGACAATACAAAATAGCAGGTGCAACAAACATGGAACGTAGTAATAGTAATAATGGTAATAGTGAACGGGAAATATTGATAGACATGGCGAGTAGCAGAGATAATAGAGTGTGGGGAGAGGTTATATGATAATGATAGTTGTTGAACAAACAAACAAGAAGAAAAAGAGAAAAAAAAAATGAAATAAATAAATAGAAAAAATGAATTAATTTCAAGGCTTTACTGATGAGGCACCGTGTTAACACATCACTGCTCCTCCTGCATGTGGCTCTTACTGGACGACTGTTCATCTTCAGGAGAGAGCGTGCCAGTTACCAAGACCAGTCTGCCCAGTCTGGGCGAGGAGGCAGCCTGCAGATACGACATAGAGGAGCACAAGAGACACACCCTGTTCTGTGGCACCCACGTGATCCAGACACGCTTCTACACCGGTGAACTGGTCAAGGCTGTCGTGGTCAGAACAGGTGAGACAGAGGAGAAACAGGTAACGGACTCGTGCTCCTCGCGGCTGCACATATTCAGCCTCTATGAGCAAACGATCAAATGTTATTCCTGTGCACTCCCACAGGCTTCGGCACAGAGAAAGGTCAACTGGTGCGCTCCATCCTTTACCCCAAACCCACGGACTTCAAACTGTACCGAGACGCGTACCTGTTCCTGCTGTGTCTGGTGGGGGTGGCGGGGATCGGCTTCATCTACACCATCGTCCTCAGTATCATGAACAAGGTATAATAAAAGAAATACAATGCAAGGAAATACAGATGTCTAAACATCAGCTAATGATGATGGTTTGTTTCTTGATAATCAGGTTCCAGCTAAAACCATCATCATTGAATCGCTGGACATCATCACCATCACTGTGCCACCGGCCTTACCGGCGGCCATGACAGCTGGAATCGTGTACGCACAGCGGCGTTTGAAGCGAATCGGTATCTTTTGCATCAGTCCCCAGAGGATCAACATGTGTGGTCAACTTAACCTGGTTTGCTTTGACAAGGTAGGGCAGAGATTTATGTTTCCAGTTAAGAATTCAGGAAGTGCTATTTTTATTTTTAATTATTTAAATTCAGGCGTCTCATCCTCATGTTTCTGAACTGTGCTTAACTTGGATTGGATATAGTCTTGACTCCGGATGCATAAAAATTTGTCATGAAGCACCCAAGATGCTTTTATGACCATGAATGTAAAGTGAATCCTGTCATGAGGAGCTGCTGAGGTTGTACAATGACTCAATTTGGCCACAACATTAAGTACCACCTATTTATAAATCTATTCATGCTGTGTTGATTCAGTTTGATAACATCCTATGTCATCTATAATAAGAGCAGTGGCTTGAATATGCAGGAAAGCCGCTTATAGCAAAAAAAATGTTCTTTGCGTTATTATTAACGCATCTAGTGAGTAGGGAAAGCTTATATTAACATTTATATTACACTAAAAATACCCTTGCCTTGTTTCTTGTTTTTTCTCTCCCAGGATAATAAATGTGATGTCTTTTGGTTTTGGATTGATGGTCAGATAAAACAAGTCTTTTTAAAAGGGTTAGTTTACTTTCACTCATTACCTAATAACTCATTGAGAGAAGAAACAGATTAAATTGCTGAAAATAATAAGTAGTCGTAGCCCTAAATCAAAGTCTGGTTTGTGATTGTACAGATGGTTTTTCTTGCGAGGGAGTAACATCTCTGTCATAGCTGTAATTCCTCACTGCCTTTTTTTCTTTATCTTTGCATATTTGATGTTGTGGATTTTTGAGGATCGACCCACAACAGAACTAAATTGAAACCAGCAGCGAAATGTTTCTGCCTGAGAAACATCTTTTAAGATGCTGATGGTTGTTTTACTTCTTCAGTTGTGTTTAATTTGTGCTCAGAGAGTGAGTGTGAATGTTTCTGCAGGTTAGGAACGAATTCTCTTCAAGTCAACTGTAGATGAAGAGGAGTAGCCTGACCTGTGATTTCCAAGCGTTAATGTTGTGTATGTGCGTTTGTTTCTCCTTCAGACTGGCACTTTGACTGAGGACGGTTTGGACCTGTGGGGTATCCAGAGAGCTGAGGACGGCAGGTGGGAGGAGGCCTCTTTGCTTTTGTTTTGTTGTGTAACACAGACACATCTGCATCAGCTTTCTGGGAGTAACTGCAAAGCTGACGAGAGTCGAAAGTCTGGGGGGAGTTGATGACGGCTGAAGCAGATGTTGTGAAAAAGCAGCTTATTGGCTACTCAGAAATGTGGGAATGTATTTTTCTTCAGTATCCTCGCTATTTTCCTGCCAAACTACATTTCTTCTTTTCTTTTACATTCCTCAGAGGGTCGGTCTCAACTTGAATCTACAGGTAGATGTAGCCTATATTGTTGTATGAGATTTTCAACTGCCAGAGTAACGACCTGTACCATCTCTGTTATGCTCATCTGTCAGGACTCTTCTCACAGTGAATTCACTCTGTTTGATTTTTGTTTCCTCCACCTCGATTTGTGAGGTATTAAACTTTAATAGATTGTCCACAGATGGATATCTCTGTGTGACTATTTCATCTAGAAACAGTTTGTCTTAATCTGATGAATCTAAAAGGACAGACGAGGTGTCCACTTTGTCCTTAACCTCTCGCTCTTGTGCATAGAAGAAAGAGGCACATTCACAGACACTGAAACACTCAAAATTATGTTTACTAAAAAAAAAAAGAAAAGTTGTTTGGTGGATGTTTTTATTTTTATCTCTCTCTGGAAAAGGCTTCTTGTCTGGTAGGAAAATAACATATTTGTAGTGTTTTCACCTGATGTCATTGGTAACCACCAGAGCACTTACATGACCTTATTTACAGAGCGTTTTTATATTTGTATGTGATTTGCTCCCATCCACCTGCTGAGTCAGATCCTCCGTCTCGTGTTTCAGCTTTTCTCCGCCGGAGTCTGACGCAGCTAAAGAGAGTCTGGTGAACTCTGCCTTTGTGGCCTGCATGGCGTCCTGCCACTCACTGACCAAGATCGAGGGCGAGCTGTCTGGCGACCCTCTAGACCTCAAGATGTTCAGCGCCGCAGGCTGGGTGAGGAACAGCGAACAGCGTGCTCAGCTCAGATAACCGCGAGTACATGAATTATGCAGCACCACGCTCGCCGCCTTGGCAGGGCGAGTCGGCTAAAACGGTTTAAGTCTGGTATCCTGGATTTTCTGGCAACAACAGCTGTAAATGTCTTTTCCCTTCAGGAGGACACAGCGACTGAGACATTATTAAATTAATATTTGATATACCATTTTTTATTTAGATCCTAGAGGAGCCCACGGAGGAAGAGACTGCGCTGCACAATCCCATAATGCCCACAGTGGTGCGACCTCCGAAGCATGCCGCCCCTGAAGCCAATCAGAACAATCCACTGACTCAGAACATGGTAGAGGGTCTCTCTCACACATTTTGGCTAAACAGAAATAATTAAAATAGATTTATTATTATTATACTTGAATATAATTCAACTTTTCACTTACTTTTCTTTTTCAGGAGCTGTCTGAATTATCAGTGAGTACTTCCTCTTTCCTGAAAACTTCAAGTTCTTTAAAGGGATAGTTCAACATTTTGGCAAATTGGCCCATTGCCATAATCGCTATAGTCATAGCAGTAGGTTCGTTACCTTTAATTGTCGGTGCAAGCTATTTTTAGATCGGCGGAGCAGAGCCGTGAGCTGCTCAGAGCTACGCTACGGAGGCTAAAGGAATTTCTTGGTTTCCCTCATCAAACTCATCAAATACACAATCCAACAACTCCAAAAGGCTGTCGTGGACAAATTGTGAGCTGCACATTCACCACGCTATGAGATAATAACGGAACATTACGAGATGGAGTTGTTTTCGAGGCAAATTCCTGCAAAACCGCTGATGCGTGTTGCCTTCAGGGACAGCCTCCGTAGTGTAGCTCTGAGCAGCTCGCGGCTCTGCTCTGCCGTTATAAAAATAGCTTGCACTGACAATTAAAGGTAACAAACCTACTGCTATGACTATAGCGATTATGGCAATAGGCCAATTTGCCAAAATGTTGTACTATCCCTTTAAGCAAAGAGTTTGACATTTTAGGAAATCGACTCATTCACCGCCTTAATTAGTGTGTGGAGTGTAATTGATCTGTTAGCTTCCTTTGAGCACAGATCACATGGATTGTTATATGATGGATGAAATTAGGTCATTTGACTGTGTACAGTATGTCTGAGATGCAGGAAATAGAAACAGATGTAATGATTGTGTTAATAACGTCCGTGTGTGTACAAAATGTTTGTTTTGTTCCTCAGACCTGTGAGATCGGTATTGTGCGTCAGTTCCCCTTCTCCTCGCTGCTGCAGAGGATGAGTGTGGTGGTCAGGAGGTTGGGGGAAAAACACATGCACGCCTACTTGAAAGGAGCTCCAGAGATCGTGGCCAGCCTCTGCAAACAGCAAACAGGTCTCAAATCATTTTATCCCTGTCATCTCTATAAAAATACATAAAGTGACTGAGTTACCCTTCAGTGTCTTTAGCCACAGGTCAGACTGAACCTGGCTTTGTCCCTCTGCTCAGTCCCACAGAGCTTTGCAGAGACTCTGGAGACCTACACCATGCAGGGCTTCAGGGTTATTGCCCTGGCACATCGACAGCTGGAGTCCAAATTCTCCTGGCACAAAGTCCAGAGCTTGAGCAGGTACATCTCAATTCATAGATAACGCTGTCCACAGTGCGCTGTGTGCGCCTACCGACGGGAAAATACCTGAATTATCCTTCTCTGAGATACTGTAACTGTAGGAATCAGCTCTGTTGATATGTTGATTGTTCTGATCTGGGCAAACATCAGACATCAGATGAAATGACATGCTGTCTGAATATCTTCAGTCCTGCTACATGTGGACAGAAAATGTCCTTGTTATCTAAAACATGCACCAGAATCTGTAAAACTATTTGCTTGAGCAGAAATACATCAAAGAACAGGCAGTAAAATCATTTGTAGCCTCCATCTGTCACAGTGAAATACAGCCACTGTGTATGGTGCAATTGGTGTTAAAGGTAATGATAGCAGCTATAGACTCAACCCCGTATTAATGATTCATTTGTTTTTCTTGCCTCTTTTTACACATTCTGGGGTCTGGATGTTTGCCATCATTCTGATAAATGTAGAAAATCATTAACTGAAGGAGGCACAGACAAGGCAGGTCAGCAGTAGGGCAGGGTGTCAAATAGGAGAATTACAACTCTACAGCCCTTGTGATGCAGTAAGCATTACATATTCATAATGCCTGGTAATTACAAATGGAAAGGTATGTCCTTTATTGTCTGATTCTCTGACATCTGAATCGATAATGTGACCCTAAACATGAATTTTCTGCGGTGTTGATGAAACATATTGGTGGTTTGAATGGAGAGATGCATGATGTTGTTGCTTTCAGGGACTTGATAGAGACCAACATGGAGTTCCTTGGTTTGATCATCATGCAGAACAAAATAAAGCCGGAGACTGCCGGGGTTTTACACGAGTTACGACAAGCAAACATTCGCACTCTGATGGTCACAGGTAACGCAGCTCAGTGAAATGCGAACACAAATTGCTTTATTTATCCCCAAAGAATTCAGTGACATGTCTGAAACTGTGACTTCCTGTGTCAGACTAAACTCATTTCCCTTCTCTCTCCTGCACCGTCTGATAGGTGACAACATGCTGACGGCCATATCAGTGGCTCGAGACTGTGGCATGATCCGTGCACATGAGAGGGTGATTATAGCCGACGCTGCGCCTCCTAAAGATTTGCAGTCTGCTAGTATCACATGGCATTACACTGAAAACCCCTCTCCGACAGCCAAGGAAAATCAGGTGAGAATGAAAATCTCAGAGCCACTGAATGAGGAGAATGTGTAAAACCACCGGCTTTAGGCTGCCTGGTCTTTGTAACCACCGTGTGTCGGGGAGGAAACCAAGCGCCTAGTTGTTTTTAAAACCTGCATGCTCAGCCATTTGTGTGCTGTTGTTTGTGCTTTGAGTTCAAACAGTATTAATCTCAAATGTCTGAGCAAACTGAAGCAAAGAAACACACAGAAACTTCCAGACATGCTCCGTGTGAACGTCTCCTTGTTGTCCAGATCCCACAATGTGCATTTCCACATTTATATCTGCAGCCAATCAGATAGAAAAGAGCACAGGAGGTTGAATCTCGTCCTCTCTTCTCTAGTCTGTTGAGATTAACCTGGAGGAGGGGGCAAGGGACGAGCATCAGGTCCCGCAGGAACAGAGCTATCACTTCGCTGTGAGCGGCAGAGCCTTCGCTGTCATCACCGAGCACTTCCCTCAGCTCGTGCCAAAGGTACAGGCCCGTCACATGTTGACATTAGTGTCAGGTGTGCATTTGCTTCAAAGGTGTACCATTTGAAAGAGAAACTCCTGTTTGGATGTTGTTGTAATTCTTTATGTGTCCACACGGGGGTGCTGCAGCTCGTACTGAGAGCCTCTGTGTTTGCCCGCATGGCTCCAGACCAGAAGACCCAGCTGGTGGAAGTCCTGCAGAGCATCGAGTGAGTCTTTTATAGGTTTGGTGTTTGTTCTGTGAAACAGCGTCGAGATTTTGTAGCATCATCATCTGTTTGTTTCTCCTCCAGCTACACTGTCGGGATGTGTGGGGACGGTGCTAACGACTGTGGAGTAAGTGTGAATCAGACACAAATCATAACAATAATAGTGCATCCTGAGGTGTTACTGTAATTCAGCCTGATCCTGTCTTATTGTGAGACAGAAACTGTAACATTTCACTCCAGGTTGACCCTCATGTGTGAATCGGTATCTGATGGGATACCATGACTGTAGAGGCCTGAAAATACCTGTGTGTCCAAAAGGGTTCAGAGCAGCAGCATTAATGTTTGTGGGTAGTGGGGGGAAAAATCCTCATATCAAGTATAAGTGTAATTTTGTTGTTTTAAGTCATTAACCTCCACCCTGCACCCACCTTATCCTCTATTGAATTACAAATTATTTAGAATACAACAAAAGCTGTTTTCATGACATTATCCTACTGTGTATTTTGGTAACTGGTACAAGGACATACTGTACATCAGTCTTTGTAGTCTTATTGACCACTCAAAGAGTTTTACACTTTCATATTCACACACATTCATACAGTGCTTTGCTACCACGCACTAATCTGACACAGTCAGATAACAATAATAGTGTATCCTGAGGTGTTACTGTCTTACGGCGGCACGGTGGCACAGTGGTTAGCACTGTTGCCTCACAGCAAGAAGGTCCTGGGTTCGAATCCCCGGCCGCCCAGGTCCTTTCTGTGTGGAGTTTGCATGTTCTCCCCGTGTCTGCGTGGGTTTCCTCCGGGTGCTCTGGTTTCCCCCACCACTAAAAACATGTCGGCTAGGTTAATCCTCCAGTCAGCGCCCCTGACCAAAGGCACTGGCTCATAATCTGGAGTCGGTCCCCGGGCGCTGCACCGCGGCTGCCCACTGCTCCTCAGGGATGGGTTAAATGCAGAGAAAGAATTTCACTGTACTAGCTGTATATGTGACAAATAAAGTACCTTTACCTTTACAGTCTGGGGTTCAGTATGTCACCCAGAAACACTTCAGTGAATGATCACAGCTGTTGTTATTTAAAGGGATAGTGTAACATTTTGGCAAATTGGCCCATTGCCATTATCCCTATAGTTTTAGGAGTAGGTACGTTACCTTTAATTGTCAGTGCAAGCTATTTTTAGAACGGCGGAGCAGAGCTGCGAGCTGCTCGGCGCTACGCTACGGAGGCTCATGGGAGTGAACGGAGTTGTCTTAGAGGTGAATTCATGCAAAACTGCTGATGCGAATTTCCATCGGGGGCAGTTTTTCAGCAAGCAGTCTCTGCATTTGCCTCGAAAACAACTCAGTCTCGTAACGTTACATTATTATCTCATAGCGTGGTGAATGTGCAGGTCACAACTTGTCCACGAGAGCGTTTTGGAGTTGTTGGATTGTGTATTTGATGAGTTTGATGAGGGAAACCAAGAAATCCCATGAGCCTCCGTAGCGTAGCTCTGAGCTCACAAACCTACTCTACTATAGGAATTATGGCAATGGGCCAATTGGCCAAAATGTTGAACTATCCCTTTAACATGTAAAACCAAATTTGGAAAAGTAATTAGCAGTGGCGGTTGGTGGTCAAATTAGTTGGGTGGGCTAATAAATAAATTATACCCATTAAATGGTTAACACAGCTAAAAGTTAGGGTTATCCCATCTCACAAAAGTATAGCAACTAACTAGGCCTACACACTGCATTAAGTAGAAGGGTCTAGTCCAAAAAAAAAAAAAAAAAAAACTTCACCTGGTTATCTCACACATACACACACAGTCTCTCTCTCTCTCTATCTCTCTCTCTCTCTCACGCACGCACGCACACACACACAAACACCTACACACACACACACGCACGCACGCACGCACGCACGCACGCACGCACACACACACAAACACCTACACACACACACACACACACACACGTACGCACGCACACACACCCGACGATATTGCTCAATTAAAAAGACGATATATGCAGCTCATATCGACGGCCTTTCTGGTCTGTTATCGCCATGTCATGGTGCTCCTGGTGAGTTTAGAAACTAGATTCTCCACTTCGTTCATGTTAGCAAAGACAGTTTAGAGCAGTAAAGTAGCTACCTGTGATGCTAGCGCCTAGCGCCGCTGTTTCTGTCTTCTCCCTCCCACAACAACACAACTTTTCCTCCGGTTCCTGTCATTGGTCTGAAAACAGCGGTGTTGGGCTAAATGAAATTAGCCCCAATGACAAGTAAACCAAGGGGGCGGGACATGACGCCTGTCAATCATTGACCCTGCGTCAGCCCGCTGCTGATTGGTCAGAACCGTTCGGCCTGTGGGCTGAATGAAATTAGCCCAAACAGTCGGTCAATGGCGAGGGCGGGACATGGCACCTGTCAATCATCCACAGTGGGAAAATGAATGAGAGCAGACTCGGTGAGCTGGGGCTGATTAAAATTAGCCCATTTAGAGATATCCTGTGTTTTTCTTGAAACTATTTAATATTGTTGCCAGTTCCGATTTTCCTAAGACTTAGAACAATCTTTTGTATGTTATTTAGAGAATATAATATAGGCTATATATAATATTTTTTCCTCATCTTTTGTTGTGTAATGCAGGGAGGGCTTAGCCCCACTAGCCCATTGATACCAGCCGTCACTGGTAATTAGTAACTCCTTCATGAAGGGGAGTGAGGAGTGAGTAAAAATCAGCAGATTAAAAGAATTCACCGAACTATGGTTTAAAACAAAGTGATTAATAACAATAATTTCTCTCTCTCTCTCTCAGGCTCTGAAGAGAGCTCACAGTGGGATTTCCCTCTCTGAGCTGGAGGCTTCTGTTGCGTCACCGTTCACCTCCTCCACCCCCAACATCTCCTGTGTCCCAAACCTCATCAGGTAGCAGCTCATGGATGATATAATTCAGAAAAGAGAATTTTAACTAGGAATATATCAAAAGTATGTTGCGGATCGTTTTACACAATTTCAGACTTCACAGCTACAATCACTGATCCTTCGTAGACAGCTCATAAACTTATAACAAATTACAGCGGTAGTTAATTTCCTTGAATGAAATGTACAATCATAAAACATTGGACTATTCAATTGTGTCTGTGATATTTTCACCCTGCAGGGAGGGTCGAGCTGCTCTCATAACGTCGTTCTGTGTGTTCAAGTTCATGGCTCTCTACAGCATCATCCAGTACCTCAGTGTCACCCTGCTCTACTCAGTAAACACAACACTCTTATTCTTACACCTGTGTAACATTGTGTTATTGTCAGCCGTGAAACCACAGAGTGACATGTCGACACATCGACTGTGACACGGTGGAGTTTTAATAAATGTTTGACTCATTCAACATCGACTCATCCTCGATATCTCTGATACTACAGATCCTCAGCAACTTGGGAGATTTCCAGTTCCTCTTCATTGACATCGCCATCATCCTCATTATTGCCTTTACAAGTGAGTGGCATGAAGACAAGCCCCCAAAAATCCTTTTGATCAATGTTTGACTTTAAGGCACAGACAAAAATGACTCATTAATTTCCAGAACCCCTTCAACAGAACATGTTGCTCGTGTTCTCCAACAACTAAACTCCTTCTCACTTTTAAGTCACTTCACAGCCTAACGCCTCTGTATCTGTCCCATCTACTCCAAATCTGCACACCTGCTGGACACTCGTCCTCCTCCCACTCCCCGTTGTTTCTGTCTTCAGTGAGCCTGAACCCGGCGTGGAAGGAGCTTGTGTGGCGTCGCCCCCCGTCCAGTCTGATCTCTGGCCCGCTGCTCTGCTCGGTCCTGACCCAGATCCTCACCTGCCTGGGCTTCCAAGTCCTGGCTTTTCTCTTGGTGCGACAGCAGAGCTGGTATGAGATATGGACGCCTCAGTCAGAGTGAGTAACACATTTGAAATGAAAATCCGCCCAACGACAAATCAATAAATGCATGGTAACACTCCTATGTGTGGATTGCTACACATATCTGCAGCTTTTTAATCATTCAAAGAGCGATAAAGCAGTGAATCCAATCCAATTTGTCTGTAGACAAAACAGGGACAAAATAATATTGAAAAACTCAAAGAGTCAGTTCATCAAATTGTACTGAAAGAATTCATTTAGACAATGTAAGCTGGTAAGTTGTCATGAAAAACAAACAGTGCAAAGGGATAAAATGTTTGAAAACCTTCCAGCAGTGTGTTTTTACATGTATCCCTCTGTCCTTCCTCCTCCTGCAGCGCCTGCAACGTCTCCAGCTCCAGTCTCTCCGACAGCCAGAACGTGACAACTCCCGTTGATCACAAAAACATCAGGAACTACGAGAACACCACCCTCTTCTACGTCTCCTCCTTCCAGTACTTGGCTGTGGCCATCATCTTCTCCAAGGGAAAACCATTCAGACAGCCCAGCTACAAGAACTGTAAGACTTATGTTGTCGTAAATGTAATTCCCATAGTTTTTCATTTTATAAATTCAGTTTTCCACTGGCACGAATCCACTCCTACTGTATAGCGTGTGATGACTTGTGTTGAAAACTACTATAAAACACAGTTTGAATAGATTTCTGTTTGTGTATCGCATCAGGGCCGTTCATGCTGTCCTGCATTGCTCTGTATACTTTCCTCCTCTTCATCCTGCTGCATCCTGTTCCTGCCATCGACAGCTTCCTGGAGGTAAAACCCGCTTTTCTTTCTGGGTGTTGCATGAAGTTGATGAAAAAGCGTGTGTGCTCAACCCACTGCTCTGCCTCCCCTCAGATCGTGTGTGTTCCCCACGACTGGCGCATTACACTGGTCGTCATTGTCATAGTGAATGCGGCTGTGTCTTTCATGCTGGAGGTACACATCGCACCCGACAAGCTCTCTGTTACTGATCTCCTTTGTTTAAACTAGAAACCCTATGATTTGCATGCATTGATTTTTTTTCCCCCCACTCCTGAATTAGTGCTCAGTAGTAGCTTCGTTGCTGCCTGATGAATGAAATCAATGAATCTGTTTTTTTTTTTGTAAGTTTCAGTTTGAGTTGTTTCTATCTTTGTGCGTCTGTCTGTGGCTAAAACCCAATCTTCATCCTCCCTGTCATGTTTGATCGGCCGAGTCTTAAGTTCCCACTGAAATCTCCCGTAGATTTTGATCCTTGACATCATCTTGTGGAGGCTAGTTTTCAGAGGCAATCAGGGGGTAAGCCGCCCCACAGAGTGCCCTTCTGCCGCCACACCTCAGGTTGGGAAGCTTTTGACTACACTTCTTTCTGTTTTTGCCCGGTTTCACTGTCTAGATAGTGTCACACTTTTCCTTAACTCTGGTCTGATTCTCTGGCTTTCTTGCATATTTTCTTCTGATGATCTGTTTCACATCTGAAATGTCAATAATAAAGACTCTATAGAGTCTATAACTAGTAACTATAAGAGACTTAACCAGCGCAGATGTGCAGTTTATTACACATTTGTGCCAATAAGGAGATATTGCTATTACATTCTTTTTATAACATATATAAAATAGCAACAGTAAAATTTGTGCATGCACATACATTTAAATGTCCGTATTCTTTTTAGAGGACATAACATGTTGTGAGTATATACTGTATGTTAAAGGTTCGGTTGGAGATCTTATTCTGGATCATTTTTTACTAATCTGCTAGAAATCCTTTTAACACCAGATTGCAACTGAAAAGGCTTTTTCACAAAAATGAAAAAAATCACTTGCCTGGGGAACAACAAGCCTCAAAAAACACCATCCAATCACGTACAATGTCACGTTGTAGTCAATTGATTGCTACCGTCTGTCTCCCTCTCTCCCTTTACCGACGTCCGCGGAAAGGTGAAGGCGTGGCTTCAGACAGAAGTCTGAAAGGGGTTGGGACTCTTGACTTGTATATTTTCAAAATTTCCAGGATCTCCAACCCTGCCTTTAACAATATTAAATTCATATATACTAATTATTAAAACATGTAAAAGTTCATTCTTCTCCTTTTTTTTATTTTTATTTTTTTACCATGTCTGTCTTCCAAGTGATCCCAGATGCACTACTGGACACTACTGTATCAACATGTACTAACAGGCTTTGGAATTAATATATAGTATATATTATATTTTAGATTTATTCATTAATATTTATTTAATAAAAGTCTATGTAACATAAATGACATTGAAATAAATGAAAATATGTCACTGCCTCAGGTCACCGTCTTGTCACAGAACTACAGAAGAGGCTCTCTACTTCATTCAGAAGAGAAGATGTATACATATAAAAATCTATATTGTGACATCACTATTTTCTTTCCCTAACCTTCACTCTGCATGTTTTCAGGTGGCCAATGACCGCTGGGCCTCGTCCTTCCTCTCCTGGTTGTTCTGTCGGAGAAACAAACCTCCAAAGGTGCGTTACATGCACTTGGCCCTGGAGATGCAGGACGACTCCGACTGGCCACCCAAACCCTCCACGATCACGCACGCTAACAATCCACAGTCGCCCATCTCAGACCCCCTCTGACACCTACATGACCAACGCGCAAACTACTGCACAGACTCAAACTACAGCCCCTGACAAACCTGCATTTTCCATTAGCACGAGTGTAAGATTGGATAAATGGTCAGGTGATTATATTTAGTATGTGGACTGTGATGGATGTCAGCAACAAGCCTCCATAGAGAAGAAGGGCTACTCCTACTGTAATGACTGATTGACACACTGTGAGCTACTTGTACTAAACATTCTCCATTTTAACATGGACAAACTCCCTGCACTTGGATTTTAGCCGCATAGCTGTGCCACACTGCTGAAACCTGAGCCACAGGCCTCTGTTAAAGGAATAGTTAAATATTTTGGAAACACAATGCATTTTTTGCTGATAAACATGAAAGTAGTAGTCTCGCTCACCAGACCCTCCTCCAGAGAAGAAGGAAAGTAGTGACAGCAGGCGGTCAGCCTAGCTTAGCACATAGACTCTAAAGTTTACAGCTAGCCTGGCCTTGTCCCAAGCTAAAATCTTTTAAAGCTCACTGATTATAAGTTTCAACTCAACTTATTTTATCTTAAGTGGGGATAACCAGTGGTTTTATGGATGGTTACTATAAGTGTCCTTTGGTTATGCTACCTGGCAACCACACAGTGATGACCTCACTTCAGGCTGGCTCTGCCGCTCTCAGTCACTGTGCTAAGCTAAGCTAACAAAGCTTCATATTAAAATTTTAGTGGTTAGAGATCTACTCAGCTAAGACTCAGTGTTAAACTTCTCCTTCAATGTGACTGGATGTTATATCGTTTCTACTGCACAGGCAAACAAAATGCAACTCTTCTACTGGACAGTGGTTTTAATATAGCCTACAGCTGTCATATCAGTTTTTTCACTATACAATCCAATATCTGAGCCAATGAAGCACATTTTTCTCACTGAAAAAAGCATCAGATACAGATACAGATACAGTACTCAGCTGCTGCTTTTCTCATTCACTTGTCACTGTTGAAAAGCACTGGATGAATCTCCTCTGCTGCTAAGATTTACTGGTTGTTAAGCAGTTTAAGGTCATATGGATTCGAAGAAACACGAGGACTGTGACTGGTAGGCTACTGTTGTTTTTACAGAAAACAACCCACCGCTGCATTTGTTTCTTAAGAGTTGCTTTGGTTGAATTTCTTCCTGTGGAAGAGAGAAGCAGAGATGTGCGTCCCTTTTTTTTTTCAAGTACTACGAGTACTGCAAGAGAATCAAAATGAAAAATTTCAGTGTCCCTCAGATTCATTATGAAATGTTTTTTTCTTTGCAAAATATGAATTAGTTTTTCAAAACAATGTGCAAAAAGTTTTGCATTTATTACATCATTTAACAATACTAAGGTACTGTACATAGGTGATGATGTTTTAATAGATGAATGCAAATTAATCAAAATGAATCTTTGAGACACATGCTGCTGCTGTGACAATTATACAATAATTGATTTTAACGTTTGATTTTTATACATTATTTTTTAGGTAACTGTTTACAGCTGTTGTACACAGCATATTTTTCTAGTCAAGTGTACAAAATGATGTAATTGTGAAAATAGAGAATAAAAAATAAAATAAAATAATCACCAAAATGTCTCCATTATAACTATAAAAAAAGAGCAATATTTGTAATGTGTTTTTGAAAATTGTAATAAACTTATTTTCGTATTTCTACAACAGCACAAAAGTGTCTCGGTTTGTGTCAACAAATATTCCTGTGTTTGCTCTGCAGAACTCCCATTATATTTCCCAATAAATCTTTATATTAAGCCACTCTTGCGTGCTTCGTGGGGGGCTGACCCTGGTCACACTTTTTCAGCCAAGACTTACTGATCAATTATGGGCTTTCCCAGCCTCCTCGCTGCCTGGCATATGGGCGCTTAAAGGCGCGAGAGTGGAGGAGAAAGAGGGGTATCATTTCATGTGGAGATCAGGGCCCATAGGCAGTGAATGGGTGGATTTAGAGGGGACTGTGAATAAGGGAAGGGGGTCCTCGCTTGTACCAAAAAGAAAGGAATCTCCCACAGATCAGGGAAGAGCCTTTTTGGGAATATTCATGATGAGGATGAGGACGCATCATGAATTCATGTGTGTCTCCCCTGACTTGCACGGATCATCTTTTCGGTAAACACTGATGTGTGCAGAGCCGCGTTGTCTTGCTTTCTATCCGTGTTTGCGATGTAGTTTTGTGGATAGTGTTGCCTCTCCACAAAGCAATATGGGTTTTTGTGTACTCTCTGCTGTATTCCCTTTGTATCACTAGAGCAACAGATGGAGAGTGGTGGACGGACATAAAGAAGCTAAAACACACAGGCTTTCTTCCTCACAGCTAGCTACTCGCTGAAAAAGATTTTCTCAAGCTTGCGCTCAGACGTGTGCTATTTCAAACATTTTGGACTTCATCTCCTTTCTCTTTCGCCCATACGGTGTTTTGTCCGAATTGTGTACTTTCAAGATTTGGGCCTGTGCACACAGTCTTTGTTTACTGCTTCTTTACTCACAATGGATCCCACACAGTGATTGGACCTGCTCAGACTGTTCTGTAGAGTAGCTGCTGCCACTGTGGCAAACTCCTCCGCAACAAAAGTTGACAAAAGTTTTGTGATGTGTCTGTTACCCTCCGAGCACCATACATGCATTCACTTATTCTTCACAAAGTTTACAAGCAGGAATCAGTTGGCTGCGTCTTCTTCCTCTTCTGGTCGCTGGACACGCATGCGGCCTTTGACGTGATTAATAGTCAGGACACAAGGCCAACCTGATGCTCACTTACGGTTGGCCTCATTTTTACAGATGACACAAAAGCGCCCACGTCTGGTAAAAGGTCTGTGACCCACCAGACGGTCACAAAGCCCCTCTCCTCCCTCCTGTCCCCTAAGCATGGGCTCCATCCCCGGGCCCTCATGGCGTTCCTGTCCCCCTTCCTTTATCAGTCCGCGCAGGCCTGAATGGGCTCTGTGGTTGGTCAATAAATTCAGTGATTCAGGGGGTGGACAGTTGCAGCCGTGTTAACGTTTGTTCACAGGCTTGTCGGAGGGACGGGCCCCGCCCCGCAGCTCTTTGTCTCCCCTGGTCCCTCAACAGGTTAGAAGTCAATGGAGGGCCTTGTGCGGAGGTGCCAGGGGCATGGATGGAGCCGCCTCTCACATGGCTTTCACACAGGGGGAGGACCAGCTGGGATCACTGTGACACTTGTTAGTGTGGGGCCACACAGCATCGCTGGGTTGTCTCTCCCGCTGTCCCCCGAGGGGCCTGTGCGATACTCGGCACCTTAAACAAACTAATGGTCGAGGCTGAGGTCTTGCTTCGCGGTAAGACGATCTGCACTCAGAGGCCCGCGCTGACCACAATGAAAAGAGGTGCACAAGTGTATCTTACCATCTCCATTTACAGATCAGACTCACAATTAAATGAGGTCAGGCCTTCATTTGGTCTACAGTCTGCGGTGATGGTGAATCCGGCCTTTAAACGTAGACTAGAAAAGCACTGATAGAGCTTTGCGGCCCCTCAAGGTGCCGCGGTGTTGCCGTGTTATGTCTGCTTTCTCAGACTGAGCTGGGCCGAAGCATGGGAACAGTCAAAGTGGGAGAAAAGAGACAGAGAGCCATAGATAGAGTAACGCACAAACAGAGGAGGGCTTTAGGAGACAGAGAGCAGCGGACAGAAAAAGACGCACAGAGACTGAAGAGGGACTTAGAGCCGTGACTGAAGCCTAACTGTCATGAGAAGATGACAGTTGCCATGGCCACCCAGGAGCCACCCAGCAAGCATGTGAGCATGGGAGGCTCAGGGGCCAGGGGCCTGGGCCTGGGCTAGTGGATCACATGCACTAACCAGGGATTATGTGCATAAGTGATGAGCACTAAGCCGGCAGGTGAAGGAGGGAGGCCCTGGGACAAGGAGCGCGCCATCCCTCAGGACAGCTCCCTCTGTAAAGAGCAGGGACTTTTTCCCAAGTGAGGCTGATCTGCGGTGTGAAGGGGACTCAGCCAGAGGTCCTCGAGTGCTGAAAGGGCATCCCCCAGGCTGCTTTGACAGCGTAAGTGGCCAAAACGCCGGTCTTGTGAGTCATCTTGAGTGGCAAGAATGGGCCATCTTCACATTCATAAATCCCAACGCAAACACACTTGTGAATATGGACTAAGCTTGGATGAGGATAAGCACCACATGGCAGGAGCATTAGCGGGGCTCTTGCCGAGGGGAGCTCGCTGGCACGACGCTCACGTAAAAGTCCAGAAACGTTCATCTTTATCCACGAGAGGGAAGAAGATGTGATTTAACCACTGGCCAGGCCGTCTTTTTACAGTACGTTTATGGACGGCAGCCTTGCTCTCTAACCAGGATCAACAGGTTCACAGGTTGTTTTGCTGCAGGGAATCAATGCTCATAATATCCATGGCCTTATGGGAATGTGTTTGAACCTTGATGGCACAAAGAAATCACATTCCCATGGTCCATGGAGAGAAAATACAGAGTTAACCAACCTCCCCCCAACACCTTTTCAAGACGATAGTATCCCTGAACATATTAACATGTAAATACACTTAGATACTTTGACAATGCACTGAAATGCATATAATCTACATGCTAACTAGTCCTTTAAAGAGTTTCTACTGCTGAATGTGGTTTAGGACCACTTTCATGTCTGGGTTTTAAAAATTAAATGTGAGGCCTCTCTTAGAATCTCTAAAAGCGTTTTTCAATTTGATGAGGGATAAGGCGATGACTGGGTTTCCTTTTCAAAGGAGGAGACCCAGAGTTCAATAAGACTTCAGTCTCATTGCCTTTGCTTCCAAGTTGAAGATCTAAATGCTGGCTGCTTTTTTTTTTTAAGAAAGAACCCACCACGTTAGGTGACAGATGGTAGGTTGTTATGCTGAAATACCAGTTGCTATGGTCCCCCTTTTCCTCCGCAGCTTCACTTGCCGTAGCAAAGCATCCCCTCCGAGGCCGGTGTACTGACTTGGAATAAGCTGACTTGAAAAACGCTCAGGTTGTTGTTGACAAACATGAGCCTAGATGAGTCTCCTAATCTCCCACTTCTTTATCCGCTCTTTATTGCCGTATAAACAGGGCTGAATACGCTAAAAAAAACTAAACCTCTGTTTTCAGCCTCCTCTTATCTCACGCAGGGTTCAGTCTAATGCCCCCTACCCTTTTTACATCTCTGTCTCCGCTAAATTTGACCATATTTTTGATTCAGCACGTCGCCATGACAACCAGTTATTTCCCATCCTTGAGCCCACCCCCTCCAGCTCCTCTTCTCCATTGATACGGCTACCTCCCCCTACCCCTTCTTTTTTTGTCCAAATAAAACAAAGCGCAGAGTGAATGCGCTCTGAGGTAGGTAAATGTATTCAGTGACATCAGCCAGGACGAGTCTATTCTGCCGGATTCCTGTACCACTTGTTTCCAGCCTTGTCTGGGGGCCGGATACTCTGTTGGGCCCATTGTCCCACGTGTATTCCACACAGGCCTGCAATTAATGGAGGCCTTGTCTAAGGCTTCTGGAGCAGAAACTGCTGTTGGGGAGGGGGACAAAGGCGGGCAGAGCCGGGGGCTGGGAGTTGCTATGGGAGGGCGCCCCTTCCCTCTTTAAGGGGGAATTCAAAGGCAGAAGGAGGAACGGAGAGGAGGCGCAGAGCGCTGGATGAGATGTTTAAGTGATCCCCTCTGTCTGTGCCCTCCCCTCCTGGTCGGAGATGTTTTCATACCACCAGTTGAAAGGGAACCTCTGCGGTTTTTGATGATGAGGATGGTCATTTCACTGCCCAAATGGCAGTGGTGGCAGAGGGTGGAGGAGAACGACGGGGCCACAGCTTTCAGACCAGGTGAAGATGGAGAGGAGAGTGGCGACTGGCAAGAGGCCAGTCAGTCACAAAGACATGTATCAAGATGTCTCTGATATTGGATCAAATCAATGATCAAATCATGAGCTGACATACTGTAATCCATACGCTTTGGTCCCTTTCAAGTTCATATCCACAATTAAATGGCTGCATCTTATATAACGACATGACACCAACTCTAGTTTCTTCGTTTTTTTCAAATGATTGATTCTTTCCCTGAAAAATACGTGATACAAAGTTTTAGTTGAGCAAGGCTGGATCAAAAGATGTTTTCTTCCTTAACTTAATTCAAAATGCATGTTACCTTTGGGATGCTTTTCATTTCTGCTGTTATCTGAAATGATTGTTTCAATGGTTCTGTGAAGTTGTCTCCCCTATTTCTAATATATCTTAATGTCAGGCATTAGGGGCCCTGCCTCCCTGTCTGTGTATCCCCCACCTTGTGGTTATCAGTCACATGCTGTACCTTGATAGCGTCCGTCGCCGCCTGCAGCCTCCCATCCCAGGGTTCCCACACTGATACAGATCAGGACGGCACTATAAACCTCATGTCTACATCTCCATCCACACAATAAAGGGTTGTTTGTGGCAGAGCAGCAGGCTCGCTGAAAAACAGAAGTGATGGGACGTAATTTATTGTTGCATGGCCTCTTCTCCAGAAACCTTCTCATCTGCTGCGTGCAGGGACCTCGGGCCATATTAAAGGAGCATCTTGTTAAAACATCCAGTCAGAAGATTAACTGAGCACTTTGTGTGATCCCAGGAGGACGGTTGAGGGTTGAGGGGGCTGAGGTGGTCGCTGTGAGTTAAATGCGTTAGTGCGAAACAAAAATGTTTTTTACTTCAGAGTAATTCAGTGAAGTAAAAACCTGAATGTGAAGATTTATGGTTAAAAATATATTTGTTAACATCACTTTTAGTAAGGTACTCTGTTGTTTATAATAAGTTCAACATCTTTACTTGCTGTTGCTAATAAAGAGCAAAAACTCCTATTAAGAGTTCATTAAACATTTTATATTATGGAAAAAAATGTGATTTAATTAGTTACATAATAAGTAAACCTGATTTAATATTGACCCAGGTCAAGAAGCCAGTGGTGCTTGAAGATGTCTTGCTCGTGCAAAGAGAAAGCTGTGGATGCAAACTCTGACCTGCTTTTAGGGTCATTTCACCTCTGAGGATTTAGGAGCTTTACAGAGAGCGTTTGAAGTCTATCAGAGAGGATAGAGGCCTCTAATGGTAAACCTGAACCAGACAAAGATGTCTGTCAATTAATACAACACTGATATGGAACCGCTGGAATATTTCTACATGTGTGTTGTTGTTAAATGGCAAATATTATAGACAAAAAACAATATTTAAATGGCCTTGGATCAGATTGCGTTTTAGAGTTTTTTGAGATACATTTTATTGTATAAAATGTGTCACATTAATAGGCTACTGTGCATTTGCATAACAACCCTGATCTCTTGTATTTCTCATTTTTCAATAATCAGCTCCACGATATAATTACAAAAGGGGGGGGGGGGGGGGGGGGGGGGTCAAAGAAAGAAGATAGTGCTGTTAAGATGATCAGCATATACTTTAATGTGAATCAGGACCAAAACATGTGACTTTGGTTTGAATGTTGAAAGAACTGACAAATGAGCTGATTTTATAACATAAAGGAGCAAAACTCAAGTTTATTTATTACAAGAAGTTCACACCTACAGGAGAAAGGAGTTGATGTGTGAATCCTGGAATATAAAATAATGAAGTTTTTCTAATTAAAATTTTCCGCTATTTCAAGATGGTTTTAATTGTGAGTTAAGTCTTTACCAAGCAACAGAAGGAAGATAAAAGAAATCTCTATGAGGATAAAAAAAAAGGATTATTGAATAGTGATATTTGCATAGACAGGATTTTGTGGGGTGTTTTATCCTTTTCAAACATTTCTATCCCACAGAGTCATGTTGTCTGGTGCTAGGTCTGCATGATTGATTGAATGAATGAACATAAGACTTTCTAGTATTGAATCATGAATAACGAGTGTTTGATAGGCTGTTGTTGTTGTTGGAGAGAAAAACACTAATAAAAGAAGCCATTCAATTACAGTTTGATGCCTTAAAACATTTTTTCAACACATTTTAAGACATATGTATCTCATAATCAAGGCAATATCCTGAAAGTTTCTGTCAAACATTCAACTCACTACTGCATTAATATTCAACAAAAACTGGATGGATACCATGTTTTATATTTTGACTATAGGCAATACACTAATTTGGGATTTTAAGGACTAAAGTCAAGTAAAAATTATTCAAAAAATACTCCAGTAAAAGTTAAAAAATAGATTAGGAAAATAACAGAAACTGATAAAAGTTGTTTCTATAAAAGTTCACATTCAGCCACATGTTTTGATGTGAAAAGCTTTTTAGCTGAGATCCAGCTGAGATTGTTGGCATGTTTTAAATAATCCAGCTCTGTTTTCTGCCCATGGTGGCTGATAACAGACAGGAGGTGTCAGAGTTCATGGCAGTGCAAGGACATCTGAGTGTGTCTGTGATTTTCTTCTTCACTGGACATCAGGCCGGGAGTGTGTCAGAGAATGAGGTGTTCACTGCCTCTCTGAAGCACTCGGTGACCCCCGAAAAGTGTGTGCAAGTGTGTGTGTGTGTGTGTGTGTCTGTGTGCAGCAGAGAGAGGCACAAACAGAGAAAGAACCTGTACAATTCATTGAAGCCTATCAAAGTAGGCTAGTCGCCCTAAACACCTAATATTACATTTTTACCTGAGGAAAAAAATAAATAATGTTCTGCTGCAGAGTTGGTAGTACAATTTTCTGTTTAACTTTGTGTTTAACTTCTTCAAGCTTTTAAATACACAGTTGGTGATTGTTAATCTCCATGCATCAAAAATAATAATTTGGAATTGAAAAAATGTTGACTGGTGAAAATTCAAATAAAGCCTTGGTACAAGTATTAGCTAGTTTGGGGAAAAAAGTCATTCATTATTTTTCGTGGTTTCACCGTTGAAGAGAAATTTAAACTACAGCCATTAAGAGGTCACTTAATTTTTTGTTTTGCCTAGCTTTTTTGTATTAAATAGGTAGCCTAAATAATTGGGTAATTTCGAGAATGATATCATGATAGATTACCAACTCTTAAAAAAGTCTGAGCAACACCAAGGCGCAGAATCACATTAATAAGCCTAAATTTATAAGCCTAAATTTGTTTTTATGACGCTTTTTTTTTTTTGCTTAATTAGGCTAATGACTAATTTATTAAGTTGATGAATGGATTTAACGTTAAACGCTAAAAGTTCGCTAATTGAAGTAGGCTATTCAACAGGTGGGAGAACAGCGGCTACATGAATCCACTGGCTATAGCTACATGACGCACCTTCAGTAACAGGTTAATATCTGATGAAGCCTCACTCGGCAAACCACGTCTCTCTTACACCTTGTAGTTGTAGGCACTAACTTGCGTCGCGCACCGGGCTCCCGTTGCGACTAACTTTGCCCGGGACTCTCCGCGCTGCTGGTGGAGATTAGTCCCCAGTGAAAGTATCGGAGGCAGTGGTCCCTCTCCGGGGGGGAGGGGGGCTCCCCAGGCACCGGGCGGCCGGTGGGTCCGCGCGCCCCATTGGACAGAGTGATGGAGCCCAGGAACTCGCACACGAGCCGCTCGCGTGCAGGCTCGAGCTCTATAAATAAGACCCGAGGTGGTGGAAACAGAAGCAGAGTGGGCGTCAGCTCGGCGAGGAGACTCAAGTCGCTTCTGTTTGTCATCGGTAAAGAGCACCGAAGTGTCAGCCGGGAGAAGGCGGGACTCGTCTCTTATTGTTGAGCAGCATTTCTGCCCCTTGGTGTTTGTTTATTTGTTTGACTCACCGGTGAACAGTTTGAAACGCAGCTGAAGATGCCAGCCGGTACTCTGGAGAGAACGGCTCCATCCGCTGTGGCTGCTACGCCGGCGAGTGGGGACTCCACACCCGAGAAACCCCGGGCTCTGATGGAGAACAGAAAGGTAGCTTCTTCTTTTTCTTCAAGTCAGAACTCATTTGCTCATTTTGTTTCAGATACTGTCTGGAAGAAAAAAAAAACTGTCACAGTTGCATTTCATCGGTGTTTTTCCTGCTTCTTTAAAGTCCTCCAAACCAATCATGGAAAAGCGGAGACGTGCGCGCATCAATGAGAGTCTGGGTCAGCTGAAGACCCTCATCCTGGACGCCCTCAAGAAAGACGTAAGGACATGCACACATTATTATAACATATATAGCCTATATTTCTAATTGTAGCATTTTACCACAGATACGGAACAATATTGTAAAACTAAACGTTTCATCTCTTCTCCTCTTTAGAGCTCCAGACACTCCAAACTGGAGAAGGCTGATATCCTGGAGATGACTGTGAAGCACCTCAGGAACCTGCAGCGACTTCAGATGACTGGTATGTAACTGCCTTTTCTGGATGGACCATATTGATGTGCCTGCAGTATTTCTTGGATGTCTAACTTTAGATGGTAAACATGTTCCCACGCTCTACAAGATTTATTGCCCACTCACAGCTGTGTGTGTGTGTGTTGCCCCCAGGCCCCAAGTGCAAGAATGAAATTATGTTTTTCATTATTTAAATCTGCCAATTTGTCAAGTATTCAATAATATTACAAGTATTTTTTACTTATTTTTTTGAATGTCTTAATCCATCTACCGTATTTGTGTACTCATGTGTTTTAATTTTCCCCTACAGCTGCTGTGAACACAGACCCGTCCGTCCTGGGTAAATACAGAGCTGGGTTCAGTGAGTGTGTCGGAGAGGTCACCCGTTTCTTGTCCACATGTGAGGGGGTGAACACGGAGGTGAGGACTCGCCTCCTCAGCCACCTGGCGGCCTGCGTGACCCAGATGAGCGCTGTCAACTTGTATGGAGCTCACCCGGGTGGACTTGGACTCGGACAGACCAACACACACATCCCAGCCTCCTCGGCCCCACAGATGCCGTGCAAGAGTGGCACAGCGATGCACGTTTCCCCGGAAGCGATGAAGCTCTACGGCGGCTTCCAGGTAGTGCCCACCCCGGAAGGACAGTTCAGTTTTCTTGTTCCCAGTGCAGCTCTCATACCTCTGAGCGCACAAAACAGCCACCACGTGTCACTGGCTGCACCTCCACTCACCTCAGACTCTGTTTGGAGACCATGGTAGAAAATCAACTCCGCACATTGTGGGGAAAAGGACTATCACACAATAATACATATTTTTGTACATTTTGTAAATGTTTTTAAAACCTACTTGAGAGGGATGTTCACACATTTGTGTGTTTTTATATGATATTAGGAGATATTCTTGGCCTTTTTGATTGCTGTGTTTATTTTCTGTTTTTGATATGGCACAATTCATTTGCCTCAGGAGGTCAAGGGGTGTCCTTGAAAAAGCTCTTGAAAAGCACTGTATTTTTTTTTAATATGATTTTTTTTTTGAGATTAATAAAATGTTTCTATCTTCACAACAAATACTGCAGTAGTGTGTTGATCATTTTTCTTCCGCCATAACTCCATGTCAGTTTATCTTTGCTAATGTCCGTTCATTTAGAGGCAGACGAGCCGCTCACACATGAGAAAGTCCTTTCTGTTAACATCCCCCCACACAGTCTCTGTATAATTACAGTCCAGACGTGATAATCTCCTACACAGTTACAGGGGAAACACGTTTTGTGGCTGGAAATAAACACCTCTTTAATGAGATAGGGAACCTGAGATGTCGTGCTGAGGCCAAAAGGCATGCTGCTAACCAGCACGGAAGGTCTGTTGACACGCGCAGGCCTGTTGCCCTCCTTCCAGAGGGGACATATATAGTATATAAGATATGATCACTGACACTAAAGGAAGACTGGCAAAACCGGTTCCTGATATATCTAATAAGATTAAGTGCATGTTGTCACTTTTTCAGGTGTCTTCCTGTGTCGATCAGAATGACACCTGAATGATTCATCCATTTGACAAAGTAGACCGTTGATCTGATTTGAAATGATTTGTTGTTTGAGCTGTGTGTTTGCACAATGGCTCATCAGCAGCAGCCCTGCAGAGCTGGCCCAATCGCTGCCCATTTAGTGGACAGTTGAAGGCCTCACAGTCCCAGCGTGTGTCCTGAGCGTGGTGCTCACACAGCAAGCCGCAATGAGAGTGTGACCAGAGGTCACAGGTGCCCCTCATTCACACTCCCAAGACAAGGCAGCTCCGACAGCATGTTGTCCTTAAATCTGGCAACCCATCAACAGACCTGGCAGCCCATCACCAGAACACAGGGCCTCCCTTTGACAGCATCAAACAGTGGTACCTCCAGAGGCAAACACTCACACAATCCATGACCATTTGGTTTTTCCTCTTTAATATTCATGGTATTGAAGTGATCAGGTCATAACAGAAACAGGAGTAACCAGTATGTTTCTAAGCTGTTTGTTTCTTTGAAGAACAGGTGCACAATAGATTTTGCACTCATATCTTGTAGGTATGTATGTGACGACATATCAAGATCGAATCCCACAAATTCAACTTCGCGCTCAAATAATCTCCCAGTCACTAAAAAGTTATTAAAAACTCTTCACTTTGTGCAAATGATACAGTCGATTAAGTTTACATCTCTGTTTTGGCACAGCTGAGAGAAGAGTGGCAGTAAGGAGGACTTAAAGACAAAAATAGAGCCCCCTCCCTCCAACCAGAGCATCCATTGAGAAGACCCTGCGAAACACAAAAACAAAGACGGGCCCCTCAGTGGCTGAATGGCTCCTCTCTTTGTGACCCTCTCCATCTTCATAAAGGGCCTTCCCCTTGTTTATCCAGGAAGAGGTTTAATGCCTGGGAGGGGGAAGGACCATGCTGTCACTTTCACCGTGCTAAAGAAGGCTCATTGTTGGCCGCTCCCAAAGGTCCTGGTCTTAAAGGCTTTTTTAGAACTCTTCAGGCCAGGCTGCGCTCTTCAGATAAGAGGAGCTGTGAAGTGCCAGGTCCCTCCTTTCCACACCTTTAGGTGATGGAGAAGCTGGAGTGGGTTTTGGATTGGAGCAGCTTCGGTAAATTACGGCCATTCTTGAGGAAATTTCGGCTGTTTACCAGTGTTGGTCCCCTCTCTGCATCTTTTGTCAGATTGTGTCTCACCCCCTCTCCTTGCCCCTCTCTAATCAAGACCCTAGTTTGATGTAGTATTTCCCCAAACCTTGTAAAACAGAGAATAGTAAACATGGAGCTGGGAGGGCCTGCCCTTTTGCTGTGGTCCATGATTGATGACCTCCTCTCACCAACACAGAGACAACTGTGACAGGTTCCCTGATTATAGAGATCGTCTCCCTCTGACACACACCGGAAACCTCTGCTGCTGCCTCGGTGGGTGAATTGGCGTGGTATTGTCCTTAGGGGTTGTTATGGTGCTTGATGGGGGTGGAAGTAGTCAGTGGTGGTTCACATCAAGGCTAATGAATAGATTATGCACTCGATATCAATAGTGAATAGACAATACTCTTTGTCCCTTCACTCCAATTCACCCCTTTTGATTTAGCTGGTTGTTTTTGCAAAACTGAACACATACTGGTGGAAGTGTAGCATCCGGGGGTGAATTTAGAGTCAGGATGGCATGATAACACTGGAAGTGGGTAATTTATTAGTTTGAACCCACACAGAGAGATGATGGTGTGGTCATTAATACTGAGTAGCTCTGGTAGTAGATCACAAGTCATTGCATCCTCAAAGGAAATGTTGTGTTGAATGTTGGAGAGGGGGTGAGGGTCTTGTTTTCTCTGTTGTTCTTGGCCATATGCCCATGAAGACTCATGAAGAGGACCATAGAGATACACTTTCACTGCAGGTGTTCCTTCAAAGTGAGACATCCCATAATACGAACGCTCCGATTACAGCCCCAGTTTTTGCTCTGGTGAAGCCAGCAACACTGGTAAACCATACGTGAGGCAACAGTTGAATCAACCCACAGGAGTCAGACAAAGTCAAAGAAAGCTGGAGGGATGTTTTTTGTTTTCCAACATCTAGAGTCTTATTGTGGTAGTTCTGTCCATTTTTCTTCAAGGTGATAATAACGTTGTTCTCAACCAGTTCAGTCCTGAGGTTTGGGCTGTCAGACGGCTGCTTGTGCTTCTTGGCCCGTACTTGTTGCATCACAGATCAATAGAAAACAGTGAGCCTAAAATGATAATAGCTGATGAAATATAACACAAGTTTAAAGGCATGTTCATCAAAGAATTTACTGGTAGAATTGCACTGTTTAGCAGAAAAGGCGCTGCAGTTTCAGGTGTCCATCAATTATCCCCATCATAATTATGCAAAGGGAACACCCCCCTTGCAGAAAAGCTCATCCTATGAGGAGGAGGTAGAACCAAAATGATACTCTAAATCTTAAGAAAACCAATGGACTCTCCCACTTTTCAAAAGGCAGAAAATGTTGTAACTTGTGGCTTTGTACACCATGCTTCATCAATCATTCATAAATTTGATCAGCACTATAGATGAGGAATCAGAAACTGAGGGACGCCAGGTTGTTGTTTGGCGGGTTTATTTTGTCCTCTTGGAAATCCCATATAATCTGTGATTCCTCAGAAAGCCCCCTAAACTATGCACCATCTGATAAAAGAGCTGCAGAGAATATGACCAAATATCAATTAATACCTCAATAACATTTACAACAAGAAATCATTATTTAGTCAGCACCGGGAGACGTTACCCTCTCTGGTTGAGGTTTACCTATAAAATTCCAGCAATTCTGAAAACAGGGAACCGAAACTTGACAAAGTAAATGCTGGACTTTTTGGTGGTGTTGCATTCATAAAGCCTTACATGCATGATGACGGTTAGCAATATCTTAGTAAAAGCATCTTTTGTGGAGAGCACTCAAGCATCGTTTTGTCATGTCTTTCCATTGTGCAGCAAAGACCCCTTAAGAAATTACTTCTGCCTCTAGAAGTTGGAGTGTGGGAGGTATATGTCAATTGTTTTGCTGCTAAGTTTTGCTTTGACTCTTCACTAGAACGACTAGTAATATACAATGAAGGTCTGCATGCATGCATAATAAAACCTCTCCATCTGTGGAGCTGGAAACAAAACAAGGATGGCCATATAAGAGCAAGGTCCACAGGGCCATAGGTCCTGATTCATCCTCCATTCCTTCATAATTGTAATGTGATCATAAGGAGCTTATAGCCTCTTGTTATCCTCCAATAGGCACAGACAAGACAAAGAGGCAGTGTACCAGTATGCAAAAAGACGACCATTCTGGTGACATCGCCCCATCCACTTAACACCCACATCAGGTCAACTGTTCTTAATTTGGTCAGCAACACCAATTTAGCCTCCACCCGGGGGTCTGGGTGCACTGAGGGGTAAATATTGACCCTTGTTTGTAAGCAAGACTCATGTCTTGAGAGTGCAAAACGGCCTGTTTGTGTTCTTGAGATGTTCAGATCATTGTATCATGGAAGATGCGCGTCACCCTCTCATTGGCCGAGAGAGCAGAGCTAATACCCACCTGTTCACAAAATGGAAATTAGTGTTTGTCATCATTTCACGATTGGCTGAACGTCAAAGCTGAAAAAAAAAAATAGACATGACAGTTCAAGTGGGAAGAAATATTCCACCGAGTCCTATGACATTTGTCCTCAAGACTGAGACATATGTCCTTTGTTGTTACAGAGAGATCTCGATAATGATGGTTGGTGATGAAACATATTTGGGGGAAACTGATGTGACATCACTCTACATTTAGATCAAAAACTCTCTGAATTCTTGCCCCAGGGACCGAGTCTTAGATGACCTCTCCTCTTTGTCCCAGAGGGACCCTGTGCTGCCCTCGGCACCTCCCTCCTCACTGGCCGGTCTAAACTCTGTGGGAAACCCCCCAGTGCTTTGTGTTGTTTTGGACATTGTGTGTCTCACAAGATAATGTCTCCTCCCCTCTGATTCTTTCCTCTCCCATCTGAGGAGCTGCTGTGTTGACCGTGGCATCCGGCGTTAACTGACCACCATGCAGGACAGGGAGTTGTGATCTTACCGTGGGGGTTAAAGAGCTGCTTTTCATTGTGCCTCACAGGACAGCACTGAGACCCCGCTGTTGTAAGTTTGCTAGGCCATGAGAATAATTGGCAGTGATGGATGCTGACAGCTGATTTGGTACTGGAGATAACTCTATTAACCTAAAATACCACATGGGCCCAGCACTGGGTCCATCTTTAATGCAATGCAACATAATGTTTGCATAATGCGTACACTGTGCAAAAGGCATTGTCCAAACATGATAAAATATAGCCTATCAGTACAGTTAAAAGTCTGTTCCTATGATGTACAGTATAGGCCCGGAATTACAGAATATCTGTGTGTAAACAGTGTAAACTTTTCATGTTAAAATTTCAAAAAATGACTAGGACTGTGTTTTATAGTTTTTGAGTTGTGAACTTTTCTCAGGTGATGGTTTGCAATAAGTTTTGCCTGACCAGAGCTTTGCTAATGTTGCATTTACAAGACAGGTTACAATACGCCCTCTGAACAGCTCTGTTCTCAGTGAACACTGGAGGCTGTAGTGAGTTGCTAAGTGATGAAACAGGCTAACCTGTTAGCATGCTAACTTCAGGAGGAAACTGAGACAGGAGTTAATTTGCTGCTCAGTGCTGGAGACATTTATTCATGAGCAAACATGTTCATGCTGAATTTGCAATGTTTCCTCAAGACTGGAAATGAGCTGTTATGCTAACTTAGACCATGCAGCAATGGAAACTTAGAAATATCTCTGTACATATTTAGAAATAAAGTAGTTGCTCCATGGGAAACAAGGCTACGTCTATTTATTTATTTATTTATTTATTTTTAGAGTTTTGCTTAAAAGAGGTGTACCATCAAACTTTACTTCCATATTTCTGCAGTTTAAAGAAGTTGCTTCAACAACTACAGACATCTGTAATTTAATAACATGCAAGAGTTGCACTGTAGGTATACTGTGCAGTGGAAATTTGTTCAAAGGAAATCACTATTTTATGGAAACAGACAGCTTCAAACAGTTTTTAGAATTGATTTCATGTCACCACCTCTAAAATATGCTCTTCATAGGCTCACCATCACAGCTAGTTCTAGGCCGACAGATACGCATTTAACAACTTCCAAACGACTTGTTGCTCATTTGCTAAAAACCTAATGTTAAATGTCTGGTTTACTCCAATAGTTTTGGTCAAATGAGGATTAGCTCCAACTTAGTGGTATCCCTCCAAACTTTGGAAATAAGAGAGCCACCAGTTTTTGTCGTGTGAATTGTGATGTCATTCAACTCGGACCAAGGACCCAATCGACCCTCTGGCCTTTGACCCTTATTAAGCATGGGTTAGGGTGCTGTATTCAAGGTGTAGCCATCTGTGTGCCTTGTTGTGTTGGGGCTTCCCTCCTCCCCGCTCCCCTCCCTCACTCTTTATCATCCCTCTGTATTCAGGGGCATTGGGGTGATCAGAGGAGGACTGGCTGCTCCTGATCAATTTTGTAAAACCTCTAGATGAGAGGAGTGGATAGCTATGGAGAAAGGCAACTTTGTATATTTACTCAAAAGCTGAAATTCAGCACAATTCATTTAGGTTACTTTTGCAAATATGGTTTTACATAAAAATGGTGTGAATCTAAATGTCTTGATGAAGAAAATAACATATTTTATTGACATACTTAACAGTTTCTCAATTTTCTTCAAATTGCTAGATACACAGCTCTGTAAATGGACATGTTTAAACATTTACTCTGCCAGTGTAGCTACATACATCCAGAGGTTATGGAGATCAGACACATGAAAGCCATTGAACACATGTTAGCAGATGATTAACATGTTCCTCATGGTTCATTTTAGCAGTGACAGGATCTGTAAAAGTACTGGATTGAACTTTGAACTTTACCAGAAGAGGGTTCATCCACCCCTCTTATCACCGAGCAGCCTTCATGTGCACGGGTTATCAGCTGCTCAGTTAGACGTTTGTTTACAGTACTGAGTCTGACAGTCAGAACATGTAATGATGTGACTCTTGGTTTTGATGAGGAAGTGTTTGCACATTGGAAGAAATCTGATTTAAAAAAAAGGAGAATTACTCATTGAGGTTTTCAGCCATTGTCTCATTGCTACACTGAGAGTGCTCGTTTTTCACAATATGCTCCTTGATGTTTCCGTCACTCTCCTGAAACTGCACCTTCACTGTCAGCGGAGAACATTTATCCACTCTACATTTGATGACCATGGTGTCCCTGGATGTTTGCAGGCTGCAGCTGCTGAGATCCGACATCTCGGCTTCAGACACCTTACACACCATCTGTTCTTTGGTGATGGAGACGACTGGCTGATTTCTCAAATAGCCCGGGCCCTCGCAGAGCATCCTGTCCAGCATCTCTACATCTTGGCTGTTTCTCAGCACCCAGTCATGAATGTACCACATGTGGCAGTCACATTTCCAGGGGTTTCCGTGCAGCCTCACTGTGTGCTGCATGATGGTGCTGTCTAAAAGGCCCATTGGAAGAGTTTCCAGTTGGTTGTCGGACAAGTAGAGCTGCTGAATGAGCATCTGGTCCTCAAACAGTTTGGGCTCCACTTTGCTCAGGTTGTTCTTGTGAAGGTGAATCGCTTTGATAGTAAGTAGATCATGAAAGATTGCTTCAGGCAGAAACGTGAGCTGGTTTTCAGAGAGATCTAGATTCTCCAGCAATGAAATATTTCTAAAAATGTCTTCAGGGAGGGTTAAAAGCCGGTTAGAAGACAAGATGAGGTCAGAGAGAGAGGTCAAATAGTTTAGAGAGGACAGCTCCGTCAGTTTGTTGTTTTTAAGGTTCAGCTCTCTCAGATTTGTGGCGTTGAATCCAAACACTTTATCACTGAAGGTTGTAAGACGGTTTCCTCTGAGGTTCAGCACCTTTAGCTCAGTTAACACGGAGAAGGTGCCGTCAGCGAGCTCTGAGATCTTATTCCACTCCAGGTGAAGCTCCGTCAGCTGAGAAATGTTGTGGAACGTGTCAGATGTGAGATTACTAATGAGGTTGTGGTTCATTTTCAAGATCTCCAGCTTAGTCAGACCAGAAAATGTCTCTCCTTTCACTTCTTCAAGCTTATTCTGGGACAAGTCCAAGACACGAAGGTTGTGGAGGTTCAGGAAAAGAAATGTCGGCAGATCTGATATGATGTTTCCCTTCATCTGCAGAGTTTCTAGTTGTTTCAGGGAGTCGAACATGCCAGGAAGGACGGTTTTGAACCTGTTGAAATTAAGCATCAGTTTAGTCAAGTTTCTTTGCTTTGAAAAAGTCCCAAGAAACAAATGGTCCAGCCAGGGATTTCCACTAATCTCCAGTTCCTGCAGTTCAGTCAGTTGCTCAAAAGCCTGAGCGTGAATACTTCGCAGTGCATTATTCAGGAAGACAGTCTTGGTGAGCTGGGGGCTCTCCTCAAAAGTGTGAGGGAACAGATACGCCACAGATGATGTCATTACAATAAAGTCCTTGACCTGCTTGGACATGTTTCTGGGCAAATTTGCCATCCGTTCGTCCGCACACAGAACTTGAGCCGGAGTGAAACACTGGCATTTGTATGGACAAAAGGTGTGTGACTCTGTGTCGCCTTCAGGACAGAGAAGCAGCAGCAGGAGCAGAGTCAGGCCAAATTCTTTCTTCATTTTCCCCCTGTAAAACATTTGGAAAGCTTGTATGAATGAAGAGGGAAACAAGACTGACATATTAAGCACAAATACATGCAGTTCTCAGTCTTTATCCACAGATGGAAGAATTTCTATGTGTCACTTAAAAGACCAACTGAACTCATCCAAATGAATGAAATTCAACATACCTCAGTGTTACAGCGATCTTGCAGCACAGAATCCAGTTTCCTTGTGGCTCTATAGGCCACCTCACCCAAAGTGCAAACGACAACAAGTCTGAATTAGGCAAGACAAAACCTTTGGTCAGTGGCCAGCTCCTGTCACAGTTTAATCTGATCACAACACAAAAGTGAACAATCCTTTAATCCTGTAATTCAGCAAATCATCTAAATCAGAGTTATATTCTCTGTACTGTCAGAGAGCAGCAGGGTTTGTATTTGCTACTGTAATATTCAACAAGTGGAACGAAGCAAAGGTTTTTTTTTTTTTTTTTATGGTGACAAAAGTCTGTCAGTGTTGAGTCACTGTTTACCAAAACAAAACAAACAGATCTGAGAGGAAATGTGCAAGGGTGAAAAAAACATCCCTTCAACAACTTCTGCCACGACTAATCATTTTTTTTTTATTTCATTCATTTATCCTGCATGTCATTTCAGATACTTGGCTTTTTCCAATAAAGACTGGCAAGGCACATAAAACATACCCATTCATACAAATACAACACTAAGGCACTGTAAATAAATTAAGTTTTTCTTGTAAATTTTCTTGTAAAATTCTAAATAATGTGACAGTTTACCTGTTTTGTTTATGCAACGATGTTGTTCTACAGTGTTTGAGTAATCTGTGTGTAGATTTCCACTTTCTGTGAATTCTGGAGGTTCAGGAGTCCCTGCAGGAGCTGCTTGCATCCACTAGGTGCCGCCCTGTTCCTCCTCAACTCAGCCAGAGGTGATGGCATTCCTGGATCCCTCCCCCTCCATCTAATGCAGGTATGCCCTGAAGATGCACAGGTAGACTCCTCTGTTTGGGACCAGATCCTCCACCCCAGACCAGCTGGAAGTATACTCTAAGAATTTTTATTTTGTTTTGCTCCTATCTCTACACAACTAGAGGATCTTTTTTTCCTTTTGCATTTTTTCCACTTGGTTTCATTACAATCTGGGAATTTAAAAGATGGCAAATGCAGGAATACAACTTCTTGGCTTCACTCTGGCCTTCCTGGGCTTTGTTGGTTCGATAGCATCCACAGCCATGGTGGAGTGGAAAGCTTCATCATATGCAGGGGACAACATCATCACAGCTCAGGCTATGTATGAAGGGCTGTGGAAGACCTGTGTATCACAGAGCACCGGTCAGATTCAGTGTAAAGTCTATGATTCCCTTCTCCAGCTACCAGGTAATATTGTTTTACACATCATGTTTCCATTGCATTGTTTATTAGATATATTTTATAAATATCAACTATACGTATGTTGTGCCCTGTAGAGCCCATAAATTATACTGTGTCCAACATCTGTCTCTATGTGTGTGAAGAGAAGATATGTCATGCTAACATGAACCATCTATAAAACTATCTTAGAGAATATTCAATACTGACTTCATGATTAATTCACACAATGTTTGGACAAGTGTAAAAATTAGCTGTATATTGTAAAACAGGAATGTGTGTATCTCTGTGGTCATTTAAACCCTCCCAGTCCTGAGAGAAAATGGCCTTTTCTTGAAGACCTCTAACATGTAGAGACATGTCGCTCAAATACCAGCGGCTGGCAGAACAAAAGGAAACAAATTCAGAGGGAACTCACGTTATGTAAGGTGGTAGCCTACATTTCAAATGTAAATGAGCAAACTGATTTTAAACTTTGGCATTATGGAAAAAGCTCATGATACCAGATTCATCAGATCAAAAAAGCCCGGGATTGTCCTTCAATACACTAAAGCTGATGTGAGTCATCATGTGAGCATTCCCGTCTGTTTTTTGCCTGGTAGAAAGATGAGCTCACCCTATAACCTAAGCAACAAGGTTCAGTGAAGAGATACTTTATTGAGATGCTTATAGCTTTCAGTTATAATTTCTTAATAGATAGAAGAATTAATGGAATACCGCTTGCAATTCATATTCATTTGTGCACATAGAAGAAGACAGGGTGATGATCATGAACTTAACTCAACTGTTTAACCTTAAGGTCAAAAGCCAAAAGCCAAAGTCGCAGAAAATAAAAAAAACTTATGCATGAATGAATGAATGAATGAAAGGATTTATGAATCATACAAGAAAACCATCTTTGTTTCCATTCTCCAGGGATTGTACAGGGCACACGGGGACTGATGCTGTCCTCCAACTTGCTGTGCTTCATTGCCATCTTGGTGGAGGTGGTGGGCATGAGATGCACCACCTGCATGGCAGAACAGCCGGAGCAGAAGGACAAAGTGGGACTGACTGGGGGGATCATGTTCATTATCGCTGGTCAGAGTTCACTCACTCACTAACACACACAAACACACAAACACACACTGAACGTGAATCGTTTGTAGTGTCATCTTTAACATCTTAAATAGGCTTTGGCTTGTAGTGAAAATGGTTGTTTCTGTGTGATGATTCACTCCCTCTCCTGTTTTACTCTGACTCAGGTCTGCTTGCTCTCGTGGGAACATCCTGGTACGGCCACAGAATTTCACAGGACTTCTACAACCCATTCACTCCCACTAATTCAAGGTGAGTAAAGTGACCAGGTATGCCACGTCTGCAGACAAAATACTTAGCTTTACAAGTCCATATGATCACATATCATGTAAAGCACACAAGAATAGTTTGACATTTTTGGAAAATATGCAGTGAATATGAAAGTTTGGCCTGAAACTGGTTAGATTAGCTTATAGCATAAAGACCGGAAATCAGCAGCAGCTATAGTCTTTATGTCAAAACAAAGCCTGGTTCATAAATTCATATAAATCAACAAACATTTACATAATTACATTAATATGTTGGTTAATATGGTAAACTAGGCTAAGCTAACTAGCTGCTGGTTGTAGCATCATAGGACAATTGTGGGTTATCTACTCACTGAACTCATAGCTCAGTAAAACAAATAAGTTGTTGTTGTTGTTTTTTCAATTTCAAACAGATTATTTTATGTTTATGTTGTGGACCTCACAATAATGAGTTGAGAAACCGGGTTGTAATATTTGAAAGTTTCTGTTTTGAATCAGACTTAGGCTAATTGAATATCCTAATGTAATCACTCTATGTTTGGACTTCAGTAAAGCTGACAAAAAACAAAAAAATGTCCACTTAATCATCATTTTGTAACCTGTGTTATCATTCACAGGTTTGAGTTTGGAAGTGCCCTGTACGTTGGATGGGGAGCTGCATGTCTCATTATTATAGGAGGGGGCTTCCTCTGCTGCAACTGCCCCGGCAAGAGCTCAGGGAAATCTCCACGCTACCCACCGTCCTCTGCCAGTCAACCAGGCAGGGACTACGTCTAGGAGGACAATCGCTCCGTCCAACTTCTATTTGGACATTGTTCAGTCTTGTTCCATAGCTTGCACCATGTATATTTGTGGGTGTTCTAATTGATGTATGTTTGTAGTTGTTGGCAATAAAGTTCATTAGCAGGTTGGAGGTTCATACACAAGCTTACACATTGCAAAGGCCAATTGTTTAAACAATGAACAGCAAATGAAAGGCGACAGCAGCAAGAAATTAATAATCATAAATGTTACTTGAATCTGAGTGATATGAACTAAAGTTTGAGAGTTTAAGTTCAAGAAAACTGCATTACAGTAAAAGTAATTTGAACTATAAGTAGTAGTATCAGTGCAGAGTAAGATATTTTTTTTCCAATTGAAAGTTTCAATGACTATATTTGGCCAGTAGCTAAAGGTTCAACACATCTCAGGGGTCTTTTACTAATACCATTTTCTTTGGAATTTTTATAATGTCATTATTTCATCTATGTAAAATAAAATCTTTGTTACTTTCCTATATAGGATGTTTTTATATTGTCTGTTTTTTTATGTGCAACACATAGCTGCACAAAGAAACAAGGTCAGGCTTTATCAAACCACATCCCCTCAGGTAGTTTAGATGATAGAACAAGATGTTTTGTATTAGAGATAATCATTAAAAACATGGTTCTGTCAATGTTTTAATTATTGAAAATTGAATAAACAACAAGAGGAAATTAAACTAATTCTAGATAGTAGAAAATCTGTGATTTTAATCATAATCTAATCTAATCATCAACCCTTAATTCAGACTGAAAAACATTTGACAAGACAAATGAAACCACTGAAAGTCATAAAACAGATCTGAGCATTTATCGGTACATAAAAATCAAATGTAAGGCCTGAGAGTGAGAATTCATAGGATGTAAAAAAAAAAAAAAAAAAAAAACATAGCAAGAGAGGACAATCAACTTTTAGAGTGACTTTGCAAAGCATAGAAAGTTTGTTTTTTTAAGTCATTGAAACTGCAGGAGTCACTTCTGCAGAAATGTGTTGCCTCAAGGCAGAAAAACTGGAGGCAGGGGAGCGGCTGCTGACAGTCATACCTCAGACCTCCTGTCCCAACTTGTCTGTGCACAGGCTGCAGGCTCTCATCAGAGTCCATGGAAAACATCACATTCACGGCCTCCAGTGAGCGACCTGCAGCACAATGAGCAGTGATCCTCCCTCCAACAGAGAGCACCACCCTCTGGTCAGACATGAGCCTGCTGCTCACACCTGCAGGGGCTGCATCACATTCAGACTGTGTGGTTTTCTTTTCTGCTTCTCTGTTTGTCAGCATGGTATCCTTTCTTCCCTTTTTTTGATGTGGTCATTACCTACATTATTTCATTACTTATAATAAGATATATAATCTATAAGTTCTTTATTTTTTGCGATGTGACAAAATAAAATACAAACAGAACACTCCTACTCATTTCAGTTTGCATTACTCGAATCGCATAACTAAACAACTGCAGATTGAACAAAACTAAAGAATATTTTCAAGCATTGGTCACTGTTGAAGAAAACAGGGAGAAACTGACTGATTCAAATGGAAACAGGAGCAAAAACTTTTTACCTGAATTATCAATCATATGTGAAGGTATCATTCTGTTTATGCTTGAAGAAGATAAGATATCCATGTCAGTAATAATAATAATAATTCATGAGATTCATTTAGCCCTTTTCTAAGGCACTCATAGACAAACTGCCCTAGAGTAGTTTTGGAGCCTGAATAAAGGCCGTCTGTTCAGGTGCGGCTTGTCAGTTCAGGTTTTTTTTATTTTTTTTATTTATTTTATTAATCATTTCCTCGCAACCACTTTTACAATATTAATTCAGCAACCATTTGGACAATTCATTTTACAAGTGGTATTAGTAGACAGACAATCGTCCAAAATTTTAGGATATTTAAGAAGAAAACAAAAGAGAAAAAAGAAATCAGCAACAGCAACCATAAAAAAAACAAAAAAAACATGCCAAACAAACAAAAAAGACAAAACAAGACAAAGACTAAACAAAAACAATATATCATAAATAATAATATCATTCATGGGTTATCTCAATCAATTCATCAGTACGTACATATCTTTATCAATCACTTCTGAGTATGACCTATAATCCCGCTCAGTACCTAAAAACAAAGAAAGAAAGAAGAAAAAAAAAAAGCTCTTTAAATTATCAATCCATTTGTTCTCCCACTACCTCCATTAATGGTTGCCATCTCTCTGTAAACACTTCCTTCTGTAATCTCAACATATATGTAATTCTTTCCATTGTGTAAATATTTTTCAGAATTGTTACCCAATCAGTGTATGTGGGAGGGTCCTGTTTACGCCATCTTAATGTAATTGCTTTCTTTGCTGCTATTAGTACTATTTGTAGGATATACATCCTTTTTCTACTGAGAATAACATCTGGTTTCATCCCAAGAATCGCTGTCAAAGGGTCTCTAGCCAGTTCGACTTCTAATGTTTTGTTCGCAGTAGCAAAAATGGATTTCCAAAAATTATCCAACAGTGGGCATTGCCAAAATATATGTAGGTGAGTTGCTGTGTTCACACCACATCCCCTCCAACATGTACTTGACTGATTTGAGCTCATCTTTGCCATAATTTCTGGTGTTCTAAAAAATCTATTTACTATCTTCCATTGAAACTCTCTCCACCAATTGGCATTAGTAACTGTATGTATCTCAGCACAGATCTTTATCCAGCCTTCCTCAGTGATTTCTTGTTGTAGCTCTCTATCCCAACTTTCTTTCACATGATAAGTATTATCCTTTGACATTAAAGTCAGGATTCTATATAAATTAGTTATTGGCTTTTGTATATGATTTCCTTCCTGAATCTTCGATAAGTATTGTTCTAAGGGGGAAGGTTCTTTTAATCTATTCCTATTTGGATGATCAAATATAAAACTTCTTAACTGCGGGTATCTATAGAGCTCTGTTTTTGGTAAGCTAAATTCGGCTCTTACTTGATCAAAAGATTTAAAGTTGTTATTACTAAACAATTGATGCACAAAAATTAGATTAGCATGCATCCAATTTTTGAATCCTGTGTCAAGTTTCAGAGGCAGAAAGTCTTTAATATATCGTATTGAGCTCATAATAGAAAGACCTAATTGGCAGCTTAAACATTTGTTGTACCTCTCTCCAAGCCCCATATGTGATCCTTGACCATTCTCCTGGAAAATCTCTATCAGTGATCCCCTTTATAGGTATTAAATCAATTAGAGGCATATTAATACTACAATTCTTTCCATATTAAGCCATCTTGTATTTGTATCATCTGATAACCATATTATCATCGCTCGTAGTTGTGCCGCTATCCAATAATGTTTCAGGTTGGGCAGTTCTAATCCTCCCTTAGATTTTGCTAATTGTAATACTTTATATCTAACTTCAGTTCAGGTTTTAATGTATGCAGCTGTCTCTACTGCATACACACATTGAGCAGATGACATTTAATTTAAATTCCTATGTATGAATGAATCATCAACTTCCTGAATTGGGGAGGGAAATACAAGAAGAGAAAGTGCACTGAAAGTTCAGATCTTGTGACGGTGATGTGGTGATGGGAAGACACTTGTTTATTCCCCCTGCCGCTTACAGTAACTAATCTGGACCCATATAACCGTCAATGATGATATATTGTAATTTTGATGCACACCAAAAGTTAAACACATAATGGTGGGGCAGATAAATGTAAGTCATTCACAAGGAGCAAAATCTGAAAGAAATTACATATTGAAAACAATATAAAAGTCAGACTCGGACAACAATGGCATAAATAAGGTGTGTGACGGAAATATGTGTTTTTAATGTAAACTCCAGAAAATCCAGAATGAGCGACAGTATCTACTATAAACTTCAGGCCAAATAATACTGTGTTAGTTTTCTGTAGTGCAGATTAATGTGAACAGTGATGTTGTGTGGCCACTAGAGGTCAACAGAGGCAAAGTTTCAATTCTTGTCTGTCAAAAGACATGAAACTCTGTCACTGGCAATAAGACAATGTAGAGATGTAACTTTTGAAAATGCTTTCATATTATCATAACCAATATCATTTACATAATCAATAACATAATTGAAATTGCTGGTCAAATGTTTCCAGATGTGAAATATAGGCTACGAGGGAAAGTGCAAAACTGAAAAAAAAAAGGATAATTTGAAATTGAAACAATGTCATGTGTTGATGATAACCTGTGCAAATGATTAGCTCTCTGCTCGTTCTGTAGCTACGCATATATCCACTCCAAAGCCTGTCAATATATGGAACAGTGCTTAACTACTGAAGGTTCATATAAAAGAAATAAAAATATTAAAAAAAAAACCAATCTTACATACATTGAATGTATATCATTAATACATGCAAACACATATTATTCCATGTAAAAATTCAGTACAGATGTTTTGATAAATATACATACTGTATGTACACATTTTACTTTGTTTTCTACATGTTATACCCTGTTACAATCTATATTACATGTGAAAATACTACATTCCCTGATAGCTATGGCAACAGTCTATAGGAAATATAGAGTATACATTTATTTACGGGAATGAGCCCTGTAGTTTCTTTTGACTCAACACAACTGCCCCACAGCTTTTTAAGGGGAAACCCATTAATTTTACATAATGAGTTCAGAGTTTTGTCAAGTCAAGGAAAAATAACCCCCATGATGTCATCAGTGCTACGTTGGCTTTGGTTTGAAAACAACACATGTACAACAGAAAGTTTTTTTTTTTTCAGACTGGGTTTGTGAGGTTTTGTATGATCTCATGAATGATGTTGCATGATGGGTATTGCAGTATTTTTGTAAATGATCCAGTTCAAAGAACTAAAAGTCATGTAATCTGTGTTTATGGAGGTACTGTACACAATCACTGGTGAAGTTCCCAAAAAAGACAACCTTAGTGTGTAATATTTGCTAATGGCAACTAAACTTTAAACATATGACTTATTTTTAAAGTTAAAGTTAGAAAGAGTTGTAGAGTAGAAAACAGTGAAATGCTGCAGGGAAATTGCAGAGAGATCATGCTTTTAGTCTTTCGATGGGATTTGTCGCCAGATACAAAGCTGTTTAAATTAGTGTACAGTACTGTATGGTTTAACAGCATCATCCAGCAAAAATAATTTATTCACAATCAGTAATAAAAACTGTGTATAGTATAATACTAATATGAATTACAGAAGATATGAAAATACAAGAGAAACTGACAAAGAAAACAGGGTCAAGAGGGATAAAAAAGAATCAATAATAGAAATAATAGAATAATATCTTTAGATTATCATACTTGCGTAATGGCAACCAAATTAAGGTATAGAATATTTACTGTAGACACTGGACAGCCTCAGAGCATCTTAGAAGTTAAAGTTTAGGATTCTGGGGCAATAGGCAAATAGGTCAACATTATGTTTGCAAACAACAATTAACCTTGGCCAACATGTGCACAAATCTGACCTTTGACCTCCTATACACCTAATCCTCCAAAGACTCTAAGAAGTGTCTTAAATGATATCTGCTAGTTACCAAAACACAACACACAACAGCTTACAGAATACACCAAAGCCAAGTCAGCGAGACAATCCTCAGGGCAAAGACTGTTTCATCTACATTTTGTCAAATCACCCATAAGACGTAAGGACTGAGACAATGCATCTCATTTGGGCTGACATCTTTTATGATCTTTGGACAGCAGCGGTGTTTAGACTGATGAAGTACTCTGACAGAGCAGCACTTAACTCGAGGGCTTCCCCGCTCTTCAGAGCAGTATTGGATCTGGAGTGGATCCAAACACCATCTCAAACTGCTGTAATCAGCAGAGTGCAGCTGCCAGACATCACAGAAAATCAATGAGCGGCTACGGACTTGAACAGCACATTCAGCTTCTGCTAAAATCATCTCTGTCCTGCAGTGGTGCTTGTGACCTCTTCAGTATTATAAAACTATCATGGAAGCGCTGAATGAGACGATGTAGCTCCTACAGTCGGTGAGAGGAGCTGACTTGTTTCTGTTAACTGTCTTTATTTTCTATCACGATACAACAGAGAACTTGACCTGAGATCAGAGGTGTGTATACTTAGTTGTGTTTTGTAAGTCTGCACTCCCACTCTCACATTTAATCAGATATTTTACTACCACTAATTGTGTGTACACAGATAACTTCAATTTGTTACCACAGTTCATGGAAAATCAGCAGTAATTATCACATGGTGGTCTTAATATTTTGTGACTACTTAAAGTTTCAACAGTGTCAACTGAACTATCCACTGACACTGGCCTATGAATGGAAAACCATCCAGGGCGACAGCCTGATTGGATTTAATGATCCTGTGGTGATATTTAAATAAAACCAACACTGGGTCACAACAACCAGGTGCACTGGGTAACGTTCACCCAGATTTGTGTGATAAAGAGATGTAATATATAACGTATGTATCCCAGTGAGTGATGTTGTCATACATTCCACCTCACATACAGCAAGGCAGGCTATACATCTCCTGGATTGTTATGTATGCATTGTCTTTTAATGAACATATACATATACTGTTTATATGTACATATCCTATGCTGATTGTTATATTTGTTTAAAAAATATATTTATTTAAATATAAATGTATTTATTTATTTAATTAATATATGTAAATATGTTAAAAAATGACATTTGTCTCTTTCTTTTACAGTTAATCACTGCATAGAAAAATTATGAAAATAGTAATAGGAATAATGTGTATGGCAGATTGTTACAAATTAAAGTTAAATAGATTATTTTAGTCTGCACAATAAATGTGTTTGCTTTTCAAACTTTTATATGAAAATTTTGATTATGATACATTTTCTTTTTCAGTGCAGGACCAAGAACCTCTGCCGTGGTTGAATAAAATTTCTCTCACATTCCCTCATTAGCTCAGGAGGCTTTTTTGTTGTTGTTGTTGCATAGAAGCAGGGATGCCCTCTCACCTGATTTTAAAGTCCCTGGCTGTGAGTGTAACATCCTGAGCAGCGAGGACAGAGATCCTCCTGTAGCAGCTTTCCAAGCAGATCAAAATAACCTGATCTGTTAATCCACTCTGCTCTGCTCCTAAGAGCTGAGACTTGGCACAGAAAGCCGGCCTGTAACCCAGATACTGAGGTGACAGGATGCGATCGTCATTTATTCTCTTAGATTATTATGATTATAAAAAAATGTCAGTATAAATTCGAATGATGTAATGTTGTTGCACCAGCCATCTGCCTGATTGGTCCATTGGGTTATGATGATACATATTAAAAGTTTAAAACAAACAAAAAAAAGTATAACAATATTGATTATCTCTGCATTGTGCTCTAAAACCTCAGACCTTTGGTTACCATGGTAATTATACCATATGAATACCTGATGTAATCCATGGGCGTTCACCTCAGATGTTCCCACCGCTGCAGACAGGTCACATGAGTCACGGTTGGGTGTTAAGCAGCCTGGGGAGGGAGCTCAGGGCTGCACTGTAAGTGGCTGATACGTAATGTCGTAGACCTCCCCCTCCGTTTAGTAATGGTCCATCGTGGCTCATGTGACTCGAAAAACACACATGACGACTGGGTGGGTTAACAATTTGTATGTGACCCCAACCGCTCTGAAGGTGTTCGTGACCTCACAGGAGGTTAAATAACTGGGACTCCTCAGCGCCCGGTTGGACTTGGAGAAGTCTTTCAGGTGAGAGGTGAAACACCTCCTACAACCTCAAGCAGGTTCAGCCTTTGTGGCGATCCACGTTATGTAAAGCTTGATAAAGTTTAGTGGAATTACACAATGATGGTTAACGGCAAAAAAAGACAATATATTCAGGTCCAGATCTGTCAGGTGTGATAAACCTCAGAGGAAACACTCCGCTGAGTGGTTTACACGTGTAGTTTGTGAAACTTGGTTTGTGAAACATCAACGTGAGAATGAAAATATACACTCTCTCAGCTGCAGCAGCAATGCATTGCTCTCTGTGTGTCTGCCTGTAAGCCGTAGACTCAATTTCCTTCAGCTCTACAACAATAAACCCAAGGCCTCTCTCTCTGGCGTTGCACTGTCAAAGTCCAACACTCACACACACACACACAGAGCCTTCCATGTGCTACAACCAAAACACCCCCTCTCCTGCCCAACCAACCCTTGCTTGACATTTCACTGCTCGATATAAAACATTTTTTGCAAGCTTCCTTCTTCCCTTGTATTATATGAGTATTTCCAGAATCTTTCTCGCTCTGGCAGACTTTCTGGAGTCTCCCAAATATCCTGAGTGACACAGCCAAGACGAGGACGTTAAGTGATTTAAAGACACAAAGACGCTGCCAGGCATCGCTGCCTCCTCCCATCTGACGGACAGTGGGAGCCAGTTGAATTCAAAACTCCTTTCACCTCTGCATTCCTGAGTATTACCACACTCTGCCTGGGCCCATACAAGGTTTTCAACAATATTGTGTAAAGATGCGCAGCTCAACGTGCCAACATTTATGATTTTATGCCTGAAAAGATTTGATGCACCCATATTCTGAACATGGTTACATTTATCTATTTACAGTTACAGTTATCATTTCAATCTCTAGATAGGAATGTTATTTTTTTCACATTAGGAATAAAATATCAATCATTATTATTGCTCTTTATCTGTGTACCAATCTGAAAAACTTTGTTTTCTTTGGCCCCACTTTTAATGCAGCTCTTTGAGACTTATTTTAGACATGGGCATCTTTGCATCCTTATCACATGGTATTTCTTCAACACCCTCATATAGAGCGTTGCTCTGTATGATGAGGCGCTCGTCTCATCCCTCCTCATTTTGTCCTCAAAGAAGCATTGAAATGTTTCTTTGAGCTCCACACAAATACAGCGAGCTCTCCACGTGGCGGACACATGGTTCTGATCATGAGACATGGAAAGCCAGAAATAAGTCTCTGTTCCACACACACACACACACACACACACACACACACACACACTGGTTTACAGCTTTCTTGTTCCAGGGAAACAGCTGGCCATGCTCATGGATTGTAGACTGAAGTTTTTCAATGTTGCCGTTTTATGGCGTATATTTTGAATTTCAGACAGTTATGTGCTCTGAACGTGCCTCTTATTGGTCTGACCCGAAATGTGAGCGGAGTTCATCACAGCAGCAGGCTGCACCGTTTAACACAGAATACATAATGAATCTGCTTAAAAGTGAAGTCATCAACAACTGTTATGTTCACAACACATCGAATGACTGTGTAATGTCGAAGGAGTAGCAATTACGTCATGCATTCAGACTTGTACTTATATAAGGGTTAGTATGTAACAGTTACCAGCAAAATATACTTTTTAGATTTTAGATAAATAAGCTTAGATAAAGGTCAGAATCTGTTATTTTCTTAAATCTTATGTCCACAAGATAAGATCTTGTTTTGTTCCAACAAGGCACAACTTAATTATTGTTTGTAGCATGTGATAACCTCACTTGAACCCAACATGCTTCACAAAACCCCGGCTCAGGCATCTCCTTGGCCACAGCTGCAGACCTGTGTGGCTTTGCTGTACATACATACAAGGCATTTACAAGGCATCGTGTCGTATACGTTTAGCCTTGATATTTCCCTCTGAATTGTGTATTTGTATAGCTAGAGTAACTTAAATTCATAACACTTATACTTACAGTAAAGTTGTACGCTCTATGGCACTTGTAAGCATCTCTCCAGCTCTTTGTTTTGGTTCAGCCTCTGGTTCCCTCTGGCTTCTTCTAACAGCAACAAGCAGCAGTTGTCAGCATAATGGTTTCCAAAAGTGCAAGAGGCTCTTTGAGGAGACAGGGGCCATTTAAAACAATTGATTACACTGGGGTAACTTTAAATTTTTTTTTTTTTTTTTTTTTAGATTTTGGTGGGAAGCGCCTGGCAAATGCATATATGGGAAAGTGTGGCTTTCCACACCTTCACCCCCCTAACCTCCACCAGCAGGATAAAGCACAGAGGAATTAGTGAGAAAAAGAGGGAAAAATCCAAAATATCTGTAACAATTTGTTTATGATTTAACCCCCTTGAGAAAAGAATTGATGATGATTAGATACTTAAAAACATTCATTGTCATGGAGAAACAATCTCAAACAGAGGAGAGCTGGGGTCAGCTGAGGTAAAGAGATTTGTTTTTGCTTCCCACATGCTGCGAACAAACCGGTTACCAAACAACAGAGTGCATGGTGTGTGTGGTGATTTGGCATGCATGACCTATAGCATTTCATCTTCTGCTATCGGACAGCTACATGTGCACAGCCCCGGTGTCCTCACTCATCCCTGTCCACGACCCCAGGACACACTGAAAAGTACCAGCAAGTACGATGTTGGTGAATCACATATAGACGGAGATAAATGATCCCTTTGTTTCGTGAGTCAAATAAATTCTGTCCGCTCAAAGAGGTGGAGTTCCAGCACTTAAGTTTTAACAGCTCTTTTCACAGTTTAACAAGTACTTTTACTCTGCTCCTGGCAACTTCCTCTGTCAGTCTGTCATGAAACATGAAACGGATGATAGCTCGTCAGCAGTCGCCCTGTTACCTAACTTCAACTTCTAATCAGGTTTACTCCATGTGATGTGACCCTGTCGTCTCTGTCGTCAAGGTGCTGGAACTTCACTGTTTCAATTATAAACCATTTTGCTTCTCTATACAACCAATTTTTACCTTTTAAACTTCTCACACAACATTTTTTATCACATTTATTTTACAGCTGGTGTTACTTTGTAGAATGAATCGTTATAGTATTAATTTCAGTGCATGAAATCGATAGAATCTCCATCTTAACATAACATTTTAATGTAGCAATAATTAGGACTTTTAATTGCACCCTGGCATTTGACATTTCAGGGCACTTTGTAGTTTATATCGTGCAGTTATGTTTTATTAGAAAAACAGCCAAAGATCTTTTGGTTTTAAGGAGAAAAAAAAGAAGAGTGGGAAAAACCGACCTGATTTGCAAGGCATCACATTTTAAAGCGAATTACAGTTTTCATTGTTTAAGTAAATTAAATGCAACATTTCTCAATCATAAACCACACTGGTGTAATTTCTGCCCCAGCGCTCACGTGGGTCAAATGGTCATGAATGGTTGAAGCAAGTGAGTGGTCAGAGAGAGAGAGGGATGGCTTAATACAGATAATATGATCCAGCCGACATTCCGCAGAAAATTGAACCAATTACACAGTATGGCCTGTGTACATACATAATGGTCAATGTAGCATAACAGTGTCTTAATTGATCCTTCCCATCGTGTCATGCAACAACAAAGACCTGCTGCTGGACTGTGACCATGTGCTGCTGCTGCTGCTGCTGCTGATGAAACAACACTAGACAAAACCATCAGTTACGATTAGTTCTTAAACAGTCACGGGAAGCTCATAGCATCTTGATTCAACAGTGTGTACGTGCTGTTCCCATCTGATTCAATTTACAGAGAACATGTGAGTGTCACTCAGAGGACAGAAAGCAGAAAGGAACAGGACGATGACAACAGGAAGCTGGGAGTACACTGCAGACCAAAATTGGCCAAAATGTACAATCTGTATCTGATAGTTTGATGTGACTCCCACCAGAGTTGCCCCGGGACCGTACTCAGTGTTTACTGGCCGCCTCTTTGAGCTGCAGAGAGACTACAGAAGACATCTCAAAATAAACAGATGAACAAGTATATAAATAAAAAACAATCCAGGAGTGGGAGTTTGATCATTGAAGGAAAAGATTAATGCCTTTTTTTTGTGTTTATTTGTTCATGTTTTTATTGAATTTTTCCAACATGAATTCACTCACTTCACATTGTGCCACAAATCACAGCTCACAACAACCACAGATCAAAACATGTTCAATAAGAGACAGATGAAAACAATGGTGCACAGAGTATTGAAGTTAAAGACAATGCACTACAAGAAAGCTATTGTACCCAATAACAGTGCAGTGGCAGTGCATCTGCATCTATAGATATGGATTCTTAATTCTTTATTTATAATAAAAGATCAATGTATCTACCTTACAAAAAACATTTATACAAAAGCTTATAATATGAATATTGTTGGAAAAAAATATAATGAATCAAAACATCAAGGCAACGTATTTATCGTGGCAGCTAAAGAAAGAGGGAGTTTGGATCACTGAGTCACATCCTGTTCAGCCTTCTCCACATTAGGTTAAAACTGGACCTGTACTTAACAATGTTAGTAAGATCTCGGGTTAGTAAAGGAGTCATGAGAATGGACAGGAAATATGCTGTTACACAGGTTGATTTTACAACCTCTTATTTTTCCAAAATTAGCTATTTATTCAGTGCCTTTATAATTAGAAATGTAAGACTGAAAGACATGCTAAATTGAATTATCTGTTTATAACGATATCTTATATGTGTAGCCTCTTTCAAGTTTGATTTCATCCTGACTGCTAATGATTACATCAAAAATGAAGCACGTTACCTCAGTAGAGGTCAAAATAATGAAGCATACAGGATCTCAATGCAAGACCAAAAACAGCCAAGGCACATACACCATCACACACACACACAAATATGCAAAACATGCTTACCAGAGAAATTGCCACCTTGACATAAATCTTGTTTTATCGGGATGCAACATAGAGTTGATGACCTCGTCCGGCCTGGCCGCGAGGACCTCGCTGTGAGTTGGATGGGACTACCAGCGGAGAGAGCTCAGGTAAACAGCAGGGTGTCCAGCCCTCACCATCGATTACGGCCCCCATTGAGCTTTGGTTGCTAGGGCTAATCTTGGTCTTTAAGCCACGGGTCACTAAGTGTTCATTCAAGAGTGATTCATCCTTCTACGGAAAAATCAAAGTGGTTGCTGCTGTGCTGGCAGTCTGTCATGCTGGTTTTGCAGAGCCAGTGGAGATATCACATTAAGAGACCACACACTTGCAGCATGACACTCCGACTGGTTGGGGATGGAACTTGGGTGAAGCAATACCCACAGCCATTTGGGGATGCAGAGCCCGCGGCTGCCTTCAAGGGGTGATTAATGAAAATCTGCAAGCCTGTTGAGATGTGATGCTGTCAGTGAGACTTGACTCCCACACTCTAAATACAAGCGGCCATCCATCCTCAGGTCCTCTAACATCCAAATGGCATCTGGCTTTCTCTGTGGAAACACACACACATAAAGGCGTCTTTGATAAATGCTCACAGTTCATGGAGTCAGTTCAATAACTTCTCACTTTTCCACTTCTGCGGTAAAATGACTGTGAAATGTTCTTCCAAAATATTTTGTTTTTCACCTTTTAGGAAACATTAAAAAGAATATAAGTCAGGATAGGTGCTCTCAAGAGGACACTTTCTGAATAAAATATCACAGTGTTGTTATGCTAATATGATACATGTGTGCAGCAACAAGTTCTGTGGCTAACTAAATATGTTGCTTGTTTTCGACTTCCAGAACTAAGCTATGGTGTTTTCATAATGCAAAACGTACAGTATGAAGGCAAAATTATACACACCCTAACATCTCAGCTATTAGACACTAAGATGGTTGTATTATTCTGACTGGAAAAGTGCCTAAAGCAGCCAATTATTGCTAGGTAATGTAATAAATGTATATATATAGTATGTATAATCAACCATCTGACTGTATAATCAACCATCTGACTAAAAAAATCAGCCAATCACAGACATGAATCTGTGTTTTGTGGGAAATATTATGTTGGCATTATTTTTCCAGTTAAATCACATGTTATTAATTGTTGATAATATGTTCTTTCACAAAAATATACAATGTTCACATTACTAAGTTATTTCCCCCTAAAAATGCGCTCTTGTTGTTACAACATCCACTCAACTCCCTGATCATAAACTTTATGGTTATGGTTTCTTGCTGTTGATGTTTACTGTATATAACAGTAACTTATATAAGACAGAGCTATTTTCTTTCTTTTTGAAATTGACATTGAAAATGCCTAAGTAAAATCCATAAGGTAAAGGGTGGAACAATATGGCTGTCCATATACTGTAAAATGACACATCTGATACAAAAAAACAAAACATAATCAAACCATTAACTGAGACTGTGGGAAACACTGACTGTTGACAGGAAGTGAACCACGGCTGTAAACACTTTCTGCAACAAGAAAATCCACCTGACCTCCTCTTCAGACTCATCCATTTAGTTATTTTAAACACACATCTAAAACTATACTTTGGTTGATTTCCCATCAGCTTAGAAAAGACAGGTAAGGCCGGCTGAGACAAAGCTGCTCAAAGAATCGACTTAAAACCAAAACCAACAGAAACCAAGTCACGGCGCTCCAGTGTGTTTTCCTGTCAATGAATGAGTCAGTAGGTGTGTGGGACTGTGAGGGGCTCAAGAGTTTACTCAAAAACAGACTGAAAACAAGCTGTTTTAACAGCAACAAAAGTACCACGCACCTCTGCGACCTGTAGCTAAGTTTGTCCTGTAACTTTATATCGGTTGCTGTTAAGCTAAAAGTGTTCAGCTGTGAAGTTTAAGTTCATTGTCATTTGTCATTGTCATCATCATGCATACAAAACACCAGAGATAAAAAAAAAACATGACAACATCTTGAGTGCATGGGCCAGACACTGAGCATTGTTTAAATCACCGGAGGCGTTTAAGATAAAACTGGAATATTCATCACTTTTGCCTTCCCCTTCCCAGAAACACTGTGTGTTCGGTAATTAGTCGGGTTAACAGTAAGGAAAACCTCTCACTTTCCTGCGTAATGAGTGCTATATAAAAGGGAAGAAATTCCTCGGTATGAAACCCCGGGGGGTTTGTAATGGACTGTGGTTTTTTGAGGGTGATTCCACTAATGTTTGGAAATGAAAAGTGAAACAAATGAACCGATCTGAGAGTCGTACACTGCATAGGCTGCACATGTGCTGAAGCCTCCATGTACCTTCAAGTGACTCACACTCAGCACTGCATGTTCACATCACGGCCTGCGTCAGTACAGACCACTGAACATGTTGTCAAAGCAAATACACAGGTAGCTGTTGTTCCATATAGTCCTGATAATAATTAATCCATTTTAATGACCTTGTCTTATTTACTTTCACTGAATTCTGGACTATAAACTTCACCATGCATTTGCTGACACTGACTGCACCGAATAGTGAACCCTGGATCTCCATGTTTGGTTTATTTTGACTTCAGTCAGACTTATCTTTGGGGAAGTTTAATTTCTTTTTTCCCAGGCTCTAACTCCCTGCATGCCTTTGACTTGTTCTTGCCTCACCCCTTTCTCCTTCTCCACACCACGGTGCCTTGGCAAGTAGCAAGCAATACTGAAATCGTTTTCTGGTGGTGACATGGCCGGAGATGATTAAGTGCCAGTACGATTGAAGGGTGTTTTCATCCCACTGGTCAAACAAAGCAGGGATATATGTGATGGTTTCCATCCTCTCCTGTGCCCTGGTGGAGGAATGTGATCTCTCAATCCACCCAGATCTCCTGTGGCAGACTGTGAACTGTGTGTGAACTGTTTGACCTGGATGAGGATCATCAACTCTCACAGGACATGGATCAAGTCTGGATCCACAAGTAAAGGCCTTTTATTTGAAGATCGTTGTGTAATGTTCTAGACATGTGCTGGTATCAGATAATGACTCATTCACATCTGATGAAAAGATCATTGTGTAATATAGTATTCATCCCAGTATTATAGTCAGAAAATAATAGATTCGAAATAGACTTCTACATTTTTAATCAGTGTTTGCACAAATAAAGGATGAATACATGGAAACTTTATCTTCCCTGATGTCTACGTTCATTTTATAACTGACCACCAGATGCAGCAGTGAACAGTGTGGCCTGCAGCCAGAGCCCGGCGTCTCTGGCAGACAGTGTCATGTTATTATGTTTCCTCTTCCTTGTCTCCTCTCTGTGTTGCTGCACCTCCGGAGCAAACTGATCCAGGCGGCGGACCCTGGCTAGTCCTGGATGTCTGTCACCTGCAGGTGTCAAATACAGAGACAGAGGGCTGTCCTCTACACCGAGGCTGCTGGTATCCAAATAACCCCGACGATTTGTCTCATGTACAGTGCTGCCCCTCTTTCACACCTCCCCGTCGCTCCTGTGCAGAGCAGTTGTTTATCTCTGGCTCGGGTTACACTTGTGCTTGTGTCTTAGCAGCGAGTCTTATGAAACCAAAGAGATGACCTGGAATTCTATCCTTTGACCCCTGTGAGAAAGGTACGCTTGTGACGAGGCTGCACTCACATGACTCTTTCTTTCTTTCTTTCTTTCTTTCTTTCTTTCTTTCTTTCTTTCTTTCTTTCTTTCTTTCTTTCTTTCTTTCTTTCTTTCTTTCTTTCTTTCTTTCTTTCTTTCCACCATCAAGCAGCAGATGTGTGAAACTACTATTGTGCAAGAGAGACACAGATGCAAAATCAACACAGCCACCAATATCAAACTAACCCTACTACATCCAATTCAATAAACATCTCTCTAATAATCATTACATCCTGTGTTCAAGACCCCGTGGAAAAAACACTCTGCACGCTGCGCACAGTATCATGTTTCAGGTCACACTCCTCAAACTGGATTTACCACCTTGGTGTACAGCCCGACCTTGAATGGTGGGAATGTGAGCCATAGCTGACACAAGGCAAACAGAGCGCATATCATTTAGAAACGTAGCAGCTTCTGAGCAAAGGGTTGTTAACAGCACAATAAACAAGCAGCTACATAAAGAGAGTGCACAGCAGCAGCAGATAACAGAGCAACAAATAAAACATTTTTGGATCCCTGTGACCACAACAATAAAAGTGATGGCGCCTTCGAATTTTGGTCACAGTGATATCAAAACAGACTAATTGCTTTGTTTATAGGTCACTGTGTTCAGGAGACAGTTTGGACACGGTGGACGGGACAGCAAGCCAGAGGACACAAGGTTCAGCTGCCTGCCAGACAGCACTAAAGCAAAAATAAATATTTGGTGATGTGATGGGAGTGTAATTGATTTTAAATCCAATCTGTTAAAGATCTGAATACAACTGTGAGTAAATTTCACATCAGACTTAACAATAACTTAACGGACTGCGCCTCCTATTCCACAACATTGGACAAGAGCCTCTGTGCTGCACAAGCTGAATTTTTTGGGTCAAGTTTTGCCTCATTGAGGTTTTTGGTTACTGGGATCAGATTCCTCTAAGTGCTGTGTTGTTATCCACTGCTTCACTCTTTTCAGATTTCCCTGGATGCTATGAACCTCAGTCAGATTTTATCCCAAGATGCAAATTATGCTGAATTGTTGCTTTGGCTTCCAGAAACAGTGGATTCGTCACACCACTGCAAAATGACTTTCAGGCTGGGCTTAGTTTGCTGAAGTAATACGTTATTGATAGTGATAAATGTAGCACTAAAAAAGAGAAATTGCCTGAGTTCAAGTGAACCTCAAAACACAGAGTGGAGAAAAGAACAGATTTGGGGAAATAGGCTTATTTGCTCTCTTGCTCAGAAGGACATGAGAAGATTGAAAGCACTTTCACGTCTTTCCTATAAATATGACGAAACAGCCAGCAACTGACTATCTTAGCTTAGCAAGCTTAGTTTAGCAGCTTAGACTGGAAACAGGGGGAGACGGCTACCCTGACTTTCTCTGAATGTTACAAAACTCACCCACCAGAACTCGCAAGCTCATTGCTTACAAGAGATAGTTTGTGTTTTATGATGTGGGGTTGTATGAGGTAGTCATATATAGATTATGCATTACCTGTAGTTTTTGATCAGTGTGTTCCCATTGAGTAAACAAGAGAGACCAAGCCTCGCAATATTGGTGAGGATGAAGTTGAAGATGAAGATGAAGTTGAAGATGAGGATGAGGATGAGGATGAAGTTGAAGATGAGGATGAGGATGAGGATGAGGATGAGGGTGAAGATGAGGCTGACGATGAAGATGAGGATGATGAGGGTGTGGATGAGGATGAAGTTGAAGATGAGGATGAAGATGAGGTTGAGGATGAGGATGAAGATGAGGTTGAGGATGAGGATGAAGATGAGGCTGACGATGAAGATGAGGATGATGAGGGTGTGTGGATGAGGATGAAGTTGAAGATGAGGATGAAGATGAGGTTGAGGATGAGGATGAAGATGAGGCTGACGATGAAGATGAGGATGATGAGGGTGCGGATGAGGATGAAGTTGAAGATGAGGATGAAGATGAGGTTGAGGATGAGGATGAAGATGAGGCTGACGATGAAGATGAGGATGAGGATGGAGATGGGGATGATGATGATGAAGATGAGGATGAAGATGAGGTTGAGGATGAGGATGAAGATGAGGCTGACGATGAACATGAGGATGAGGATGGAGATGGGGATGATGATGATGAAGATGAGGGTGAGGATGGAGATGGGGATGATGATGATGAAGATGAGGGTGAGGATGGAGATGGGGATGATGATGATGAAGATGAGGGTGAGGATGAGGATGAGTTGGGCTGAGCTCGGCAGCATGACAGAGCAGTGACAGCTTCGTTGTGACATCACAAAGTCCTGATAACTTGTTTAAAGGCCCAGTCTCTATAGACTGTTACAACTCTCTGTTGACTGAGCTTTTCATTTACTAATACTGCAAAGAAAGAGACTGTGTCAAATTCTTAGACTGGTGAAGAGAAGAAAACACAAATAAAATACTGATAGTAGGCTACTTATGAAATATTCATATTACACAAATCGCAAGAAAACATAATTGAACATAATATCCTGACATTTTAAATCATATCTTTCCAGGTATATCTTAAAGGCCCCATGCTGTGCACTTTTCTCTGGGTTTATTTACCTGCTGATCTCCCTAACAAGATGTATCACTGGTTTTGAGTACCTGTGATCTGCTAAATATTGTTTATATTGCCCCTTTCTGTTGCCTCTTTCTGGAGCTCTAGCAGGCACAGGTCATTTGGCCAATCAGAAGAGAGAATGAGAACCTCTCCTCTGATTGGCTCACTGTTTTTGAGTGTCATGTGGTCAGGCCAATCACAGGCAAGTAACTGAAACCTAAGCTGCATTCATAAAAATTGAAAAAAACAACAACTGGTCACGGTGGGCGGAGTTACCTTGTGTGTGACATCACAGAAAGGAGGAAGTGCTATCTGCTCGTCTTAAAGAGACAGTTCCTGCAAATGGGCGGTGTGTGTTTCTCCGTTTATGACCAGTTTGATGCATGGGGCAGTATATACGTGGCCCAGAGACCTCCCCAAGCACGAAAAAATAACCAAAATCACATTTTTCATGCCATGGGGCCTTTAAATTGAGTATACACTCTTTTGCTGCCTGTGTCTACAAAACACTGAAAACACAATGGCTTTTGGTCTGAAAGTACGAATCTTATGGGCACTGAAACATCAAAAGCTTCAGTGCAGCATGGATGATTAAAAGCATAACATCTGCTGGGTGAGTGACACTCCCCTTTTCCATGTTCCACCAGCATTCCTGAAACTAGCAGCACATATATTTTAACTCTTGGCCTCATGAGCCCTGCAGAGAGGGGGGTGGGCATGGCCTTCTGAGGGGGTTGGATATCATATTTTTCTGAGTCGTAGTTAAACAATTTTAAATATCAATCTGTCTGACATTAGCACAGGTTATACATTAACCTAGTTTTCAGATACCTCCACTGCAGAAGCAGCAGCGCACTGTTTACTCCCTCACCTGCTTTTCAAGGGCAGATGTTTCCCTTTTAGAACGTGCAATAAATCACAAGTTATTGGAGAGGCTGAAAAGGTTGAAAAACAGACAAAAAAATATCCTCCCCCACTCATATTCCAAGCATGCTTTAGTGAGAGGATAATACACAGTGCCTCTGCAGTTTTTATCTCTCAAAGGATGAGGAAAAGCAAAACTTAAACTGAAATTATGTGCATGTTTTTGATAAATGATAAAGGATGAAACCCCATCACAATAGTATCAATTCTCAGGTTACACAGTGATAGATATCAACAGGACAGGCCTAATGATGCACTTGTCTCCTGGAGACATCCAATGACTGTCACAGGGTAGCGTGCAAATTACCAGCATGGGGTGATGTAGTATGGTTCACGCAACACAAACCCGTGCTTGAGGTTGAGGTTGAGCTGCAGCATGAACATGCATGGAATGCTTTTCCCTCTTGTTACCTGCAGGCAGCCGCTGAGCCTCACAGTGGTTTTCCACCGAAGACAAGAGCAGGGAAAATGCTGTCGGTAAAATGAAAGATTACAAGTGGAAATGTCACACATCATTCGGAGGAAGCACAGTGGGGAAACAATTACTATAGTTACGATGTAATGTTGTGTTGTTTTTCATTATCTCGTCTCAGCTTTTCAAAAGAAAAGCTGATCATTACTCTGTGATAATGGGTACAGTGATTTCCTCTTCCTTGTCGAAGACTGTTGTCACCAGAATCTTTCACTAATCATTAATAAAATATTTTCATTTTTTTCAAAGGCAGCCCATAATCCTGTGACATATATTTCATATATATTTTTAAGATTTTTATTTATTTTTTCTCCAGAGGGATGTTTAACAATGTTTCAGCTGTTTTTTGTTTTGTTCTTATTTCCACCGATGAGAGTGTGAAAATAGCCATACCTTCAATGCATTGACTTCAGTGAACCATTAACTTTTTGAGTAAATTCAATTTAAATTTAAAAAGACTCAGCTTGTTCAATGGTGTAATATTACAAAATAAATATTATGGGAAGGTGTTTTTCTCTTAGTCACCCTAATAATTTCCAAACAGTCTGTTAAAAAAATCACCTTAGTAGTAATATTTCTTTTGTCTTTGACAAGAAAAACAAACGTAACTGTTGGAATATCGGTTGTGTAACCTAAGCAAATCTACCAATAATGTTTGTTCATCCTCAGAGCTCTGTCCCAGTTTCCCTCTTCTTTGGTATGCAGACTTCTGGCATCTTCACTCTAATCCTGCTGCTGCCAACTCCTTTTAAACTGTCTACTGTGAAAGACAGATTTTTTTTTCACTGACCCACCAGCAGCACAGAGTGAGAAGGACCTCGGCCTTCTTCAGAGGTCACAGAGTTATTTAATTCACACATCACATCCGGATTAGCTGCTAATCAGTGGGTTGGTTGTATGACAGGTCCATCAGTGTCTACAGCTGGCAGCCAGACTGCAGCTAATGGTATTAGCTCAGAGCTCTCTATGAGCTTTATCTCCTAATCTCAAAGGTTCAATCAGCAACTTCTCAAACTTTTCTATTTAGGTCTGAAAGGACCATATCTGGAGCCCGTGAATTTTTTTTTTAGCCATCTCAACCCATCATAGCAACAACTTTGTAAAAACGTTAAAAAATGTTTAAAGTGAATGGAGGGGAAGGTTTTATATGAATGAAGCACTGAGCTGTGATTGCTGTATGTCTCAAAGGAGGGCACCTGACTATTACTGAGGTGTGTTCGCTCAGGGAGCAGGCACAACAAGAACATCACTACAATATTTTGCAGGGAATACAATCCTTCCTTTGTGAAGTTCACCTCTTTTGTTTTGTCAGAGAGGAGTGGATTCAAGTCTGTGGTAGTGTCTGATGATGCTGGCTTTGGATTTAATTATATTATTGAACTTATTCATATTTAAAATGAAAATATAATTCAATTAAACCACACTGGATCACATTCAAGCTACCCCTTTTGACCTATGATGCTATTAGCACCAATTATACGATCAGAACACAATGGAGGAAGTGTGGCCCAACCAGAGCTCTGCCTAAAACGGAGTAGGTAAAGGTAAAGGTACTTTATTTGTCACATATACAGCTAGTACAGTGAAATTCTTTCTCTGCATTTAACCCATCCCTGAGGAGCAGAGAGTAATCACAGGTGAAGGCCTTTATTAGAGGGGTGAGCGGGTGCAGGAACATCTCAGAGTTGATCAAGAGAAATGGGAGGAACCCAAACTTAAATTTCACGAGAATCAGCAAAGTGTCTGAATACTTCTGTCGGCGTGATGTCTAAGTTTGGCAGTCCTTTTCAATAAATTTGCCAAAGGTTTTTAAAATTCTGTGTTCACTGTTTCATTAGAGAAATGAGTGTAGGCGGTTCCCAACCTTTTTTGGCTCGTGACCCCATTTTGACGTCACAAATTTCTGGCGACCCCACGATCACGTGCAGTCAAGTAATTGTGGCCGTGGCCAATCAAGATGCACCAGGTCAGATATTTTTATATGCTGCATTTAAATTAAAAATCAATTTATATTTGAGAAAATGAAAGTATAGAAAACAGTTGTTTAAGATTGTGTGTGGTGTTATTAATCGTAATTTTAAAAATAATGATAAGTTAAAAAAAATATTCATCAGTATTTTTTTTCATCAATTATTAGACATTTCAGGCAACCCCATTTGAATTCCAGGCGACCCCACGTGGGGTCCCGACCCCAAGGTTGAAAAACACTGGTGTAGGCTGTAACGAATTAGAACAAGCTGAAGGAGTCTGAAGTGCAATTGCCATGCTCTGCTCTGTGGTTTGGTTAAATGACATAATTATTACTGGGCATAATGTCAGAGATTTTTTAATAAAACCTGTTGATACCTGTGTAAAATGTTTCTTCTTGTAATGTAATTCACAGCACGCACATACATTAAACTAAATCTTATACAGCTCAAAGACAATTTGCCCTGTCATGTTTGTTTTTTTACCTCAAGCAAGAAGGTGAATTTTTTTTTTCTGTCAGCTTTGTTTTCCACGATCCCACATTTGCATTTTCCCTCTATAGTATTTACAAAATATTGAAGAGCTGGCATAGAAACCAGGACACAATCCAACATCATCCAGAGCCCCTGTTTATATTTCAGTGACATTCACATGATTGCTCACTTTGGTTTGAAGAAGAAGAAGAAGAAGAAGAAGAAGAAGAAGAAGAAGAAGAAGAAGAAGAAGAAGAAGAAGAAGAAGAAGAAGAAGAAGAAGACACGTTGAACAGGTTTCTGACATGTCAGTGAGCACAACATCAAAATGTTGAGGAAACAAAAGAACAGAGAAATAAGCAACAGCATGATATTAAAAAAAAACACAGTATGTTTTCAAGCCGTATCTTCTTCAATTCAAACAAGATGGTATGCATTGCATACTATCTGATTGGTTGGTTGGACCGCTGGCATTTCCTTGCTGCTACAGTGTGTAACAGATAAGAACAACATGTAGGGCCAATTCACACACTAACATTATGCTGCAGCCACAGAATTTGGTGCAAAGCTTTATTATAAGAAGATGAGAAGAACTTTTTGTCACACACACAAATAACAAATGATAAATCTATCATAGCAGCAGAATTTTTCAACATGCCAACCTGTTCCAGATGTCAATTTCAGAGCACACACGCACTTTTTCGGCTACACGCGTAAAACACTTTGACATTGAACACTGGGAGCCGTGTGGTGCAATAACAGTCTGCTTCTGTTGATGAAGCAAAAGACACCACTCTTCATTCATTTTCCTCGTCCAAATTTTCCCAGCTGCTCTATTGTGAAGGTAAATTTCCAACGCTAAAGCACTAGCGAGGCACCCAGGGTCACATCTATAAGTTCTCTCTCTCTCTCTCTCTCTCTCTCTCTCTCTCTCTCTCTCTCTCTCTCTCTCTCACACACACACACACACACACACACACACAAAAACAGGCGCGCACACACGCCCCCAAAAGCACTCACACACCACACCTCTTGTCTCTGTGTAGCCCTGCCCACCCCCATCCTCCTCCCTGAGGCTTTGCTGTAAAACAACAGGGGAATCAGCCATGGTGACCCAGCGTGCTCTAGTACTTTTCCACCGATAACATGTAGTGAGAGCTGGAGTGTTGCAATACGTGTTTATATTGACTCTGCACATTTATGGCCTCACATTCCATGTAGTCGGTGTGGACCAGGTTACAATCTCCCCATCACTGAAGATGTTGTTGTCATTTGATCTGGCTGCCAGTCAACTTCCAAACTTTTCCATCCTATACAGTATGTACCATGATCATTTTAATTTATGTAGCTTAGTGGGGAAATTAACCACAATTTAACTCCTAGAGGTGTGTGTGTGTGTGTGTGTGTGTTGTCCTCATGAGCCCTTAGATGGTGACCCTAAGAGACCCTGAGAGGGTCAGGTGCTCAAAGTTGAAAAGTGGAGCATGGAGCCAGGGCCGTTGCTAGGAATTCTGGGCCCCCTGAAAGAATACTAAAATGGGCCCCATACCCCCTGACTTTTCCAGTTTTTTTTCTTAGACTGCCGATGTATTATCATTTCTTATTTAGCCTACTTTGTTTTGACGCTAATGCAGCATTACTATGAGTATTAGTCAGGGTCTTATGCCAAATAAATCAGTCATACAAAAATAAGACTACTGGTTGTTTTTTGTGGGCCCCACTGGGCGCTGGGCCCCTAGAATTATCATCACCTTTCTCCCCTATACAACGGCCCTGCATGGAGCAAGATTTAAAGACACAACGCAGATTGTGAACCCCATCATACAAGAACTTTATTTTTCCATTTGGAGCTTCATCTGTGAAGAGCGACAGTGCACATTTAAATAATATAAATACAAATAGATAAATACAATAAATACTGTATTATTAATGAACAGCCAGTAAACATCACAGAGTCACATTTTTTCTCAGTCATCCACACTGGCAAAACAATTTGAAGGTGAAGCTCTTGTGTAATACTTCTTGGCCATGTGACAGAAAATACAGACAATATACAGAGCGTAGAAGTTTATACTTACAGAAACAGGGTGATTTTTCCCCCCCTAGCAGCCTAACTATGTCCTCAGCCGGTGGCTAACAGCTGTTTGGACTGTGACAAGCACAAATATCCACAAACAAGTCAATTTTATTTATTTTCATCCAATCAATTATTTAAACAGGTATTCTCATTCGGATCCTCTCTCTTTTTTGCCCTCTGTACAAAAAATAAACATAAACAGTTTACACTTAGACAGTTTACATAATACAAAGCCGACTGACCAGCAGCGGGAGTTTCCTCTTTTTCAGAGTGAAATCAAATCCCGGTATGTCTCCAGCTGAGTTAAGGAACGCCACGGACGACCTCAATTGAAAGGTCAACATGTGATATAAACTGACAGAAGGCAGCTGGCACTTTTTATTTTTAGCTAATTGCTAATTGCTCTTGATAAGTGCCAATAGGCATGAAAAGAAACCAAACAACAACAACAAATAAAATATGTCCTTACAAAAAGGGCACTTTTGGTAAGATATAGGGGCAAAGGGGCAAAGGCTCACACACCCTCAGGCCCCACCGCCCCGCCACTGCTCCCCACCCCCACAAGTGCATGATGTACAATCCATTTAGCCACTTACAACTGAGGATGCATTCTTTGGTCTGGTGCAACAAAGCCACCATTCATGTCTCCCCTCTAAGCGTTTTATTAGAGGTTGGACCACGAGGACATGAGTCGCTGTCCTCAGATGACCCGAAATCGATGAAATGATCCAAATATTGTGATTTATATTTTGGCCGGTGTTGGGAGCGTTGCCGATCGGCCTATTTTTGCTCCAGAAAGCACTCCCGGGAACTCGTTGCACAATGATCCTGTTGAGCCTACACAAATGTTTTTAATGTTAATGAATTGTTAATATGGATTAACTTGCATATATGATGTAACATAATCCACCAACTGTTGCTGTTTTATGATCTCTTGCTGTTGTAATCTTTTGCTCAGATGAACCAGGATGAACCGCTGAAGCTCTGAATTCTTTCCAGTTCCAGCTCAAATTCTCTGTGCACCTGTGACAACAGAAAAAGCTCCAGCTTTGATAGAAAAAAATAAGATGAGGTAGAAACTTCCAGCAAAAACAAACAGAAAACTCACTAGTAAACAAACAGATAAATGCAAAGTTGGAATACAAAACAGAGAATTAAATTTTATATCTCAAGTGCTGAGAGGGAACTCATTGGGCTAATATGAAACAGTCCCCTCCTCCTCCCTTCTTCCCTTTTTGACCCAAATGTCATCAGGTTTTATTGTAGCTGTCTTGTGCTTTGGGAAATGCACGTTAGCTGCCAAAAAAACCCAGTTAATGTGTTCAAGAAGCTTATTTTGTCCAATAAACTGTGAAACAAAATGAAATTCTATCACGTAAGACAAAGAAAAACATGTTTCTTTTTGTATTTTTGCTTCAGTAGTTGAATCTACCATCTAACTAGATACTGCTGCAAGTTTCTTTCTCAGTCAACGAATCTCACTCCTCGGCTCTGCAGTGTCTTGTGTTGTGTTTCACGTAAGGTTATTCACACTTTTTATTTAATCAGCCGCTCTCATTGAGATCAAGACCTGAGAACAAAAATAGTCTATAGTCAGACAACCACACCAACCAACACTCACACCTCAGCTTTTTCACACTTCAGATAAAATCTCCTCTGGGCTGTAAAGAGATGACCTCGCCTTATCTGCACAGGGCAACGCACTGCTGCCATGTGGCTCCACTGTATAACTTTATGCATAAGGGTCGCAAGAGGCTCAGCAATTATTACACCAAGACCACATACCATGTGCAGTTTAAAGATATACTTCTCAGTCAGTCGCATGCAGGCTGCATTAAAGAAGTTCAAAGTTCACTATGTTTAGCTCATATGGAATTTCTGTATTCAGTGTTTCATGGTTTGTGCGTGATGCATACTTCATCGACAGCTGCTGAAAAATGACACCCCTAAGTCACAAATGAGTTAGGTAGACTTAGACTCTTTATTGTCATTTCGCAAAGAATTTAAATACATCTGTAAACAGTACAAAAATATACGTATAAATATGATCTATATAATTGGTGCAAGTAAAAAAGAGCTGAATAATAATAATAATAAAATAATAATAGCGGTGTAAAAAAATCAAAGAGCACACATCAAAGGTATAAAAATGTATCAGAGGTATGTAAAATGTCCAGAGGTATATAGGAGTGATACATGAGGTGTATAAATACAAAAACTATACAGATGGAGAAAAAATATTGCTCTGAAATTATTTCAGGTAGTTTAATACAGCCGGTTTTGCTTCTTTGCATTTTGATCATAAACAATCTCTTTACAACCTTTTTGTCCCTCTCTGTGGTATGAATATGCAGTCTCAATATCTTGCAAACACATCGATCTTGCAAGATATATCGTGCACGCTACTCCTCAAATTCAAGTGCATGCTCCCAGTTCAGCAGATCTGAATGCTCCTCTCTCTCTCCCTCAGACTAGATGGCTGCGTGAGTTTTAGAGTCATATTTAACTGAGGTGACCTTTGATCCCTGTCAGGCAACCATGTGCCTGGGTCATGTTTTGGACCAGGCACGTTGAAATCTGTCTGTGTCTACACCCCAGGTCAGCAGAGTTCATGAGAAGGGGTGGGAAGCGTTTGTTAACATATAGCACAGCCTCTTTAAGTGGCCGAGCAGGAACAGCAGCAAGGCCCAGCGAGTGTTGTTTTCATGAAGTGGACTCTTCAGATCAGCCAAGTAGAAAATCAGAGAGGGTGTCTGATGTTTGAAGAAGAAGAGTTTTTTTTTTTTTAAATGTCTCTTTAAGCGACCATCCCACAGATTTAACTGAAATCAGTGGACTAGAATAATGCTTATGTAAGGTTAGGGTTAGGGAAATTTTGTGGTTCTAGACTAGAGGAACTCATTCAAAGCTGTAGGAAATAACACTGGTGGTGCCATCGGGGTTATTTCAGATTACAGACAACAAATTTATGACTGGAACTCTTCATTAGAAACTGGAAGTGACAGCGAGGCTCCAATGAAAGACACTATAGAGTTGCATTGTGGGAAAAGTAGGATCCAGTGTTATACAAACTTGACCTACACCACAGACTAAAGTCTCAGTGTATCAGCCTCTGCTACTTTCATTTTGACTGTTCTTTTTTAAAATCAGTGTCTGCTACGGTGGAAGTAAAATCACTATCATGGTGTTCTACTTGCTTTAAAATGAAATTAACCCAGTTTAAGAAATTAGGTTTATCGCTGTGACCAACAGCAATAAAAGTTTTTTTTTCTTCCTGCAGATTGTGGTGATGTTTTTTTTTTTTTTTAACCAGACCAGAAGCTTGCAAGAAAAAAAAAACAGACTGGCAGATATCTATACAGCAAAAACAAAACAAACAAACAAAAAACATTCTACATTTGTGCAGTTATGCTGATTAGACTTTTAAATGCATAGATATCACATCTGCTCCAGCTTATCTGGTGCACAGATATAAGAAAGGAAAAGGCTGACTAATCAAATCTATGCATCCTCTCGGCTGCAAATAAACAACCAAGACAGAAAAAACAGATGTTTATTTTCTGCCAATTCTCACACATACTGAGCGAACAAGTTTTGTCTTCTCTCATTCAGACCAGAAACTATCGCTTCTTTCAAAGGATGTGAAGATGAACAACCCACAGAAACTTGGGCCACTAAAGATAACCGCAGGGGAAAAACATCTAGGGCGAAAACATTAACTAGAAATAGACCCGCTTTGTTGCCATAGCCACCTGAACAGCTGTAATTTAGACCTGTAGAGCTGCACTGCACATTTATTTTATGGGAAAAGGTCGAGTGCAAGAGATTTTTTTCTTTTCTTTTTTTTTCAATGTACAAAGATAATGACAGGAAACTTAGCTGCGCTGTGCGTGGGTGGGAGAAAGGCACTTTTAGCTGCAATGTAATATTTGTTTTTAACTCTGTTTCATGTTGCTAAATAAGACCTACTAATAATGTTCTACCGGTAAAGTCCTGACCTTGGTGATGTGCTTTGCATGATTTTATGTCGATTTATAAACGTGTAAAAACAAAGGTTTGCAGTTTGTTAGTTTTTTTTCAATATGTATGCACAAAACCACCATGGACGCAGGATAAAGAGGGGGTAAGGTGAAGTTGTGTAAATGCAAACATATAAACGGGGATAAAATGCTGCATCAAGTCCACACTATTTCTAACTGTCCTAAGAAACTTCACAATTTTCTAGCTCAAGTTCAATGTTTGTTCGGCAAAGCCTTGCTGCTGTGAGCAAGTGAGAGTAAAAGATGATAGCAGGAGGTAATTCTATATATTTATAGAAACACAGAATTTAGTGTTTTGGAAAATTTGATTTAACTGAACAGGAAAGTGAAGTAGCCTAGATAAAAATAACCTTGCTCTGTGTGTGTGTGTGTGTGTGTGTGTGTGTGTGTGTGTGTGTGTGTGTGTGTGTGTGTGTGTGTGTGTTTAATGTGGCATCCCTCAACACGAAAATTTCCTATAGGGTACTTTTTTTTTTAATTCATAAAAGTCACTTGAATCATAACAGTTATTAGTTATACGGCACTGGTTGTTGGGTGCAGTACGATTATGTGTGCAAAGTTAAAGTAAAAACCCATCCACCATGTTTCCAGATGAAGTTAAACATACTGTGCAGGGGAGCTGATGTTCTGTACGTATGAACATGGCTCTGAATATATTAACTTAAGTCATGTTACATAAGACATACAAAATCCTGGGCAGTTACCAAGGAGTCAGCAAGGAGCATGCAACTTTACTTGAAGAAAGACAAAAATAGAAACATATAATAAATAGGTAATTAGGTGCTTGCTTTGGTGCCATTTAGGAAATGACTCACTGTTAATCAGGGGGAAGTCACTGAGTGAGAGGTCGGATATCAAACAGCATGTCCTTACACGCTGGTTCATAAACATGTGTAGCAGTCATCTTAACCTCATTATTAATGCTACTTGTTGCATACAGTAGTGTCAGATCAGATGTATCAGGAACATTGTGGTAGTTGGCATTTAAAGAGGTTTCTGACATTTTGACTCACTGGTAAGTACTCAGCCTTTTGGCTGGGCTTATTGTATCTCAGCACCACCAGATTAATACACAGCTAAGATAACGAAGACAGGAAGTGGTGGGAGCACAGATGAGCGCAAGTGAGCCTTTTGGAGAGTTGAGGACTTTTCACACAAGCACACACACATTGCTTCCTCAAGCTTATGTGTGACTTTAAAAATAAGACTTCATATCAGCCCCCCCCCCCCCCCCCCCCCCCCCCCCCCCCCCCACCACACACACACACACACACACACACACACACATTGAGATGTGAGATTAAATGTCACACAATTTAATTAGCCTATCTGTGGGCATGGTACGAAGTTTCCCAGAAGGACTATGTTGTAAACGTATATAAAATAAAATACCATAAGAGTGGGCAAATAAACGACTCACACAAATACAGTGTCCAAAGTTTTGACAGAAATTAGCCTAAGAAGTTTTTTTTTTTCTTAAACCAAATTAAGTAGGCTATCCTGTCCACAGCGGTTATTCAAGGCGAGAAAACACATGATGCAAATATGTGATGAAACTCGAAGCTGAGAGGGAGCATCGTGTTGAATTGTGAGGAGATAGGATGACTGACTTCTCTCGACTGCTCACCGGAGCTCGGGCAGGTTTACAGCGACGACTTACGCTCATGTTCTTCACGGTATTTATAACTCGGTCAGCTGACCTCGCACTTGGACTCCTCCGTGACACAGCGGAGAACCAGCACAGACAAAAAAATATAAAACAAGCCAAACCTCCGATATTTGACAAAACTAACACATGACAATGATTGATGTGTCTGTTCGCCACGCACAGTTACGCTACAATGGCCATTATTCACGGTGTAGCCTCAAAGAGAGGCAGCTGACAATGTCGGACTCCCCCGCCCCGGAGAAGATGGTACAGTCCTCTGTTAAATTTCCGAGAATTGAGCTGCTGTCTTTCTTAGAACTGGATTCTCAGAACTGGATTCTCAGAACTGGATGTGCACAGAGTTTCGAGGAAACTTTTACAAGGTGACATTTTTTTTCCTTCCTATTTCTCAGCATTAGGTCAGAAGTCTAGTGAAGTAGCAGATGCTCATGTGGCTGCGCCGGGCTGGATTTTTTTTCACTATTTTCAGTGTGTTTTAGTGATTCCTTTAGCTAGAAGTGAACTAAAAGATTTGAACCATGAGTTAGTTTTGACAGCTGCACTGTCTTTGACTGTGTTTTAGACGGAAGTCTGGCTTCAGGTTATGTCTTCGCATGTGTTTTGCAAGTGATACAAAATACCTGTGGTCACAGAGGAAACTTAATAACTGTTTTGCGTCCATAGTTTAGCCAGCGTAGCAGCTGATCTATTAGTTTATACCTGACTAACAGTCTCTATATAACGTTATCATGTGGGTGTATTGGACACAATGTTTATCATGTGAAATACTTGTTGCGCCAAAAGTGGCGCAACGGGACCGGTCGGTCTGGTTCAGTCATATCTATTTTTCTGTCTGCGCATTTGCTTTTTTCGACAGTCTTTTCACTTGTCTGAATATCTCCGACACATGCGGGCTACTTTTGTTATTTTTTATTTTAACCATTAGCTCCAGTCGAGCAGCCACACCTTTAAAAACACTTATAAGGAATAAAATGCTAATTAAAGTGTGGGACAGACGTGAGCCGTGACAGCTAAACCGTTTTGTGAATGTGAACTTGAGCGGACTTGCGTCGGCCTGCCTGTTGGCCCGCAGCCGAAGTTACGCAGCGAAAAGTAATCACTCCACGAAATCACACACTAGCCACGAAATCATGCTGCCTCGGTTTAGTATGATATGAAATGTTTTAGAAATAACCCGAGGGGTCAGTTTAACGGGAGGGGGAGTGCGTGTTAACGGGTTAAACGTGATGAGTCGTGCTTATAACGGGGAAGGGGAAACCTCTCTGAACTGGCAACCTAATCTGAGCAGCCAGGACGGAATGTGCTCAACGTCAAACACGTTTACAACCTCCAGGCTGCAGACTGCCAGCGGACTGAGCCTTGCTGCTGCTGCTGCTGCTGCTGCACACACACACACACAACACACACACGCGCACACACAAAATACAGGGACAGAGGACAAATCACAGACTAGCCTAGTTCAGACAGGCAGGATTGTTTATATTTTCTGCAGTTTGTAAATGTCATTTTTGTGGTTGCTGCGTCAAAAAAAACTAAATAAACAAAAACCCAAAAAAAGTTTGTAAGTTACAAAGAACTAACCTGACTTAATATCACCGCTTTTCAAAAATGATTTAGGCCTATATACATTTGTGTAATAATAACACCGTCAAATCAGAAGTGAGGCATCGGCATGGAAAAAAAAGTAGTAAACCTCCCTCGTGCTTTTCTCTTTGCAATGGCGCCGACCTTTGGCAAAACACAGTCAAGGCACTTGTCAGGATCACAAGCTTGTTTTGATTGTAAAGGATCAGCAAAGAATGACCATGAGCTAGAGGTGATGAATTATAAGAAATGTATTTAGGTGTATAAATGTTGCTTGAATAATGAACTTGAATACATTTTGTCGTACCAGTATTTATTTAGCGGTGGAGAATCACAGATAATTAACCAATGATTCATTATGTTCTTTACCTAGTTCACATTGTGACAGCATGGCCACAACCGCAGATGGCTGCATTCAGTTCACACGCCATGCGGGTGACGTCCTGCTCAACTTCAACCGCCTCCGCAGCAGGAACATCCTGACTGATGTCAGCATACAGGTGGACGGACAGCATTTTCATGCTCACAAGGCCATCTTGGTGGCCTGCAGGTACGCACCATCATCAGATGTGAAAGGAAGAGACTGTTTTTGAGTTTTGTGACTGAAAAACTCCTGACAGACGCAGCCACATTTACACACCTTCCTATATATAGTGTGTCATCTCATCTTAAAACATGGTTTCCATCTCTGTTGCTCTCTTATAGTGGCTTCTTTTACACGGTGTTCATGAACCCGGAGAATGCAAACCTTAGTGCCATCAGCTTAGACCCCAAAGTGGACCCAAAGGGTTTCTCCATCCTGCTGGACTTCATGTATACATCCTGCCTGAACCTTAAAGACAGCCTGGTCGTGGCCACGCTGAACACAGCCATCTACCTCCAGATGGAACACGTGGTTGACACCTGCCACAGGTTCATCAAGTCCAGGTAAAAGACAGCAGACAGTGTAATGGGAACACACTCTCTTGACTTGGTAAATATTGAAGGAATCTGACCTGGAGTTCAATGTGTTTCTGCAGGCATCTGTCTATGAACATGCAGACTGAAGAGGCACGGATCGACTCGTTACATCAGGCTGAGAAGAACCCAGCATCGAGGCCCGTAGATGAGAAGGAGAGAGACTTTAGAAACGACCACACGTCGACCTCAACTTCTGACCAGGAGTACCGCTACAACATCCCCAACGTTTTCAGGGGCATCAACACATCTGGCTCCTATCACGTTTACGGTGACCTCCATTTCCCTGCCGGGAAGCTGGAAGGCTCCGTAAAGATCAGTGCACTTCCCAGAGGGGGGGAATCGTCCCAGAAGCGATGCTTGCAGGGCTCCAACACCAACACGGCTCACAGCGAATCCTCCACCGTCGTGTCCCACGCGCGACCATTCTACCCCAGTTTCCCCTCCACCATTATCCAACCGGCAGGAGTCCACAGGAGCCACCACGGGCCTGCTGCTCCCATGGAGGAAGAAGGCATTCAGCACCCGCAAACCAGCTGCCTCAGGTTGTCTCCAGGTTTCAGCAAAGGTGTCATTTGTAGCCCGCAAAGCCCACTCCGATCCGACTGCCAGCCGAACTCTCCCACAGAGTCCAGCAGCAGCAGAAACGCAACTCTGAGCTTCAAACAGCCGTCGGACTGCCCCAAAGACGCCAAGGCACGCAACTGGAAGAAGTACAAGTTCATTCTTATGAACCAAACTCCCGATGAGAATGACAAGGAGGCTCAGAGGTGCAACGCTGATGATACGAGCATGTCGCCGACACGGAGCCCCTGCAGAAGCGGCGGAGCGGGAGAGCACAGCGACGTCCAGTCGGACGAGGGAGCCAGCGAGAGCAGAGAGGAGAGTCCCATGTCCCAGAGTGTCGACAGCAGCAGCAGCAGCAGCAGCAGCAGCAGCACATGCAGCAGCATCAGGTAGAACTACATGTTACTGTCAAAACTGTGAAATGAAACAAAGTAAGAATTAGTTTAACAGAATAACTTTATACGAATGACTAAATGTGGCCTTCATCCTGTGTGCAGCCACCGCAGATGCTCCTCCTGTGGCTGTGACAGTCCTCAGCGCATGGACATGGGTCACCTTTCTCCTGACTTGTACAGCAGAGATGACACTACCAAACTACACTCAGAGTATTCCCCCTCCCGTTGTGGTGAGTGCACAGTGAAAGTGCATATACTGGAATCTTGAAGTTAATTTTAAAACCTTTTTAAGACTTTTTCAAGACCTTCTCAATATTTTTCAATACCTCACCGCCACTTCAAGCTGTAACCAGTTACATCAGTGGCACTTTTAACTGAACAGTTTTAGTTTGTGATAAAGACTAGAGACCACTATGATACAACAGGAATTCAAAATAGGCTAGGATAATAAATCAAAGGCAAAGTTTATCAAAAAAACAAAACAAAAAAACATTGCTCCACTCAAAAAACAAAAACAACAATCTTCTTTTCTTTTTTATGGACCGGTTCATCTTTGGTTTTTAATAAAATGAATAAATTCACACACTTTTACAATGTTTTTTAGGACTCAAACTCTTGGACAGCTAATTCAGAAAAAATACCTTGAAAATGTAAGACTTTAAAAAGTCCCGAAAAGCCTTTTTAATACTTTTTAAGGGTCTTCATTTTCCCAAAATTTATTTATCACCTTTTAATACTTTTCAAGACCCCGCGGATACCCTGATATATATATGCATACCGTATATCGTGATGTGGGATTATTTTGCAGAGGAATGACTGAGTACATGTTTCCACAGAAAACAACACCTACTTCTGCAACGGTTGTGACTCCAAGTTCAGCGATGAAGATTCCCTGAAAGATCACATGGCACAGATCCACAGCGACAAGCCATACAAGTGCGACTGCTGCCAGGCCGCCTTCCGCTACAAGGGCAACCTGGCCAGCCACAAGACTGTTCACACAGGTAAGACTAATGAGTCTCTGCTGGCTTTTTAAAGAACCGTCACCTGATCCATCCAGGGGTGAGAGACTATTCGAATCAATCGCTCACCTCGCTGATCTTAACTTCCAGGCGCAAAGCCGTACCACTGCAACATCTGTGGTGCTCAGTTCAACCGACCAGCCAACCTCAAAACTCACACCCGGATCCACTCTGGGGAAAAGCCATACAAGTGTGACACCTGTGGTTCCCGGTTTGTCCAGGTAAAAAAGAACAACAACAAAACAAAACAAAACAAAAAACAGCCACAGCAAGGGTTTGTGCATGAGTAAGTAACATATGTTTTTTATTTTCCTCCAGGTGGCCCATCTTCGTGCCCATGTGCTAATCCACACAGGAGAGAAGCCGTACCCCTGTGAGATCTGTGGAACACACTTCCGCCACCTTCAGACGCTCAAGAGCCACATGCGCATTCACACTGGAGAGAAGCCTTATCATGTAAGCCTCCTAGCCGGTCTCCTCGTCTAAGCCACTGTGATTGCTGGCTAAATAGAGTAATCTCTTTCCTTCCTATGATCCATGTGTAGCTATCAATAGTTATAAGTCCTGGGCGGTAATCCTGGAGAGCTATGAACGAAAACTGCTGAATGACACTTCCCGTTCTCAACGTGACTCTAATTGACTTATTCTCTTCTCCCTCAGTGTGAAAAATGTGACCTACACTTCAGACACAAGAGTCAGCTGAGGCTTCATCTCAGACAGAAGCACGGCGCCGTCACCAACACCAAGGCTCAGTATCGCAGGACTCCCAGCAACTCCTGCTGAGTCGCCGCGGTCCTCTCATATGTCATTTTTGTTTTTCTTTTGCCTCGGGCTCCGTGTTGTCAAAAGATTTTTATTTTTTCTACATTCAGATAGAAGCATAAATATATATATTTGCCCTTAATGCATTTGTAAATACGTTGTACGTTGTGTAAGCTCTTTGGTATTTCAAAGATTGTAAAAGTGTATGCTTTCCTTGTGAATGTGTAATAACAGAATGTACATTCTTGAATGTGAATTGAAGCAGGTATTTCTCTGTTTGAATTACTTAACAGAATGTCAGCGTTGAAGGACAGTCCTCTTTCTCACTCAGATCGAGAATTGCTGTTACAGTTTTGCGTTCCATACTGGTATGAATTTCCCCGATGACGTGGTCACAGTTTCTGCAGTTACTTTTCTTTAGGCTGTTTTTGTATATGAGATAATATCTGCTGGCAGAGTACGAATATATTCACGTTTAGTTTTTCTTTCGCACAGACAGCTTCACCGAGTGCTGATATTACAATACAAGAGCTTGTCATGTTTGCCATTTCATAGGTTTTGGTACGTATTGTAATATTGTCATTCATATGAAAAAATGCTATGTACATATTTTTTTTTTTTTTCAATCACTTCTAGGCTCCTGTTGGTATTTTGCACATACTCATAATGCTGTGATACATATATTTTCATACTTTTAAAATATTTCTACTCAAAGTGTTTGTGACCTGTTGAGATTGTTTCTTAAACCCAGTGTACAGCACCTGCTATATTCTTATTTATAGTCTATTTTTTGCTGTACTCCATTACATTTTGGTGCTGAAATGATCCAGTGTCCCAAGGGGATCGTTTAAGTTTAATTGTATTTTATGTAACCATATGTACTATAGTGCACTTGTACAAACCGGTGTATTCGTAGTGCCTTACGTTCACACTTTCTCAAACTATTGATGCATTTTAAATTTGACAGTATGAAAGCCAGGTACTTATAAACTGCTTTTGTGACGCATTTGCCGTTTTGCATTTGGTACTCTGCCCCATCGACACGTGTACGCTTGTCAGGTACTGTTGTCATGGAAGCTGATAATCTGTTGTGTATAGCCCTTAAAATGCAGATAAACCAGGCCTCAAGCTAAGAAATGCTCAGGAATATTAGTATTATGTACGCAAATGTCTTTGTAACTGCAAATTATATATATATATATATGTGTAAAAAATACATGTGAAAATAAAATGTATATTATGTAACATTTGCAGAATCAGCATTAGTTATTATCTTTACAAGAACCTTAATTAATGTGATGATGACAGTTTTGTATGCATATTATACAAGCTAAACCAGCACTCTGGCTCCCCCTGGTGTTCACTCATACAGATCATCACTCATCAGTTATTTTTCTACTGTGAATAAATTGAGATAGGATACATTTTAGAGCAGAGGTCTTCAACAGGGGTGCTGCAGGGGGGTCTTGGATTTTTTGGTTGATTAGACAATGTTTTAAAAACTTATGCACACCTACAAAGGCAGACGGGTGCGTGGGAGAAGACCAGCGCAGTCAAACAATTAGATCAAAGGAGGCTCCCACACACTGTCTCAACTTGCATTGTAGTTTTAATGAAAGCACAGAGTTTCGGTCCCTTGGACCTTCGTCAGGTTATGTAACATCGGAGGTCCAAGGGACCGAAACGTTGTGCTTTCATTAAAACTACTACAATGCAAGTCGAGACAGTGTGGGAGCCTCCTTCGATCTAATATCTTTTAGTTTCCACAATTATGTTTCAGTCAATTTGAAGAGTTTGTCTCCAGGATTATCATGCAGTTGACAGACTTGAACCAGGCCTGTTTATGAATGGCAGCCCCCTACACACTGAACCTTGTACACGTTTAGAAAAAACATCAATATATTAACCTGTGTATTATTTGAAAAGCTAAGTATTGAATGCACAATAACAAGCTACGTTTATACATGGTACTGGGCCCCTTTTAAGATAATACACAATTTTTTAATATAGTAGGGGTCCCTGCTCCATCTCTCCGTCAGTTTGGGGGTCCTTGGCTCGAAAAATGTTGAAGACCCCTGTTTAAGATACATACAGATATACTGAATTTTGTACATAGATAATTATGTGTGTGTTTGTGTGTACTTAAGTACACACCAATATAAAGTAAAAAATAAAGTAAAAATAGTCAATTAAGAATCAATTAAGATGTTTAAATTTGTAGAAAGAGATTTCCGAATTCATTGTAGTGTTGATACACCATAATGGTCAATATATTTCATTGGCATCTTGATAAACAAATCATGTTTTAACGTCTGTAAAACCCAACTGACAGTGAATGACAAATTAAAACAAACATTCAAATCTTGGACAAACTTGCTTTATCTGTACAGTGATGCCAAACGCCCCCTTCTGGCTGATAAGATAGACAACTATCAAGTGCATGTGGTTTTGTAAAACCTGCAGAAAATGATAAAAATGTTGTAATGTAACAGCAACATACTTGTAAAGGAAAACAGAGGCAAAAAAACTACAAGAAATAAAGCACAGAGTGTATAAATACACAACACTCACACTGCACTAGACTAAGACTAATTATACTAAGAAAAACAAAGGGAAAAAGTTGATTTCACTTTTCAGTTTTATCCCTAATCCTTCGGGAAGATACAGTACAGATTCAGCAGATGCCCATGTTTATCTTCATGTTTTCTCTAAACTATGACTTGTCCCAGGTGTCACAGCTATGATGAAATGCATCTGAATATTCCAGTATTGAGTTTGATATTCATTCAAAGAATGGGCCATCTATGATTTATCAGACTCACAATACCTCATAACTCCACATGGCACAAAAGCAGTTGTGACTGGGTATTCTGGTCATGGACGTGTTGTGAGAAACATGAGACCGGTGTAGCGTGCATTTAGTCGGGATGCCAGACAGGCTGCTATTGGCTGCTCTGTAAAACCCTAAACTGATTCTGGTCAGTCACCATCAAGTCAAACAACAATTTGGTCTGAAGCGTTATGACTGCTTCCAATGACATGATACTCTGAGACATCAGTGGCATACAGCAGGATCCAAAAGCCTGAGACCAGTTTCCCATTCAGTGGGATGGGAAACTGCAGACTCTTTTTGTAGTGACTTCCAGTACTATAAGTGCCTCTGAATGACATCTCGCTAGGCTAATAATACATTTTGTTCCTATGCAAAGGCCTCAAACTATGATGAAAGAGTGCAGTGCAGATGAGCTGTGAGCTCTCCTGAATGTGAACTAGTTGATCACATGTAGCTGCTACGCATGTCTACTTCACACCGTCATGTCATTCACACCGATACATATTGTACACAAACTCACAAACAGTGCAGCAATTATAAAAGGCATGGAAAACAAATAATAAGTAACCAAAGTAAAAATCAAATGAATGGACATTAACTTATCATAGTGTACTTGCAGTTGATAAAAAGAAAACTAAAATGGTAAATAAGTGTTGTTGGCCGCCGGGAAAATTCAACCCTCTTTGTCCAGGATGGCTTTCACATCAGCAAACACCTGGAAGAGAGAAAGAGGTAACTTTGACTTACTGAGTCACAAACATGGCACTCCAATCCAGCAATTACCAAGTAATTAGAAACATTATCAATTACACCAAAATAACCTGAAGCACCCCGGATATTTAGATTTAACTCTGATCGGGGATTCACCTTTTTGCCATTACACATGATGTTACACTTGGTTATGTTTGACCAGTTGTCAAAAAACATTCATATATTTAATAGGGAAAGAACTGAGGTTGCAAGTAATGATTTATAATCTATTAATCTCATTCGTTTTTTTGAGCTAATTGTTTAATTTATAAAAAGTCAGCAGTTTCTCAAAATCTAAGGTGAGGTTAAATCCAATCCAATTTTTTCCAATTAAATGTTTGTTTGTGTTTTGAGGAACATCTAGAGGCCATCACATGAACTACATCTTTAAGCATCTCCACTCTGGCTTCAACACCCAGCTGGACTAAATGACATTTTTGTGCCGTCAACCTCAACTATGTACATAGTTTCTTGTGGGTGTATATATAGAGTACATTTTTCTTACTTTGCTCATCTGTGTTATATTGCTCTTCTATGCTCTTATATCACTTGTACTGTATGTCTGTGCTACCCTATACTTGATTTCCTTCGAGATCAATAAAGTATCTCTAGGTCTAAGTCCAAACTGGTCAGAGGGAGAGAGTGTGTGTTTGTGTGAATGCATGCCTGTGTTGCAAGCACGGCCATATGTTTCTATCTATATACTGTACATAAAAACTGTGGCAGGGTAAATTAAATGCAATATTCATACTAAGCCTGTGAATATTCTCATTTGTCCCGGTCATCGTTATCCCCAAAGAAATTTAAATCAAAAGCAACTGAACTTGGTTATTTGTCTAGGAAGACGTTTCACCTCTCATCCAAGATGCTTCTGATGAAGCTGAATCTGATGAACTGATGAAGCCCTCATCCAAGAGGCTTCGTCAGTTCATCAGAACATCTTCCTAGACAAATAACCAAGTCCAGTTGCTTTTGATTTAAATTTATTTGGGGATATTCATACTACAAATGAGAAGTTACCACAAAAATGGAACAACAAGTAAAAGTTTCTGATCATCATTGATCAATAATATCGTCATCCATCAGCACAACCCCTGTGATTGTCTAGGTCAAATTGTCCTGATTCAAAGGTTTGTCATCTGGTTTTTCACCTCCTCCAATGCTCCGCCCTCCAATTGTACTCTTTAGTTCATACATCCACATGTTCTTAGGCTTGATATTGTTTACATACCTCGTCCACTGCGCGCGAGGCGTCTACGGTGCGCACTTTGCCCTCTTTCTCATACAGGTCGATGATTGGTCGTGTAGACTGCAGGTAGGTTTGGATTCTGCATCACAGAAAAATATGGCTGTTATTGGGGTCAGATGACACAGGGGACTCAAAGGAGACACGAATGAGGTCGAAAACACATGCAGGTATCCAACAGTCAGTTAAATGGGTCAGACAAATCTATACTGATCAGTTCTGCCTGTTGGACTTGGTCAGATACGGAGAGAAATCATTACATGAAGTCACTTTTCAAAAGCAGCAGGAAGCTTTTACAGGGAGGACGCTCGCTGAGTGCTTCAAGTGCATCATCAAATGTGGGATTTAACAGTGATAATATCTAAGATCGTGCATTTGTACCTTTTCTCCAGACTTTCTCTGTTGTCGTCTGTGCGTCCGCTGCTCTTCCCTCTTTCTAGACATCTGTTGATGCACACCTGTGTACGAAGCAGATCATGTCATGACTCATGTCCTCAGTGAGAACTGGCTCCTCAGAAATCAGCTGTAACTAAAAACAGCTCGAAGGATTTCAGATTTCTGGGCTCCATTACCTACCTCTTCGCCGCAGTCGAAGAAAAGTACAAATTTGACGTCTGCTTTGCCCTCCATGACGGTGTTCCAGCCCTGAAGGTTGTCCTCGTTACGGGGGAAACCGTCGATGAGGAAACGGAACTTCGCCTCGTCTTTCCCCATGGTCTCCTCCATGGCCTTCAGGAATGGGAGTAAAACACTTTTATTTTTCAGCCCTGATCTCATTCTGAATTCACTGTCAGAGCTAGTTATTCAAAAGACAAAAGAGACACCAAGTCTGTTCAGTGTGCCCCGACTCGGTTTTAGAGCATGCATTTTATAGATTACACAAAAACCCTGTATGATACTGCTGATACACTTATGTGATAAAACAGCTTCACTGTGCAGCTGTGATTTGATTTAACCTGCACAGTTTCAAAACACACTAGAGGTGCTCAAACATTAGCCATGATCCACGTCACACATGGTCTGGATTGCAATCAATAAAGAAGGTCATTTTTTTCAAACAAAGCAAAAACAGAGCTGCAACTGCCAAGTAATCATAGGAGCAACATAATAACCAATCACAAGTAACCAAATGTGTCTTCAAATTATTCTTCAAGCGCAGCCAGAATTATGAAAATAAAAACATTTTACTCGACCAAGAGCAGAAACACTACGTCTTAATATTCAAAACGATAACAGAGGATCACTTCAAAAATGAACAGATTACAGTTACACTTACAGTTAAATTACCATTACACATCCTGTAAACTGACTAACTCATTTTTTTCAGTAGTAAACGCTGTGCCCAGATACTGATCTATGGTTAAAGAACAGGTATTCAATGTTTGTTTTTTCAGTGAAGTATTTCCTCAAGTTCTTTATACCACAACAAAAGCTGAGTATGACAGTGTGACAGGATTGACCTTGTGTTAGACAAACCTAAACCTGAACCGCAGCCCGTGCTCGGTACGCACCTTCCTCAGCAGGTTGATGGTGATCTCCACAGGAACAATTTTGCCCTCCTTGATGTAATTGGCAATGAGCTGTCCGAACTCCGACTCCTCTCGGGCTCGCTCCGCTCTCAGCAAGTCCCCAGCTGACAGATGGGTGTAGTTGTAGTTCTGAGAGACAGAAAATCACAGGCAAATTTTAAATATGACGACTTGTTGAAAACTAGAAAGCATTTTTTTAGGTTTATACATTTGTTCATTTCTATTAATACTGATATTCATCAGCGAGGACTACTGCTGTTTCAGACAGACTAGAAAAAAGACCAGGCCTCATGTACAGAATAAATAGAGCCTCTATGCAGAGCAGCCACTCAGGCTGAACCACCGTAAGTGAAGGATGGCAGCCAACACCCAGGAACATCCGTGAAGAGTAGTAGTTATAAAGTCTCTCGCTCAAACACAGCTCTCTCTCTCTCTCTCTCTCAGTCACACACACACACACAGAAGAATCGTGGCCGATCCTCAGTAGAGCTACAGCTTCATTAGTTTTCATGACTTTGACTTTCAGACAAACATCAAAGCAGAATCCTTGAGCAGAGCTCTCTCTGGCTTTCCAAACTTTTTGGCTGGCTTGTTAAAAAATAACTTTATATCAAACCCATGCTGCTTCTTTAAGATGTTGTGTGATACCATGAACAATTTATTTATATTAAAGAAAGCTGAATAAACCATGGCATAACATTAAGAAAAGAAAAAACACTGAAAAAAACCCACAGGTTACTTGATGTTGTGAATGAATGCCTGATGAAACTAGATCACAGATATAAAAGTTAAAGTGACTAAGACTTGATGAGGTGTGTTGGGTCTTTATCTGCTCACCTGGGTGGGGTGAGGTAAAACACCCTGTCTACGTCAGCATACGTGTCTTTACAACAGCCATAGGTGAAGTGGCCACACTTATATCTGACCATTACACAATCTCCACTGCACAGATACAATCAATGGTAAGGTTACAACACCGGCCAAATGTCAGCAGGTTATCAGCTGCTGTCTCTGCTTGCACTTCGTCAGGCTGATTAGCAGGTTCACAGTTTAGCCTCGTTACCAAGACAAAATATCACAACGCTGCCAGAAACTATCACGAGTAGTTTTATGACCCGTTTTAAAAATACTTAAATGGTACTTTTATAGCCCATGCGCGTCAGCATCGGCTTCCTGCTCCACATATACACTGGAAACCCGGTGCAGCTAGCTAGCTAGTCGGCTAAAGCACTGGCATTTTTAGAGGACAACCGGAAGTGAGTGATTTCACAACTTTACTTCATAAAAAGACAAAAAGAAAACCGACAGCCACCTGGAATTCACAAGTCAGTACGTTCACCACCAAAACTATGCATTTCCATCTCTGTTTCTCTCCCTCGCCATCTCTCCTACCTCCACGATGTTGGAGCACTGGGTCCCTTTGCCGGCTCCCGGCCCGCCCAGCACGAACACAACCTGCGGCTTCATCCTCAGCGACACCCGGTGCAACAAGCTCGGCAGCCTCTGACACGCGCTACCGATCACACGTCCGATCATAAACCGGCACCGCCAGCTGCAGGTTGTGGACCGGCGGGGGTGTAGGAGGGCTGAGGGTAGTTATATTAGTCCGAGGCGACCGGTGAATGCGTGTCAGTGTCCGTGGATAGGAAGTCGCGGAGTCAAACGACACCACTTCCGCTGTTGACCTGCGCGGACCAATGGGATCATCGCAGAGGCGTGACGCGGCTCGTAACCACGCCCACCCCGCACACTTGTTATTTTTTTCAATGCAGCGGTCGGGTGACGCCCCTCCCCTCCCCTGCCTCCTCTCCAGCATCAGCACCTCCAAACCGAACAAGGCGACCTGCGGCTCGGAGAAGAGGATGCTCCCCGCTCCGTGATGCTCCGAGGAGATAAAAACGACGAGACGGCCAACCGAGAGAGACGGCCGGGTATAGTCACCGCTTTCTGCACATTTATGCTGCCTCGCTGCCTCCATTCATGATGCACCATTCATGCATCCCCAAGAATGGAAGCCCACAACGAGGAGGAAAAACATTAAAAATCGCCTTTTATAGCTCTGCTGTCTCGCTTTGATAAGCCACGCTCTCGCTCATTTTTTGATGAAGCCTCTTTTCATGTAGGTCAAAGATATGAAGAGCCCGATTTTGTCTTTTGAGGGCGCCGCGCGAATGTAGGGCTGATAATACGGGAGAAAGCCAGGCAAACAAAAGGCATCCAGCCCCCCTCCTCTGACGCACCTGGCTGCCCTGTCGCCACTTGACATGACAGCGCAGAGCCGGGAGCAGAGCAGCAGGATCAAGGGGCACCGACGTGCAGCCGGACGTGTGGACGCGACAAGGAGCAGAGGAGCCTCCGGACGCACGGCAGGGAAGCAGCAGCAGCAGCAGCAGCAGCCCAGGGGTGGCCGGATTGCAGTTTCTGGGGACGAGCGCCAAGGGCAGTGCGGCAGTCAGCAGGCAGACCGGGGGGAGGAGGCTGCGGAGATCTGTGATACTTCCCCCTCAGTCCCCACTGCGCTCTCACCTCCACATTATCTTGGAAATATGATGGTGGATGTTTTTAAGGTTGATCAATGGTGACTGAGATACTCCCCGTCATTTCTCTCCTTTTTCCACCCCTCTCCCAACCAATGAGTGATGATGGGCAATTAAAAGATTAGATCTGCTCTTCAGGCAAGGGTGGAACCGGAGGGGACTGATGTGCATACTGGCCAGGTGTCATTTGCTCCCCTCTTCTCTGGTTTTGCTCATTCTGCTTGTCGCCTGCACTATGGGCTGTATTCAGAGCATCGCATGCAAGCCCCGCATCAGACGGGAGAACATTGTGGTGTATGAGGTGTCAGCCTCTATTGACCAGTGTCCCACCATCATTGAGGAGAATTCACCGATTGTGCTCCGTTACAAGACGCCTTACTTCAGGGCCTCAGCGGGAGTTGTGATGCCACCAGTGCCCCGCAACGAGACCTGGGTAGTGGGCTGGATCCAAGCTTGTACCCAGATGGAGTTCTACAACACCTATGGGGATATCGGCATGTAAGTGTACAGAAGACCCAGCCAGACTTTTCATTTTTGTTCAGTGTGTCTGTGTTTGTGTGTTCACTCACAAACTGTAGAGCATCTAGTCCACAACTCCTCCTCTCTCTCACTCTGTCCTCCTCTGTCCGTCCCTCGCTGCAGGTCCAGCTGGGAGTTACCGGAGCTGCGAGAGGGTCGGGTCAAGGCCATCAGTGACTCAGATGGCGTCAGCTACCCCTGGTATGGCAACACCACCGAGACGGTCACCCTCACCGGCCCTACGTCCAAACCGTCCCGCCTGACCGTCAGCATGAACGACAACTTCTACCCCAGCGTGACCTGGGCCGTCCCCATCAGCAACAGCAACACACCGATGCTGACCCACATCACCAGGGACCAGAGCTTCATCACCTGGCTGGTGGCCATGAACTCCGTCACCAAGGTGGGACTATAGGAAAGAAACACACCACACACACATGAGAAACAAGTTTGTTTCTACAGTACATGCGTCAAACTCAGATGAATCACAATGAAATCACATAATCACCAATAACTGTGTGCACAATGTGAATGGAGAAGACTGGCTGCACATCTGTAGACACTCTGCAGCTGCATCACACACACTGACTTGAATGTAATCAGCTTTTACTGTCTGGTATAAAGTTACAAAACACCTCATTTATTTATTTAATTTAAGGAGGACAGTGCACATTAATGAATATAATAAATGTAAACGTGCTAGTGTTAGCCAAAGGCTAGTTTCAGACTGTAGTCCTCCGGGCAGGGTGTTAAAAGCCATTAAAATGAACAACAAGGACATAACATAATTCATAAAACAGGAAAAACACAAGAAACATAAAAAATCGGTACACAAATTGGAACATATCCAGACAGAAACCAACAGGCATTAAACTACAAAAAGAGACAATTGACATGACACTACTATAAAACAGTAAAACAAAAAACAGGATGTATAGTGCAATTTAATAAATTTAGGTGAGATGGACTGGTTACGATGGATAAAATGGATGGAGATGCAACAATGCAAAGGCCAGAACAGGGTTTCTTGATGGAGTTGTGCTAGGATGGGTTGAGAACACAACGAAGCCAAACAACGAAACCAAATATAATATAGTGTAATAAAGTGCTACAGTGCTCAAAAAAACTGTCAAGGATGGATAGATGAAATGGGGGTGCAGCAATGCAAGAACCAGAGCAGGGCTCATCACCGCTTCCAACTCTGCTGAATATAACTCCTGCAACGGCTCTTGGTTTTAAGGACCTCAAAAGTCAGTCCAGCACAAATTGTGTAACTAAATGCCCACAGTGTGAGGTTCTCTCTAGGTTATTCTGGAGAAGCTTCGCTTTTTTCATTGTTGATTATTTAGTAGATAACAGGAAAACAGTACACCTGTCTCTGCTGTGCAGAAACGAATGTTGAGGGGTTAGAAACATGTCAGGATCTTCCTCTGTGTTCAAATTAAACAATCATGATTAAGGGTTTGGTTTTAATCATTTATTAGGATGCACATTAAATACACATCTAATAGCAGTAGAGCACATATTGAATAATCGGATGAAGCTTTATAAAGTAGTGGTTGATGTTTATTTAGTGCTGCTCTCCTCCTCTAGGAGCGTATCGTGTTGCAGACAGTGCGGTGGCGGATGCGGGTGGACATCGCCGTGGACCCTGACATGCCTCTGGGCTCGCGTGCTACATTGATGGGTCGTCCATACCAGGAGCAACCGCACATCCTCAATTACCAGGAGCCCATTCCTCCCAATGCGCTGGGGAGGCCGAATGCCAACGACGCCCAAGTGCTAATGTGGAGGCCACGGAGAGGGGCTCCACTAGTGGTCATTCCTCCAAAATAAAAGGGTCAAGTGTTCGCACGGACAAAAGTTGAATAGTTCCCTCCCTCTTTCAGTAACGGGGTGATGAAGGTGACGAAGCCAATCAAAGAAGAGACAACTGATGGTTTCTCTGCTCTCAAGACGCCAGTGGCTCTTTATTCTTAAGAGATTTAAGTGGACCATTATAACAAGCCAGAGTGGATTTTACATCACAGAACGGTGCCAGAAAAAAAAGGCGACAGTGAACTAGTGTCAAAGCCTGGAGTTGCATCAGTGCTTGTGTGGCCCCTGACAAGTTCTGGACTGCACTGAGGAGTGCTGCCTGCCTTTTAGTGAAGAAGGGACACTGTTTTTAGACGTACCACAGAGGTATTAGTCCACTACGAGAACTGCATCCTGCATCCATATGTAGATCTTATTGCATGAGAGAGTGAGAGAGACAAAAAGCTGTCCTTGAGAAGTTTAAGAATAGCATTTGTTTTGTATAACTTGATACCTGAAGACATTTTGATTGAAAAGTCAGCCAAAAAGAAAAGAGAAAGAAAAGAAAACCCTAAGGCTGGTTAAACCTCGTCAGTGCCAATGAAGGCCTTTCAGCACACTCAGTACCAGAGTTAGAGGATGTATTCAGAAAATCTAAGAGACAAAAGTATTATATTATTATATATAAATCTTTTTAGGTTAAGATGAAACTCATACATCCATCAGATTGTATTAAGAGCACCCACTTGGCATAAAAGTCTGGAAGAAATACACATCTGCTGTAGTTTTCACTGGAGTTTTGCTAACACACCAAACTTATGCACAGACATATTTTCGAGTCTCTGTAGTGCAGCTGATACTGTATTCAAATTGGGTGACGGACGAACCAACAGAGAGATGAGCGCGAGCCGTTACCACATTAGATAAATAATGTCAGCGATGCGTTCAGTAGGTGCAGTGTAAATGACTTGGAGCAGTGCCATATGACAAATTTAAAACAAGAGGGTGATAGCAGCGAGGGCCACATCGTAAATCATCGCTGAAATGGGGCCGAACTGTACTCAGACCAAGGGTAGGTTGGAAGTGGCACTAATCAGGCCATGTTGCACTACAAAGTTACATAAATCTTCCTACAGTCAGGGAAATCTAAATGTACTCTTAACAGTTTCCTTGATGTGGAATTAAACCAGATTGAATTTTGGCAAGGATTGATTTTGGATAAGTGCCATTTTTAAACACTGGTTTTATGAGCTTACGCCACATCTCCCATCTCCTCATCATCACTGATATCCATTATTTTGCAGTATGGGTTTGTGCAGACAATCGTAGATGAAGGCCACGCTGTGTCATCGGTCCAAGTCTGTGCCTGCCACTCCACACACGGGTCACATGACTCATCCTCCATCTGTGCTTCTCTCCAGGTTCACGCCTCACCTTCCCATCTGCCTGCTCTTTTTTCTCCCCTTCACGTCCACCTCGACACACACACGCTGTCTTCATACTAAATATACTCATTTGCTCTGAAATCTACAACTATGCAAAAATTGTGACAAAAAAAAAAAGAAACACAGAGAAAAAATGGCAAAAATAATTTGTTCATCTGCCTCAATTCTGTTCTTATTTGTCAGGGTCACTATTGAATAAAAATGTCTGTTACTACCATGTAAGATACTCTGAGGTTAAACTAGGTTATATTAATTCAGTGTCTACAGTTGTTGCTGCACCGCAGCTCATTCAGCCATCTGTTGCTATAGAGACTGGTTTGGTTTTCCAGAGTGCACAGCAACTGGAACTGGAGGAAAAAAAACACAGTTCAAAATATTCATGGGTGTGCCTGTCTCTGTGTGTATGCATTAGCATGTGTGTGCGGGTGTGTGAGGGTGAACACATACACACTTCCAGCTCCAATTTATCCATTAATTTGACTTTGAAGTAAGAAAAATACATCAAGGCAGAGCTGGTTGTTTTCAGCATAAAGGACGCCTTAATTTATTCATATGTTCTTACATTATTTTGCATTTAAATAACATTAGAACCAAAGCTTTTGATATAAATACTGAGACTGGGAGCAGCAAGGTCGAAGCAGTCACAACTCATTTTATCTCATCTCATGTAAAAAAAAAAAAAAGAAATAAAAAAAAAGGACATTCAGCATCTTTGAACAAAGGTAACCCCTCCTCTTTGCAGCAAGTTTGCTCTTCATGCTGCCACTAGATGGAAGCTCTGTCAAGGATTTTCCTCCTCTTTGAGGCAGGCGCTGTCAGCACCGTTAACACCGTTATTGTTCAGTAAATACATCCCTTTCCCCGTATTTCATATACCATAAAACTTACTATAAAAGTATAAAATATAAATTCCCATCCATTCATGTAGCGGTGGTTGCATCCGCTTCCTTCTGGTCCCTGTAAAATGCAAGTACAATATACTTTCATGATCCTGTTTGTTTTACTGCAGCAATGTGTGCCGACATGACAAGCCTGCTCCAAAGTTCACCTGTGTGTGTTTTATGAGAGAAAAACACACATTCAGTTTTAACAGTCGTGATAGGCAGTGGCAGGTTTCTTCATCTATGCTTTTCCCCCTGCATCTTTAATTTCCATGTGCCAAACTGGCCATCAGTTCACAGAGTCCCGCCCTGCGCTGTCCTGTCCCGTGGAGCGTCTTCTGTCAGGTAGCAGAGGTCTCCGTCTTGTTGGCACTGCTACTGGCAGGTTTGCCCTCGTAGCTGTAGAGAAATGTAGCGGCAATGACCAGCACCGCCCCCACGAAAAACACCCTGAGAGACAGACAAGAAAAGGAAGCAGAAAGACGGAGGCTTTAAAAATGATTCAATAAACAAACTACTGTGCACTCGGTTCACATCATGCAAACATTCAACTTTGGTGGTTGGTGGTTTATCTGGTTCAGTTGGTATACCATATTGGTTTAGCATGTTACATTACCTCTACAGACAAAGTACAGCTCAGGTTGATGGGAATGTTTTGGTGTTTGGTCATAAATCAAAGTATTGGACAATTCAAATTTTGATCTGATGATGGTGCTAGAGAAGTCGGCCAGTTACAGGATCATTGTGCAATGTATCCTGAAGGAAACCACGGCAAAGTGGTGGTTTGACCAAATAAAAAACACTGAACCTTGGAGGAGTGTGTGTGTGTGTGTGTGTGTGTGTGTGTGTGTGTGTGTGTGTGTTCTTGTACATACTACGTTGTGAGGACCGGAACGAGTTTTTAACCAACAGAGTGAGGACATATTTGGGAAGTGAGGACATTTTTGCCAGTCCTCACTTTTTCCAAGGGCTGTTTGAGGGTTAAGACTTTAGGTTATGATTAGGTTTAAGTTAGGTTAAGAGTAATGGTTAAGGTTAGGCATTTGTTTTGGATGGTTAAGGTTAGGGTAAGGGACTAGGGAAAACATTATGTGTGTGTGTGTGTGTGTGTGTGTGTGTGTGTGTGTGTGTGTGTGTGTGTGTGTGTGTGTGTGTGTGTGTGTGTGTGTGTGTGTGTGTGTGTGTGTGTGTGTGTGTGTGTGTGTGTGTGAGCGTGCATGTGCTTACCCAGTGGGGTTGAAGTCAGCCAACAGGAAATATGAAATAAGAGTGGACACAATGATGGACAGAGAGGTGGCGAATCCTTTGAGGATGTTGTCTGCATATTTAATGACCACAGCTACGACCAGCCCGCCCAGAGCCTGGAGATGAAGAACAGAGTTTTAAACACTCAACATGAAGACCAACCTGTTCAAGCGCATACTATACGCTTCACAGACAAACAGACACATAGTATTTGACCGCACCTGTAGGACAACAACGATGCCGGTGATGGTGTTGTAGCCCTGAAACATTCCCGCCTCTCTCACCCTCTGGCCGTCGTACGCCAACATCCCGAGGAGGCCGAACACAAAGCTGAACAGACCTGGAAGAGACGAGGAAGAGACAGAGAGGTGAGGTTCTGTTGAACAAGCAGCACTTCACTTCACCGTTCTTGTTAAATATTTAAAAGCTCACACGGAGCGACAGGAAATCATTGACACTGACAAAAGGCAAGAGCAGGGAAACAAGGCACGATGACATGAGGTCGTTAGCTGCAGCTCAGAATATAAACCAGTGCTGTCATCTGAGACCTGACAAGTTACAAGTTGTTTCACCACATCTCACTGCCACTAGAGGTCTCTCTCTCTCTCTCTCGACCTCCATGATGGGCTGTGTGAACTTTCACATGCAGATTATTGTTGTAAAACCAGAGCACTGATTCATAACAGGGTTCCTACACTTTAAGCCAACTTAAATTTAAGACTTTTTAATACGTTTTAATGCCGCTTGAAATTAAATTTAAGACCGACTTCACAATAAACACAAATGCAAAAAAAAAAAAAAAATGTCACCACATCTATTACATAGGGTTAGGGACAATTTTACCTATGTGGTCACAAGCCCTGGATAAACGGCGAGGTCAAGGTCCTTCTCAAAAGGAAGAAGACAAAGACAAAGAAAACTTGTGCTATAAGGGAAGCAACAACTGCTGATGTGGTCTGTTGTGTAGGTTATGTACCAACAGATAGACCCCCCCCCCCCCCCTGTTCTTTTCTCACTATTGCACGTCTGTCCATCCTGGGTGAGGGATCCCTCCTCTGTTGCTCACCCTGAGGTTTCTCTGATTTTTCCCTGTTAAAAGGGTTTTCCAGGGAGTTTTTCCTCAGTGGATGTGAGGGTCTAAGGACAGAGGATGTTGTTATGATGTCATGTGAAGCCCTTTGAGACAAACTGTTTGTAAAAACGGGCTATACAAATAAAATTGCCTTGCCTTGCCTAACGGGGGGGGGGGGGGGGGGGGGGGGGGGGCTACAGGTGGAGTCCAGGTGGTGTAAAGCAAAGAAAAACAAAAGCCACTCCCTGAACCACGAGGTCAAAGTCAGCGCAGTAGCTGAAAATTACAACACACCATCTGCTGCAACTACACTTATGTATAGTGTAGTGCAAAACACACACACTCGAACAACCGCCAATAAGGCCTTTTGTTTAACAGACAATTAAAGCATCTACATGTAGCAGTGTCAGGGATGTAAAAATAACAAAAAACAACCTTAACCTACAGTACCTCGACCCAAGAACCTCTGAACTGACGCCTCAGGTGAGTGTACGTTACCCACAACAAAGACCTGAATTAACTCTAAGAACTGCTTAAGAATAACAAAGGAGGGGCCAGACTGGGGAAACAGGTAAAACTGAGCTTTAAGCCAGGTGGACGTAAGCCGAGAGGAACAGATGACATGTTGATCAGCCCTAATTTCACCACAATAAAAACTGTGACACAATATGAAAGGCTGTCAGACCGAGGCAGCTGCAGGAAGACGCCACGAGGGAGGCGAGGGACGACGGTATGTGACGTTGACGTACACATGATAATGAACTGGTTCAAGCTCTGCTGTAACCGGCTTGACTGCGCTCTTCCTGCTTGAACAGCGACTCTCTGTCCGTCTCATCAGCCTTAAAGCTCGGCCCATAAACTGCTTATATTATGCACCGCAACCCCCACACTGCCGGCATAGATAATGCAGCCCCCTCCCCCTCTTCTGTATATCACCACTGCAGATGCAGGTCAGAGGAGAGCTGAGGCGACCGGGATAAGCAGCTGGACTGCTCAACAAGGTGTGGCCAAGAACAGTACAAGCCTGTGCAGCCGAGGTAGAGGAGCCCCTTCATCACATCACTGAGGGTCTCCACACTGTGGAAAACATCATCCCCCATGCCAGTGCCTGAGAAAGGGCAGCTCAGTGACTTAAAGACTGTTATTGTGCTCTACTGCCCCTATGTAAAGATTTGACAAGCTGTATTGCAAAAGCTTATTTATAATAGTGATTGGGACATTACTGTTATGAAAGCATTTGTTCTTCTTTTTAGATATATCAAGGTACCAGTGACATTTAGGTTGGATGTGTTGATGAAACAGTGTAGTCCCTTAAAGTTCAATGGTTCAAGATTTCCTCGGTATACATTATAGTCATCTAAAAGGGAGGATGTATTAGTTCAAGTGAGTAGAGTGTAGAGAGTAGGTGTAATAGTCACACAATTGAGTCTTTGTGCTGCTCCTGTTTGTGTGCAATAGTAAAACCACTATGTATTGAATTTAAAGGTCCACACCAACCGATTACATTTACATAAAGATGACTCACAACAGACAAGTCAAATAAAAAAATGTGCAAAGGTCAAAAATATGCTGAACCTCTGTCACTATAGAGGGTCATAAAGGCTGAATAGGACTCATTATGAGTAGTAAACTGAGCATTATGGGTAAAATGACAAAACCTTGTTTTAGTTTATGTTTGTGTCACACAGACCATGAATTTCTTGAGTGTGTGAGTCACTTACCCAGCTGTATGTTGCGGACCCACACACTCTGTTTAGTCTCCTTGAGGATTTTTTCAAAGTAGACTCCAGCAAAGCCACTGGACACGCAGGCCATCAGCACGGCCATCAGCCCCACAAACTGGGAGCCTGTAGACACGGACTTGTGCCCAGAGTCAGACTCTGTGGGCCACTGTGGGAGTTAAAACATTAGCAGCGTGTTAAACCTAATCTGAGCAGAACATCTGATGGGTAAATCAAGTCATATTCATCATAGAGACACAAACTGCGCCCTACCTGAACGAGAGTGACTCCAGCCATGAGGAGGAGCAGGGACAGCCACTGGTAGAGGCCCAGCCGCTTCCCCAGCATGGACACACTGAACAGTGCGGTGGTGAGGATCTTCAGCTGGTATGTGACCTTGGTGGAGAACAGCACAGACACAAAACATTTAAACATGACAAATAACCATCAGAAAAACACAATCCCAAGCAAAGCCAGAGAGAGCTGAAGTCGTGCCTCTGTCTACATTGGCACAATCCATTATAAGTGGTTTGCAAGTCAAATGACTCTGCTCTAACGGAAAGTGTCTTGTTTCTAAAAGGATGAAACCATAAGCTGCTGTAAAAACTGACATATGATGCATGCATTTTCTGTACAAACACAAAGATGGATGACTGTTCACTGGATTTAAACACAACATTTCAAACAAGAGAAAAAAAATCTAATATAACCCATCAGTCTTGTTGTCAGTTACTATGTAGTCTCGCTCGCCAGACCCTCCTCCAGAGAAGAAAATTATCTTTTTCTCCATATGTGTCACACCAGGAATAAAAACTAAAAAAAATATGATATGTGATGATACTATTGATACCACTTTTATGGCGGATGCTTCACAAATGCTGTGTTATTGAGATGGAGTTTCCTCTTTTCACTCTTTAAAAATGAATTGGTTCCAAAGGTTTCTATCAGTGGATGTTATCAGCCTGGACTGACACCAACTTTTATAAAACAAGCAAGAAGCACAAAACCTGTGACTTTATAGACGAACTTTGGCTTATACACACACACACACACACACACACACACACACACATACACACTCCGACTGATCATCACACACTCTGTCCTTTTAACTTCCCTGTTGCCCATGAACAGAAAAAGCTCCACATTATGAATTCATGAGGGTTGTTACACAGATCAGTTCTACAGAGTTATTTGTTGACTGCTGGGGAAATGCACTTCAGGGCTCAAACCAGCCGACTGCAGCTGTCAGATTCTTTATTTCGACTGTACGAGACCCAGACATATACTGGGTTTTGCCCCAGTGTCTGGACATAGCTACCCCCAGCTGTTTCCCCTGTGCCCACATTATACTAATGCTTCTTATTCACCACATGGAATTGCATGAGTATTGATCTTTTAATCCAACTCTCAGCAAGAAGCAAATAATTATATATTACCCAAAATGTGAAATCATAAAGCATCAGTGTACAGCTACAGTATTATAACATCAGTGTGGCCTCATATTACAGTAATACATAGTCCACATGGTTTCATTTAATATAATTTTAGAGCAAGTACAGGACAAATGACTATTTAATTGTATATTTCTGACTAGTAAGCACTTGCACTCATGACTATACTGAAATCAGTTCAGTTACACACACACATGCAGTGAACTTGAAGCAGCATATGAATGTGTTACCTGATAGGTGGCTGCGTCCAGGTTGGATAAGGCAACATAGAGCAGATTGTTCTGCAGTGTGTAGATCCCTGCAGGAATGGCCAACTTGAGCGTCTCCAAGGGCTTGTTGACAACCTCCTCCTTCAGCAGCTGCAACATCGCCTGCACACTGTGATCTGGGAGAGACAGAGTGTGTTGTCAGTAATTTAACCTGGGGACCACCTGTGGAGAAAGAGACAAACCGAAGAGGCAGAGAGGATGGAGGCGCATTTATATGAGGCTTTGGCCCAGTGGTGCTGCTCGGTTAACTGATTAAAAAGACACTCCTCACACCTGCTGCTCACAACTCTCTACTCACTGTTCTCGTTGAAGACGAGGAAAGTGCAGACGATGATCTTGAGCACCTCAGCTGACACCACGGCGGACGAGGATAGATACCGGGGGCCATCTTCCTTCAGGGTCCGGGAATATCTCATGGTGAGCACCAGTGATGTGGTCTGCAGCACCAGCACCCCCAGAGACACATACTTCAGCCTCGAGTTTGAGTTTGACGGAGTCATCGTGACCAGCGTGGAGGGCTCTGTTTTCAAAGTAGCAGAAAACGGTTGAATCCGTAGAGGGAAGACAGACTGAAACAGAGACAGACAGAGGGAAGACAGATCAAACACAAGGGAGTCTGAAGTGTCTGAGGAAGAGAGAGTGACTAGTGCAGGATCATCAGGAATGCTGGTCTGTAGTTAAAAGGTAGTTAAAGGGAAAGCTAATAGGTCCAGCCTGGGGCAGTGCGGGGCATTCCTGGGAGTGACCTGCAGTCCTGGAGCAGCAGGAACACAGACCGACGGTACCAGTGATGGAGATAATATATGGACACGACGAAAAATGTGCATTTTACAGCACAACCTGAACTTCAAAGCAGCTGTTGCATCTTCATATACATCGGAAATCTGTCCTGCGATAATAGAAACATACTGTTGCTGCTACAGAAAGCAATTTGTGTATTTGTCTGACAGATGGATTACATACAAAAATACTGAACTGATTTGCACCAAACTTGTACCAAGGAAGAACTGATTTAATTCAAATTTAGGAGCCGATATGGTTAAAGAGCCTGACACCCTTGTGTTACATATGTTTGTTAATCAATCAGGAGGACATATGGATGTTGAAGTAAAAGAAAATAAGACATCATGATGGTGCTGAGATCATCAGATAATAATTTGGATCTCACAGACGTGTGTCGGCTTGTTTGGTCTTGGCAGAGGTATGTAGCTACTCTACTGAATGTCTCTCTCTAAACTCCTATAATCTACTTTCTCCTTATTTCTTTGATGGCTCTAGTTGCTGCTTTAACAGATTAAGATTAAACATATGAAGGATCTAATGCAATACAACACAATACACTGTTAATGAATAAACCTGTGGTTCCTATTATTTTGACACATGAACCCAAACACTGTTTTGCCAGGATGCACAAATCTGAGTCGTTCACTTAAAGACAAAGTCCCAGATGAGCAAAAAATCCAGATGCGTGTTTGTCATTTTCCTACAGCAGTAAAATATTACCTTGATATTCATTGGCATTAAATTTGTAATGTCATAATACATTGCACACAGGGGACATTCTCCACAAATCAAGTATTTTGTTCTTTTATAACTTTAAAACACATTACTGGTAACAACAATATTTTGTAACAAATTTTATATTTGTACTCTTACTGGTAAGGGAGCATTACAACCAATGTTGTGTAACAAAAAGTCCAGTAAACAAGTTTGATGTCATTTTGTATCCAATCTACACGCCTTGAGCAAAACACAGACAAGAGAGCCCATTGTCTAGTTGTAATTCATAACCTACCCTGCATGAATAGTCCAGTCGAGAGCAGAGAGGTAATCATTACCAGTCTCACAACTCCAGCGACGGAGACAAGCGTTCTTCACTCTTTTGCCTCACATTTCCTGACTGAAGCACCTTATCTCTGATCAGCCACTGCCGCCAGTTTCACTTTTCCTTCATGACCTCATCTACATGCGCCCAAACTATAAAAGCGCTTGTGCTACTCAAGGCAGAAACTTCAAAAATGCAGACCACCCTAGGTTTCTGCCGCACTGTCACTTATAGAGCGTCTGTCCCTTCAGGCGGGAGCAGGAAGTGAGTGAACTTCCTCCCGTTGCTTCTGAGGCAGGGTGGGAACCGCTCACTGTTTACATTGTACAGTTATTAACCAACCAATCCCCACTAACTCACCACTTCCTTTATACAGTTGTGTGCCCAACAGACCCTGATTTCATTCATTGTTATTTGAGTAAAATAACATGAGTGAATCTGCTCTTCCCCTACTACATATAATGTAAAATGTCCACTATATAGTGTGGTGATACTGTGTGAAAAAACCATAAAGCATGAAGGCGCAGGAGGAGTGGTACACACTGACTTCCTTATGTACCAGCTCTGCTCAACATGGCCACACAATCCCCCACTGTGTGTGTGTATATGTGTGCATATGTGCGTGTTTCCTTCAACACACCGGACAAGCTCTTCCCCTCCCACCTCCTCTCCTCACATATCCAAACACTATTGACTTTCATTTTCAGTTGCCAGCTACGCACATGTCCATGAAATCATCTGCTTGATTTAATCTGCATTTAGTTAAACGGCTGTAAGAATATTGAATATTAAACCTCAGCTCTAATGTTAAAAGCACCAGTATATGAGATGTGTGTCTCACCTGCACCCAGCCTATGCTGCCAGAGTTAGTTAGCAAAGCAGAGTGCAACTGTTGCATCATAAAGAAGATTTGAAGTAAGAGATGCTGTGCAGTATTTCTAGTTACTTTTTATATGAAGCTCTTACATGTGAAAATGTAACTGACGCTCATGAAATAGGATGCATCATTATGAGCTACCCAACAACATATCAAGCAGTTATAAAATCAGCTACATTTTTCAACTCATTCAAGGTGTGCATTTTGTATTATGTCTGTTCTTCTCTATTAATAAACACATTTAAAAAAGAAAAGAAAAACATTTACATCATGAACTGGATGCAGCATATTTCATTCTGCTATGGACTTGTCTTATCTATGGTCTGAAAAACAATTCAGTGAATCTTAGTCTTGAACATTAATCACAGCTTTCAATCCATCAGTATTAACAAAGTCATAACGACATAACACTAACAGAGCAGGTCTGTATGATCAGTGGCATAGTTTCACTTTAAAACTTCATTCTGATGTAAATAATGCAATACTTAAACTTACTACCTATGTTTGAATGCAAGACTTGTACTTCCTTCTACTTTACTTCTTCCACCACAGCCACAGACTATTTCACACATGAAGTGCCAACATGTTGCTGTTGAAATAGCGCCATTTGTCCGTCAAAGTGTGTCACAGACGCTAAATCATATGTTAACCCATATCCCCCAGTGGTGTAAAACTCACCTGGCTTGGTTTGTGTGTAGGAAAGGTGTCCTCCCTCCTCCCCCTACAGCAGGAGGGACAGTGAGTCAGAGAAAGAAGAGACTCACATATTGTTCCCAGTAAGTCAGCTCGGACAGGCTCTGACAACAAATCACCATAAAGTGACTCAACCCGTTCTCCTCAGGTGAGAAAAGGGGCTAGTTGAGGAAAACCACTTTCACTCTGTGAAAGGACTGAACCAAATGGTTAAAGGTGTTACCCTGGTTTCAAATGTCACTAGTCACATCAAATGTGTCACTTTATCTGTCATTTTTGTATTGTATTGTACCATTGCAATGGTCCGAGGGGTTTAAAAAATGAGTTCTCCAACTGAGTCAGAGATCCTGATGAACACTAGGAGATACTGCAACCATAGCACCAGGAACTGGTTACTCAATGAAACCTTCTGACGTTCTGCACTCAGCGCCTGAAACATCTTCTTTGCTTAGCTTTTAAAAAGCCTTGATTTTTTTGTTTAGTTCAATCACTATAATTCGACTTTTGCCTGTATCATATCAAATTGCTCTGGTGTGTGCCGTGTGCAGTTAAAATAAAGTTGCATTGCCTCCCAAAGCAGATGTAGCATCAGGTAACATACAAAACAGATCCATGGCAGAGTCAGGTCAAAGAAAGCAGTGTCTCTGGACCAGCTGAGGGTGGGACCTCCGCCCAGGCCTGCTCCACCCTTGGAACATGTGGCACAAGCACAACCGGAGAAGTCAGTCAGCCTTCAGGACAAGGAAACTCGACACCCACGACCAGCCAGGTCAAAATGTAAAAATCTCTCAGATCTCACTTAAATTTTTGGGGTATGTTATACTGGAATAAGCTGAGAAGTCACGAGGCTGAACAGCCTCAGTGCTGGTGACGTGGATGTGTTCAGAGGAAGCAGAGCTGACAGGACTATCAGCAGAAAATCCTTTGTGCAATTGTTTCATTGGGAGTTCACCTGAGGGCAAATATTGAACTTCCCAACATGATCAGGATGTAGATACGTCAGTGGCCACATCATAGCAGTGAGTGGGGTGAAGTGAAAGAATGAATGACAATGTCTAAAGGAGTGATTTAAATAATTACAGCTTTTTTTTTATATGTACTGTACTTTTCCTATGTGACCGTCAGCCTATCCATGGGGGCAAATTGTCCTTTTTTTATTGTTATCTATTGTATCTGTTCATTGATTGTTTATTTATCTGCTTATTTGTTGTCTATTGTTCTATTGTCTTAAGTGTTTGTTTTTTTAGCTCTCGCAAAACCCTTTTCCAATGGCCTCCACAAATGGCAAATAAACTGACTCTGACTCTGACATATCTAATGAGCCTGACTGCTGTTGGTTGTTCCTGTCAACAATAAAGAAGCATTTGCAAGCTGCCACTGAAGAAGACACAGACTTACAGGCTTAGCCTACAGACAGGATTACTCATGGGTTTGTTTAGCATTTAACCTGAGTTTTGAAAACGGATTGAGGATCTAACTTCCTCCTTCTGCGCCTTTAAGAACCACCTCTCAGTAACTTACCTGTAGGAGCGAGTCTCAGCTGAGGACGGAGGTGACAGTCAGCAGAGAGCTCTGTGCAGGGTTGTCCTCTCCTTTAACTCCTCTCTCCGATTTTTACAACACTTTCAACATTCAGACACAGACAAGACCTCACAGGAAAAACGGAGGAAAAGTTGTTGCGGCATACCTTAAATATTAACTACACTTGGGACAGACTCCCCCCACCATCCTGAATGAATGAATCCACATAGACGACTCCAGAGATCTGCTGACACCTGTTGGCCAGAACATGTTGCTAGTATCTATCTATCTATCTATCTATCTATCTATCTATCTATCTATCTATCTATCTATCTATCTATCTATCTATCTATCTATCTATCTATCTATCTATCTATCTATCTATCTATCATAGGCATGCCGCTATGAGCCATGTTTTACAGTAACAGATTATATTATATTTTTTATTCATTATAATTTCACTTTTAAGACTCCAAAATCAAAAGATTATTTTACATGAGAAAATTGATTTTCATATTTCTACATGGGAAAATTGGTTTTCTCGTGTACAAATATGTTATATATTATATATTTCATTTGTGTATCTGTATCACTAGATGAAACTATCAAAGTCCTGCAAAGCCACTGCATCCAGGTCACATGCAATTAGACTATTATTGGGCCTGGTTGAGGTTAAACCCTTTGTAAAACATGAATGAATACAGCAAAAGAAAGACATATCTTTCTTTTATTGTCTAGTTTGACAGTCAGGCAAAATAACAAATATAAACCTAGGCATAAATAATTGATTTAAACACTGTTTTATAGCACATGGTGGATGTTTTCACACATACAATAACGTTACAGTTTCATTTTTCAGCTGGTAGGCCTACACACTTCTGTTTACACTCTGGTCTAAATCAGAGGATGTATCACTATGGCCAGAGCGATTGATATAACAGAGTGGCGACAGCTCTTGACGTCACGTGTAGCTCCCAATAGTCCCAAACTAGGCTTGAAACAACGTTCAAAACACACACAGCCAGTAGGCTATCACAACTAAGCATAAAGTCCGCTTAGCTTAATGCTAACGTATAATGTGAAACCTCATAGACGGGCTAACAGAAATTAGCATCGGCTGTCGCCGTTTCGGCAAACGAACAGCCATAGAAGCTGCTAAAAACCTGTTTTAATTCAGGCTTTAGCACTCTTAACACGTCACAGTTTTAATATTTTTTCATGCGAGAAAGTTTAATCCAGAGTCTGTGGCCAGTTTGCTCCGATGTTTGTTTGGGAGAAGTGCATGGTCTGTGCGAGCCCCGACCGGGGACCGTGGCAGCGGCAGCAGCCGCTCTACTGAGCTGATCTGCCGGGCTGGACATCTGTCCTCCTCCCGGGGGAGAAAACGAGCCAAGTAACGTATCCGCATGCTTTTAGAGGTTTACCGCTGGCTGCTTCAATTCTTTTTAGGAGATTAATGCTGGTCTCATTGATGGAATTGAGATAGATAGATAGATAGATAGATAGATAGATAGATAGATAGATAGATAGATAGATAGATAGATAGATAGATAGATATACTTTATTGATCCCAATCTGGGAAATTACAGTGCAGCAGCAGCAACTGTGGCAGTGGCATTAGTTTGTTTGAATGAAAAGTGAGGAGGAGCTGGGCTATGTAGGCTACTGAAATCACCACATTCCGTAAATAAAGGGGAAGGGGGCGACAGCGGAAAAGCGACCAGACTTGCATAGTTTGTTCATTTTAAAACATTTAGCCTATTGATTGAAATGTGGTGATATCTGATGACTTTGGCGCTCGTGTGTGCAGCCAACAACAGAGCAACCGCTTCTTCCAGGTCGTACATTCGCCATTGTCCAGAGCTATGTTAACAAGCGGGGGGGAAAATGGCACGGTTTTGAAAATTTCTTCAGGCGTGGCAAACCTTCACCTGGGGCGGTACCACCAACCTAGGGGGTGGCGTCCATGGTGGCGTCCACCGACAGACTATCTTCAACTGGCCTGTTTAAGCACACATTTTCTAAAGACAGAGAAAGCAAAAAAGGGAGAGGATGAACTTTTTTCATACCAGGGGGGATTGTAGACAGAAATTTGATTTTGAGATAAAATTCTGATATTTGCCAAACTTCATCAACCATGACTCCAAAATATTGTAAATTTTTTTCAGCAAGATTGAAAATGTATTTAGCAGGAATTGGATGGTATATGTTTACAGTTTTCATGCACTGTAGGCTCAGTTTTAGATAAATCAAAAATCTGTGTGGATCGTTTGTGGAGGACAGTCTGAAGATGCTCTCTAGCAAGTTTGGTGTCAATCGAGAAAAAATTGTGGGAGGAGATATAATAATTATAACTTTTACAGTTTTTGAAAATAACAGTGATGGACTCCATAATTTGTAATGAGTTTAAGTGGACAAACGTTTCAAGCAGTATTGGGGCCCCCCCCCCCAGAAATCTGACTGGCATGGTGTCGAACATTTCTGTGAAGTTTTTTTCGCTGATTATGCATGGGAAGTAGGACTTCCTAGGAAGAAGAAATGAGAAAGAAAAACACTGAGAAAAAAAATAGGGTCCTGGCAGCTGATCCTGCCCGGGATCTAATGAATAGAAATATTAACGTTTTTATTAAAAATACAATTTTATTTTAAAATCTTTATTTTCCTTGTCCCTGCTCTGCTCTTTTCTGCCATTGGATTCTGAAATAGGATTAGGCCAATTATCATTAGTAGCTAGCTAGGATAGGCTAGCTAAGCATCACAATCATCATTTTCATTGTAGCTAGCTTGATTTATGGAATTTAAGTAAATTTGTTTATATATCTAGCTAGCGATAGCTAAATTTATGGGGGATGAATAAAAATGGAACTTATTTCTACCTTTAGAATGACTTAAATGATTGTTTGCCAAAAACACACTGTCCCACTTTACCAATAGCATATTGGTAGAGTGGGACAGTAGCAAAATGCCACTTTAAAAAAAATGTAAGACTCACATGGATGTGATTTTTTTTAAATTATGAATCACCATTACACCCCTTAACAAAATATATCACAATTACAAACTATCCACCAATTTGCTTATTTCTAGAACACTAACATCTTTCAGCTAAGAACGCTGTCATTTTAGCTACCACCCTGTTTCACTGTGGAGGTAGTTGAGCCACGCCCCTGGAAGTGATGTCATCAACACAGAACCACTCTTTTTTAATCTCATACATACCTATGATGAGCTCAATGATGATTTTTAGTAATATAAGTATACATATGTAAAGATAAACATGATTAAGCTTAACTGTCCCACTTTACCCATATTCACCCTAAATAAATACAGGGAAAAAACAACAGCACTTCCCCTTGTAGCCAGAGACCGAGAGTTCGTAACAGAAGCAGTTCTCAGATGAATATTAAGTTGCTTTTAATTAAACTTAACAATAATGCAATACCTAGGTCTATATTTATCTAAACCTGAGTCTCTGTAGGCTACCATCACAGTCTATGACACACGCAACTCTGTTGTCTCAAAAATCCGTTTAGGCACACCATAAGGAATTATTATCCAACTATCATAAGGCTGGGCGAGACAACCTATAGACTATAGTAAAATCTCAGATTTTTTCATGAAAAAAGAAATAATCCGTTTCAGGATTTAAATCGTTTTTTCCCTCCTAAATCCGTTACGGTGAAAAAGTAACCTTTCAATAAACTTTCTCTAGTTTCAAACTGACAGTGACACAAATACAAGGTCAAAAACACAGCCAATTTGCAAACTTGGTAAGAGCTGTTCACGTGAAAGACGACCAGATGACAAACTTACGGTACATGGACATATTTTTTTTCCAATCTCACTCTGGCCACTAGGGGTGTTTTTTTTTTTATAAAAATTTTTATTTCCTTGACAGCTTGTTGTCAAAAAATATCTGAGAAGTCTCAGTCCAGTTTTGCAAAGCGGCCTTTAGATAGTGGAGGTATGGAGGAGGCGGCTCTGAAAATATCCAACTTGCAACATGACGAAGGTCAAATAAGCAGCAATAATGCAGCATGAACGGATACATTCACTCTGCCCACACTGCTCCCTAAATAAATTGGAACAGTTAAATTAAATCATTTGATAACATTGAAATGACTCTCCTATCTATATATTTGTTGCATGCAGTTGGATTGATTCAAGAACTTTGTCTTTTAACAGGAACAATATGTTAATTTCAAGTGTTACTTTACAGTTCCCGGCATGCCTGACTCACCAGTCCTTAAAATTGGATGACATGGGAATTGCGTTGGTCCCAAGACAGTTTGGATGTGTACATGCAGGGACGTCAGGTGGGGACGGCACCGAGCAGCATCTTTAGGTGTTTGGTGTCTGACAGGGTCCCAGTGTTGAGAGTTGTGAGGGAGCTGCGGTCGCTGTCAAACAGCACCCCCAGGGTTTCGGTCAGGCCCAACAAGCAAAATCGAATAATACTAGAAAAAAAAGGAACAAACTTGCGTTGTACAGTAACTATTCTATTCAGGTAAACATTTCATTTTTGTCAACTGAATCCAACACAATAATACTAATCTATGCATTTCAGAATGCAAAATATTTCGTCCTTACACATTAAACAGTATGTCATTTTATTTATTACAGGATATTTGACCTGGTGTTCAAAGTGTTTAACTTTACAAGTATTTATTCCACCTGAGTGACTGCTGTATTTTCTCCAGTTGCTTTAGCTGGGTTCAGCCTCAAAGAATTACAGTAATATAAAATTGTCTTAACACTGAATATTTACCTTTACTAACCGAGTTTGATATTGTGCCTTACTGACTAACAAATAAAACAGCACACCAATGTCTTACTGACTGATGAGATAAAGCTGAACCTGATTCTCTACACTGGCGATTGCCAAGCATCAGAACTGAAGGCCAAAGGGAGGAGGAGAGGAGGAGAGGCCTGTGGCCTGCTGAATGAAGCATTGAGACCCAGAGACCCATGACAGATGTATGTCAGCGTAGGGAGGATTTCATGGACAAGGGGAGGCCATAATTTAAAGTCAAGGTCCTTACCGGGGGTTACTGTTACCAAGGATACGGAAATAAAAGTAGCGAAGCTCCGGACAGAGTTGCGGTAAGGGAGTAGGTTTGATTTTGACATTGGTGGGGACACAAAAGTGCTCCGAGGCATCGCTCCTGAAAGTTGATGTTTTTTTGCATTTGCAATCATAGTTTCATGTTATGTAGGGGTAACTAATGAGCAACTAATGAAAGACAAGAAGGCAACTTAGAAGAGTTCTCAGTTGCTCTGGCCAAAGTGAACTGTGCATCATCATGACTGACACATCCATCATTATTTAACCTCACCTGTGGATTTCCAGCCTCTCCTCCTTCTCTACCTCTTCCTGCCTCTCCTCCTTCTGTTCTAGCCTCTCCTCCTCTACCTCCTCTGGTCTCTCCTCCAGCCTCTCTTATGTCTGTCACCTGACAAAAATATGTTGATGCAGGACATATGAACAGATACATTAGGGATACAATAGAGCTTGATGGTACAGTTACTGCCTGAGGAAAAAAAAAGAGGCTTTTACTTTCACACACTTACATGTGATTTATTCCCCCAAAATATGGATGTACAACATTACACGAGCATCTGGAATCTGAGGTTTTTTTGTAGGCTTATATCCCGACCAATGTTCTTTATTTTTGGTTTTTAAACAGTTGCTCCCTTTCACACAAAGGACAGGCCTACATGAAAATAATAAGCTAGTAAAATTTAAAAAAAAGTAAAAAAAAAAAAAAAAAAAAAAAAAAAGTATCTGTTTGCCATTAAATATGGGCTTTTATTCATATTTATTCATTTATTCATATTTGAAATATTTTTTTTTCCAATCTCACTCTGGCCACTAGGGGTGTTTTTTAAAAAAAAATGTATTTCCTTGACAGCTTGTTGTCAAAAAATATCTGAGAAGTCTCAGTCCAGTTTTGCAAAGCGGCCTTTAGATAGTGGAGGTATGGAGGAGGCGGCTCTGAAAATATCCAACTTGCAACATGACGAAGGTCAAATAAGCAGCAATAATGCAGCATGAACGGATACATTCACTCTGCCCACACTGCTCCCTAAATAAATTGGAACAGTTAAATTAAATCATTTGATAACATTGAAATGACTCTCCTATCTATATATTTGTTGCATGCAGTTGGATTGATTCAAGAACTTTGTCTTTTAACAGGAACAATATGTTAATTTCAAGTGTTACTTTACAGTTCCCGGCATGCCTGACTCACCAGTCCTTAAAATTGGATGACATGGGAATTGCGTTGGTCCCAAGACAGTTTGGATGTGTACATGCAGGGACGTCAGGTTGGGGACGGCACCGAGCAGCATCTTTAGGTGTTTGGTGTCTGACAGGGTCCCAGTGATTAGAGTTGTGAGGGAGCTGCGGCCGCTGACAAACAGCACCCCCAGGGTTTCGGTCAGGCCCAACATGTCAGCAAAATCGAATAATACTAGAAAAAAAAGGAACAAACTTGCGTTGTACAGTAACTATTCTATTCAGGTAAACATTTCATTTTTGTCAACTGAATCCAACACAATAATACTAATCTATGCATTTCAGAATGCAAAATATTTCGTCCTTACACATTAAACAGTATGTCATTTTATTTATTACAGGATATTTGACCTGGTGTTCAAAGTGTTTAACTTTACAAGTATTTATTCCACCTGAGTGACTGCTGTATTTTCTCCAGTTGCTTTACCTGGGTTCAGCCTCAAAAAATTACAATAATATAAAATTGTCTTGACTCTGAATATTTACTATATTTACGTGTCCCTAGCGTCCCTACCCAATTCTACGCCCTAAATCCGTTAGATTATCACACTGATGATCCATACGAGAGGTAGGCTACCGGTTCTCACAGCCCGGACTTCTGCAAAAAAAAATTTTTTTGGAGGGTGTGTGTGTGTTTGCGCTGAAAAATAGTTCTGTTGTTTGGCCACTGTTTAAAAGAATCAGAATATAATCAAAGAATCGGATCCAGAGCAGCATTCATTTAGGCTACAAGTTTAATCAGCACTGATTAAACTTCTAAATAAACGTAAACATTTAATAACTCGGGTCAGGTCGGACCACGGGACGTCACCCATTGGTTTTGGGGAGTCGTTTTTGTGACTCAAATATGGCAGCCTGAACAGCGCCATGTTGGATTGGTCGGCCGAGAACCCGCCCACTGGCCTCGAAGCAGCTGTCCACGGAGCTGCTCGGACCTGTCACTCAACGTTTCCGCGCCCTAATTGGCCAGAGTTTTAACCTAATAACAGTAAAACGGTAGAGTTAAAAAAAAATTCACCCCCCTCAGAGTGTGTGCGGGGGTAGAAACTATCGATTGAGACAAAAAAACGTTCTGACACCAGGCTTTTAACATGTTTATTGAGGATGTAAAATCGGCGATTTTAACATGGGGGTCTATGGGGAATGCTGCTTTCTGACACCAGCCCCCAGAGGAAGCCGAGGGGATTGCAGTTTTTTGAACACGGAAGTGAGCTTCACTTCTCAGACCGACAACTGCCCCCTTGTCTCTGACGCGTAGGTGCTCTGGTTGTGATTTGTCTGCTGCCTTGAATCCGCCCTCTATACGTGCGCGTTCACAGATTCACAACCCAGGGTTGAGTTACCAAGTTGATAACCAGCGTCGTGGTACCGCTGATCCAGTGACAGTGTTGTGGATAGGTTCAGCTGGATAGGCTGACAGTAACCCCGGGTAGGCTGAGCTCGCTTCGTGATACAGGCCTCAGACACTCCGTATGCCATATTGATAAACACTGCACTTGATGACACTCGGTGACAGTTTTTTTTTTATCGGCAGCAGTGAAGGTGTGTGGTGGTGACTTGGCTCTTAAAAACACAGACAGGCTACAACTTTTTACTACAGGTTTTATTCATAAAATAATCAGAGCACAAAAGTTACCCGGGCCATGGCCCCCCTGGCCCCCCCCCCGGTTCCGCGGTGTGTGGATTTTATTGTGTTTCAGGTGGAGGTTCTACACTAATTTGATGATTATACATGAATACATTTTCGTTATAAGCTCAAGTCGACCGGGTGTTTGAGGGGCCTGTGTCCGAGCCGGGGGTCCAGGCGGGAGTGTCCAGCTGGTCAGCGGCGTCCTGCTGCGGCGCCCGGGGAGGCAGGCGGGAGCTGTGCTTGATGTGGGCGTCCACCATCTCCAGCAAAAAGCTGCACGGCACCATGTTATTCATCTTCATGTGCAGGTGGTTCATGCCTTTGTTGCTGCACAGGGGACGAGACAAGACAAATCAATGCAAGAACTTTGGATGGTTGGATGTTACGTAACCAGGACGCCCTCAGTTTCGTTCTACAGCAGGGGAGACCGGGGACAGTTGCAACACTTTTTGCATTTGGCTCTCTTACTCAGAGACGGTTTGGATTAGACAAACCACATTTTTATACAATAAACTTACATTTGTCTGTTAATAGTCAACACAATTAATAGATGATTACAGAATCCACATTCTTCACAATTTGCATTTGAGTGTAAGGAGTCAGATGTACAGAACTGACATGAGTGAGCAACAGTTGTTGCAACTGTCCCCGTCCGGTCAGCCATGATTAAACTCAATGTGCTAGCTAAACAAAGTGCTCTTGATACTAATCATGTCACCTTAAAGTTATCATATAACTCCTTTAAACCATATAAGTTTGAACAGAATCACAAAAAGAGTGACAACAGTTTTAACAAAAACAAAGCTCAAGAAAAAAAATACTTTCATACCTCAAAAACTGTTTTTTTGCAATAAAACCTGGAGCATCTTTTGAATTCAACTGATTTTTCTCTGCAAGGGGGGGAATCCAACTGAGCATGTGCAGTGTGAGTATCATCACTCTAGCTTGTTCATGATTGGAGAAAAATGACATGTTGCAACCATCCCCTGTTGCTACTGTCCCCGGTCTCCCCTACCTGAGCTGGCGGATGTGTGGCAGCAGCATGAGCAGGTGAGCGAGGCGGGTGTACTGCTGGCGGAAGGTGAGGCCCGTCTTGGTGATGGTCCAAACCAGAGCGTCCGCCACAGCGTCCAGGAGACAGAGCAGCTCCTCGCCGCCCTCAGAGGAGCTCAGGCTTATGTCTGGGAAAATAAAAAATAACCAGGAGAGTGAATTGAAAGGGGGAAAAAAGGGCCAAAAAATACATTTTCAGTGAAATTTTTACAATAACGTACAGAAGTGTTTTTTTCTTTATTCTTTTTTTGCCGGGATTTTATTTCTTCTTTTTTTTAATTGATGAAAATTAGCTAAATCACAGCGAAGGAAGTCAAATTTTTTCTTTTCTTTTTAAAATAAAATTAGTTTAAAAATAATAAAAACTTGTTGTATCACTTGTCCGTTCAGGGACTCGGGACACACGGGATTACAAGCTGCGATACCAATCAAACACTCTGCTGTTGTTTCACACACACACACTCACAGGAGTTGAGGAGGATCATGGCCTTGAGGCAGACGTACTCCTCCCTCTGCAGCTTCAGCTCTCTCACTCTGGACGTGGCGGCAATGAGCATGTCAAAGATCTCAGCGAAGCCCTGGACACAGCTCCACTCCTCTCTACCTTACAAGGACACAGACACACGCAAGACTGTAAATCTTCCTTTTTCCTGGTCCATGTTTTCCCAATAATTTCATAGAAAAGACTGAGGTTGATGATAATTATAGAAGAAAACAAGAGGAGATTCTAATTGATTCTAATTAACTGAGATGTGTGAGATGAAGAGTGTAAGTCAGAGTAAAGAAGTTTAATACGACCTGTGACGTGATGTGAGAGTCAGCTGCTGGTACCTGCTCAGGCTGAGGTCGGGGCAGAAGTTGAGTTTCCCTGGATGGTCCACCGACCTCCACATCAGCCCCATCATCAGCACCTCCAGCCAGCAGCAATCCAACAGGTGAACCTGGTTCAAGTCGCTGAACTTCATAAACCCTGAGGAGAAACACATGATCCCACAGACCATCACTGACTTTCTACCATCACTGTAGTAAGTTCACTTCAGTCTAATAAGACGCTGAAGGACGATAAATCTGCAGTATAAAGTTCATGAACCTGAGTAATTTTTCTCCTACACTGAAAAACGTTCATTTTTTCTGAGCGTTTTGTTGTTGGACTTCGTCTTTTTGTCTGGAGATTAGTGATGTACAAAGTGTTTTTCATCATTTCACATCAGACACTTTGAACAAGTGTTAAAGCAGAAGTAAGCGGAATGTTTGTGTTAATAATAAATAATAAGTCTTAAATATATCTTCCGACGGCAATCACTTACATAGAGTGTTTGGTCCGAAACACGGGTCTGTCAGTCACTCTGCTCTGCTGTAAGCCGAGGAGAAAACTTCTTGTATACTTCCTTGTATCTTACAAGCTTTATCCAATGAGGAGAGAGGACGAGGACCAATAGATCCAAGACGAGGGCGGGGGCTGCTAACTAACAAAGTTAGCCAAAATGACCCGATCGCTTACTTCTGCTTTAAGTGTCAGGTTTTATTGGTTTTTATGACTTAATATCCAATAACTGAAATTATATTTATGTAACCTGTTGAAACCAGGTTGATTAGCACCGACCATAGTCGTAATGTTTGTCTGGACCAGCGACGCCGTCTGAATCTGAATCAGCCAGCACGTCGGCTAAACACAGACACAGGCGCTAATTACAGTTCAGCTGCAGTTCATCGTCCACCTCCAGTTTCACAACATTACCTCCAAGTGATGCAGAGACGACAACGTGTCTGGTCCAGATAAAGTCGTTAACAGACCGAGGGAATGTAGCAAATATCCAGGTGCGTCATTAAATCACTTACATTACAGGAGATGTGGAGAGTTCACTGTCCAAACTATAAGATTGGCAGACGAGTACAAGCTGCTCCCATGTGTCTGGATTAGTGTAGAGAAAGTATTTCTATTCTAGTCTATAATAAATGGATGGAGCATGAAAAGGTTAAACACCCCGTATTCCTAAAGATTCTTAGTGCAAAGAGTTGCTCCTAGTGGCCAAATTCTAAGAAAATTCTTAGAATCATGATGTTTTCTTAGAATTTCCCCTAAAAGTTAAGAGTAGATCTTAGTAAAGATAAAAGCTATTCCTAAAGAATCCTAGCTCTTAAGAGAGCTCCTAAGGTGGGATCTGTTAAGAGCAGGGAAGAGGACTTTTAAGTGGCTTAGGAGTTCCCTAAGCAGAGGACAAAATGGTGGACAGAAGAGGCAGGAGAGATATTCTCCAAACTGGATGACAGTGAATTAATTAAACGCTACAGATTGTTCCTGTTCCTCTGTCCAGTTGGGTTTCCTTGTTATTTTCTTCTCCATTGCTGTTCACTGGTTTGTGGTAGATTTCAAAGCCAACCAACACTGCTTCTTATAGGCCGGTCAGCAATCACAGACACTGATGAAAGCTGAGCCATTTTACCCTCGTTAATACCAAATTGAGTTGAAATGTTGAAAGTTGAAAGTGCGAAAATTACCAGCATGGTAGGCTAATTAATATAAGCAAATAAATATAAATTTCACTATGTCAATACTGTGCAAGTTTTCACACATTTTGTAGGATAATTTTAAAGTATAGCTTACTATTCATTTAACAGATATTTTGTTTTATGTGAAATATTTTTTACAATTACACAGTCTTCATAAAATTGGATTCTATGGTTAAATTTATCGATTTGAGGGTCCATCCTTTGCACATTATCACCAAAAGTATATTTTTTATCTAGCTTTTTTTTTTTAAAGGTGTACAGAAATGGCCGTTTGTCCTGTTTGTCGCGCCGAGTTGTCACGAGCTGCAACACGAGTTTACCCGAGTGAGGAAAACGAATTTGATTGGTCGTTATCGAGCGGGCGGGACATTCAAAGCTTGGGGCGAGCCCGAGCTCCGTGTGTGTGTGTCTCAGACGTTTGAATGACGGATGACGGATCCAATATCAGTGGCTGGTGAATCGTGTACAGGCTGACGTATAATCCGTGCGCCTGCATTATCCAATGCGGAAAAAAAAAAACACACTTTCATCCCGGATTTACTCAAAAATAGAATTTTGCACAAAGTTTGGCCTACAACGTCTGAAAGATGAGTTATCACATTAATTTTATGACCCAAAGTGGGCTCAAATTCAATTTTCTTTTCTGTACACCTTTAAGTAGGTTTTTTGGGCGTTTTGGTCTTTAATTGACAGAACAGTTGAGAGAGAGAGACAGGAAATGGGAGGCAGAAAGAAGAGTATAGCCTCAACACATGGGGCGGGTGCTCTACCAACTGAGCTAAACACCGCCCCTTTATCTAACTTTTAGGATCAACCAATCACAGCGTTTGAAATGATGACTCAGGTGTCAACCACACCTCCTCACTAAGATAGGAGTTTCTGTCCACTCCTTGCTCAGAGTTCTCTGAGAGTGTTCTGGAATCACTCCTAAGCTAAGACTCCTTGCTAGGAATTTTTAGGTTAAGTTAGGAGTTCTCTGAGAGGATTCTTAGAATCTTTAGGAATATGGGCCCAGATCTTAATAAGCCAACACACCTGGGATCTCCTTAGTCCACAAGACCATGTGAACCAGCTCCTTGTTGGCCAGGCTGGTGAGCGTCTGGGTCAGCGGGCGGCTCATGTCCGTCCCCAGGCAGATCTCCGGCGGCTCCGCCTCCATCAACCTGTTGATCAGCTGCTCTGAGGACAGCCCGGGTCGCTGCGGCCCGTTCAACAAACCCTCGGCCGCCACTGCTGCTGCTGCCGCTGCCGCTGCTGCTGCCGCCATATTCAAAGCCTTAGCTCTGCTCGGTGACGACAGATGGGTCAGACGCCTCGTCCTCGGGTTCCTGTAGCCTCCCTGCTCCTTAAGCATACCTGAGGTGGAACAGGTAGGAAACCATCATGTCACACTGTCTTGTTTCTAACAGGTGAAACCAAAACCTGATGTGATTTTTATTAAAAAACATTTCTAATATCATAACGCAATTTTCACATTTGAAGAAGTCAAATTAATAGTCAACATATTTATATGAACTCATTTGAATATTCAGTTAATCAAATTATTCTAAGGGATGTTCAAGGCAGAGTTTCCACACCACATCTCCCACATCCTTATTTCTTTTAAAGGGATAGTTCACTCAAAATTGAAATTTCCACTCACCCTCGTGTCAACTAAGGGCTGGGAGAAGTTTCAGAGTCCTCCGTGCCTTCTCTGAGTTACAGCGGAAGCTCCCAGTGTTGCTCTGCCAGAATCTCGCACGATTTGCGGAGCCGTGAACTGGGTGTCAATGCAAATCCTGCGAGATTTGCACAGACACAGGCAAAGCAGTGAACTGAGACACTGGGAGCTTCCGCTACAAACAAGCTTAAAACATAGACTTATTTAATTTTTTTTGGAACAATTTCTCATGTCAGGGCTTCAATACAAGAGGGACATTACAGACGAGCAGTATGGAGGTATTTGGATGTTTTTTTGGTGTGTCTTTTGGAACGATGAATAGTGAGCCCCGTTTGCAACCGTCATATGGACATGCAGTGCTGCACGGAGCCCCGCTGCAACTCAGAGAAGACACGGAGGACTCTGAAACTTCTCCCAGCCCTTAGTCGACATGAGGGTGAGTAGATAATGAGTGAAATTTGAATTTTGAGTGAACTATCCCTTTAAGTAAGTACTCATTAATGAGCAAGAAAACCTGTCAAGAGAGAACAAATAAGTCTAGAGCAGCGTGTCAGTGAAAGGTCATTTGTCTGGTTTCTTGTTTGTTGTGAACAGAAAATGAAAAAGCAGTGACAGTGACTCTAATGAGAGTTTTGAATTACACTGACCACACTTGGTCATGCCGACTTCGTAGCACTTGCGGAGGCGACAGGCCTGGCAGCTCTTCCGCCGGTTCTTGTCTATATTGCATTGATTGGTTGCTGGGCAGATGAAGTCGTTGTGTCCTGATTTGAAACACAGAAGAAGAAGAATAAAAACTGTAGAACCGCAGACTGACCGTTGATCCTGATGGACGACTTCTTGCTGCTGATTTAACTCTGATTTTTACTCTCTGTGCACAAAGGTAGTGGGGTGCAGTTAGTGATGAGGTGCAGCACTGTTAAAATCCCTGCAGGGTTCACTGGGTATTTGTGTCGTCACACGCCACTTTCTGTGTTACACACGCACGCCAAGCCTTACCAGAGTAGCTGCCGGGGTTGGGGAAATCAAAGAAATAAAGGACATGGTATGTAACTTAAAGCAGATATCAGTGGAATGTTTTTGTTAATATAAGTCCTAAATAGTCCTATTTTCCGTCAGCAATCACTTACATGAAGTATTTCAGCCTAAACACGAGTCTCTCCGTCACTCTGCTCTGCTGTAACCCGAGGAGAAAATTTTCCTTGTGGGATACAAGTGTTATCCAATGAGGAGAGAGAACGGCATGAAGGGCTGTGTGTGCAGCCAAGGGATGCGCGTGAATGTGGTGACGTAGCACGAGGACCAATTGATGCCTGACAAGGGCGGGGGCTGCTAACTCATGGTGCGTTCAAAGAAACTCGTACTTTGTGTTTTTCCTTCCTGTGAAGTCATACCAGTTCGATCTGGTACGAGTTCACGGGTCGGAAGTTACGAGTGGCCGTTATAGGGAACTTTCACAGACAACAGGACGGTAAAAACACGAGCTACGGGTTACCTGGAACGCTACCAAGTCGTAGTTGTGACTTGAAGCTGTAACTTACGGTTTCAAAAGCCTGCCTTGAACGCAGCATTAGCCGAAACGGCCGTGAAGCTGATATCTGCTTTAAATACAGTATGTTGATGCAACATCGTTTTCATGCAATTGTGTGCGTAAATGCAACTTTGACTGTGGTGTTTGTTTAGCCACTGCCAGAAGAGATGTGTGTGGAGCGGATACGTTTTGAAGCAAAGAGTTTACGCCCTTGGTAGGCAAAATGAGGTAAATGTTTGTTTGTTTGTTTGTTTATTTGTTTATATGGGTTGACGGCTACAATGAATTGTTTTTATGAATTAAGTGTTGTTAAACCGTATGAATAAGGATGAGGTGCGGGAGTGTGTATTAAATTTATTGTGCAGTATGGTTTTAATATTGGCAATCATGAAATTAAATCCTTTCATGTGTTTTTAGTTTCACGGTGCCAAAGAGGAAATAAAAGTTGTGCACCAGTCGAGCTCCAGCCTATGTGTCATCAATGCCGAGGGACCGTAACAACACCTTCACTCAGAAACACAACCTGCTACACACCTTAAGGTGTTTTACACTTCCGCTGTGTTTTTATTTTTTATTTGATCCATAAGAAGATGTATTTGTAAGATACAGCTCAGTGCAATTATCGAATAGTAGCCTACTTTTGCTTGAAATACCCATCCCTACTAGTAACAACAGGTGGGTGTCAGCCAATCAGAAGAGAGGAGGCGGCTCTAAATCTGTCTTCTAATTGGTCAGCTGATTTCTGAGTGCTCCAATAAAACAGAGCAGATTTCAGGTAAAACACTGAGAGAGTGTGTGAGGGCTGTTCCATTGTCAGATCATCAAGTCAGTGAGTCAGTGAATGAGCAGTGCAGTTTGTGATTATTGATGATGATTTGAGCAGATCTGATCCAGGAACATTTTGTTCTGAGTCCGCCTCCCTCACACACCTTGTGCGTGTTGAAAGTACAGTAAATTATCGGCCCAAGACCGGAGTCAACAACATGTTGTTGTCAAGGTAACGTGTCGTGAGAGTGGGTAAGTGCTGCTCCATTCATGTTTACAGCATCTGGACCCTCACAGACTCTCACACTCTGTCACTTACAGCTGACGTCACTTTAGTCAGTGAGGGTTCAGGGCTCGAGTCTTTAGGGAACGGATTGGAATTGGGCCAAAGTGTTGGTTGGTCGGTCCAGGTGGGCGGGGCTTGGTGACTGCCTTGTTGTGATATCACAAAGATGTGACAGCACTTTTTAAGGCTCAGTTTCTGAATGCAGCCTGTGGTGCATTTCTCTCTGGACTGAGGCTTTGCTAGTTTCACAGTATTAAAGCCTTTGGAAACCTGACTTTAAATAGTAAAAATGCTATATTATATCAAAGTCAAGTGCCTCATTAAGCATCCACAAAAGTCTGAGTGACAATAACTATTCATAACTATTAGAAAACCCAAAGCTTTATGTTGCTTTATACAACATGGGACCTTTAAATGACTTTAAATGGACCTTTAACTCTTTCGCGACCATTGACGAGTAAACTCGTCACAGCCTGCCGAACGTTCACGACCATTGACGAGTAAACTCGTCAAAACCGTTTTTTTACAGATTGCGATAATAGACACTCTGAGGTACCCTGTGTGTGAATATGGTAGTCCTCTGATATGTAAAACTGTTTTAAACTAAAATCAAAACATAATGTTTTTTTATAAACTGTGTGATCTTGGTTTTGTTTGAGTAATCGTTCTCCTTGAATGCTGCTCTGGGGACAGCGTGCAGCGCTGTGCGGCTGTCGGCTACAGTGTTGCAACTTTCTCGCTGAATCTGGCGACTTTCCAAACCCTCTTGGCGACTTTTGACAAAAGCGACCGACGACAAATCTGGCGAGTTTTTCCGGTGCTGTTACAAACGTTTCTGGTTTGGAGACTCGGATCTGAAAGCCCGTTATCTCTGCTGTTTTCACGGTGCAGCGGAGCGGGCGCTCTGCAGCGGGGGCTGTGACCGGCCGCCCCCGCCCCAGAGCACCCACCGCCGGCCAGTCACACAGCAGTGTCACGGAGCTGCTGCGCTGCGGCCAGAGACCCGCACCGCTGCACCGCTGCTCTCCACGCTGCCACACCCCCCAGATTTGCCTACAAATATATTTATTTAGCCGTAGAAATGATTTGGGAGACATGCCACACTGCAGAGTACCGGTAAAATGAGCCGATTGCCACTTGACACAAAAGTGCGTTTTTCTCTGAAACTAGAGCGGGAGCTCCGTTTTTGGAGAAACCCAGCTCTCTTCTTCTACTTCGTACTCACGAACGAAACGGCGGAAAAACTCGCCGTTTTTTCGTGGAGCACGTTGTAAAGTCACTCTTCAACCACGTGAAGACCGTTTGTTTCTAGGTGATGTACAGAGTTCGGTTCGACGTGAGATAAAAGGTAAACAAATTGCCAAAAACATGTGGTCCTGAGCGGATGTGCTGAGGAATTAGTGTGGTCGCGAAAGAGTTAAGTGCTTCATGTCTGTTGTGTCTCACCTTGGTTGTTTCTCTTGAAGAAGGCCTTGCAGCCCTCACATGACCAGACTCCATAGTGGTAGCCTGAGGCGATGTCGTGGCACACGGCACAGTAGTTGAGGTCCGACTTCCCGCCCGACGACACCACACTGTCCTCGCTCTCCTGGGAACGCCTCCTCAAGCTCTTACTAACAGAAAACTTGAGTCATCATCACTTCTTCCTAACACAGACATGTGGAATTAACAGTCTGTTTTTATTAAGACTGAAGCCTAGAGTCCCAATCATCTCAATGAATCAGGAATTAGGCCTACAGATTATTCAGTTTTACTGCAGACACCTGTGTCGTATCGCCCTACCTGGTTGTTGAGACAGTGTGTCTCGGCTCGGGCTGGCCGCGCTGAGAGGACGGGGAAAGGACGCTCGCAGCTCGTTCCCCGTGCAGCCATGACTCCGACATCGTTAAACTGAGATTGGACTCTTGGAGCTGGAGACGAGCGGCAGGCCTGAGCTGCTGGAGGAGAAATAACACTGGTTAAAGCCCTGAAATACTGAATGTGAATTTCAAAACAGAATTTTGTAAAAGACGTGACATTTGAGGTCTCCTTCACACATCACATTCTCTCTCTCTCTTTTTATGCAGTTATTTGAGCACAACCACTTCTTCACCTGTTCTTATCTTTGAAAGAGCAAGTTCTATTTCCTGATCAGGACCATGAGCCACATGCCCAATTCCGATTCTATTTTTCATCCCTACCCCTAGCCCTAGCCCTACCCCTAGCCCTACCCCTACCCCTAGCCCTTAATCCTTAACCCTTGCCCTTGAAACGGAGCTACAAGGAGTAGGGTTGAAAGTCAACCCCTACGAATTGGGACACCACTTCAACAATCACATACGTCATCAGTCGTCTCTGCTGGCTTTCACATAAGCAGACGTGACGAGCTTTTGCCACAAATCCTCTATGCAAAAACACGTTAACTTAATAAAATAAAATAACATTTAATGAAGACTGATCGGTTCATTGTAAAACATTTATTTATTGATGTAAATGTGGTGATTTCTTTATGTAGGCAGAGCCCCCAGGCAGTGCTGCTCCTGTGTCCAAAACACACATGAAGCTTCACTTTTAATTCAAACAAATGAATGCGACTGCCTACATTTCATCAATGAGACCAGCATTTATCTCCTAAAAAGAATGTAACTACCCGGCAAACCGGTAAACCTTTAAAAATCTGCGAGTTAATTAGCGCGTAGCCTACTTGATGTAGCTACTTACATTTACGTTATTTAATTCAACAGCGTTATTTTGCATCGGACTGATGTTTCAGAAACATCTTATTAGAATCTAACTTAAAATTCAAAATCAAAATTCCTTCTCTATATTTAATCACCACCATCTCTCCGTCATATTGTCCACTCCCAGAGCGCAGGAGGAGGAGAGGACGGCGCGGCTGCATGGGATAAAGCATCCGGTCCTATCAGAGTCAATTAAATATCAAAGACTGGGAAAGAGCCACTAATCACAATCGTTACACTCTGTTTATTGTTATCAGTCCTACTTAATGCTGTTCATCACAAAAACCGAGAGAAAATCGGCATAAATAAAAGCGTCATGTTAATTCTGAAGAATATATTTCAGGATGGGATACCACTAACTGACTCAACAAGTTTTATCGATCAGTCTAATTACTGTAAATAGGCCTATATACAGTGGTGAGCCCCCGGAGAATAAGGAGGGAGAGGGTCTTCAGGGACCAACGACTGCCTGGCCCATGATGGTGACTGGTTCATAACTGGTTTCAGATTCACTAGAACTGTTGTCATTGTTGTAACCATGTGCCGAACCGGGTCCAGCATTAGACAGGGCATCGCACCAAAACAACACAGCGTGCGCTCCGTGCCGCTGACGCCGTTAACAGCTGCAGCAACATGTCACGTTGTCACGTTCACACCTGAAGCTAATTCACAACACAGACAGAACAAGGGCACGTCAGGCTCATTTACATGCAGACCGCATTCATGTGGTGGTTTGCACAGGGCCTTTGCTAGGAATTATGGGCCCCCTGAAAGAATACTAAAGTGGGCCCCTGACTTTTCCAATTTTTTTTCTTAGACTAATTATCATTTTTTATTTAGCCTACTTTGTTTTGATGCTAATGCAGCATTGCTATGAGCATAAATCAGGATCTTATGCAGATTTCAAAGGAGGTTAAATCGAAAGCAACTGGACTTAGTTATTTGTCTAGGAAGACGCCTGGCCAATCTATTATGAGCAATTGTTAATATTATTGCAACTTGGAGTGTGCTTAATGATATGATTAAAAAAATCCAGTAAAAGGGATTTTACAGCATATCTGGTAAAACATGACAATTCAGTTATTGAAAATATAGAGGAAATTGCTGATGAGTTTAACAAGTTTCTTGTTAATGTTGGCCCAAATTTGGCTAAAAACATTAATTATAGTATGGATGGTGACAAAAATTTAAGCGGTGTATCTGACAATAAACATTAGATGTTCCTTGGTGGAGTATGTGAAAGTGATGTGTTAGAAGTGGTTAGAAAGTTTAAGAACAAAAAATCTGTTGATTGTAACAACACTGATATGTCACTTGTAAAAGAAGTGATGGATTGTGTCCTTAAGCCATTTACTTATATATGTAACAAATCTGGCATTTTTCCCGACAAAATGAAAATGGCCAAAGTTATTCCGATCTATAAAAATGGGGACAAACATATGGTATCAAATTATAGACCTGTGTCCTTACTACCTCAATTCTCAAAGATTCTTGAGAAATTGTTTGTAAATAGACTTGATAACTTCATTGATAAATATGAGCTACTGAGTGACCATCAGTATGGGTTCAGGAGCAATCCATCAACATCCTTAGCAGTAATGGATTTTGTTGAAAATATAGCTAAAGCAGTAGATAAGAAGCATCACACTGTTGGTGTATTTATTGATTTATGTAAAGCTTTCGACACAATCGATCATTCCTTACTTCTGCAGAAATTGGAACGCTACGGCATAAGAGGTGTCTCACAACAGTGGTTATGTAACAGGTTTCAATATGTGGACATTAATAAGACTAAATCACATTTTAGAAGAGTCACTTGTGGGGTTCCACAAGGCTCGGTAGTTGGGACCTAAGTTATTTATACTTTATTTAAATGATATCTGTACTGTGTCTACTAAGTTGAAATTTGTAATGTTCCAGATTACACTAATGTATATTGTTCAGGGGAGGATTTGAAGGAAGTGCTGAGGACAGTAGAAGTAGAGTTGTTTCAGCTAAAAAAAATGGTTTGATATTAATAAGTTATCATTAAATGAAAAGAAAACAAATGGTGTTTAGCGGTATAGGACCAATTGTGAAGTAAAATTAAAATTAAATCAAGTGGAAATTGATAGAGTATATGTATATGAAACTAAGTTTTTGGGAGTAATTATTGATCATAAATTGTGTTGGAAGCCTCATATAGAATATATCAAGGGGAAAATATCCAAATCCATTGCTATTCTTTATAAAACAAGGGGCATGTTGAATAAGAAATGTCTGCATATTATTCTCTTATATTTCCATATTTGACATACTGCGTTGAAGTTTGGGGAAATGTTTATAAAACAAACATAGACCCTATAATCAAACTTAAAAAAAAGAGTCATTAGAATAATAAACAAGGAGTGCTATTGTGAACCTACCAGCAGCTATTTATAAGATCTAAGGATCTAATGCATTACAATTTTCAGATATTGTGTTTCTAAAGTCAATGGAAATCGTTTTTCGAGTAAAGAACAACAGCCTTCCAGCTTGTATCCTTCAGTTATTTAAATTAAGAAAAGGAAACTATAATTTAAGAGGGTTATTGATTTTTGAAATGTATAAAGTGAGAACTAATATAAAATACAAAAGTGTTTCAGTCTTAGGAGTTAAAATGTGGAATAAGCTCAGTGATGAGTTGAAGACATGTAGTTCTTTGTTGAGTTTTAAGTGAAAATAAATGTAAAGTTGAAATGTAAAATATTTTAATCTTATTATTTTGGACTGCTGACATTCTAGGTAATTTAATTTCATAGAGTGTAAAGGATAGGCAAATATAAGCCTTGGGCTTCAGCCTATTCCCTTTTCGGTCACTGTATGATATTTTCTTTGTGTGTGTGTGTGTGTGTGTGTGTGTGAAAGGGAGAGAGAGAAAGTAGATAAAAGCTGCTAGCTGTTAGTTACCGTAGCTCAGGCGTCGGTCTCCCTCAGGTAAAAGCTTTATTCCTCAAATGAAGCTCATGAAGTCTCTCCGGTACAGTTGTGTTCACCCTGTCATGTTGGATGGGCCAGTTGTACAAGTGGGTGGGCCCAGGCCCGTTAGGCCCACCCCTAACACCGCACCTGATGTACATGATCAAGAGGCAGACATGACTAATGTGCGATAGGTGGAGCTGTCGTTGATGGTGATTTTATTTTGTTTTGGAGGAATGTTCTGTTTGGGCTCCCTGACCTGAAAAAAAACAAGGAAAAAGCTAACATAACCTTTATTATCAACCTTATTATTTTAATGGCAAAATTTCATACTCACAAATGTAAGTTCATTAAAAAAAAACCTTCCTTTACTGCTTTTAACGGTGCAGCTCAAGCAATACATAACCTCCATCAAATTTTCAAACAACCAGAAAGCGATTAAGCGATTATTATAAATTCCCCCTGGCGTATATTATAAATGTGCTTTATTAATTGTATTTTACCATGAAAAACTGTTGTTGTATTGTGAAACAAAGTTTTGAAAAAAAAAAAAAAAGAAAGATAGGTGGTGCTGTCTCCTCTCAGCCTGAGATCCATACTTCACCTACCTGTCTGTAGGGGGCAGCATCACTTCTGTACTTCACCTACCTGTCTGTATAGTAGGGAGGTTAAGCCCAAAAAATAGGCCTTTGACTTCAAGTCATGATGCAAAGGTCCCCTTTGGCATGGAAGTACTTTAGGGTCATACAAATAAATCTGTCCTAAGACACAAGTGAGATCACACTTTATATCCAAAATAAACATGTTTTTAAAATGCCTTTTTTTAATTGAGAAAACGCATGTTAAAAGCACATTACATTTAGAATGTCCATAAAAACTCAGGTAGATCCCCTGATGCCTTCAGCTCCTGGATGTTATCTACAGCTTCTGAGACAACATGGAGCTGCTTGTGTGACAGGATTTGGGGTTTTATTAATGTAAAAACATTAATAAAACTATACTGATACTGATTTATTGAACATCAGAAAGAGTGCAACAAATATAGCCTACAAGTAGTTAAATAAAAAGATGTAATTCATATCACAGTAGTGTCAGGAAAGACCAATTAGCCAAATATTGTGTTGGTCAAAATATAGGCCTACCTATAACTAGTTACTGCTTGTGTATGTTGATTTAAAAAAGTTGAATTTACATGTATGACCCATTCTGGGTCATATTAGAAGTAAACTTAAAGTCAAAGGAAAAATGTTTTTACTGTTCTCAAATGTTAAAATGGGTCACATGACCCTGTACATTAATTAAAGCTTATATAACCTGATACTGAATACATTTTACATTGTGCTCCTAAAGTAAACTAACAAATTTTAGTGTAGAGTGCTCTTAATAAGCAATGTTCAGCTTTTATATACATAGGGAAGTTTAGGTTTGCAGCTCCCACATAAAGCATATGATTAGTCCACCAGATTAAAAGCATTAGATCCCTGTTCATCATTCAAATTGAGAAACAATCCTGAAATATTGCAATCATGTCACAAATAAGCTGTAGATAACATCCAGGAGCTGACGTCATTGTAGTTTATATGGACATTCTAAATGGAATGTTCTTTTAGCATGCGTTTTCTCAATTAAAAAAAGGCATTTTAAAAACGTGTTTATTTCGGATACAAAGTGTGATCTCACTTGTGTCTTAGGATAGATTTATTTGTATGACCCTAAGGTACTTCCATGCCAAAGGGGACCTTTGCATCATGACTTGAAGTCAAAAGTCGCTTAACCTCCCTACTATAGGGGGCAGCATCACTTCTATCATCTCACACTACAGCGGAAAAAGCGACCGCGGAAGAAGAAGCACACGTGTTTCCTGTTGCTCCCTCGCCTCAGCCTCAGCCTGCCGGTGAAGGAAACAGTCCTGTAAATACGTCGGGTTTCACCAGCAAAGAGCGTGACAATGGTTCGTAAATTAAAGCATCATGAGCAGAAGCTGCTGAAGAAAGTGGACTTCATCAACTGGGAGGTGGACAACAACCTGCATGAGGTCAAAGTGTTACGGAAATATCGCATCGAGAAGAGGGAGGACTACACCAAGTGAGTGTCTGTTAGCTGCCAAACAATTTCCCCTGTGCTTTGGACATGTATTGTTTGGCTTCACTGACAATCCATCTTCTAAAGAAAAACAATAGGCCTACTATATCATCAATCTTATTATACAATTAGCCAAATGGCACATTCATAAATGTCGTTACACTAATCAAAAAACACTTTTTCTTATTTTTGAAAATGAAGCCAAACAATACATTAAGTCTATTAAAAAATCCATCAACATGAAAGCTATAAAAACTTTGAATGTATGTACACTTTACAATGTTTTTGTATGAAAGCTTGTCTCTGCATTGTATTGTCTGTATTGTAACCCCCTGGCGATGTTCTGTTGGTGTATTGAATTGTATTGCACCATGATGACTTAATAAAGTTTCTAAAAAAAAAAAAAAAAAAAGCTGCCAAACAATGCTTTAAATGTTGAATGAATGCAGGAAAACAAGTGACTAATGAATTGATACGTAAACACAACGACACGGATACAGTGACACAGTGTTGATGGAGTTGTTTTTCCTCCGGTGTCTCAGGTACAACAAGCTGAGTCGTAACATCAGAGATCTGGCCCAGAAAGTCAGAGACCTGGACGAGAAGGATGGTTTCAGAGCTCAGAGTACACACAGGCTGCTGGAGAAACTGTGAGTGTCACACTGCTCATATCCTGATGGACTCACTGACACACACACACACACACACACACACACACACACACACACACACACACACAGACACGACATAACCACTGAAGTTTGTAGCTTGAACATCTGTCAACACCTGCACTGTTTTAAAGGGATAGTAGCATTTTTTTTTAAAGTGTGGTTGTATGATCTACAAATAGCCCCTAAGTACTTTAATTGCAGTAGAAGACTCTCTGCACTCCTCCCGTTAGCAACGCCAGCCCATAATAGCCCTGCCCAGAGATTTACAACATACAGTGTTGTGAATGGACCCAAAGAAACGGCCTATTTTCACGGCCTAAAAGAGGTTTTACCTGAAAAAAAAATACACAGTTCCATTGTTCGCTATAATATCATTTTTTCCAGCCCCTCAAAGTGCAGTTTTTATGTTTTTATTTGGACCTAACCAACTCACGTATCCCTCCGCCCAGGGTTAGCGCCCGCCGATCAGCATTTGGTTAGTTCCAAATAAAAACTGCATTTTTCCTGCACTTTGAGGGCCTGGAAAAAATTATATTATAGCGAACAATGGAACTGTGTATTTTTTTTTCAGGTAAAACCTCTTTTAGGCCGTGAAAATAGGCCGTTTCTTTGGGTCTGTTCACAACACTGTATGTTGTAAATCTCTGGGCAGGGCTATTATGGGCTGGCGTTGCTAACGGGAGGAGTGCAGAGAGTCTTCTACTGCAATTAAAGTACTTAGGGGCTATTTGTAGATCATACAACCCCACTTTTAAAAAAAATGCTACTATCCCTTTAATGACCGTCCAGTTTTCTTTATAAAGTTGTGATGATTTCTGTTTTCTCCTCGCGTCAGATACAGCATCGGCCTCCTACCCACCAAACAGGACCTCTCCCTCACAGAGAAAGTCACAGCTTCTGCCTTCTGCAGGTGAATAACATCAGTCAGTTCACAGCTGTCAACGTCCACCAGCTGTTTTCCTTCCCTCTCTCATGAAGCTGTGTGTCTCCTGCAGGAGGAGGCTGCCCAGCATCATGCTCAACCTCCGCATGGCTCAGAACCTGAAGACGGCCATCACATTCATTGAACAAGGACGTATCCTTCTGACATTGTGGTGTACTCTTTTTCCTAGGTTATCTATTTTTTTATTGTTTTGTCAAGCTGTATCCTTTAGTACATTTGAATAACTTTTTCCTAAGTCCAGAGGTAGAATTTGTTTTGCAGTTAGTTGACCTTGACTTGGTCTCAGATGTGCGTGTCGGACCAGACATCATCACAGACCCAGCTTTTCTAGTCACAAGGTTGGTTTTCACATTTTCTTTGGACCTGTCAGTCAAAATCATAAAAATATCACAGACAAGTCATCAAATGTTGACACTATAACTGTTTTTTATTGTTTTGTTTTTTTAGAAATATGGAAGATTTCGTGACTTGGGTGGATTCCTCCAAGATCAAACAGCATGTCATGAACTATAATGATGAGGTAAGTGACTTTCTCAGAATCTGATTACACAGATTTTCATGCGGTTTGTTCTTCTTTTTTTTTTTTTAAGGAAAATGACCACTTCTACTTTGATCCTGAGTCATAAAACACACACATTAAAGTTACATTCATGATTATTATGGGGATAAAGCTTTTTTTATTTATTTTGTAAATAATCACTGTTTCTTTTGCAGAGAGACGACTTTGATATGGTGGCATAGGCCCGGTGGCTGACGTCCATTCGTCACACAGGAAGACAGCAAAGGGCAGAAAGACCTCCGTTCTTCTACCTGTGGCACGGATAACTCATCAATTCAGAGTGAAGCTCCCCTCAGCCTGGGAATTGCGGGGAGAAAATAAGTGTTCCCGTCCATTCAGGAGCCATGACTTATTAGAGCAAGGACAAATTAAGTGCACAGCGTTCACTCATTTTTGACATTCTTCATCCAATTATCTTACGTGTGTCTAATTCTGGAAGTGACACGATTCATAGGTGCCTTTTAATTTTATCTTCCGACTCTTTACTCTGAACTTGCTCAGCCTGCGTTGGCACAAAAGTTCAGCATCTCACTTCTATTCCTCTTAATGTTTGCCAGCAGAGCCACTCCCAACATCGACCGTTATCACACTGGTTGTTCAGCGCAGCCTCCAGGGTTGTGTAGGTTTGTCTGTTCTTTGAATGAACATGAGTTGTGTGTGTGCGTGTGTATGAGAGAGAGACCAGGGTAATGTTTTTTTAAAATGCTGTTCATATGTCATACATACAGATGTAAAGTAGAAACAGACAATTTGATAAATATTTAATCATTTCATTAAGACTTTGTTTCAGTGTAAACTTTGAACAATAAACATTTTTTAAGTCACAATATTAAGACTTTTCACCAAACCCACTCTGCATGTTTTTTTTGTTTTTTTTTCAAATGCGGTAACCCTACAGAGCTGTGTAAACATCGGTTTGTCACCACCCTCTCTTAATACTCCAGTCAACAGAGTTACTTGAACTCACCATAAAGCATTTTCTTCAACACACAGAAGTTCCATTACAGATCAATGGCTCAGTTTATACTGAATGTATAGCATCAGTCTAAGCTGGGAGGAAAAAATGAAAAGCAAAGACCATTTACCCCCGACATGGACAGACTGTATATGACCCCTTTAAGGCACCCTGGTCTATACAGTATAGTGGTAATTTAACTGGATCTGTTTAAATGCTTGGTTATCAGAGAGATGTGTCCTGGTTTCAGAGTCCATCAGAGCCACCAGAAGCGCACATAGATGATGAGAGTGAGGAAGAACACCGACACCGCTGCTACCTTGGCGTACGTGGAGCGAGTGTTAAGGTATTTTGCATCGCTGCGGTACTTCTTAGACAAGGAAGTTAGGTTGCTGGCTTTTGTGTCTAGAGCTGCAAGGGAAAGGCAAACATTAAGATAATGTGTTAATAATGTGATAATGTTTAATTAATGTTCCTGTGTCAACAAATAGTTCCTGTACCTACCAGAGAGAGCTTCTCCTCTTTGCAGAACTTCCTCAATATTTGCCACCATGATTCTCTGGACGTCCTGAAGCTCGTTGTTAATACTCCCCAGGTTCCTCCTGCCTCTGCTGTCGACATAGGTCTTCTTTGTTTTCTGGATGTATGTGTCTGGAACAATATGTTGTACGAAACAGTCAAGGCTTTTGTTCTTTCTGCAGATACACTGACTGTACTACAAAGGGATCACACACACACACACACACACACACAGTCTTACCGAACTCGATGAAAGAGTACGGCCTCGTCACTCTGGGCACTTTTCTGCCATACTGGTCGTAGAACTCATTGTGGAGGTGTTCGAGGTAGGCAAAAGCCATCTTTTTGGGAAACGAAGCCTCACACAGGCACAGGTAGCATATACCCTGAGCTATTAAATAACTTCACACAAAAAGAGACACACGAAATCAGAGGTTATTTATAAAGACTTTACAACATGGTGATGCATGACGTGGCAGACAAAATTGTGCAATAATACAGAGGGAACTCTTCATTAAAGTCGGCTTTCCCCTCTGATAACACCAAACAACAGTACTTGTGATAACTTACTGAAAGTTCACATCCCCGGCCTCCAGGGTGCAGCGGTCCGGGCTCTGAGCGTTCAGTTTGCGGCACAGCTGCTTGGCTTGGCTCTGGTACTGCTGGAGGTCTCTTCCTGACTGGCAAAGGTAAGCAAGTCACAGTCAGGACTACGGGGCTTAGGGTTCACAATCGGGGGAATCGATATCATATTGTATCGCAATATTTTGCATAGCAATATTATATCTATGTACAAGCGCCAAGTATCGATCATTCTGAACATAATTTGCAGCTGAAAAAACTAATAAACTGCAATATATGGCAGCATATTGCAATATTGTTGAAAATCGCAATAATATCTTATCGAGACACACAAGTATCGTGATAATATCGTATCTCAGGGCCTCTGGTGATTCCCACCCCTAGTCAGGACCAACATGTGTTCAACTGTACCCCAGCTACAGAGTAATGTATCAAGACCTGTAAAGAATACAAACGATCCAAGTGTAATTATCTCTTTGTTTTGGATGGAAATTAACAGTTTAGCTTAAAGTAATGTTTTCGTTTATTAGCAGATGAAGCCAGGGCCGTTGTATAGGGGAGAAAGGTGATGATAATTCTAGGGGCCCAGCGCCCAGTGGGGCCCATAAAAAACCCCAGTAGTCTAATCTTTATATGACCGATACTTTTAATATGATGTGTCTTATTTTAAGTATAATGAGATTTGTTTTGACTAGAAATTACATTTTGACTAGAAATAAGACAAATATTCTTGCTAAGATACTTGAGTTTTTGCAGTGTAATGCTGCATTAGCATCAAAACAAAGAAGGCTAAATAAAAAACGATAATACATATGGTAGTCTAAGAAAAAAAAAAGGAAAAGTTAGGGGGAGGGGCCCACTTTAGTATTCTTTAAGGGGGCCCAGAATTCCTAGCAACGGCCCTGGATGAAGCTAACGTTACATTGGTTACCTTGAAGACTTTCGTCTACTACTAAAATATACAATATGTAATTGAAATGTACATACATAATAAGCATCATTTTAAGTATAGGCCTAATAATACGTTAATTGATTCCCACAACACTACGTTAACGTTACTTCGTGTACAGAAACGTTAGTTGTTGACTAAGTTAAACTTAAAAAATGAAGCTTTAGTTATTTAGCAAATTACGTTGTGATAAACTTCAGGATAAAAAATAAAACATCCATGATGGGCAGGTCTGTGTTCACCTCCGTACATAAGTCAGCCATTGTCAAATAACACAGTTTTACATGTAGTTTGGTGTGTTTGGTGTGTGAGGGAGCAGCTGTGTCTCATTCATACCTGCTCCTCCTCTTGGATGGACGCGGACAGCGGCAGACCGTCCGCCACACGGGCAATGATGGTCAGCAGGATCATGGTGCCGGAGGTCGGTGTCCGGAGGAGCCTTCAGTCGTCTTTTAAGTCGGAGGAAATGAACTATCGACAACTTCGTGTGTTTTCTTTGCTGTCAACTCTGATGATGCAGAAGGAATGAGCTGGACGGAAGCTCCTGGTGCGTCGCTGAAAAGGGTCCGACTGGGAACTGATGAAAAAAAGCACCTCCGTAGTCAATTTTCCGCTGCATAAAGAGGAGGGACGAGCGTAAAAAAACCCCCGTAGAAACACAACCGGTTGTTTAGTGGTCTGTGAACAAGAGTAATATATTTTTTTAAATATATATCAATATTTGTTTGAGTCACTCCGGTCTTTTGTCACTTTAACACAGCACCGGGCCATGAGCTCCAGCAGTCCGACCAGACAGCTGGCAGACGGACTGACTGCACCTCCACTGCTGATGATGCCCGAGCTGAGCCGAGAGCTGCAGATGCTGCTGTCTCTGCTGCGACTCCTCCGTCTGGAGTAAAAGCCTCCCTGAACTCACACCCCAGAGGAAGGAAGGAGCTCCGAGCCATGGATAAATCACAAAGGTAAATTCGCCGCCTTTTTCTCGACAGTGGCGTTTATTTCGCAGCCTTTTGTTTGTTTATTTGGCTCCGTCTGTGTGACAATCGTCTCGGCGTTTTCCTGCTGGCCGTGCAGCTAGTGGCTGCTCTTTCCGCATCTTTGTGTAATATCAGCGTAATACCAGTATCGATATCCCTCTTCCTCCCACTGTTGTGAAATGAGGCGATGTTGAGCATTTTGCAGCTTTTAGGGGAGGGATGCATTCACCTCTTGCATCGCTTGTTTATTATTTGCTTGCCTCCAGTTGAATGAGGTAGCCCAGTGATGCAGCTGCAGCTCATAGCTACCTATAATGAAAAAAAAAAGTAGCTACACATGAAATATAATAGTGAGGAGGGTGGTGGTGAGTGAGGAGCAGCTGACTCTGCAGCTGGACTCAGCTGTGCGTTAAGGATCAACCAGACCATATGGGGATCAATCACTCAGAGTCTCCCAGAGCACAACACTGAGTCTGCAATCAAGTAATGTGCTGCTCCACCGTGCTGTTATGTGAGCCATATTGCTGCTGCGGGTCCTGCGGGCGGGCAGCACGGTGGAGACGGTGGAGCACTTGTGCGCAGCCACGGTTTTAATCCTCTGAGCGCCGCTGAAAACCCCCTTCATTCACTAATAAAATGCCCCGGCGGCTTGGCACAGTGGCATCGCCAGCAGCTTGAAAGGCCTTATTGTTGCGGTGCAGCTGGCACCGCCGTGCGCACCTTCTGATTGGTGTTTTCTCAGACCGGCGTGTGCGTGACTCATAACCCGGCGACTCCGTCTGCTTTTATTGTCTTATTCAGGAATCGATTGAGATGAGATGAGCCCGTGTGTTTTAATTCAAGGGTGGGGCGCTTCATGACTAATTGATTATGAAAAACGAGTGGTTCACAAGCCGGAGGTCCAGGGGATTTCTTCCTCTGCGTGAGAGGACGGGCTGAGTTCTTCCTCCTCCTCCTCCTCCTCCTGGAGGATGAGAGACCACACCGTCCTCCTCTGATGCTCCTCAGATGATTTCCCCAGAGACCAAACCTTTATCAGGGAGATCTGCTCTGCTCTTCATCCACACAAAAAACTCCCCGTCTCTAACTTCACATTGTTGCTCTGTCGTACCTGTCCTCAGGTGTGCCTGTGGTGCCCAGGAGTGAGGAGGAGAGCAGCTGAGGAGGAGGAGGAGATGGGCTGCACCTCCGCCAAGCAGGTGTCTGCCGTGCCCAACGGTGAGGAGAGCCAGAATAAAGCCCACAGCAACGGGGACCTCCTGTCTGGTCAGTCTGATAACTGAACTCCTTAAACTCACAGTCTGCAGCTCCTGCATTTTTACACAACAGGTCACATTTAAAAACCAACAAGAAGTTAAGATAAGGATAAAAGCAACTGCCAAATGAGTAAATGCAATATGCCTATAAAGTCAAATAATAATATTAATAAACAGTGTATTTTTTATAATTTTTGTCAAGAATTTTAAAAAATATTGAACCTTCGACTCATGTGTTGCTAGATCATGACACAGTGTTTCATCACAGGCAGGTGCACAGGAAAGGTCAAACAGTTCAGAGGCTGTAGTCATGTGAAAATAATCACATAACAGAATATAACTTCATATAAGTTTAAGTTTAATACAGTTTCTCACAACATTTTTTTGTTTTGTCTAGGGCAGAAAAGTAATGAGTCCTAAGTAAATATGTTGCATTTTTTTGACTCAGAATTGCTGATTAACGTCTTCAATATTAACATTAAACAACTAAAGATGTTATAGGTAAATGCATTATTTTCTAATTGAATACAACAAATAAAATAAAGGATGCTCACAACATACTGTAACTTTATCTCTCTTCCTATCTCCGACAATTGTGAGCAAGTTTACTGTGTCGCAGTTCATTTTTTTGAGCCGTTTAGCATCTGAAGACAGTTAAAAGGTGTGAATGAAACAGTGTTGATGGAACCGTCAGCAGTAATGATGGTGTGTTTGACCTCTGGTCTGACAGACCATTAGTTAGTGCTTTGTTAAAGGAAGTTGTGCATGAATCAGTTCCTCAGACACTGTAACACCGTCATCAGACAAATGGAGCAAAAACAAGTGGAGACTAATCAGACCTGTTTGTGCTTTTATAAGAACAGGTTGTTTCCAAAGCACGTCCGCTGCAGTAGTCATATTACACAATATCAGTGTGATGTGTTACAACTGTATGTGTCCATCAGGCAATCATTACTATGCATCGTATCAGTGTTTTCATTTCCTCTTTGGATATGTGGGAGTGAGATGGAGGAGGGGGAGGGGGGTGTGTGCATGTGTGAGAGAAAAGATGGAGAGGCAGAGCAAAGAGGAGAATCAGACTGACAGCTCATGTGTTTGCCGCTTGCCAACCATTGTTAAGAGGGGATTTAGTCTGGAGCGTGAGAATCCAAGCACATAATTACTTTGCCAAGTACTGAACTGTGAGAACTATTAACCCGGAGGATTGTGCTGATCAGAGTGGCTGTGAGTGGGTCGTCCTCTGCGTGCCTGCCCGCCGGCCTGTGCTGCTGCGTATTAATAAGAGGAGATGTGCTCCTCTCTGCTTCTCTGTCTCCCACTCTGTCACAGATGAGTACAAGATGAAAGGAGTGGAGAAAGTCAAGTACATCAGTGGAGAAGAGGGAGGAGTGGACGGCCAGGACAGCACAGTGTGTGATCTGATTGTATTCTCTTTTTTTTAATTGCAATTAATAGGACGTCTACTGTCTTTAACAATGGTTTCTGTTAGTTAAAATAAAAAAGCCTGTTTGTAATCAAACTAAGCCATGACATAAATTTCATGTTCAACACGTCTGATCAGATGTTTGAGCACAACACGGCATACATTTGCATATTAATGAGCAAAAACAGAACAATAATGCTAGAGGATAATGGAGCTTCTATTAATACCAGACATGTGTTACATAAAGTGGAGTGCTTTTACATAGAAATATTTTCCAATAAATCATTTTGTCAAATTTGTTCAGCTCAGATAGACAGCTGTGTTTAAAAATACCACAGTTAGAAAATGATGCAAGTCAACTTCTTGTTTTCCTTGTGTGGTGTCCTGCAGGAGAAAAGTGCGCTCCTGGGTAAAGGTCAACACATGGATGAAACAGGATCAAATGGAAATGAGAAGATACTGTAAGTGTCACCAACTGATGTTGTCTGTTTGTGTGTTGTCTAGATGTCATTAACATACATTTGCATGTTGTGTGTCAGTATCTCTTCACGGTGTCTCAAGTGACATAAGCGAGGCTCTGAGCAGCTGTGCCTTGTTTCCCCCTGCAGGAGCATCCACTCCTCAGAGAGTCAGCAGGAATTCTTCAGGATGCTGGATGAGAAAATTGCAAAGGTGAGGAGAGAGACGAGCCGTCACCGGAGCATCCCTTTCTTTTTTTGGGGATTTTGTGTTCCTCCAAAAAGCCTCTAAATGCTAAGTGACATAATGGAGGTTAATCCCAACACTGCAGCAAAGCTGAAGCAAGCGAGGACACAGCAGATGACATAACAATACCACAAAAGAGCCTCAATCTGTCACGTCCAGTGAATTCCACGAGTGTCATCTTTCCAAGTAGTGGAGCTGAAAACTCACCAAAACAAGTGTTATGTGCATGTCCAGAGTCAGGTTTAGCTTACTCTTCTTATACACGCACATATACATGCGTATAGAAAGTGTTTAGACACTTCAAATTTGTATTACATTGACGTAAGAATGACTGAATTCAGAGGCTGGGATATGATTTGGAAACACACACCTGTTTATGTGAAACAACACACTGATGATGGAAGAGACCACCTTTAAAGGCCCCATGGCATGAAAAATGTGATTTTGGTTATGTTTTCGTGCTTGGGGAGGTCTCCGGGCCACGTATATACTGCCCCATGCATCAAATTGGTCATAAACGGAGAGACACACACCGCCCATTTGTAGGAACATTCTCTTTGAGACGAGCAGATAGCACTTCCTCCTTTCTGTGATGTCACACACAAGGTAACTCCGCCCACCGTGACCAGTTGTTTTTTTTCAATTTGTATGAATGCAGCTTAGGTTTCAGTTACTTGCCTGTGATTGGCCCGACCACATGCAACTCTAAAACAGTCAGCCAATCAGAGGAGAGGTTCTCATTCTCTCTTCTGATTGGCCAAATGACCTGTGCCTGTTAGAACTCCAGAAAGAGGCAACAGAAAGGGGCAATATAAACGATATTAAGCAGATCACAGGTACTCAAAACCAATGATACATTTTGTTAGGGATATCAGCAGGTAAATAAACCCAGAGAAAAGTGCACAGCATGGAGCCTTTAAGTATAATGCGTGGTCATGTCCAGTCCCTGTCACTGAATCCAGGTGGACTCCACTGTAGATGAAGAAATATCTCCGATATGACACTGAGCCTTCAACCACATAGCCTCGTAAACCTCCCGGAAATGCATTTCATTTCATTTCACAGGGAGGGTCTGGCCTCATTCATGGCCTGAAACCCTCAGAATGCCGAGCCAATCAGCGTCGCCGCTCAGATTTCTGTGATTGACACAGCACGTTGGCCAATCAGGGACCGACGTCACTACACTGCGCGACTCTTACCACAGCAAACATGGCGGAGCTATCTAGCAGTAGCAGCCTAAAAGCAGCAATAAGGGAAGTTCTTATTGAAATACCATCCATTACAGCAATTAAACAAGAGCAAGAGTCGGCGCTTGTTGAGTTTCTTGAAGGAAAAGACGTTTTTGCTGTTCTTCCAACTGGATTCGGCAAAAGTTTGATAATACCAACTTGCTGATTGGCTGAATGGGGTTGTCTGTCAATGCTACTACTCCGGCCCAGCTCCCGCCCACCCCATATACGCTTATGGGGGGAATGAGGCCAGACTCTCCCTGTGAAATGAAATGAAATGCATTTCCGGGAGAGGCTGGTTTACGAGGCTACAATCATCATAGTAAAATGTCTGAATAGTTACAGTATGTCAGTGTTATATCTAGTTTTACTCTTTATGCCTCCACAGTGGCAACAGGTCTGGGGAATTTAAGTAGTCCCATTATCATCAATGTGATATCTCAATAATGCCTTGAGGGAATTTCTTCAATCTGGTACAAACATTCATGTAAACTGATTCAATTGTGTTTGCTCAAAGGTGACAGTGAACTCACAAACTTGTTTTTGGCCGTAACTCAAGGATTCCTACTTTTTGATTGTGTTACAATTTGACACAATCATTTAATTAGATAAAATGATAAAGTGATGAGAAGCTTATCCAAAAGGTCAAAGGTTAACATCAGTGTGACATCACAATGTTCTACAACCACGCTTGAGGCCTTTATTCAACACTGGAGCTCAGTGGTGGTGCATTGAAACCATACTTCCTGTTTACATGGCTAGTTGGTGAGGGCATACACTTTGTCATTAGGGTTGGTGGATTTGAATGTGGATTACCGTGGTCGAATGAATTTGAACAATTTGAACACAAAGCTGCAGTATAATGTGAAGAGGTGTTTTCACTGAATTCGCTGTGTGAGCCTGGCTGACATATTCCTTCACTTCGTAGAGACCAGACAGTGTGGAGTCGATCCCACATACACCATCCTGCTGCCGGAAATACACACACACTAAATGTGTATTAATCTGCTGCTAAAAATAGTCCCCAACAAATGCTCTGTTTCCTCCTGGTTGAATGATGATTACTAAAAACTACGGTGACCAGCTGATATGGGATTTTTTTTAGATGAATATGCTGATCTATTTTTAAAGGTTTATGTTGTCAGAGGGAAAACCTTTGCAGGAAGAACAGAGACAAAGGCAGTCTAATGCGTTTGTAATGGGATTTGCTTGATATGAAATAATGCCTGTGCCCTTCAACAGCTCCCGTTTACATTCAGTTTCAGTCAATATAATGTACCTTAGGAAGCAATGTTTAAATGACAGAGACTCTTTATTAAAATTAGGGGGAAAAGAGTACATGCATTTATTTTGGTTCTTTAAAGGGATAGTTCAACATTCAAATTGCCATAATCGCTGTAGTCATAGCAGTAGGTTCGTTACCTTTATTTGTCAATGCAAGCTATTTTTAGAACGGCGGAGCAGAGCAGCGAGCTGCTCAGAGCTAAGCTACGGAGGCTAAGGGAATTTCTTGGTTTCCCTCATCAAACTCATTAAATACACAATGCAAAAACTTCAAAACGCTGTCGTGGACAAGTTGTGACCTGCACATTCACCACGCTATGAGATAATAACAGAACGTTACGAGACAGAGTTGTTTTCGAGGCAAATTCATGCAAAACCGCTGATGGGCGTTGCGTTCAGGGACAGTTTTTCAGCAATCAGGTCAGGTCACAACTTGTCCACGAAAGCATTTTGGAGTTGTTGGATTGTGTATTTAATGAGTTTGATGACGGAAACCCAAGAAATTCCATAGCCTCCGTAGCGTAGCTCTGAGCAGCTCGCCACTCCGCTCCGCCGTTCTAAAAATAGCTTGCACCGACAATTAAAGGTAACGAACCTACTGCTATGACTATAGCGATTATGGCAATAGGCCAATTTGCCAAAATGTTGAACTATCCCTTTAAGTTAAATGTTATTGTCCTCTGTGTCTGTATGATGCATCGTACAGAGGGACCCAGTTTATTTCATTCATTATTGATCAGGACATTTACATGTGATATTTAATGCAATTACCTGTTTTCTTTGTAAAGTTTTCATTAATACTGTGGTGCTTTATCCCCAGGAGTAAGGACTACGCAGCAAACGTTAACATGTCTGTGTTGTGTGTACCCAGGGCCGGGACTACTGCTCAGAGGAGGAGGACATGACATAGCACTGTTGTCGTGTATCCGTCTGTCTCAGAATGAGAGGAACTGTCATTGCAGTGTTATGAATGGACCGTACTATGTGATACCATGTCCGGGGTGGAACTGCGTTTTGTTCTCACCGTCCCCTGTACACACCTGAGAAGAATGGATTACAGAGTCGAATCAAGCACCTTTTTACCGTCCTGCTCACTACCTGCTCGTCCGATCAACCCCCCAAGAAAGACTGAAACCAAAATCAAAGAGGGTTCTGTATGTTTAAAGTTCTCAAAGCTCTCCAAAAAGAGAGAGACAACGTTGAGGTTTACTTTCTATATGAAGCCATTGAAATGTTGGGATCTTAAGGAATTCTTGTTTTTCTTTCCCTGCTTGGATAACTCCTGAAAGGTCAAACATGGAAGTCATTGAGATTTCCTGTAGACATTCAAAACAGGGACCGTTTCCAACAAGCGGGGAATGACCAGCGCTGTTGTTGTGGACGCTGAGTCACAGTGAGAACAATGTCTCTGTCTGCATCATTTTTGAGTATTTCATCCTTGAATGCCTCCCTGAAACGTCAACAGGTTGGGAACTTCCTTCATTCCAAGACACAGTATGAACCTCTTTTCTACAGCACGTCGGCCAGTGCAGTGCGTTTCGTCTGTCCATGTCTGTTTCTGTTTCGACGTAGAGTATTTATGTTGAATAAGGCTCAGGGTTGAAGTGTTGTAATCTTTGTCCCATGCAGTCAAGTCCTTCCACATCATTAAGACACTGCTGCACCATTTAAGAAGACACACATGCACTCACACAGCGGGGTCACTGTCGCGCCCCCGCCTCAGCGTCCGCTCCACATCAACCCCCGCGGCGCCGAGCGGACACTGCTACATCACACACACTAGTCCCAGTTATGTACTTCGCTCACCAGTGTTACGTTGTCGTGTTCAGTTTCTATGTTGAATTTTTGTTTTTCTAGAAAAATAAAAAGTGTTTTCGGTAACTTCTCCACACAGCCGGCACTGTTTCAGTTGTTTGAAAAAGAACCAGCAGCACGAGTGAAGCCAGTACAACCTGTGACACAAATCACTTTGTCAACAATGTGCCGAGTGTAGCTCCGACAGGTGTGGTCTTATTGAAAATAAATACCACGTTACTGTAATGATGAACAGTAAGGCTACTTGAGTTCGAGGATAGATCCTCCTGGTCGCTCTTAAGAGGTACTTTTCTTCTTCTTCTACATTGTTGCTCTTTTCCACATTTACAGAACCTACAGGCTGTGAAACAACCCACTGAAATAGATTAATTGCCATAAAACCTGTAAAATCTGCTGCAAAACCTGTAGAAATAAAGTAGAAGTAAATGACTCCCCCCCCCCCCTACTGCACGCTGTTTAAAGCTTTATCTGGTATTTAAAAAGCTCTCTGTTTGTATCGTCGTTCGAAGAGTTCAAACATGGACTAAGGACAGGACAGTATGAGACCATCAGTGTTGTAATGGAGAATTCCCTGCCTCAGCTTTATAACCAGGTTCAAACTGAGCGCTGTAACAGCACAACACGACTGACAGCGTCTGAAGTTGGCTGTGATTGTTTTTCCTTCTCCTGTGTCAAATACAATGTAAAATAAAATAAACTAATTTAACTAAAAAGAACTAAAAGCTTCAAAGTAATGAGAAATTCTGAGCAATGTAGTTAGTCAGAAGTTTCCAAATGATACTCCAATAAATGTACTTTGTTAACTGTCCACACCTGATTAATGGTAGTAAATGTACAAACTTGTACTTAAAGTTCATTAGTGGATCCAGTTTATTACTGTGGGTGATATTCATCAGATGTTTTTAGCTTTTACAAAACTGAATTAACTGGTCTGTTTGTCAGCTGTTGAGGTAACATGTATGTGCAGCACAGAAAAGCTGAATATACTGTTATGTATGTCAGGTGACTTTACAAAAACGGTTGTTGTTAGACGTTTGTCCACCAGGGAGAGCTGATGAGTTTATTTTCCAACTGTAGAATGTGATGGAGGGCACTTCTATGGTATAACTAACCTACACAAAGTTCAGTAACTCAGTGCGTTAAAACATTCCTAACAAAGAAATTAACATATAAAATTTACCCTGTTGTCACTCGTTACTCACCTCAAGTTGCCTTCTCTCTGTTAGCTGTATTTGTAGTTAATCTCCTTGAATTGCTGTAGTTTCCTGCAGTCAGTTTGATAATTGCCCTTTCAAAATAAGGCACTTCTGTTTTTAAAGGAAATTCACAGTGGCCAATGAGTAAACTCAAAGAATCTCCATCAAAACGTTCACATCATTTTATATAATATAAATATAAAACATCAAGATCTGTGTCAGCATCAGTCCAGTAACACTTAGACTCTGCTCAAACCTCCCAAAACCTGCAGCCAAAGAGTCACAAGATAAACCTCAGTCACAATGAGAGATTTTCTTGAATGTCATTGGATCTCACTGACTGGATGAAGTCAGTGATTCCTCACAGAGAGGAAATCACAGTCTGGACTTCAACGCCACCTGCAGCACCGGAGGGTCCAGCTTCACCTGCCTCCATATGGATCTGTTGTTCCTCTTCTTCTCCCTCCAGCTGCTCACCGCTGCTGACGCCTCTTCCGATGCTGCCGGCGCCCCATGTCCTGAAAGGGGCCTAAAGGGGGGTCAGGGGTCACCAGCCCATCAGTCATCCTCTGGTAGACCAGGGTGGAGTCGGTCGCCACCGCGCACAGCAGCATGGGAAAACCTCTGTCCAGCACCTGTCGTATGCTGCGCAGCAGAGACGAGGGTTACTTACGATAACACAAAGTTGTGAGGAAACAGGAAGATGGTGTTTGATGGAAGAAGTGTCATTACCTGCTGTGGCTCAGAGATCTGTGAACAGGCAGAGGAAGGACGGTCTGGGTGGGCGCACCTTCCTTCTCCCGCCCCTCCAACAAAACCAGCTGCAGTTCAGGACTCTTCACACAGGAGACCTCTTTCCACTGACGCACTGTGGACAGCAAGACACAGTGTCCAAGTCAGACTAGAAGCACAGTGGTATCAGTGACTTTGATTCTTTCTTTTATATAGCCTACAATAAGTCAAGTAAATGTGAAATTTAGCTTTTATGGAAGTTCTGTCTTGAAATTTACATAAATCACACACATAGTGCAAAACTATTGTTAAAGCTTTTAAACAGAATTTGCAGTATCACGTTTGCAAAAAGTAAAACTGCTGACTTTAATGGCTGAATATAGTAGAAACCTCCACTTCAGTAACCCTCTGCCTCTAGCTTTACAGTCTATAACAGTAACTTCAACATTGTCACACTCACCCTCAGACAGGTCCATATACGCCAGGAAGGCCGCGTGCAATTGGGCGCTGTCCTCAACCTCCAGACCCTTCATTTGCTGATACTAGTGCAGTAGTACAGAAAGTGTGGTTAGCGCATGACTTCGGACGGGGGCCCTGAACGCAGCACGGAGACACTCACCGCTGGATGCTGCAGGATCCAGTTGTGAGGCGGAGGTTTGTGTGACGCGGCCGCTCGGTCCTCTGACATGTTACCTGCTGCTCAACGTAAAAAGAAAAAAGAAAAACCCTGCTAAACATAAACACAGGTGAAGCACCGACTCAGTGACCGCAGTCTGACGTCAGACACACGGAGGCTGGCGAAGCATGTGTGAGCTGTGTTTTCAGGCTTTGCCGGCGTGTCACAGTGAAAACTGTCCGGGTGGAAAAGTACATTCTTGAGTTCCGCGCAGCCGCAGATTCAACTTGGTGGAAAATAAAAAAATAAAATAAGCGATACTTTGTGATTAATTCATTATAAATACATGAAACATTTTTTAATCTTATATTGTTTTTAGTTAGTTAGTTAGTTAGTTAGACTTTATTATCCCCCTGGTGGGCAATTTTCCAGCAAAACACACAAAATAGGATACAAACAGGGAAAAAACAAAAACCTTAAAACTGTAAAGTGGTCAGACCAGGGCACATATTCACATACAATTTTTGAATCCTCTAAAACAAAAAGATCATGTGGAATGTGCGAAAGCTTGATAACTACTTAATGGACTTTTTTAGGTCAGACTGGTAAGTCAACATCAGATGTCATGTGTGTGTGTGTGTGTGTGTGTGTGTGTGTGTGTGTGTGTGTGTGTGTGTGTGTGTGTGTGTGTGTGTGTGTGTGTGTGTGTGTGTGTGTGTGTGTGTGTGTGTGTGGGCCAAGGCACTGAAACTAACCCCAAGTCCCTCGCCCCCCCCCCTCTCTCTCTCTCTCAGTGTGTGTGTGTGTGTGTGTGTAAGTTTTGTCATGTGTGTGTGAGACCGTCTCTTCCTCAGCTGCACCGGTCTGAGGCTGCAGAGACATAAAGGTGCCCTGCTGGAAATATGCCTTTTGACTTAGTGGGATTCAGGTTGTTTATTGTGATTGCAGCAGGACAGCTGTTCCTGCACAGCAGCACAGAGGAGCTGCCAGACGACCACCTCTCCAAACCAGAGTCCTCGCTGCTCAGACCCACTGTGCTCATCGCCATCCTTGCACGTAACGCCCAGCACAGCCTCCCTCACTTCCTGGGATGCATTGACAGACTGGACTATCCTAAGGACCGAATTGCCATCTGGTAAAGTACATTTTTTATTAACTACACTGATCAGTTCATATAGAATTGATAGTATAGTATCTTTCTGGAAAGAGTAGAACAACATTTGCCAGCATTATAGTTTAGCAAAGAAAGAAGAACCCCTCTCTGTGATCTCAGGGCAGCGTCTGACCACAATGTGGACAACAGCACAGCCATGCTGCAGGAGTGGCTGAGGGGAGTGCAGCACCTGTACCACTCGGTGGAGTGGAGGCCCGTGGAACAGCCAAGGTGAACCCCGGCTGAACCAGCACCTGACCATCCTGATACTGTTCCTCATCACTTTAATGAAGCAGAAGCAAAGCTGACCTCCTCCTTGTATCCCTTCCTCTCTTTCTCTCAGCTCTTATGCAGATGAGCAGGGTCCAAAGCACTGGTCTGACTCTCGCTTCACCCATGTGTTGAAGTTGAGGCAGGCGGCGCTCAGAGCTGCCAGACGACTTTGGACCGACTACATATTGGTGAGACAGTAAAAGACATTAAAACTGATTTAATCTGTCCACTGTCACAGTGTGTGGCATGTCGTCATCTATACCTGTTAATGCTGTTTCTCTGACCCTCAGTTTGTGGACAGCGACAACTTGCTGACAAACCGCCAGGTGCTGTCTGATATGATAGCAGAGAATCTGACTGTAGTGGCGCCCATGTTGGAATCAAAAAGTCTTTATTCCAACTTCTGGTGTGGCATCACTCCCCAGGTATTAACAGACAATAAAGACACGATAAGTCCTAAAACTGTGTTAATGATTGATTTACATCTTATGATAAAACCCACACAGGGCTACTACAGACGGACCCCAGAGTACATCCCCATCTGTAAGTGGAAGAAGCAGGGTTGCTTTGCAGTCCCCATGGTGCACTCCACCTACCTGCTGGACCTGAGGCGGAGAGCCAGCCGGGCGTTGGCCTTCTACCCTCCTCACCCCCTGTACACCTACCACTTGGACGACATCATGGCTTTTGCTTTCTCTGCAAGACAGGCAGGTCAGACCTTTGTCGAAACGTCTCTTTAATTTAAGATTCAACTCACAAGATTGTTTTCCTGCATGGTCGATGGTGAAGTGTTGGTTGTCATCAGTGTCAAACAGTGTTAGGGATCATCTAAATGTGAATGACTCACATTGAAAATCACTTTTGAGTTAAACCAGTCGGACATAAAGTGTTCAGAGAGTTAACCACACTCCCTCCACCTGATGTCTGTCTTTGGTGGTTAACTGACAGAAACCAGACTTAAAATATGATAAAATAATACAGAGAATACACCCAACGGTGCATCAGCGTTTATTTCAATACGCCTACATTATGGAAAATAAACAGGATCATGGTTTAAAGGTATAGTTCAACATTTTGGCAAATTGACCCATTGCCATAATCCCTATAGTCTTAGTAGTAGGTTACCTTTAATTGTCGGTGCAAGCTATTTTTAGAACGGCGGAGCAGAGCCGTGAGCTGCTCAAAGCTACGCTACGGACGCTAATGGGATTTCTTGGTTTCCCTCATCAAACTCATCAAATACACAATCCAACAACTCCAAAACGCTCTGGTGGACAAGTTGTGACCTGCACATTCACCACGCTATGAGATAATAATAGAACGTTACAAGACGGAGTTGTTATCGAGGCAAATGCAGAGACTGCTTGCATGAATTTACCTTGAAAACAACTCCGTCTCGTAACATTCTGTTATTATCTCATAGCGTGGTGAATGTGCAGGTCACAACTTTGGAGTTGTTGGATTGTGTATTTGATGAGTTTGATTAGGGGAACAAGAAATCCCAATAGCCTCCGTAGCTCTGAGCAGCTTGCGGCTTGCCGGCTCCGCCGTTCTCAAAATAGCTTGCACTGACAATTGAAGGTAACAAACCTACTCCTAAAACTACAGGGATTATGGTAATGGGCCAATTTGCCAAAATGTTGAACTATCCCTTTAAAACATAATCATTATTGATGTAGTTGTAGTTACAAAAATATTGTGTCTATACTGTTAATTCTATGCATTGTTAAAACCTTCACTATGACAGTTAACATCTTTATTAAGTAAAGCCTTAATGTTAGATCACTGAAGTCATTGTACTGTGCCATGATAAAATGTAGTCAAATTTTTTTTTATAAAGACAGAGCTATACTGTAGACATTATAATGATTGATGTGCACTGAAATATTTGCTCTTATGTCCTTAATCGTAGAATGATAATTTCCCATTACCTCATGTGGATCAAACATTTTCAACCAATGATATTTTAACAGTTAGTGTTGAAAAGTCAAATGACGGGAAGTTTTTTGCTCTAATACCTGATTTGTTTTGTTTTTCCTCCGCAGGGGTCCAGATGTTCGTGTGCAACAGGGACCATTATGGATATTTACCAGTGCCCCTGAAGCAGGACCAGACCCTGGAGGAGGAGGACGAGAGTTTTAGCCACACACTGACAGAAGCTCTCAGTAAGACACTGACTCTGTTTTATGGGTATACTGCTGTTGACTCTGAGCTTTGAGAGGAGCCTTCAGTTCCTCCATCTTCAGTCTCTGCTCTCTGGTTCCTCAGTGTGTCTCTGAGCATATTTGGTCTTTTTTGCTCTCACAGTCCTGATACATGTCTCAGTCCTCTGTTAAAGCCCCACTGCCTCTCATTTCATCTCCTGACAACACTGACAATTTATCAATGTGAAATGTGAATGAAATGTGTGTGTGGACTTTTCCTTCCAGTTGACTACATCATGGAGCCTTCCCAGTATGTGCACCCTGTTACTAAAGAACAAGGAAAGATGGGATTTGATGAGGTGCGGATGCATTTTCAGTAGCAGTGAACAAATGTTTTCCAGATGTGGAGTGCTGTCTGAGAGAACAGTCGCTTTATTCTGCTCCACCTCCAGATCTTCCTGATCAATCTGAAGCGCCGCTCAGACCGACGGGAGAGGATGTTAAGCTCTCTGGCCGCCCTCGGCATCAACGCCACATTGACAGAGGCCGTGGATGGCAAGTATGACATACAGCAGCAGTCCAAACAGCAGAATGTGCAGTATTATTACATTATTGCTGATATAGCCTAAATGTGTTGTTCGTATTGCAGCTGTGCAACAGATTGCGCTCATTTTACCATCTAGTTTCATGTATCAACTTGCATTGTGTTTGGTTTTCTATGTAGAATTAACTAATGTCCAGTACTGTAACTAAATGCAGCTTTGTGCTAATTTACCTGAGCATATTCCATCTTTTATGTTTCAGACAAAAATGTTTACTGCGCCATATTTGTTTTATAGCAGGATTTCCTGGTTGATTTTCAGAAAACTCCTAAATGTGAAAGTCGGTTTGTACAAACAAATGAGCCACTGTTTAGCTACAGTAGATGTAATATATAATCAAACCAAATAACAGTATGCTGTACATTATTGCACCTGTAATACATTTGAATACTGCAGTGTTTACAGGTGTGAGTTTTTTTTGGTTGTTTTTTTACATGAGGAGATATGTCGATATGTTTGTAACATTTTGCTATTATACTTTCATATGATTTTGAATGCACAGGACTATTATTTATTACAGATTAAACTGACATACCAAAGTAGACTGTGTGTGACAAACATTTGTAATTAAGTAGTTATTTAGTTTGTGTCAGAGCCATTGTACTGTTTCTATGTAATCAATGTGAATTTGGATGTTAATTGTCTGTTTTGGAAAAAAAGAAAACTCTTTGAATTCAAGTATCTCTAATGATAGGGTGTCTCTACCTTTAGGATGCAGGGGCTGATGATGAAAATGAGAAACAAGGCTCCAGATGTCAGGAAACATTTGCCTTGTTTTACTCTGACAATGAGGTAATTACATTTGCTCTATTGTCCACAGAGCACTGAACTCCTCTCAGCTACAGGCCATGGGTATAGACATGCTGCCCGGATACAAAGACCCATACTCAGAGCGCGTGCTGACTCGAGGGGAGATCGGCTGCTTCCTCAGTCACTACAACATCTGGAAGCAGGTACAGTTCAGCACAATGTACAATGTGCAACGCACTGGAGCTGCTGGAGCTTATTGGACTCAGGGACTGTCTGTTCGTGGTAATCATGGCAGTTGTGTGTTGCCCCCTAGGTGGTGAGGGAGGAACTGCAGCAGGTGCTGGTGCTGGAGGACGATGTGAGGTTTGAGTCCATGTTTCGCAGCAGGCTGGTGGCCATTATGGGCAATGTGAAGAAGGTGGGACTGGACTGGGACCTGATGTGAGTGAATCATTGATCATGGCATAATTAACATTATCAAAACACCCCCCAACTCACTCACTCACTCACTCACTCACTCACTTACCTGTGTCCCTGAAGTTATGTGGGTCGAAAGCGGCTGCAGGTGAAGGAGCCGGAGCACTGGGTGAAGGGAGTCAGCAACCTGGTGCACCCAGGTTACTCCTACTGGACCCTGGGTTACGTCATGTCCCTGCAGGGGGCCACCAAGCTCCTGCAGGCAAAGCCCCTGCACAAGATGCTGCCTGTTGATGAGTTCTTACCCGTCATGTTCAACCAGCACCCCAAGTGAGTCCCATCTGCTATTTAAATATTCAAATATCAACCAAAAAAAAAAGCTTCTTTAGGTTCACTCAATTAAAGCAGAAGTAAGCGGAATGTTTGTGTTAATATAAGTCTTAAATAGTTATATCTTCCGACAGCAATCACTTATATAGAGTGTTTGGTCCGAAACACAGGTCTGTCAGTCACTCTGCTCTGCTGTAAGCCGAGGAGAAAACTTCTTGTATACTTCCTCGTATCCTACAAGTTTTATCCAATGAGGGGAGAGAACGGCATGAAGGGCTGTGTGTGCAGCCAAGGGATGCGCGTGAATGTGGTGACGTAGGGACGAGGACCAATAGATCCATGACGAGGGCGGGGGCTGCTAACTCCATCGGCTGACAAAAAGTTAGCCAAAACGACCGGATCGCTTACTTCTGCTTTAACTGTTCGCTTGGAGGTGTGATAATTATACAGATGTTCCTACTTCTCCGTCAAGTGACCAACCACCACCAGGGCCGTTGTGTAGGGGAGAAAGGTAATGATAATTCTAGGGGCCCAGTAGGGCCCACAAAAAACCCCAGTAGTCTAATCTTTGTATGACTGATTTATTCTGCATAAGACCCTGACTAATACTCATAGTAATGCTGCATTAGCATCAAAACAAAGTAGGCTAAATAAAAAATGATAATACATACGTAGTCTAAGAAAAAAAAGTGGAAAAGTTAGGGGCCCACTTTAGTATTCTTTAAGGGGGCCCAGAATTCCTAGCAACGGCCCTGACCACCACACTACATTATTACCATCTTCAAGTGTTACAGACGTACATAATGCAAGAAATATAATATAGAGGCAAGTGACCAACCATACAGAGCTACAAACATACCACATTTTATGGCAGTTGACAACTACACACAATTTCTTTGGCTCCTCCATAGGGTCATACGCTCCTGTGAACACCTGTGAGCACCTGAGTCATATTCTGGCTGTGCAGGGGAATTCTTTATTAATGTTATTCAAATATTAACCTTTGAATAACAGTTTCTGAGAGGTTTTAGTATTCGGTCTAAAATGAAGTGAAACTGCCTTGTTCGTCTTTTTTTCTTCTTCTAACACTCACACTTCCTTGTTCCCTCAGAGACGAGTACATGCAGCACTTTGAGCAGAGGGACCTGAGAGCCTTTTCAGCGGAGCCTCTGTTGCTCTTCCCCACTCACTACACAGGTGAGCCAGGCTACTTCAGCGACACGGAGACGTCCACCATCTGGGACGACGAGGCAGTGGAGACGGACTGGGACAGGGAGGCGGCCAAACACAGGCAGGAGCGGGGAACTGAGGAATTTGGACGCGTGGCTCCTAATTCTGCTCGTGGTGACGTCCCTCCTGTCTCTACTAGTGGGCCGAGAGATGAACTCTGAGGAGGATGTATGGCACAGCGGTTGCACAATGTAGGCTGTTTAAACATCCTGGGGGCAACCTCTGTGCATTGTGTATAGTTTATTTAAAGATGTGACACTTATGGTGACTCTGGTCCCAGGTTTTCTCACTGTTGCATAACATTTCTATCACGAGAATATTCTTTAAGATCCAAATTAAGGCCTATATCATCAGTATATTGGACTTTACTGACACATGGCCATGGCTTTCAGGGTCTAAGTTGGGATCTGGCCGTGCATTCACCAAGACCAACGGTGAAGTGTCTGTTCAGATGTTCTTCTCATACAGTTGTTCAAAATTTAAGAAAGAAAAGCCCAGACATTCATCTGTTTTTTTAACTGCATATGTGCATAACATCTAGTTCAGTAGTCTGTTGCTACATCCATGACAACGACAAAAAAATATATAAAAATCTCTTGTTATATGTTTTAATGACATGTCATTTGGATTTCTATGGACTGTAACTCTATCTGCTGTACCCCAACAAAAAACTTTTTGTTTGAACAAGATTTTTTTTCCAATTATTGGTGAAATAATCTGGTTTATTTTTTATTTTTTTTAGAACATGAACGCTCTCATGTAAAAATCTAATCAGAAACACATCTTACATAAAAATGATCTTGTTATCAAGCACCAACATGGGTCAACATGTTTAACTTCAGCAGTGGCAACATCATGTGTCCACATTATTTTCCCCAATAACTCAATTCTGTTATTTAGTCCAACACCACAAAAATAAAAAAGATGAACACAGCCATCAACTTAGGAATTTTTATTTTTAAAAAAAGCACTGGTATTTTCATGTCAAGCAAACAATGGAACTATTTAATATTAGTACTGTTCCATATCACAAAGTGAGTTATGAAAAGAATAATTAAACCACACAAATGATACGCTTTTTTTTGGTAATAAATTAATCAGCATAACAAAAGAAATAAAACATGCTTGTACTTCGGTGTTGCACAGGATATATTGAAATTCCAATGCTCAAAATTTAAGACACCTGAGAATATAAATATCAAAACAGCTTGTTGCAGCAATTATTTAGTTCCACAGTTCCTCCTATTCACCTTAACTAAAGCTTTGATAAGAGGATTTAAAAAATTACATTAATGTAAAAATTAGGCATCAATTTAAAAAACATCCGTTTCTGTACAATGTGCATATCTGAATTAGTGTGGTGACAAGAGAAATTATCGCTTTTTTCGTTTTTTTTTTTTTCTTCTTTTCTTCTCAGCAAGGCAGCGCAGCAAAAATTAAATCCAAAGTGGATAATGCTCATCTGTCATCAAGCCACATTCAGTGATATGAACAAATAGATTTGGACTGAGCTCTTTCAATCGATATCTGCAGTGAAGTGACAGTCTACAGGTATATTTTTTACATTTTAATAACGCTTTTCATCCTCTGCCCCGGCCAGCAGTGAGTCTTTCCCTTGGTGACCAAAACAGCTGCTGAGCTTTAACGACAGGGACTGTTGGTTCAGGATTTATCCAGTAGATTCGTTTACCACTGTCTATTAACAACAGAAGTTCACTGAGGCAGGGGAAAAGGAAATTCTGTTGCTACACAGGTAGTAGTGATGTTGCATATACAGTCAATAGAAGGACAAGGCTACATAACAGACCATCTAGCTGATTTAAAAACTGAAACCCAAGGCTCAATGGCTTTATAGGAATTTCTGAAAGACAGGTTGGATGGATGCTGTACAGATACCACCAAGGAAAGAAAAAAATCTGTGAGGTATGTTCTTCTTGTGATAGTATAGCTTTGAGGTCCCGGGCAGAGTCCGAGTGAAAAGACACTTCCATCTGTGAGAGGAGATGGAAGGATATATTTCCATTTGACAACGTAGAAAACAGGTATTTGTGTGTGTTTTGTTGAACAGTCCATGCGTCCGAGGTCACTGCCAGCAGTGACCGAAAACTGTCGAGAGATCGAACCTCTGAGGAAATGTGTACAAAATTCCAAAAGCGTTGCGTTCACTACGATGAGTACAGCTCCAGTTAAAATGAACAGATCAACAGTGAAATGGTATACGAAGATGGTTTGATGTAATGAAGGAGGAAGACATGTGTGAAGATGTTCTCTGATCTTAGTGTGGAGGAAACAAAGTCAACAGATCCGGGAGCTACAAATGACGCGTGTCCCATCGAGAAAAATTAAAAAACAAATTCATTTCCGAAAAATTCTAATTCAACAAATTCCACGACGAGGAGATGGCCTGGATGACTACGCAAACCCTAAAAACTAAAAAACAAAAGTAAAAACAAACTACCCAGTTCTTTTATCACGCTTTCTAAAGCACTTGGACAAAAAGGCAGTTTTACAAACCATTGGTTATTAACACATTAGCAAAGTTCCACAGTGCTTGCTTGAAGAAGCATAGTAACAGTGCAAGCCATTACACTATTCAGCCAAATACACCTGTAAGAAAAAAGTGCCATATTGCATAATGAGTTTTCTGTAATGGGCCCACTGGCGGGCAAATATACCTATACAATGATCCAACTGTAAACATGGTGCAAAGTAGTTATGACATAGTTTAAGGCTTTCAGAGTTTCCTGAAGATTTGTTGTTCACTGAGATAAAGGAATATGTACATGAGTAGGACAAACAGTGTGGAAACATTAAAAAAGGAAAATTATTAAAAAAAAAAAAAAAAAAAGATTCAAACTCCCTAGAATCAGTCCTGGACACTGCATGTACTCAGATAGATTTTTAAATATCTACTTTACATGAGGTTTGCTTGATTCTTTTAAACCTGAAAATTATTTTTGTGATATTTCCTAAAATCAGGAGGACCGTTGAATCATTTTGACGGGGAACATTTAGGTTCCAGCTTGCTCAAATGACCTTAACGGATCCTCTTTTTTTTTTTTCTTCTTCTTCTTCTTCAGCATAGCACCCAACCCTTGTAAGAGCGGCCATTTTAATTTATCAAACACACATGTATAATAATGTCATAGCTGCATCCCATTGAGAAGTGTCTTGAGAAGTATGCTGGTTCACTGGCACACCTGCATAGAACAGAGCCGTCGTCATCGTTAAGGTAATTACTTCGCTGCTTTGACAAGTTAAAATGTCCGCCACAACAGAGGTCCACTGGCGCTAGCTGTCTTAAATGGGGACAGACGGACTAACCATCTTTTTATACCAATTTTGATTCCTACACAAGGAGTTATGTTGGGAATCTTTTTTTTTTCTTCCCGTCACTAGGTAAGACCTGGTTTATCAGCTCTGAAACTCAAACCATGTCAAAAAACATCTGGCACGCCTGATCCTGAATAATATCTCCAGCTGCCTGGCTCCACACCCTGGGTGAGTGAGTGGGGTAAATGCTTTTACTTTGAAGACAGCAGGCTGAATATCAAGATCCTCTCATGTCATCTCTTTCCCTCTGAATATTTTTTTGATATTATCACATACACACTATTCCCAGTTCTGTCGCTAACAAAAATGTAAATAATAATAAAAAAAGAAAAACATACACACACCGACACTCACAGGCAATGCCATCCTATCAAGCGTATACTGTTACCCCTAATATAAGGACTACAATTCATCACATGTATTAATTCTGCTGCTAGTAGCTTTACCATGTTTCTACATTAAAAGCTTAAAGCTTATATACATTTGCATCAGTATTAGACATAATACTACTGTGTATTATGTGTCTGCATTTCATGAATGATTTACTGATCAAGACTCAAGGATGGCGTGCAAACAGCTCTTCTACAGTGAATTTTGATCCACTTTCTGGCAAAAATTAATATTGATCTATTGTTAAATTCAATATAAAAAAAAATAGACAAATATCACTTCAATGATGATTACTATAGCAATTGAAAAAAAAAAATCAAGGAATGTGTTACCACTAAAACTTTGAATATGGACTTGGCAAAGCTAAAAACAAAAAGCTAAAAAAGCTTCTAGTCACTGCCTCGCTACCTAACATCACAATATTGTGCTACTCATGGTAAATAAATGGTGCTGAAGAGCACAACAATATCATCAAAGTAACCACAAAAAAAATAAAATAAAAAAACAGGAGTTTTGGCTGATGATGAATGTGCAGATTTGTACAGAAAAGGTGAAGAATCCCTGCAATTTGTGAGAGTGTTTGAGAAGAGGTTATGTTTAGGGTTGGGTTCATTTCATCGACTGAAATCTGCTTCATGATTCCCATTCTTATCGAATCCTGATTCAAAGAGAAAACCAAAATATGTTGAAATCAAAAACCACAATTATTTTCACAAGGTTTCACAAGGACTAAAAGAAACATCTCATGATTTTTATTTTACGTTAAAAAACAAAAATATATTCTGTTAGCCGTGCTAAATTTGAATGGTTTTACATTTTACTATTTTCTGAGGCATTAAAGACTAATAATGTCGTATTATATTGTAATGAGCCTGACAGCTGTATGGCAATTATGGCTTTTTAGAACTTTTGTGTCAGTCTGATGAAGTACCTTGATTTGTCTGGCATTTAATTCAGACGCCAAACCAAAACCTGACATTTCCATCTGGTCATTTGAGCGATAAAAAGTGTCACCCTTCACTCTGTATTAATGGTTATTAAAATGCACTGCATTCTTTTACCATGTGTCATCCTACTTGATGGACCTTCATCCCTCGCATGTATTTTCATACAGTGGTGACATTTCATTGTATTATTACTGTCTTTAGTGAAGCGAAGCTTAGCTCCAGTCTGCCACATTGTAAACATCATACACGTGCATTGACACACGTGTAATCTGTGATGCCCTTGGAAGTGCAGTAAGTCCAGACTTTTTGTTTTTGAGGAAACGATAAGTGGAATCGAAAAGCACATTCCTTGACAAATCCAGCGTTCTTACAGATTTGAAACATTCTCGATACCCAACCCTAGTAATGTTGAGCAGGTGGATAGTGGTCACATGACTCATCTGTGTGGATGGGGAGATGAGGCTACTTCCCCCTCACATCCAGCTGTGTGTGTTCGCTTTGTGTATGCGTGTGTATGTGCACATATTTGAGTACAACACAACAATGATCAATCCTTATCAGTGGATCTGATTGTAGCTGGTTAACTTGAAACCACCGCCATCTCCCGTGCTCCTGCCGACCCCCAGTGCACAGGAAAGCCCCATCCCGGGCCGTCCTAGTGGAGCATAGCAGGGCTGGAAGCAGCGGATGTGCCCTTGTTGCGTCCTAACATGGAAGGCTGGAAGTCGGGATGGCGACGGGCGTGCTTGATCAGGTGGTCGCTACGCATGAAGCGCTTGTCGCACAGTGGGCACATGAAGCGTTTCTCTCCCGTGTGGGTGCGGGTGTGGCGTGCGAGCTCATCGGAGCGGGCAAACTTCTTCTCACAGTCAGGCCAGGTGCATGGGAAGGGTCGCTCGCCTGAAGCATGGGCACAGAAGCAGAGCAAAAATCACCATTGTGAATATGCAAATATGTTTATTTATTCTGCTATTTGTAGTTTCCTCCTTTTTTTTCTTTTTTAACTTATTTATTTAGAAAAAAATCATCTACCTCTTTATCTTCTAAGTCATACAATGTTTAATTTTTCAATTTCTTCATCAGGAGTTTGTTTGTTTGTAACCAAAGAATTTCCGTCCAGGCATCAATAAAGTTATTCTGATTAGGCAATAGGCACCATGTCATTGACCACTTGGAATATAAATTTGAGTCACAGTACACATCATTTGAGTTATAAGATAAGTTTATAAACCTATGATGAGATCTTCAGACAGCTTGTTTTATCTGTCTGACAGTGCTGAATTAAAAATATTCACATTACACAAATAAAAACGGAAAAAAGTGCAATTGAAGTCTATGTAGCAGGTGGGAAGCTGAGTCCATGCATCCAATAACAGCAAAACAAGTTATTTAACTGTTCTTGCATTGATGCAATTAATTGTTTTTATTGTTAGCATATTGTAGCCTGTTTTGTTTTATATTGAGAGCAGAGTGGATTTTGTTTGGTCATTCATTTCATCATTATAAAAAGCAGTGGATGGAAATCTGTGACTGTATCCCAAGGGGAACTAGTTTTGAATCACCACATCAAACACCAGGACTGACCTTTTGTGGAATATTAAAATAATAATAAAAAAATTCTCCAGATTAGTCCACCTAAGCTACTAGTAGCCTTAATCTCTTGCAGGCAACACGAGTCAAGCCGCAATAAGCGAGTAGGATGCTCGGTGCCATTTTCAAGATCACAAAGCCAGGCCACGTTGTTGTTGCAGAAACTGTGAGGGCGTTCCCACCAACCACAGCTCCTCTGAGCCGCTTCCTGCCCCTAATCCGTTTGCGCCTGCTCAGTGACCCCGAACACACCGACTCCCCTCGTTTAGCGGAAAAAGAAAAAGAAAAGAAACCCCCATCGCCTCAAACTTAGGGAGCCTCGTTATCACTCTGACGGGTTGGTCTGTCTCCCACTAAGAGCCCGTTTTAAGCACCGTGGCGTACACGGTTGAGATATGGGTGCATGAAACGGATTGTGAAGCGAGTCGGAACAAAATAGTCAGCCATGTTGCCTCAGCAAAAACACCGAAAAACTAATGAAAAGGTGTAGAGTATCAGACGCGGGGCTGGCGCATCCATTATCGGACGCGCCTCCCTCCGTGGCTCTTCCCTCGCACTTTCTTACAGTATCACGTTATAAAGACGAGTGGGAGGTCGTGGTCGTGGCCCACGCCAAGAGGATGTGCTGTCCACAGAGAGACCGAGGAGCCAGACACCGAACACTTGCTGCTGCTGCTGCAGGAGAGCAGTGTCCGACAATGAACTCTCTAACCCTCGACGTTAAGGTTTCGTCTTACGTTCATTTCATATGCAAATCCAGTGGAGAGGAAGACCTTCGTCACCGGTTTTAACGTCCTGCCCAGTTCTTTTGTTAGTTTACTTCTTTGTCAGAGTCTCTGGAGGGGAGTTTTTCTGACCTTCCCTCTTTGTTTGGCCACGTTATTGAAACAAAGTCGGGCATAAATAAGGGGGGGGGGGGGGGGCTGCCATCACCATGCTGATATAAACTAATCGCATTAAGCACAAAAGAGCCCGACCTGATATAGTAATGGTCATAACAATATGGTGTCACCAGTGGAGCTGGAGTTAGGGACAAAGTTTACATCCAGGGGTTAAAACACACATGTTGTGAGCTGCTGCTGCTGCTCAAGTATCGAAACTGTTGTTGTCTCCGTACCTGTGTGTGTCCGGATGTGTGCCTTCAGGTGGGACGATTTCCCGTAAACTCTGTCACATCCGTCAAAAGTGCACTGATGTCGCTTCACCGGGGACCGCGGGGCCCCCACGCCTCCTCCTCCTCCTCCTCCCCCCCTCAGCTGCTGCTGTCCGGGCACCGGGGTGGCGGAGGGGGTCATGGTAGGAGTGGTGGGGTCGGACAACGTGGTGTAGCCGCTCTCGCCACCACATGACGAGTTGCTGCTCTCCGAGTAGGCCGACATGGGGCGGAACTTACCATGCAGGTCGGTGAGGATGCCGGCCACCGCCATCATGTTGGCCCCCTCCAGCCGCAGCGTCTCCCGCACCTCCCGGTCCTCGCTGGAGCCGTCGGGCTCCCCGGGGGGCAGGCCCACGGTGGCCACCGGCTGGCTGGCGGGGGCAACGACCGGGGTGGGTCTGTGCAGCACAGGACCGCTGGATATCGACACCAGACACTCGGCCGCGAAATAATCAGACGAAGCAGTCAACGACATCGTTATCAGCTTTGTTTTGTTGCCTTAAGATAGAAAAAAAAAACGAAGAGGAAAAAAAAAACCGCCAGGAGGGGCTCACGGTGGTCTGATCCCGACCTCGCTCTCATCAAACTCGTCGAGCGAACCGTTCCGAGCCGAGCCGTGAAACCGCCATACAGCGTGTCAGTAGTTTGGAAATGACGAAATAAATCAAGGGAAAGGCACAGAAAATGATAATAATGTGCTAAAACTGTGCCAGTATCTCCTGCCCAACGTGCGTGCGCCTCTCCGTCCGACGGTTCATTGTGTCTGAGCCTCAGAGAAGCCGGTCAAACCTACGCCCCCCCAAGGATGCGTTCAGAGTCTCCCGTGGAAAACAACACGGAGGTGTTTATGCAAATAAAAGTACGTTAAGGCCATACTACTACTTTAATTATCACCACCATAACTGCAGTGTAGATTGAATAAGTGGTACTTTTAATTTACATAACTAAATTAAGCCACACATTACAGCGTCCAACACAAATGTGGAGAATCTGTCGTCTACGGGCGCTATTTCAGCGTATTTCATAGAGGAATCGTAAATCACAAGAATTAATGTCTCATGTTTTTGTATAGTAGAATATTTCTTGCCACAATCAAATAAATAAACCAAACTTGAATGATTATGTGGCGACCTGAGTGTATGGATGACGGCGTTTCTCAAAGGGAGCTCGTAAGTACAACTGAATGCACGGACTTTGAACGCACCATCTCCAGCAGCACGCACTGACTGACGTCGGAAGCTCGGGCGTGGACCGACAGAGGCGGCGGGTGCATCGTGGAAAGTAGGTGGCAGGCAGCTTGGGTAATGATGGGGGGAAGGAGACTGGGATGAAAGGCTTGCTGGATAATTTAGCTTGAGCTCAGTCAGAGACTGCAGAACGTGGCTGAGCGGCAGAGGGCCTTCCAGTTCACCATGTGGACCAAAATAGTTGTGTAAATAACCGTGATAAGTAACTCCACCAAATCTCTACTTTTCCATTTGTTTTTATCCAGAAGACACACACACACACACACACTAGATGTCGTTCTTCTCTGCCTGTGCTTACTTCTCCCAGCTGCAGTTGTTTGTCTTCTGAAACATCTTAATCAGCTTTTAAGAGATTAGAACCCATATTGGTTGTGTGGTTTATATGGTCAAATTGATTGAGATTGACTGTTGTGGAAGAAGGAGTGGGCCACAATAGCTAAACCACTTTGGTAATTATTTCAGGCTTTGCTTTGTTTTACTTTTTGTTTTTTGTTTTTTTTTATTGTTGCTATATTCCACTGTCCACTCCTCTATATTGCACCCTGTCCTCTGGTCTAATTAGCCTCACTCTAGATATCACACTACCTGCCCATCAACTCTAAATAGTTTAACTGTGCTTCAATAAACTGACTTTTTTTCTCCAAACGAGACTCATGTCTTATGTCTGTCCAACTCAATGGGAGTATAAGAAAACCTCATTTCTTATGAGGCCCGGAGCAGTGTCAAATGATTGGTTCAGTGGATGTTTGTAGCTCCAGTCTGAAAGGTATTTCCTGATTGGTTGCTGTGAGGAGTATGGGTCACTGTGGAAGCCCACGTACAAGTGTGGTCATTCAGTGGCTGTGAACAGTGCTCGGTTTTCATCTCTTACATGTGGAGGCTCAGAGGCAGCCAGACCTGCAGTGACTTGGGGTTGCTATGGCTGTGTCCTTATTATGGCTTCATTATCTATATGTTACACTGATTTTCCTCCTGCTACACGGTGAGTCTTGTGTTTCTTGATATAAAATATGTGAATTTTTGTTGTGCAATTTATACTGGGTCAACCGGTGTCACAGTGACATGACTGCGGGTGTTGTAGGTGTGTAGAAGTTTGACCAGATTTATTTTTTAAATGTCACATTAATTTGTTTGGTCACTCTGATATTTTTGTATCTGGCTCTCTGTGCAGTAGGTGACTGCTTTCAGGTGGAACCAAATCTCTGTGATTCAAGTTGTGCTGGTGAGAATTTACTCTAATAATGCATATTGAATCTGATGAATTCTCATTGAATTCTCATTGACGATTACATCCATAATATGTTTTGTTTCCTGTGTAACAAGTGAAATTTACACATTCAAAGAACAGGAATTTCTTCAATTCTTTTTCTTTTGCTTTCTTTTTTCATTGTATTATTTCATCTCTACAGGGTTTCCTACTGATTTGTCCTTTCAGCGAGGGGTGAGGTATACTTACAGGTATAGCACAACAATCACCACCACCCTTCATGGCTCTAATGCTGGCAGGAATGGACTGGCTTTGGACTGTGTGGTCGATATCGATGTGGTCTCCAAGTGTCACCTAATGATGCAGGTCAGAGTTGTTTAGACTGTGTGTAAAATACTGCAAAAGTCTGTGGTGATATGGTTTAATGTACATGTTTGTCCAACAGATTAGGAATCCGCAGATAAAACGGCTTTCCCCTCAGAAGGAACACTCGGTGCAGCGCTTAAAAAGCCTGAGGTGATACAAAGTAGATTTTAATGCCATAACATGTGTATTAAGCGTAATTTACCATTTTTCTAGCCAGTTATTCGCACATGTGCATGTGGTCTCTGTCTGCAGAGAAAACCCAGATCATTTTGGAATGCTACAACTGTTTTTCCTATGAATGTGATACTCTTTTAGGACGCTCCACTTGTCTGTGTTGTCGGGTCTCAGGGGGGGCTCATCTGGTGTTTTTGTTTCCCAGGGAGTCACTGGAGAGAACGCGCCTCAAGTTCTCCCTCCAGGGGGGAAAGGTCACGGCCCTCTGTCTCCAGGAGGGGGAGCAGGTGTGGGCCCTCAACATTAAAAGGGCCCTACTGAGCATGCTCCAGACCTCCCGCACAGCAGCTAAACAGGAAATAGAGAAGGAGGTGAGGGTTGATGAGGGTCATGGTCTATGTAATACATGTGCAATTTAAAAGAGATTCTGCATAAGCCATGAAGAAAAACCAGTCTTACTGCATATTTCAGATAGAGATATATTTTCAGATAGATAGATAAAAGACCTACCAGAATGTTGTGGATTGGTGTTGTCCACGATGACTTCTTATAATGCCAGTTGGACAAATAACACTACTACTGTTATTATTGATAATAACATCTCTATGCCATAATCTGGTGTATTATCTGACTTTCTTTCAATGCCTTTCTATCAGACAGATGTGTATGGAACGTGCACCAGCAGATATGAGAGACGAGGACCAGTGCTGCTGAAGACCAGGGATTTAAAACAGTGCCAAGAGTCCAGGATGGAAAACTTCTGGCCTCATTCAATAGCTTTAACTGAGGATACAGTAAGTTTACTCTTCTGTCTGTTCAAAAATATTTCTGAATGTGTCATTGAGGTCTTAGACTTTTTCTGCATTTTAGCAATGGCTTGGTGCATACGCTCAACAATTAGAAAGATACAGGCACAGGTTAGATTGCAGGCCCTCCATAGCTGGGGCCTCTTTCCTCCTTCTGTTTTCTGAGTTCAAGAAAAGTGGAAGTTGAAAAAGGGTGATGATGACGCTGGTTGTCACTTGAGATTTCTGTACCACTGAGTAAGAGGAAATCCCTTTCAGGCAAGACTATTATAAAGATAACATCATCTGTTTTCATCGTTTGCTTCTTGTGTGTTTCTGTAAGTCACTGCAGTCAGAACTACACTGTGTACAGCGGCATGGATCTACAGTGATGGAGGAGGTGAACTGTACTGAAGACGTTTCCATGGTAACGTGGTCCAGGCCTGCAGGGTCGGTGAGGACCCGAACGATGTCTACCCTGCTCCTGCTCCGAGCACAGCCGGGGAATCCTTCGGGAGCAGGTCAGCGACGACTACTTTGCAGTCTGCTCTATGAAACCAATGCTGTTAGTCTGAACTGTGTGAGGTATTTTGGATCCTGATCCTGTTCTCCCCTCACTTCCTCTGCAGATTCTTTAAGTCATGGCGTGCTAACTGGTTTGCAGTTTGAGGAGGAGAGAGCTGCACGTCCAGGGAAGTCGAGAGCATTGGCACTGCAGCAAGCCAGTCACACTGTCAGGATGTTATGTAGCCTCACCTCAGACCCACAACTGGTAGGCCTCAGATGCAACAGGTTCTTAAGAGGCTTTTAACTGTATTCATCTGTTAAGTAAAACTCATTGTGGGTGTCACTTTACCTGATTTATGCTTTAGTTGTGACTGCTCCGTCAGCAATGAATATGAATCATTTTAAGTATCCTGTACCCTGCCAGACCACTGTTAGCTTGTTTGTGTTTGTAAGTTGTGGTTTGACTTCCCCTGAGGCGTTGCTGTGTGTATGAGCCAATGATTTTAATGTCTCTCACACACAGAAGGTTAGTCAAACCCAATCTGGCAACCTTCAACATAGTCTATTTACTTGGGAGCTGTTTAAAAGAGGCCTTCAGAGCCTGAGGCTGACACACTCTGTGATATAATTGCTGTTTGGGGATCAGGTGATCAATGAGATGAAAGCATGTATGTTCACAGTTATGTTGGAGGATGTCCATATATATGCATGTGCATTTCATCTGCTCCTAGGTCTCACAAGGGTTCCTTGAACTGGCTTTCCAGCTGAGACATCTCACTCTCTCTCAGCTCAAGATGCTCTGGCAAGAAGCTTCTTTCAAGTGCCGCAATGACTGGTCAGTAGTGCCTTATCATGGAATATCTTCTGGATAGTCATATTCCCAACATGGCTATGCCAGTTGTACATTTCACACACTCTGTGTTAGAGATATGTAAGAAAACATCTTAGCTAACAGTAATGCTGAGAGTATACTCTTCTTTGTGTATTATAATGAGAAAGATACACAGCCCCCGGACCGAGTCAACAAGTAAACAAAGGACAGTCTGTGTGGGACAGTAGCAACTTAATGAGAGACCGCTCTGAGACCCAGATGACCCAGCATGCCACAGGATAATGTCTCCTTCTCACTCCATAGTATCATCTACTGAATATAACAACACCTTCGAGCACATCTTGACTCGCCAAACACAGGTGTAATAACCTAAAGTTGCCCATGCTGCAGTTAGCAGCGACAGTCACTATTGCAGTACTAATGCAGTGCACTCTAGTTCACTGCCTTGGTTTAAGATGACATAGAACATTTTGAGAAAATTGAAAACAGTCTCATATCTGTATATCTTATGTTAGCTGCTAGTGTAGCATTAGCGTAGCAGCTAACTGGAATGTTAGGCCTCTTTGTTTTTTTGCTTGACCTGTTCAAAAAGTGAACTGTAAAATGCTCCATGTTGGTGTGTGGTGGACAGTGCACCCAGGAAAGCATACGTAGGCTACATGTAAAACCACAACATATCAGTCTTACATCTCTGTTTGGATCGAACAAACAAGACACAACATGGTAACTCAAACTTTAGCTCTAGTTTTAGCTGATAGTGAACAGATTTTCCACAATTTGGTGTGACATTTTGAAAAAGCAAATGAAAACAGCCACATCTTCCAAACATAGCGGAGTAACTTTTCACAATAACAATTCAAAGACTTTGTTGCAAGTTTTAAATACGTCTCAAGAGATAGACAAAGAGATAGACCCATATCATATCAAACATATCCGTTTTAGTTTGTTAGAATCGTTGACATTTCCGCTGTCAGAGTGGTTTACAGTGGCCATACTGTTGCACACCTACTACAAAGAACATGTACAACTGTCTCATATGGCTTTGCTTTACATTAACCTTTTCCAACGTATTGCATGACCCATGTTATAGCCATACAATACACCAGAGACTGATGCTGATGTTGATTGACTGTTTGGACAGGCAGCCATTGTTAGATGCATTACCAGCATGCGGGTCTGAAAATTGCATCATATTACTGACTGATCTAATGAGGACCAAGGAGCTGGAGGAGGAGCAGGCTCACTCTTTCCTCACCACCATAGCCCTCATCCCTCATCCATCCTCACAGATCATCGGCTCCATCAATGTAGGAACCTCTGACTGATGTTAACGATGACCTAAATCTCTCACTAAAGCCATATCCTGTGCTCACTCATGACATATAGTCATCCAATTTGTTTTATAGAAGTATCTTATAGATATCCGATGAAACAGTGTGTGTTTACTGCATTGCTTCTCTTTGCGTAGGCCCTACTGGACGTCCCAGAGGTGCGGTCAAAGGCCTTGTTGGCTGGATCATCTTTAGTCTATCAGCTGTGCCGGAGGTCTCAAACCCCCTGCAGTGAACTTCCTCCCGTACAGACCTTCATGCAGACACTAGAGGAAACTCTGAGGGAAGGCTGCGAGGGAGAGGAACCCACCCGAGTGAGAGAAGTAAAGTGCTGACAATGAATCTGGCTAAATCATGGGTGTTTCATAAAAAAACAAAAACGGACATAAATAAAGCTCAGTTTGACTTTTTTATGTCTCCTGGCAGGTCTTTTATGCACTAAAATCAGTGGGGAACACTGGCCTGTCTGCTTTGGCCTTTACACCTCTGCTAAATCGCTGTGTGCTCAGTCACGCAGCGGCACTTGAGCTCAGACTCGCTGCCATCCAAGCCTTCAGACGCTTCTCCTGCTCAGCTGATGTGAGTTAATTTTCTTCTTTTCATATTCTAGTCAGATGTGAAGTAATTGTCAAGTGCTGTCCAGATGCCCCAAACATGTAAATTAACTCTTCGTAACTATTCCTAGTAAGAGGTAACATAAATGGCATAACGTAATTGATTCATGATGAGGTTGAGGTGGAGGTGAAAGGGTGACTGAGAGTCTGACATCAGTGACTGACAGCAGTTTCCTTCCCTTAGAGGTCTGTGCTGTTGCAGCTGTACCGCTCCTCCCAGGAGGATCCCGAGGTCAGAATCGCTGCATACCAGCAGCTCATGCGCTGCCCCGACCAGAGCGTATTCCAAGTGGTGAAGGCAACGCTGAGGAACGAGACCTCCAGCCAAGGTCTGATTAAAAATGCTCATAGAGAAGATGTCCATAAAAATCCCCCAGCAGTTGCAGCTACAGACTAGCTGGACAAATAAAAGGGTATACTCAGTGTTTACCAAATCTAAAAAGAAAAAAAACCCTGTCTTTTTAACCCATCTTTACTTGAAATGTTATTATATTGTTATATTCTTAGTAATAAGCAATGATCTATTAGTTACATGTTTGATTTAGATTTGTGGCATTATAAAAATAATTTTGAGATATTAATACATAATATTATAGGTCTCTGAAATTGACTGAATGGATATTATTGAATGGAAAATATGGATTCATAATAATTAATAATTTATTTTTAGATATTTCCTGTCTTGTCCATTTTGTCTTTGTTCTGTTTAACATTCTGTGTTTCTGTTTTTCTAGTGGGCTCATTTGTGTGGAGCCACCTGACTAATGTCCTGAGGAGCGAGGACCCCATGAAGCAGACCCTAATCGAGTCACTACCTGATGATATAATCAGCAGAGACTTCGAAGCAGAATTTTTAAAATACTCTTCCTATTCAGACAACACTGTTGCCTCAGGTAGTGATGCATTCACATCCCTACAGTAGCTTCAGATTAACAAAGTAGCGATAAGGACTGATGTCTTAATTCTCCATAAATACAAAAACTGGACACTAAAATCCATATGCACAGCAAATTAACTAAGGAAAAGGAATCATTTGTAATACCACCAATTATTCATGTTTATTTTCTTTCAGGCATGGGCATCACAAATTTGGAAACATCTTTGATTTTCTCTCCAACATCGTTTCTACCGAGATCCGCCACTGCCAACCTCACAGTGTATTTCAACGGCAGAGCCACCAACCTGGTGGAGGTGAGTTCTTTCAACTGTTATTACCAGTCGAGTCTCTTTGGAAATATAAAAAAAAAAAAAAAAGTTTAACACGTGTTGTGTTTCTCAACTCAGGTGGACTTACATGTTGAAAACGCTGAACCGTTCTTGAAGAGCATTTTTGGCCAGAGCTTCGACGGAGAGTCCACTGAACCCAATCAAAAACACGAGAGGAGAAGCAGCACAAGGAAAACTGATGACCGCAACAGAGGAGAGAAAGAAAAGTGTTTATCCAGCACCAACAGTTTTCTGAAGCAGGCCAGGGCCATGGTGAGGTCGCTGTGATAGTTGTGAGACAGTCGTCTCCTCTGGGCTGTTATCTAAGGGGGGACGTGAGGGCAGTGGGATTAGTAAGCTTGGTCATGTGGGATAAGACCAAACAAAGACCAGTTGTATGCCAGGTGGGGGGTTTGCAGTGCAACTGTAACCACTTACTTTGCAGTTTCAGGTACCTTAACTAACTGCATTCAAAAAAATACATAGTTACACTATAAAGACTTAGATGGATATACTTATTATTATCTATTTGGTTGACTAGTAAAAATAAGAGTACAACAAATAATTCACATTACAGTTTTCCAGAGCACAAAGAAATGCTTCCAAATTGCTTGCAAAGCGGTCAAAGTAACAATCTTACATTTCCATCAAATGCTTATTCTTTTTGAAAAATAACTTAAGTTTAGTTTCATGAAAATAGCTGATTAATTTTCTTTTTTTTTCTGTTTAGACAATCAACATTTTAACAAACAGCACACCATATTCCACCAATTAATGTTATAGCTAGTGCATTTACTACTACTTCAATATATAAAAGTATACAGTATAGAATGTAGAAGCAGAAAAATATGAGCACTTGCACATCACAGGGATGGTTTTTCAATTAAAGAAAGTAATTTTGTGATAATTATTTAGCATCATTTGTCTGTTCCAGTTGTTTGGGGGAAGGAAAGCGGAGGAGAACAGGCCCAAGTGTTGGGCCGGTGTGAAGGTGTTTGGAAATGAGCTCAATGTGTTTACATGTGAGGATCTGCACAACCGAATCAACCAGCTGTCACTGAGCATGGCGGGGCTGGCTGTCAAACTGCTCAAGGTATAAAGCTGTCTGTTGTCGCAGTCTCTGTCTATTCTGTCTTATATTCATATACTCACATGCTGCTCCCACCCCCCCCAACCCCCACTCCCCTCTTTGTCCTCCAGGGTCACGAGGTTCAGCTGAACCACAGAGCTGTGCTGATGACAGAGGAGCTGCTTCTACCATCACTGTCTGGTCTGCCTGTCAAGCTGGGCATCAACATGACCTCCCTCATTTCACTGCATCTGAAGGGCAACATCAACTACAGAGACACTTCTCACTTCTCTCTGACCGGACACATCAAACCCAAGTATTTTCATAACTGCATGTAACAGGGAGGTTTCACTAGCATTTGGTACCAGACTGTGTGTAACTGGTGTCTTTGTGTTCAGCGCCTATGTGAGCCTGTCAGCCAGGATGGGGGTGGACGGGGCCCTTGGTCAGGCTGCGGTGGACTGGGTCTCGGAGCTGAGGAGCTCCACCAGTCTGGACGGGAGCGTTCAGCTGCAGGAGGGGCGGGATGTCAGGGTCACACTAAACACACCCGAAGATGTTATGGACATCATCTCTCTCAGGTAGGTGTGGGTATTGAAATCAACATATCAACGGTTGTAGTTAACATCTAACATCTACAAATTATTTAGATTAACTATGATTTAAATGGGATTGAGATTTTCATGCCTTTTCCAGTATAAAAAGCAGCTCCAGGTGCTGAATAAGGAAAGTGTCAAAGTGTGCAGGGCACAGAATAAATACACACACAGCCTGTAATTAAAAGCTGAGCCTCAAAACAGCTGCCAGGAACTTTGTGAATTCACAACTAAACACTGCAATATTTGTATTTGATCACTAAGAAAACAGTCAGGGAAGGGACTCAGAGCGTCTCTTCTGATTGGCTGACTGACACAGTGTTACTGGAGCTCCAGAGAGAAGCATAAAAGAGAAAATGTAAAACTACTTGATGAGATGAACATAAAGTGCCAACTGTGTGAGCTTTAACTGAAGAGGAACCCTGAGAGAGGATTAAGACTGTTTATAAGTCATTCTCCCTCTCTCTGCCTCCCCATTTCCTGTCTCTCTCAACTGTTCTATCAAATAAAAGGCATGTAAAGCCAAAAAAAAAAAAAAGCAGTGTCTCGTGTTTATGGCCACATAGAGAGTGTATGATCTTTGTGTTCACCAGCTCCAGAGTGTTTCAGCTCAGTGGAGACCACAGAGAGGAGATCAAGGGACCAAAGAGTCGAATGCAGACGACCACCTGCACACCAAAGACATGTAAGTCCTCATGTACCAATGATTAACAGACATCTGTAAGAGTTTCTTCCTTCTTTAATATTTTATATCTATGATATATGAAACAACATTATTTGCTGGTAGTGTAATTTTTAATATTGCTATTGTAGGAGCTGTCATCTATCAATCGGTTATGGATTTGGAAACTTTTCTTTTTTTTTATAATATTATCTTTTGTAAGTCTTAGTTTCTTTATATTATTTGATTATCTAGTTAGTTTGGAAGACAAATAGGTGCCACAGAGCTAGGTAGGGTCTTTACCTAACACTGATCAGTGTGTCTCTGCAGGGTCAAAGATGGTTGGCTGGCAGCTCTGCTCCAATACATCACATCCACTATCTGGTGAAGGGATCTCACTGCCCCCTTCCAGACCCGTCCACCTTTCCCTCAGGCTGCTGAAGCTGGACAGAGGACTCCACTACTACCTGCTGGAGGCTGCCTACTCACTGCTTCCTCAGGTGCAAGGAAACATGAAGAGCTACCAGTGAATGTCCATAGAGCTATTAGATGGTTATTTCTTTACACTGGGAGGCATCTGTGTATTTCATTTGTGGGATCTCAGTTCCTCAAGGCTTAAGAAACCATAATGTTGCATCTGTGTTGCTAACAGCTGAGGTTGTCTCAACTTGTGTTTCAGAAGGGCACCTGGCTTCCCAGAGAGGCGTCCATCCACCTGCTCCTGGCCACCCCTCAGTCCTCCATCCCCAGGGACATGTCTCTGGACCTGGCCTACAGCCCCCACAGGCTGCTGCTGCGGATCACGCACCCTCTGAAAACCATCCACATACAAGGTTTAGTTTGTCTCACAGGAACAACAGCAACACCACCTCCTGTTGCTCTGTTCTGAATTTCTCATTTCATGCTTTGTTTACTCTCAGGGCAACTTGAACAAGAGAAGAACATAAAGTCAGGGAAGCTGGACCTGACGATTGATGGTGATCAGTATTATATTCTGGTGAGTACTGATGTTTTCTGCACCAGACTTTCAATAGGTGGAATTATATTAAAATAATTTCCCACTTATAGAAATGCTAATTGTGTTTCCCACTACAGGGCTTGGTGGACACTCACACCCTCCTGTCAGAGCAGAGGACACGCTACCACCTTGAAGCCAAGATGGCTGCTGATGGACATCCCATGATCCTCTCTGCTAATGTTACTCGCGGGCTGGGCAGGAAAACCAGTTTCTCTGCAACTGTGAAGAATGTGTTCAGAGAAACAGCATCATTGTCAGGTATCTAATTATATTAAAGTTTTAAAGATGAACTATGCAAGATTTGCACCTTAATTAAACAGCTTTGGAGTAAATGTGGGTAAAATGACTTGTTACGGGGAGAATGGAGGCTCTCTGCCTTCCATCTAGGGTCTCTTGGCCGAAAACCAACCTTGTAAGATCAGCACCTGCGACCCAGTGTCCCAGATATCAAGCGTAGCGTTAGTTCTGGCAGGCCACGATGTCAAGCTCTAAATCAGCATCAACAGCGTAGCTGATCAGCTAATGGCTCAGCTGACTCCCTGTGGCCGCTGCCTATTGGGAAATTGCATTCAGAGCGTGCTATTTAAACTGCTCTAGCCCGACGTCACCTCCCTTGCTGCTTCCTCTGCTGGCTTCTTTGCAACCCACCTCCACCCCAGCTCCTCCCGTCATCTGTTATGAATCCTATCATTGTACCTTGTTGGCTCCTCTGCTCTATCTGGGTTTTCTGCTGTTATCCATAATAAAGCTAAAAATATGCTTGGGGGGGAACTGTGGGGGGAGCTCTGTAGAGAAATTAAAGCGACCAAAACGGTGAAAAAGCGACCAACTTGCGTAGTTCCCCTTTAAAATGACTTATAAACAAATACTATTAACATTTGACTTGTGATAGCGCCATACATGTGTGGTGTTCAGAATGACAGTGTGTGTATAGACATGTAAGGGGTGCATGTGTTCAGTGGCCCTGGAGCGCAGGCGGGACAGCAGCAGCAGGCAGTACTCTGTGGAGGCGGAGCTGCTGTTACCTGGCGTGGTCGGCAGCAGGATGCTGGGACTGATGGAACAGAGGGGCTCACTGTGGAGCTCCGCGCTCAGGCTCAAGTACGGTCTGGGAGGTGAGTAAATGAAAAGCATCGCAGGGAGCAACAGAGCAGTCCACCCAAAACACAAACAAAAGAAGGAAAAGTCCTCTCGCTCACAATGCTGCTGTATTCATCCTCACTGTTACACTGACATTTGCTAAGGGCGAGACTCTGCTCTCTCTGGCACAGTGATGCATGTGGAATAGCTCTGTACTTTCTACCATGATATTCCCAACATCTGTCTAGATCCAGAGACTGTTTATAGCATAGACTTCTTAACACAATCATTAGATTGGTGTGAATAACATAGATCTGTTTGGAGAGCTCTTCACACGCCACAAAACAAATACATCTGATGAACTGAACAGACTGACTGCACTTTAGATGGGAGGAAAACATGGATATTGAGCTTTAAGGTGAACACTTCCTTCAGGTGACTGTGAGGTGACATTTCTCCAGTCAAAGCATAAGAAGAGAAACTTTACTTTTCCTTTTACACATAAATGCAATCTTATTTCAAATTTGCAAATGATCTTCAGTCTAAATAATCCATATCATCAGACTACAGCAAAATTGTGCAGCTCTATTGTAGAGCACCTCATCTGCTCTAGTTGAAACCCTGAGGTTCACCTTACTGAAGTGGTGGTGACTACACACACACAGCTTATATCCACTTCTTTTACATGTTTTCCACAAGCACACAAGGCAAGCATCATATTTTTTGTCCCATCTACAGGTGACGCCCGGCACCTTCGTCAGGAGTGCTACGCGTCTCAGAGACTGAAGAGTGAGAGGGACTCAAACCTCACCTACATCATGAGAGCCGATCATGAATTCTATTGCTCCAACACTGCTCCGATCAACCACAAGGTAACGAGAGACATGAACACACTGTGTGACAAAGAGATGTGTAGAATATGGCATGCGGTTATTAGATTCACTTATTTGGTTCTGTCATCCTGTACATTTATGCTGCTGATGTCCAGGAGGTGAAACAGGTAACTAAGCAGCGGTAATAGGGATGTTGTTACTATGACTGTATGCTCTTCTCAGATTCAGCTCAGACATGAGGAAAGTCCCAGCCACATCAAGTCATCCCTGGACATGAGCTATGGTAAACACTGGGATGAGATCAACAACAAACGCACTCTCCTCCTGAGCCAGTCCTTCAAAAACCAGTCCACACAAAACAACACCAGCTACACACTGGAGGTAAAAAGAAACTCAACTCCATTTTCTAAGCAAAATGCTTTTTTTTTTCATTTTCTATAGTTAAATCAAATATTTCTTCTTATATTATTACAGTTCAGTCTTCAGGTACCAGAGAAAAATGTAAACTACAGGACTCAGCTTCTGCACTCTCACCTGAGGCAGCTCGGCTCTGAGAGCAGCACTCACTTAAAAATCATCTACAACAACCTGATGCCACTGGTGGCCGGATTACACTGGAAAAGTCCCCCAACAGACTCTCTGCAGAAGAAATGGGAGGGTAAAAACTTTTTTTCTTTGACCCGTTTGTTATCTTAAAGGCGCCATATGTAAGAATGTGGCCAAAAACGGTTACTGCAGTCAAATTCAAAACACAGCGATCTGGTTTTTTCTCCCAGCCGTAGCGGCAGCTCAGTGGAAGCAGACCGGAGGCTGCTAGGTGGCGCAACATGTCAACACGTAAATTCAAAACATAAACATGATTTGCAGTCTGCAAAAAAAGATTTTTAATGCGAATACTCTGGCTGTACTATTGTTGTTGGTGAGTTCATCATGTTATATGAACATTATTCCCGAGTCTCTGTGACATATTAGGAGGATTTTACGGCCAGTTGCTTTAGATTTCTTACATATTGTACCTTTAAGTCCATACTTTTTTTTTTTTTTTTTTTTTACCATTTCTTCCTTCTTGATGATTCAGGCACCTTTAACATGGACACGCCGTGGCTCTACGTCTACACGGCCCACAAGCTGAGCCGCCTCCAGCGCCACACGCTCCAGCTCACATCGGAGCTGACGGCCAGCAAGTGGCTGAACGCCCGTAACCTCGTCCTGGAGGGTTTCTACAGGGACAGGGGCAGAGAGAGGGAGGCACGCCTGGAGCTCTACACACCAGCTGTCACCTACCTCCAAGTGAGTAGTGACGATGCTGCTCTGCATCTGAACATTCATGCATCTGTTTTTAGTATTTGACTCAGGGAAACTGCAGCTTGTCTGCACAGTGGGACTGTGTGTGTGTGTGTGTGTGTGTGTGTGTGTGTGTGTGTGTGTGTGTGTGTGTGTGTGTGTGTGTGTGTGTGTGTGTGTGTGTGTGTGTGTGTGTGTGTGTGTGTGTGTGTGTGCATCTGCTCTATAAAACCATCAAAATGGTGACAGAGCTTTAAGTGGAAATGTATGTAAGTATATGATATACTATTCGGTGAAGTACCGGATGTTTAAAGGGATAGTTCAACATTTTGGCAAATTGGCCCATTGCCATAATCCCTATAGTCATAGCAGTAGGTTCGTTACCTTTAATTGTCGGTGCAAGCTATTTTTAGAACGGCGGAGCAGAGCCGTGAGCTGCTCAGAGCTACGCTACGGAGGCTCATGGGATTTCTTGGTTTCTCTCATAAAGCTCATCAAATACACAATCCAACAACTCCAAAACGCTCTGGCAACAGCAACGCCCATCAGCGGTTTTGCACGAATTTGCCTTGAAAACGTCTCTGTCTCGTAACATTACATTATTATCTCATAGCGTGGTGAATGTGCAGGTCACAACTTATCCACAAAAGCGTTTTGGAGTTGTTGGATTGTGTATTTGATGAGGGAAACCAAGAAATCCCATTAGCCTCCGTAGCGTAGCTCTGAGCAGCTCGCGGCTCGGCTCCACCGTTCTAAAAACAGCTTACACCGACAATTAAAGGTAACGAACCTACTGCTATGACTATAGGGATTATGGCAATGGGCCAATTTTCCCAAATGTTGAACTATCCCTTTAAACTCCACTTTAAATTGAAATTATTATCAGGTCTTAGATAAGAAATATGTACCAATACATTTTTATGATGTTTGTATATTATACACACTTTCTCCTCCTTTCCTCCACAGGCAGCAGGGTGGGGTGTGGTGATGAAGCGAGGTGTGAAGGCCTCCTGCTCATTGAGCTCGTTGTGGACTCCTCCCCTGAGAGGAGATGTCTCTCTGGAGGCCTCTAAACTCAGCCACACCCTGCAGATGGCCTCTGCCTATGGCAAACACAACATCAGCCTCTCTGCTGCCATGAACAGTGTAGACAAGGTGGGTGAGGACATAGATGAGTATGCAAAGTTGTCATTTATTTCTCCATTATGTCTGATGTTTTTGACCATTCATTGATTTGTCGAAGAATTTGAAGAAGAGGCAAGCGACAGTGAAGATGAGTATCTCAAGGCCCAAGAGTCCGCCCACAGAGCTGGAGTTTGAGGGGGCAGTGGAGGAGCTGAGGAAGGACAAGAAGATGTATCAGAAAACAGCAGTGCTCCATCTCAGGTCTGTGTCCCGGTTTGATGAAATCTTGATTTTTATGTCATGCCACACGAACGGCAGCAGGAACATTGCTGACTTTTGAAACGAACCGTCTCACGCAGACAGCCCTTCCAGACCTTTCCTCAGACTCTCCTCCTCAGGGAAACTTTCACCATTGACCTCCTCAACGACCTCTATATCCTTGAGTCCAAAGCTGGTCTCCATGGTAACAGGGAGGTCATCCACACCCTCACTCTGGGCTACCAACCACCCAGCCCTTTTGTAAGTTGAGCTCAGGCTGATTTATGAACTCAAGGCATTATGCCTAAGGAGAAACCCGGGGGGGTGCAGTGATTTATTAAGGTATTCAGTGATATTTATACGACTCTCTTTATATTCAGGTTTGCTCCGCACTGGTCCATCCTTTCAGCTCGGAGACTATTCCATCTGACTCAGAGATCTGTGTGACCATTACCAGCAACCAGGTAAACTGCAGGTCTTCATGATTCCCACTAGGGCTGGGACGATATGTTTTACTCCCGATTCGATTCTTCTACGATTTTTTGGATGCCGATTCGATGTCAATTGCGATTCTGCGATATTGTCGATTTTCTCGGTTTTTAGTCTGCATTTTTAACACCAGTGAAACAGTTGAATGATTATGATTGTCTACAGACTATTCCAGGAACCATATTTCCCCCAAAAATACACATCACATGTAAGTCAGTATTCAGCAGCAAAGTACTGTATGTTTACTCTCTTCTCAAAAGCCTGGACTGCATAAAATAGGCAAAAAATAAAAGAGTCTAGAAAAAACAGGCTTCTGAAACCTTTCTGACAAAATGAGATATAGACTGAGGTAAACTGCTACATTTTAACATTTATCTGCACACAAACACTGTAGGAGCCTATAAATTAACATACTCCAAAAACAACCTAAAAATCACTTCTGATGTAACATCTCATGCATGAATTGTCTAAAATCAAAGCACTGAGGTATTAGATGTTGCTAAGTGCTACATCCTTTTTTTTTCTTCAGACCCAGAGGGATGTACGAGGAAGGTTACGGGTCGGCAGCAAGGAGAAACTGACTTTCTTTGGACAAGTTCAGTTGAGTCCCTTGCATTCACGTCAACAAACAATAAACGTTCGAGCCAACTTTACTCATCAGCTCCAGGTACACAATCCTCTCCACAGTGTCTTATTTACAACACAGCACCACCCACACATGATCCGTATGCTGTATATAGGAGTAATAAGTGATGTAAGTCCACCTCCAACCGTGTACAGTATGGTTTACAGTAAAAGAGGCCAAACGTCTGACCAGTTCAAATGTTATTGCTGTCACAGCTGCAGCTCCCCTCCTCTGCTCTAATGGAGGGAAATGTACGTTGGGACCCCAAAAACAACACTGACTTTGATTATCAGGCCAGGGGGAAACTGAGAGTGGAGAGACAGGAGTGCCAAGTGAGTAAAGCCAACTCTGCATTTCAGTTATTGCATTTGCAAGTTTTCATTTGCAAGTTTGTTGTACTGAGGTGTTTTTCTCTTTTAGCTTTCTGTTCAGCTCAATGGGACTTCAGGCAGAGTGGGACTGTACTCATCAGTCAGTCATCCCTTCAAATCAAAGATCCCCAAAACCCTTGAGGTGGACTGCTTTTGTGTTTTATCAAATTATATTAGTCTGATAAAGTTTTTGATAAAGTCTTTATCTTCTTTTTTAAAGAATCACTTCACTATTTTTTTCACATTAAGGTGAAGGCCACTGGCGACGTTTCTTTAGTGGCTGGTCAAGGAAGCAGCTCGGTACGTGTGAGGGCTGATGGGAAGGACAGGGTGAGGCTGGACGCCCACATGTCTCAGTCCCTGCAGAGGGAGCACAGAGCTGTGGGACTGAGGATGAACCTGTCCCAGAGTTTGCTGCCTACGGCCACTGACCTGCATGTAAACATGGCGTCCAACATGACCTCAGACAGGTATCCTGTAGCTTAACACCTTCGCTGTGAGTGACTATGTTATAATATGACAAACAATGCTGACCGTCTCTTTTTTTTTTGTCTGTGTTCTGTTGAACTCTTCGTCCTCCAGTGTTTCTTTACATGGCTCGTACACACAGGGGAATGAGCGCCTGCTAGCCCAGGTCAAAGGATCTCTAAAAAACACTCCTGGTCTCCAGCTGGCTGTGTCAGGAGACCTGAGGCACTCCATGGCCGGCCTCGCTCTCCTTCCTCCAGCCCTGGGGCTGGATGGGACGCTGGGACAGTCTGACACCCTCATCGAAGGTACAAATGCTCACAGCAATTTGAAGTAGCAGTTCAGCATTATGGGAAACACCTATTAACTCTATGGCAGAGAATTTTGATACAGTCACATTAAATATCAGAAATATGAATATGTATGGCCAGCAAATCTGTATGTCTCTCATGTAATGCTGTTTGTGTGTGTGTGTGTGTGTGTGTGTGTGTGTGTGTGTGTGTGTGTGTGTGTGTGTGTGTGTGTGTGTGTGTGTGTGTGTGTGTGTGTGTGTGTGTGTGTGTGTGTGTGTGTGTGTGTGTGTGTGCTGCAGGACAGCTGAGAGTAAGAGTACAGGAGACCTTGTACAGTGTGGAGCTGAGACATCAGGAGGAGCCTGGAGAAGCTCTGGACAGTGAAGATGAAGAGGGCATGACGGGAAGAAAGTCTCATGATTGGCTCTTTGTTCGACTGGGGGAGGAGAATTTTTTCGTGAACGTGAGCCGGCGACTGGAGAACAAAGGGAGGGGTGAAGTCTACACTCAGCTCTCTCACTCTTTCCACCTGCTTAATGCCACAGGTAATCATTTCATCATACATGCATTGTATTAGATGTATTTCTACTCCCTCCTTGTCTCTCAGTGTCTTTGTCCTCTGGATGCAGGCGTACCTGCCAACAGTAGCGCTCAGGCGACGTGGGCCCAGGACGGCAGTCGACTGTCACTCCTGGCACAGCTGCAGGCTGGACCTGAACACCTGAAGGCTGAATATAATGGTGGCAAGTCGGACCATCTAATCCCACGATGGGAACACTTCTTGGGGCTGCAGCATCAAGTCAGAGCCCTGATGGAGAGAGGTGTATCAAGCTCCATACAAGCCAAAGCACACTACCAGGTAAAGGACTGACATGACAGTATGATATCCCCAGTAACTTCCCGTCTTATAAGGTATCTCAGTTTCTTATATGGATTCTCATCTTTATTTGGCCTTTAAATATTTCATGTTTGTTCCCTCCGTTAGTTAGAGACAGAGGGCCTTGATACAGCTTTGGTCTTCCACATGGATGATGAGAGAATGGCTGACATCGTCTTCAACATTGGATCAAAAAACAGCACAGTTATTTTGTTAGTGTCTCTGTGGCAACAAATGAAACTGCTCCAGGGACTAATGCCCAACTCTTTACAGGTAGGTTTTACATCATTTATACAGTGAACACTGACAGTGTGAAGATTCAATGAGACATTATTTATCTTTATTCATAATCTTGACATAATTGTTGCACATCGTAGAAATTGTGTAACATAACAAATAGTCCAAATTGAGGATAAAGACAGCCCAAGTATTGGTCCCTGAGGGACACCACACCTTAACATTTACACTGTGACACCTCAAAAGAAAAAACAAATCTTCCAAGAACTATCATTACCTGTAGGATCTGAACCTCATTTCCTTTTTCTTTTTTTTAAAGAAATATGTTTATTCACTATCTTACACATTGTATTTTTTTGTACAAAAGAAGCTTTATAGATGCTGGTAGGTGCATTTCGTTGTCTCTGGATAGGGATAGACTAGTTGGTTACCCTTGTTTTGAGTCTTTGCTATGCTAAGCTAAGCTAATCAGCTGATGGCTGATAGTCATATTTAATGTATGAATATGATACAGATATTTTCCTAACTCCCAGATATAAAGAGAATTATTGTATTTCCCAAGAAGTCAATATATTTATTAATATACGCAATATCTTGTCATGATTAGTAGCATCAAGTCAAGCGCTTAGAATAAAACAGAAAAACAATTTCATTATTAAACCTATTGTTTTATAATAAGGGTTCAGGCCAGCATGTTGTTGTATCATAATATTATATGTGGCTGGTTTAAAGTTCAGTGTTTCCTCCTCTTCTCCTCCTTCAGTTTCTCCTTTAAAAAACAAACTTTACCAACAGGGGGTTTTGTTTACACAGATGAACTGCACAGGGGACGCCACCGCGGACCGACTCTCAGCCCAGTGCTATGGAAATGTGGCAGGTCGCCCTGTGGAGGTACGAGCCTTTCGCTCCTATAGACCACACAACAGGCTCTGCTATGGCCTGTCGCTCACTCACTCCAAGCTCAGTGCTCAAGCTAAAGGTTGTTACAGCTCCAATGGTCAGAGGGAGCTTAGCGCCAACCTCACTCACTCTTCTGTGCCACTGCTGTCGTATTTGGGCGTACCCACCAAATCTGGTCTCAGGCTCCTGCTCCGACCGGGGCCGCGGAGGTGGGCCCTGGGCGTCGGATCGGTGGTCGGCCCTTGGAGAACAGACTTGAATGTGGGACTGAGGTTGGAGAGGCCTGGGCTGTACGGCTGGCACGGACTGCTTGAGTATGGGACCCGCGGTGTTGCACACAAAGCTGAGGTGACGGGTAGGATGCGTTTGGAGAGCTGGTGTCACATCTGGGCAGATTTCAATATAACATGGGACTCAGTGAGCACCAGTCTGCTGGTGTCTGCTCGGTGTAAAGGGGTGGGGAGGCTGGTGTGGGTGCAGGTAGGGGGTGTTGAGGGGGGAGCAGCACATAAAACATCTTTAACTGTACACGGACAAGCAGGGAGAGATGGACTCAGAGGGTTTCTGGGTTTAGAGAACCAGCAGGACTCCTTCCAGTGCCTCTTGTCTGCACTGCTCAAAGAACAAAAGGCTGAAATCAGCTGGAGCCTCCAGCATCACTGGGCCTCTCTTACCTCCATCGTCCCAAACAGAGTGGACCTGCGGGGGTCGGGGCAGCTACACGATACCTCTCTCTCCGGAAGAGCTCGCCTGTCTTTCGACACCCGCTTGGCTCAGATGGATGCGACTGCCTCCTGGAAGCCCTCCAGCTCCTTCAGGGTCGTACTGCAGCAAAACGTGGCCTCCACTGTTTTACCAGGGGGACTCACCATTAGCATGTCGACCACAGCTAACCAAGCCCAGTTTCAGGTGGAAAGCGATGAGTGCTCAATGCGTCTTCTGACAAGTCAACACAGGGGAGGAGAGGACAGGAAGACCAGCTGGAGTGTTTTTGTTCAGCAGCGATGTGTCTTATTGAAGGTTAGAGAGGAAACAAGGAAATGTGTCAGGAAACTTGTTTCCCAGCTGAAGGAAAGCAAAAGAAACATCCTCACCTTTGAGATGACTCTTGTCTTTCCATTACTCAGTTAACTGGTTACGCCAATACTGTATGACAACAATAGTAACAAGACCATAGTTGAAACGAGTGCCAGCCTCTGAATGATTTAGCTACACTAGCAGTGTCCTTGTGTCCACTGCTTTTATCCAGTGTGACATAATGGATGGCCATTACATTTAATGCAGACCAGGACAAAATTTTGATGAATTTGGTTTGATTTGTCTTTGATTCTATAAAACAACACTGCAAAAACTCAAAATCTTTCCAAGAATATTAGTCTAATTTCTTGTCAAAATGTCTTGTTTCTAGTCAAAACTAATCTCTCTCTCTTAAAAAATTAACTTGTTTTTAGATAATTTTCAATTGTTTAAAACAAATCTTTACTTAAAATAAGTACAAGAATCTGCCAGTGAAAGCAAGTTTTTTGTGCTTGTAATAAGAAAGAAAAACTTGCCCCACTATCAAAAACAAGCTACTTTTTTTTGTCTTATTTTAAGTATACCGGTAATGAGATTTGTTTTGACTAGAAATGACATTTTGACTAGAAATAAGACAAATATTCTTGGTAAGATTTTGAGTTTTTGGAGTGAATGGTGATTTAGCTGAGAATTTAGACTAGTTTTAGGTTTGGTCAGTACATGATGTAAAATCTACTGGAGCTGTCTGTCGTTTCAGTAATGGTCTCTACACCTCTGATAATGCACATGTGTCTGTTTTTATAACCATAAGTATTAGATCATTTTTAGCAGCACATCTTATTGGTGAAGTTGGTGAAGGATAATCCCATTTCTCATGTTTCTTTTTCCATTATTTCCCCTGCAGACTCTGCTGCCGCCACAGAACTCGGTCAACGTCTCCATCAGCCGTTCTGGCTGCTCCACGGATCTCAGTGCCGTGCTCCAGGTTGCGGGGGAGCAGAGAGGCAGTCTTACTCTGTACCTAACTTGCGCCCAAGGTCTTAGTCTGAAAACATCTGTCCAGCACTCCATAGAGGAGTTACAGATGCTGGGAATTCCCTCCCATGGGGCTCTAATCCTGAATGTCACGACTGCACATCTGCCTGGTGCGGAGGTTGGCCTGGAGCTGGGACCCTGTTATTTCAGGGGTAAATGGGGGGAGGCCAAAGAAACAGAAGGAGACCAGTCATTTTATGCTGTCAATGTGAGCAACTACTGTCCTGCTCTCCAGGTAAGAAAGCCAATAAGTTCTGTGTAACGCTGTTCATGGAAACCTGAATAAACAAACATGTTTAAGGTGTAAATATTGCTGTTACTTCTAACTGCGACACTGCAATTTCCTCCATGATTCACCCATGTCCATGTCAACACAACCGCCTTTGAAATACAGTTTCCAGCCTGTTAGAAGGTCAAGTCACAGCTCATTTATCACCAGCACCAGGACAAAAATAATACCATAGATGATACAGCTGCTATGTCAAATCTTTATCTCCCTTGTTTCACTTTCTGCCGCTAAAGTAACACTTGGCTGAATCAGCCTCCCAACAGCTGAGGACATTTATGTTATTCCCCAAAAAATCCACATTGTTATTCACATTGAGATTTGTGGCGTTGATATAGCTACTATCAATACCTATATGTAGAATGACATGCTCAAACACCTCTGTCGTCCACAGGGAACAGTCCTCCCCCTGACCCTGGACATTCAGGGTCTCCTGTCAGTCTCTCCCTGCCAGCTCTCAGTGGCGTCCTCTTTGAGGGCAGACAACCAGGACCTCACCCTGGACCTGGTACAGTCCTGCAGGCCTCGGCACGTCTCCGGGACCCTCGCTCACTCCTTCCCTGGGCTGAGGAGTCGAGGTCTGCCACAGGTGATGTCCATAGAGGCTGCTGCTCCTGGAGGCCCAGAGCAGAGTGGGAGTCTGTTCATCAGAGCTGGGACATGTCACATCAGAGCCGACAGACTCACAAAGGCCAAAGGAAGAACACAGTGGCTCTGGGCTGTGGAGTCGCAGTGTCCAATGTTACAGGTAGATGATGGTTATCCAAGAAAATCCAAATTAAAAGTAACTGTTCTTGGTTGTAGATACATCAAGGTGTTTAATTTCTTCATCGTACCTGACTGGTGAGAAGAGCCAGGTATTTATCCTCTGTGGGGTCGTTATGAAGGCCATTGATTCTGCCTAGTCCTCACTAGTCAGACACAACTCAAGAAGCCAACAACAACAACAACAGCAAGTGACTATAACCAAATCCAGTTGCAATTCATTTATCTTGGACTAGACCTATGCTAAAATCTCAACATACTACAGTTAAAAATAATTATAACATTGAGAGCCAAAAGACCATTTTCATCATGGGATAAAGCATCATTAGATAGGACACCAACTGCTGCACAGGGTGTTAGCAGCACTGATGTTTTTCTACTTATTGTACATGCACAAAGTCATTTTACTATAATGTGATAAGACAAAATGATCAACACTATATACAGGACAAATATGCTAAATTATTCCCAAAACACATATAAAATCACTAGTTTTACCTCAATAGATCTAGGTCTGTTGTGTCAGCGTATTCGGTGTACATATTGCATTATACATAAACCTTGTTACAGGTAACTCCAGATGTTACTGTGGACCTAACCTTCTAGTTGTCTAATGTTTCTGCTTCATGTATTTATTTGCTTCCACTTTCAGTCAAAATGACAACAGTCTCCTTATCCACTCTAGTCTCATCTGAACGGGTCAGTATGGCAGGACGCTGAGGGGACCTGGACGGCCACATTGGACACTGATCTGGAGGGCAAAGGGGGTTTCCTCAGGCTTAATGCAAGGGCCTGGCCAGAGCTCAGTGTAGACGGCGAGCTCAGTCACAGCCTCCCTGCCCTCAGGGGTTTACCTGAACGCAGCAGACTAAGAGTGAGCAGCAGGGCCGGAAAACAACGATACGACACAGAAGCCCTCGTTCAGATGGACGGATGTGCCGTCAGCGCCTCTGGAGCTGTGATGTCACAGTCAGGCCTGCAGGGGTCAGTGGCGTACCACAACAACTGCACGCTGATTCAGGTACAGGGAGCACACTGCACTGTTTTATCACACACACACACTTGCTCATCCAATCTTGAATAATTTCTCTCCACCATCCACTGCGTCTCCAGGCGTGGGGAAGTCCCCACAGGGTGCAGGCCTCCGGGTCGGTGGTTGTCACCTCGACTGTTGCCGAATCTCAGGTCTCCATGGTGATAGATGATTTAGAATTACAGGCTTTATTGGCTCTGAGGAAAACAAAGGTGTGTTTACATATGGTGCAGTTAAAAGAAAAAGAAAAACGTCTCTTTTAAAATGCAATCAATTTCACATTTCAGTGGTTTTTCCTGTGACATAACTCTGTCTTTAATTCCTTGCTGTTGTTGCAGGATAAAAATGAAGCATCACTTCATCTAAACCACTCTGTGCCTGTGTTGAAGAGGCTGGGCCTGCCTGCAAATGCTGCAGTAACACTGAATTCTGGGAGTCACGGCAATGGCTCGCACTTTTACATATTCAACAGCAATGCAGGGAAGCAAAGGGTAAGAGCACTGTTTAGCATACTTAAACAACTCAGGGATGAAAAATTATCTCTCAAACCACTCAAGCTCCAAGTCTGGGACCATAATAATGTAAATGTTACCGTGCCCCGGCTGACAGCTCATCTTTGCTGGCAGGGAAAATATCAGACAGAAGCAAAAAAGTGGAAACCAGATGGCAAAGTGTTTTCAAAATGTGCATGTTTCAATTGTGGATCTGCTGCAGCTGAGTGACACTCTGGATGTCTTACAGCTAACTCAAGAGGTGTTAATGACCAAGACGCCTGAAACAGTGAGAGCGGGGGGTCATTTCAGACACACGGTGAACTATCTGAGGAAGCTGGGCGTCCCTGGGAACAACAGCATTCAGGTGAGAAACTGAAGTAAGTTTCAAGCAGCCAGTTATGGAGATGAGCGCAAAACAGTCTGGTCAGTGACGGCGGACGGTGAGTCCCTCAGATGATTAGTGACTCAGCGGCTGTGTGTGCAGGTAGAGCTCGGTTCTCCTGAGGGAAAGGCCTTCACCTTACGCTCCCAGTCTGGAGGCCAGCAGGCAGGACTGAGCCTCAAGCTGAAATGTTTCCCCATGACCAAAGAGATAAGTGGAAGCATGTGGCACAGCTGGTCATGGCTACAGCACAGAGGACTCCCGCTCAACATAGAGGTAACTAAGTTATGGTTTAAATCACGCAGTATGACCACCACAGATTAATTCTTCATATTATCTGTTTATTCAATTGGAGAGATTATGTCTGAGTTTTATTTTCTGTCCTTGTGGTTTAAATTCGTCTTTTTTTTGTGTGTGTCCCAAAACCAAATTTAATTCCATTGGGGAAACTAAAACAACTTGTGGTTTTTTGTTTCTCCAAGGGTCTATGTCTCATCCAGGGCGTCCCCTCTCAGCTTCAGTCCAGGGCTCAGCTCACTGTCGATGGCGACAAGCTGCTCGCCTCTGGCTTTAATGTCAGTGTGGCTGATGGACGTCTGGCCCTGCAGCTGTCCTACTCTCCACCAGCCTCTAACAGAACAGAAGCAGCGTTCAGCCTGGACACTGCACTGACTGCTCAGTTCAAAGGTTGGACTGGATTAGCAGCTGGATTTAATACACGTGTGCTCTACTCCCCTTTAATATTGTTCCCTGAGGTTCGAGATGTTGAAACGTTTCTGCGGTTATTTCACAGTATCTTTAAAGAAGACATGGGAATATAACTTATTTTCTTCATATGGAAGAAATTTGACATTCATGCAACCGGCATTAACGTAATTACTTAACTTAAGGTCTGGTTTTATTTTTTCTCTCAAGCATGAAAGTTTCATGGAACACGCAAGATTTATGTTTTTCTTACTCTGTTTCATCACATTTTGTCTAGAATTTCAACATATAATCCACTACTGAACTTACTGACATGCAGATGTTACTATTTTTCTGCATAAAAAAAAAAAAAAGTCAAACGGCATTTCATATCGCTCTGTAAAAGTAATGGATCAATGCAGCTCAGTTTTATCTTACACTAGTAACTCTCTTGATGGTGACGAGATGCCATCTAAGTGCTTTAACCTATTATGTATATTATATAACATCAGCGCTCTCATTCCATCTGCAGGTCCACTGCAGAGCGCCTCAGTAGATGTTCACTGCCAAGATTGGAGGGTCCGTGTTGTGGGGGATGTAGGAGCCTGGAGGGCACAGGGAGGCTCCAAGGAGGCTAGAGTTACACTTAGACACACTGTCCAGGGGCAAACTAGTCCTGTTTTACAGGTGAGGATAACGTGCATTCAAAATCCCCATTTTTTTCTTCTTCTGTGCTAACAACATCTGTAATGGCTGGCACAGCTGGAAGCCTGGGGAAGACTCACTGAGTCTCAGCTGAGGTGCTCCATGGCTGTGAACCCCGAACTCAGCTCATCACTCGCACTCATCGTCCAGGGACACCATCTTCCTCATAGGTGATCACTGTTCATAAGTAATGTGAAAATGCCACGCACACCATGCCTCTTGACTAGGGATGTCATGATTATCGCTGTATTAAATGCCACAATTGATTTATCGTAAAGATTCCTAAGTACTGTCACTTTTCCAAAAAGATTATGTCAGAACCATACTGGCAGATGAGCACCGAAGTAAAGGTAAATGAACAGATACTGGGTTAAATTACGTTAATTTTACCTTATGTAACACTGAATTGGTAGGAATTTGAATATTTCAAACATTTCCCTGGAGGATTAATAATTGATCATATATTAAAGGGACAACGAGGAGTTTCTATTCGGTTATAAAAAAGTCTCACGTTAATGTGGATGAATCTCCGCTACCCACACTTGTTAATGGGCCCATTTTCGATAAATATATCGTTCTGTCTCTATCGTTATTTTGTTATTATTAGTGGTGGCGGAAGTGCTGGTCGAGCCGACCAGCGTTTCCTTCGTTGCGAATCATGAGAATAACGCAGCCGCATCGCCGTTTATGGTCGGAACTACGGTGGTATGTGAACCTCTTTGAACCTCTGACTTTAATTATTGATGAATGAAAACATGAGTCCGTCTTGCGCCCGGTCAAAGAAATGTACGGTGCACGCGGAGGCTCATAAATGTAGTGTGAAAACGCTTCGCTTTTCCAAAACTCCTCGTTGTCCCTTTAATAGATACTTCAAATATTTTGTGTAAATATTGAGTAATAAAAATGTTTTGACTATATTTGATTTTACACATTCATGATGTTGTAAAATTAATTAATGCAAAATAACTGTGATAATTGTAAGTCTGTGATTATTTCTCCGACAATAATCGTACCACGAAAATCTATAATTGTGATATCCCTACTGACAATTTAACACATGCACACACACACACGTGCTTTAACTGATAGAGGTTCTTTTGTCCAGCAAGGACCTGATGGTGAAGGTTGTCCAGAATATCCCCAAGATGCTGGTCTACCTGCCCTCTCACCTCAATGTCCGCTCTCAGGTGGGTTCTTGATTTCCAAGCCACTGCCATGACATCACATCTCTTAAACCTGAGCATGAGGTGTGATTAAAACTGTCCTGATCGCTTGAACAGAAGGTAGTTTTATTGGCAAGTGTCATCGTCTGTCCTCCCTGTCTCCAGCTGAACCAGTCTCAGTCCAGAGTGTCAGGCTTCCTGGAGGCGTCGTCAGGCAGGAGGAGGCTGTGGGCCCTGGGGGAACTGGCAGCCATCGAGAGCGGATACAGACAGGCCGTGGAGCTCAAACACTCATACCCACAGGTATGTCTTGGCAACATGGGGGCGGGACTAGATAAGCTTTTGCTTCTCCCGCTTTCCCTTTCGGCCATGTGTATATATTATTTGAGCTAAGATGAAGTGTGATGATGATAAATTGACATGCCCGAAATAAACAAATTGATTGATTGATTGAACGCTCTGTCATTTCACTGTCAGCAAACAAACAAAAGACCTGACTACTGATACACCTATATTAGGTACTGTACAACATGTTTTCTCTGATCTTTAACCACATTTTAATTGATATACTGTCTCTATACTGTCTCTCCACACCCTGAACACAGTTGAAGCCGCTCCCCAGGGCGGTAGCAGTGAGGACGGTGTATGAAGCCAGAGACTGGAGCTACCAAGTTCAGCACGAAGCAGTGTGGGGCAATCAGGAGTTCAGCCTGTCTGGTCTGTACTCTGCTCCTCCAGCACTGCACATGGGCAACCAGACCCTCAAGGGTAAACCACTGCAGACTACACAACTGTCACCCAAGCAATGTTATGTTGTCTTGACTTTGAAGTGCTATTAACCACCTCAGATTTAAACCAACCAATCACTGTCAATGTCTTCAACTTGTCCTCGATTTTAGTTCAGATCAACTGCATTCCTCGTTGGACCAGTTTGGAGGTGACTCTGCAGCGGTCCTTACTGGGCCGCCTCGACAGCGTGTTACTGGGCTGGACAAGGCATGGACGACTGGAGCAGGTTAGACTGTACAAAGTGTATCATCAGCCTGAGGTATTGGCTGGTTTCAAACAACGAGATGGACACATTTCCTGCTAGTGTGAATTCAACAGAGGTGGAGAAGTACACTGCTCCTTTATTTAAGTCAGACAACCCATTCTCCACAACAAAAAGTACATTTTTACATTAATTGCACTCATTGTTGCATTATTCCTAAATGATTTACAAAACCTAATGACTCTGAGCAAACACTGAGTCACCCTTGTAGAATAAGATGTGAAGGTATTAAGTAGAAATGTGTCACTTTTAGGCAGTCATGAAGTTAAAGCAGAAGTAAGCGATCCGGTGGTTTTGGCTAACTTCCTGTCAGCCGACGGAGTTAGCAGTCCCCGCCCTCGTCCCTACGTCACCACATTCACGCGCATCCCTTGGCTGCACACACAGAGAGGACCGCCCCTTTATGCCGTTCTCTCTCCTCATTGGATAAAGGTTGTAGGATACAAGCAAAGTTTTCTCCTCTGCTCAGACCAAACACTCTATATAAGTGATTGTTGTCGGAAGATATAACTATTTAAGACTTATATTAACACAAACATTCCGCTTACTTCTGCTTTAACATTTAAAATGAAAGTATCGTTTTCTTTATTTCTAAAGTTTCAAATAATCACTGTTCAAATAATGCAAATGCAGCAGCACAACAAGACTGACAGAAGAGTTTTTCTCCTCTAATAAACACAGTGTAGGGTCTATCATCATCATTTTCAAAATAAGAGTAATTCTATTCTTTACTTCAGAATAAATGCATGCCAGCACTTTAGAAACATAGTGATGTCAAATGTCAAGGTTACAAGAAATAGAAAGTACAGTAAGTAAAGTACAGATACTAAAAAATATACTTCAATTCAGCAAATGTACTGATGTAATTCAAAAATAAGAAACATATGTGAAACTGTCTCAGTAACTGCTGAGTTCAAAACCACACTGAAACTACTGGGCTGTTAGTGACTTTACAACATCAGGGACACAGCTGCAGTGATTTTATTTCCAGACCGTCCCATGCAAACACACCTTTCGCCTGTTTATGGAAAATCCCAGAGCTTTTATTAAATGTCAAGTGTTTGGATTTTTGTGGTCCCAGAGTGTGTGTTGTTCATGTGCAGGTCAGAGCTCTCAGCTCCTGGAGTCGGTCGGAGGAGATGAATGAGACCAAGCTGGAGCTGAAACAGCCGTTCTCCTCCGCGCTCCGCCGCCTGACCCTTCACACCCACAGCTCACAGAGGGAGCAGCACAGCAGCCACCAGGTGCAGAACGGTGTTTGGACTTTTATTTTCCACCTTCAGCAATTCATTTAGCCTGCAGATGAATCTCAGCACTTTAAATAGCCACCACAGCTCAGTATAAAGGTGATGTTTGTAATTCTATTAACTCGAGTGGAGCAGGTCACTGTGACTCTTCTATTAGTATTAAAAATTCCTCAGTGCAATCCACTGCAACCTAAATGTAGTTTTGTATCATATTATACATCAGTCCACTAAACAGACTCCATGCAGTAATAGTAACAATGCATAATGTTGCTACACTGTGATGGGTGATTTTGCATAGATCAACATTACATTGTTTTATCTAAATATATATTTTATCAATAAAAAAAGAATGACCCAGTGCCTGTTGACACACAGTGAGCACAGAAACTCTGCTTCATAGTTGTGGTTCATTAGGAATAAATCATATCCCTAAGGGGCCTGAGGTAATAACAGGACAAAAATCATATAAAGCCGTGGATCACATTCAAGAATATTTTAGGGAAATCAGTAGATATTATGTGTTGTTTTTATTTAAAACATAACTGTCTGTTTCTGATTGTTTGTGTGTGCGTGCAGACCCATCTATCGTGGGACAGTGCTGTCCCCGTCAACGTCTCCCTCAGCCTGAACAAACAGTGGCAGAACGGCTCCAGCAGGGGGCAGGCATGCGCTCTGTTCTCCACACAGCAGGTCGGTGGATCCATCACAGAGACAAAGCTCTTCATGGATGTTAATGGACAGAATGTGATTGTTGACTTTCTTGTGTGTGTGCGTGTGTGTAGATGGCAGTGTCCTCTGTAAAAGGTTGTGTGTCAGTGGGTCAGGAGGGAAACTCATATTCACAGAATGCAGAGCTGAGATGGGACAACAGGAGCGTCAAGCAAGCCATGAAGTACCAGGTACGCGGCTCCACACTGAAACAAACATGTCTGATGATTGTGGCTGTTGTTCAGAATAAAAAAAGCTCGGTCATGTGTTTCCGTGTTGTTTCTAGAAGAGTCCGCGGGGAATTCACAGTCTGCAGCTTAATGTCGGGCTGGACAAAGTGTCTCCTGCGCCCTGTCCCTCACACACGCTGCTGGCCAAAGTCCAAACCAACCTCAGGGATCATTTGGAGCACACGGTGCAGCTGGGCCTCTGCCCCCCGCAGCCTGTGAGTCCACACACACACATACACACAACGATAGATAGTGTGTAGTTAAAGTGAGTGATGGATCTGGCTGCTTGTCCAAATGCATTCTGGGAGAGCTTCCAGCCTGCTGAGTGATTTGATAAAAAAAAACCTATAACATCATGTGTGTATGTCAGACTGTCTCGTGGTCAGGATCCCACAGAGTGAACTCAGGAGAGGAGCTGTTTCACACACTGTCTCGCCTATCAGTGCCGGGACACTCCCAGCAGTGCAGCCTCAGCCTCAGCCTCACCAACTCCTCCACTGCTCAGGGCACCAACATGTCTCTGTTCTCTGAGGTAAACCACTCGGATAAGCAACAACATCGCGTCTCCTCCACATTCATCAAACAGGAAGGATCCAGTGTTTTGTAGAGCTGCAACAATTAATCGATTAATCAAACAATAATCAATTATTTAATTAATCGTCAACTATTTTGATAATCGATCAGTTTGAGTAGTTTTTGAAGAAAAATATGTCAAAATTCTCTGATTTCAGCTTCTTAAAGGGACAACGAGGAGTTTCTATTTGGTTATAAAAAAGTCTCACGTTAATGTGGATGAATCTACGTTACCCACACTTGTTAATGGGCCCATTTTCGATAAATGTATCGTTTTGTCTTTATCGTTATTTTGTTATTATTAGTGGTGGCGGAAACTCTGGTCGAGCCGACCAGCGTTTCTTTACTTTCGGTTTCGTGGCGAGTCATGAGAATAACGCCGCCGAATCGCCGTTTATGGTGGGAACTACGACGGTATCTGATCGTCTTCCAACCTCTGACTTTAATTCTTGATGAATGAAAACATGAGTCTGTCTTGCACCGGTCAAAGAATTTCACAGTGCGCGCGGAGGCTCATAAATGTAGTGTGAAAACGCTTCGCTTTTCCAAAACTCCTCGTTGTCCCTTTAAATGTGAATATTTCTGGTTTCTTTGTTGCTTTACGACAATATACTGAGACTCTCTTTGGTCTGTGGACAAAACAAGACATTTGAGGACGTCATTTGTGGTTTAGGAAACACTGATTGATGTTTTTCAACATTTTCTAACATTTTATTGACCAAACAACTAATCGATTAATCGTTTAAATAATCGACAGATTAATCGATAATGAAAATGATCGTTAGTTGCAGCCCTAGTGTTTTGTTACATTTGCTGCTTCACTTCATTGTGACACTGAGTGAAATGGGATGGATTAGATAACACATTGTGCACGGCGGCTTCTGATGCTGTTTGTGCGCTTTTGTTTTTCTTTCTCTGGAAGGACTGATTTAAAGATTTAAACCTGGAGAATTAAGACATATATGTTATTTAGTTGAGTTTTTTCTCACATCTTGAAAGGCGAATATTAGGATCAGGCGTGGGCAGGGTTTGGGGATGTGCATGTAATTTACAGGAATAAGGGGAAAAGCACAAATATTTGTCTGTGTGTGCGCTCTTCACAGTCTTGGATAGGGAACTGGAGTGTGGAGGTGGGTGCCAGTGCCCTGTCGTGGCCCCGGGGCTCTGGTCTCCATGTGCAGGCCAGACTGGACCGCAAAGAAAAGATGTGGCTGAATGGATCGATAGAGGAACAATGTCTTCGGACCACAGCAGGTTATGCAAATGGTAAATACAAGTTAATTTCTGCAGAGCTGCCCTGGTGGCTCGCCTGATAGCATTTGTCGTTGCACAGAGTACAATGAAAATATGGGGTGCTCAGCCCACACAGTGCAATAAAAAAACATACGTAATGTAAAAAGAGAAGCACGATGGCACATACACGATATAAATACCAGTAGACACAATAAATATATGCAAATACTTTGGTTCATCCATGCAAATGATTCTTCTCTGCTGTTTCCTACATTATCAATTGATTATGTCATGTTGATCAAAATGTATCGTAATGGGTCTCTGTTGAATAGTCTCACCCCCCACAACATTTTGGCATTAGTTCATCACGTAAGTCTTTAATAGAAGAATGCCATTATTGTCACTATACACATGTACAATGAGATTAAGAGCAGCTCCTTCAGTGCAAATGCTTGCATAGAAAAAAAAAAAAAAACGAAAGATAGATTCCAATAATAAATAAATAAATCTGTGTATGATAAGATAAAATATGTTATATATACAATGTGGATTTAAAAAATTGCACAGCATAGTGGTGATACTGCACATTCAAATAGTGAGTATTACACAGTAGGTGGTTGAGTGGTAGTGGGGGGAGGTTGGAGTGTGATGTCAGTGCATGTGTGAGTTCAGAGTGGTGATGGCTTTTGGGAAGAAACTGTTCTTGAGTCTGTTTGTTTAGACTCATTGCCTACCACAGAGGCCTGAGTTTAAATCTGCACAGGCTCTTTCTCACGGTCCTTGTGGTAATAAACGGTCAAAAAAAAGAAAATAAATCTCTGTCTCTATTTCCAAATACAAAACATATTAACAACATGATGATGAAGAATTCACTCTCTCCATGTGCAGGTCCAGGCCTTGGTGAGGATCTCACTGTGGTGGCATGTGTGGAGGCACCTCGCAGTCTGATGGTGGATGTGCACAGACAAGACGGCAGCAGCGTATCTGGCTCTCTGGCCAGTGTGTCAGTGGGAACAGCCAATCAGAGGCTGACGCTGAGAGCGAGTGGCTGCTCGGAGAGTCTAACTGCAGTGGAGGTACCACCAATAGTAACGGGTAGCAGCTACACTTTAACCTCAGCACAGTATGACACCTTTAAATCCTGTGTTTTGTTGTTTTCACAGGCACGGATTCACCAGCTGAGCTCCCAGATACAGAATAAACTGCTGGAGAAAATCAAGACCCTGCAGCATCTCCTTGTTGAGTTCAGACGACAGGTAACGGCCAGGAAGCACCAACTCTAGGATTTACATTTTACTCAGTTTTCAGTGTGGTAACAGTTTGTTTCCTCGACATCCACTGCAAGGCCAGAGACAGTGAGCTGCTCCAGGAGCTGAGCGCTGTGCCTCTTCATGCTTCCCAGCGACTCGAGGCTCTGCTGAGGCAAAGAGACAGAGGACCACTGTCTCTGTGGCAGAGCAGCCGCCTCCGCCGTGCCGTCACCGACAGCCTGCCGCGCCTCCTGGGTCTGCTGCAGCACGCCTCGCTGCTGGGACAGCAGGAGCTTAGGAGTGAGTTATAGTCTACTTGCCAGCCCATAGGGCCCCATTGTGAACCCGGAAATGTTGAGTACCCCAAAGTTTTATGTTAGAAATATATAGTATGGGTCCCCAGTATTCAGAAACTGCCGGATGCTAACTTATATATATTGGGCAATTAGCACAATTGACATAATTAGCATAAATTAGCATATTTTGCCTATATGGGCAATATTTCAACAAAATTGACTTGGCTGATCTGGGCAATATTGGAGTGGTTTTAGGGGTTATTGATGATGCTGAATCCATTTCTGACATTTTCAAAATTCAAAATGGCTGTCTAAACCGAAAGTGACCAGATTTTAACTGCCAGTGGGCCGATTTTGATGGATTTCAATCTGGTCACTTCCGGTTTAGACAGCCATTTTGAATTTTGAAAATGTCAGAAATGGATTCAGCATCATCAATAACCCATAAAGCCACACTAATATTGCCCAGATCAGCCAAGTCAATTTTGTTGAAATATTGCCCATATAGGCAATTATGCTAATTTATGCTAATTATGTCAATTGTGCTAATTGCCCAATATATAGGCTATAAATTAGCATCCGGCAGTTTCTGAATACTGGGGACCCATACTATATATTTCTAACATAAAACTTTGGGGTACTCAACATTTCCGGGTACTCATTGTTGGCAAGTAGACTATTAAGGGGGTCCTGTTACTGTATGTGTATCAAAAAAACACTTATTTGCTTTCATTTGATGTACAGGTCAACAAGCACAGATATTCTATGACGCAGTCTCAACGTACCCTAGTTGTGTATCCACAGTAAATTGAATTGCTGTGATGTAGACATACTTGGGGCTGCAGCTGATCCCTGCCGTTCCTCATGGGCAAGATCAAATTCTCTGAATTTTTAAGTAATCCTCTTTTCCTCTACTTCATCATATGAAAAATATCTCACATCCATTTTCTTCTTTTCTTACATGACCATGGAATGTCTGTGTACGTTTAACCTCTTACTTCAGTGATGTAAAAAATATTAATTTATTGCTGTTGCGCTTTCAAGTTTGAAATGAGTCAAACCCTGATGTTCTCCCGTGCTGTGACCTCAGGGCCCCTGGCTACTCTGGCAGGTGTGTACCAGGACGTGAACGGCCGGCAGCTGGAGGCGGTGTGGAGGGAGCTGGTGTTGTTGTGGACTGACCGGCTGGTGGAAGTCGTGCCCGCGCTGCTGGGGAACGCCCAGCTGAGGCCGCTGGTCCGGACCGGTATCAGCACGCTCAGCACTGCCCTGGATGTGGTGAGGAACCTGCACTGTGGCAACTTAGAATTAGACGTTTCTGTTTGGGCCATGTAGATGGATCTGTTGATATATGTGTGTGTGATTTTAACCACCTTCTCCAGGTTTCTGCCATATTTGCATCATCATCATCTCAAATTCTAAGAAATAGTCAGTTAAAGGGATAGTTCAACATTTTGGCAAATTGGCCCATTGCCATAATCGCTATAATCATATCAGTAGATTTGTTACCTTTAAAGGGTCAATGAGGAGTTTGTATTTGGTTATAAAAGAGTCTCACGTTAATGTGGATGAATCTACGCTACCCACACTTGTTAATGGCTCCATTTTCGATAAATATATTGTTTTGTCTCTATCGTTATTTTGTTATTTTAATTAGTGGCGGAAATGCTGGGTCATGACGAGTCATGAGAATAACGCCGCCGAATCGCCGTTAATGGTCGGAACTACGACGGTATCTGATCGTCTTCGAACCTCTGACTTTCATTGTTGATGAATGAAAACATTCTTGGCGAGACGTCCGTCTTGCGCCGGTCCAAGAATTTCACAGTGCGCGCGGAGGCTCATGGTAAATGTAGTATGAAAACACTTCGCTTTCCAAAACTCCTCGTTGTCCCTTTAATTGTCGGTGTAAGCTATTTTGAGAACGGCGGAGCAGAGCGGCGAGCTGCTGGGAGTTCTTGGTTTCCCTCATCAAACTCATCAAATACACAATCCAAAAACTCCAAAACGCTTTCGTGGACAAGTTGTGACCTGCACATTCACCACGCTATGAGATAATAATGGAACGTTACGAAACTGAGCCGTTTTCGAGGTAAATACAGAGTCTGCTTGCTGAAAAACTGTCCCTGAAGGCAACGCACATCAGCAGTTTTGCATGAATTTACCTCGAAAACAATTCTGTCTCGTAATATTCCATTATTATCTCATAGCGTGGTGAATGTGCAGGTCACAACTTGTCCACGATAGCGTTTTAGAGTTTTTGGATTGTGTATTTGATGAGTTTGATGAGGGAAACCAAGAACTCCCATTAGCCTCCGTAGTATAGCTCTAAGCAGCTCGCCGCTCTGCTCCGCCGTTCTAAAAACAGCTTACACCGACAATTAAAGGTAACGAACCTACTGCTATGACTATAGGGATTATGGCAATGGGCCAATTTGCTAAAATGTTGAACTATCCCTTTAAGTGTAAAACAAAATGACAAACCTTTAAAGTCTAAAAATAAAAGTGAAAGTCTGCAAATTCGAGGTAACTTAAATGTCACATTTGACAGATGAGATTTAATCACAATCCGACATGATCGAATCTTGGATTAGACTTTAGATAAAGTTACTAACTTGCATGTGAACAACCTTGTGAAGCTGTTAAATAACGGTGTTTTGTGTGAACCAGGCAGGACAACATACCTTCCACTGGGTAGAGAGCAGGTTGGCCGCAGCTCTGTCTGGACTCAGGAAACGACTGGCCTCTGTCTACAAATTCTCCCCCAGGTACTGACCATGTCTGAGACCGAAGTGAAGGGCGGCATCCCACACCAGTCCTCAAATATAATAAAAGACCTCAACAGGTCACAGAGGGGATACATTCTTCATTAAGTTGAAGTGTGACGTTCATAACCCCGGAAACCCAGTGGGAGGGGGGGGTTGTCTGGGTGAAAACTGGGATGAATTTGGTTTTGACATATTTTCTACCGGCCACATAACTGTCGTTTCAGTGACTTTATTTCAGTTTGAGGCTCACTCAAACTACAGACTGAAATATGATCCTCATGAGGCTCCTGAAGCAAACGTTACAAAACTAAATTTATGCCATCTGTAAGCTACTAAATTGTTTCCTACTGTGCAATAGTCAACAAGTGATACTGATAATAAAAAAAGATATAGGTATAAATGCAAACATATATTTTTACCACAGGCTTGACCCAGAGCAACACAGATGTAACACGTTTGTTTGTTTTTTCTAGTGCGTGCTCTGTGACGGTGTCGGTGCCGCTGCCTCCGCTCCCCCGCTCCAGGGTGCTGCAGGCCGGCCTGGTGGAGATCCTGCTGGAGGAGTGGCTCCTGAGGCCCCTGCAGACCCTCGCCTCCATCAGACCCACGGCCGAACTTTACCGCCTCAAGAGGAAGATCATGGACAGCCCCTTTAGACGTAACGCAAAGTCACATTTCTTTTTGTTTTTCCAACGTATCCATTACTTCCTGATGCTTGTCTGGGAAGGTTCATGGAAAGAGCTGCGTCATTTGGTCCCAATTATCAGGAAAAATATTACATTGACTTCAGTTATTGAGAATTAATTAGAGCTTAGTTTGCTGTGCTGAGTTTATGAGCATTTATGGACTTCCCAGAGGAACTTACTGTGATGATTAAAATATTGTTTCATTTCATTTATTTGCTTATTTGAAATGGGACTCTGCATATTCATGAACATACAAAAAATAATGTGTTGTAAATATACCAGATTTAGGAACTAGTTTCCATCCGTAGTCCCGTGGTTTCACTATTCAGTTTAATTGGAGTAACAATTAAACACTATGTTTGTTTTTCTCCATAATGGAACCAAATTTGGGAAGTAGAAACACATTAATAAATTACAAACCTGTAAAATGATGTTATTCACATGTAAAATGATTAATTTAGAGTCTGTCTCTCTCTGTCTTCATGGTTTATCACTCTCCTAAAGACCAAGCCCTTCTAGTGGACGGTCAGTTTGTGGTGACGTTTGATGGTCACCTGTACGAGCTCCCCGGCTCGTGTCCGCTGCTCCTCGCTCAAGACGTCAGCCCCGACCCCTCGTTCACACTGCTGCTCGGTTCAGGCTTCCTCCTTATAGAACTGAATGACAGCACCATCCACATTCAGCACAACGGACAGGTCTGTGCTCATACTGGTGACGAAATAAACACTTGTGAAGAGTTGGAGTTTGTAGTAATCGAGTAACAGAGTTTTGAAATGTGTCTCTGATTCTGGGCTTTTAATGAGTTTGTTTAAATGATTCTTAAAGAAGAAACGTTTTTTTAATAAATATGTTTATGTTGCAGGTGAAGGCAGACTGCAACAACGCTGCAACACACACATTTCACACTGACGGTGGAGTGGCTCTCCGGAGAGGCTCAAACCTCATGCAGGTGTCCAGTCAGAATGGAGTGTCAGTCTCATGCGACCTGTCGCTTGAGGTGTGCAGCTTCACCCTGGATGGATGGTTGCATGGTAGGGAGAATTATGACTGTGGTAAATGTTTTCAAATACAGAGACACACGTCAAACTCTGGTACATGTTGTTTTTCTACTCAGGGGCCTCCACTGGTCTGTTTGGGACTAATGACAACGAAGCAGGAAACGATTTTCCTTTGCCGGACGGATCTCAAGCTGAGAACCTGGACATTTTTTTCCACAGCTGGCAGGTAGGATGAGTGAGAGGTAACACCCGTGTGACGTGAAAATAACCAGTTCTCCCCTGCAGTTTGACCATTTACATACTGTATATCTTCAGATGAAACCAGAGTGTTCCCGGCGTCCAGCTGCTGCAGCCTCGAGCCCTGTGAGCTGTGACTATCTGTTCTCTTCCCCCGACTCTCCACTGAGCTCCTGCTTCAGGGTGGTGGGTAGAAAAACACAGCTGACCTGCATGAGCAACTTGGGGCAATCCTTTACATTGATCACTGTCTTGAAGGCGTACATTAACATGAAACACTGGGAAAAACTTGTCTGGCGCCCTCCAGTCATCCATGACCTTTCTAAACGTATAATGGATTTCATTTCCAAGATAAGACGCCATTAGAATAAATATGACCATGTGCACTCTTTATGAACTTTGCATATAAGATATATGGTAATAAAATGGTCTTAACATCACTTCTTAGGTTGCCAAATGTAAATATTGAAAAACTCAGATAAAAGAATATCATATTACTTTAAGGTCATGATATTATTTACATTTGGTGGAAAGCAATTTTTTTCTTTACTCTTCCTGCTGCCTGACCAGACCATGAACCTAAAGATATAAGATGAAGGAAACAGGACTTTCTGTTCTTTCTGCCAGGCTAGAATGAATGTGCTCTGAAAGTCTGGCTCATTTCAGTGACTGTGATCGATTGCGGGCTTCACGCGTAACAGCGGCGTTTCTGTGTTGTCAGGTGGATCCGGCTCAGTTCTTGTCGGTGTGCGAGTCGAGTTCCTCCGGAGCCCCCTGCAGATTAGCGTTGGCATTTGTTCTCCTCTGCCAGCAGAACTACATACCACTGAAGGTCCCCTTCCAGTGCTGTAAGTTTGACCCTCAAACAGCCAAGACGTGCATGACTGGACCCACACTGTGTCCAGGCAATAATGATGTGCTCTCATGGTGTGGCATGTGTTTTGCGTTTCTCACTGTGAGAAAAAAACCAACTCGCTTTTCTTGTTGTTGCAGTGAAAGTATGAGAGAAGGACGAGGCCTTTGAAGAGCAGAAGATGAGTGACATGTGAGCCTGTTAGCTGCTAAAACACAAACATTTACACTCTTATACCACTGGTTGTTGCTACATTAGTTAAATACACAAATGTTTTAGTTCAATTTTATACTCTGTTGTGTTGTTACACATTATACCTCCTGTCATGTACACTTTTATGATGCAGCAATGTGAATGTGGACCTACTAACAATAGCAAGTATTATTATTATGAATCACATGGCTTTTTTTGTATTTTTTTGTGGTTTGTAGTACAAACACTGAAGATATTTGTGACTGACTTTAGTGCAACCACAGTAACTAATCCTCACAACCAAAGTTTGAACATTAAGAGATCAACAAATGTTTTCATGCATTTCAACTGAGCACATTTATTACATTGTTGTTCACCTTGTACGTTAAATATATGTATGTTTGTATTTCTTCTCATGGCTCAGTTAATTTCTTCCTTGGAATATGGGTATGTAGTTGTGTATCTTGGACTTCTGTCTCTGTGTGACACACTCAGCGATCCAGACGATGTTGCGACTCTCCTGCTCCTTCAGTTTGATGTAGGAGTAAAACACTCCCAAATGAAACTGCTGCAGGAAAGCCAGCGTGTTGAGCTTCACCTGGGGAGAGAGCAGTCGCCACAGTGAGAGACAGAAACACACAGAGGTTCACAACTGAAATCGAGTCAAGACTGTGATTTCCCTAAAGGCTTTATCAGACCTCATATCTAGTGGGGGAGGGAGGATACAGTCATTTGAGCGAGAGCTAGAGGCATGATGTGTATTATCTGTCACCTTTATCAGTACAGAAGTCAAGGGAGAGTCTCTGTGTGAGACATAAGATCATTCATCATCATAGCAGATTATAGCAGAGGCATGGGAGCAGCCTTATTTGGTATCATAGCTGGTAAGAGGCGTGAGAAACTGTGTTTCAACTCATCATTTCCAGGTGAAAGCTTCAGATTTGAGATGGCACCACACTAGCTGATCTGCTAATGTTTGTTTTCACATCTCCTTGGTGCACATCAAGCTGTAAGAAATACTAAGGTTTAAAACACACGCAGAAGATTTTCATCACGGCCACTTTCCAATGTGGTGTCCAGTCTTCAGTGAAGAGTAGTACTGCTCAGGGGATGTACCCTCTCGTATTGTAAATGCACCAATGGCTGAAGCTCTTGGTAACACTGTAACATATGCAGCTGTTATAATAGGTTTTTTTTTTCTTGTGTTCTACTCTTCTAAAAAATAACCTATTTTAACAATAAGACAAAACGAGCATAATTCATCTCATATGCAGCTGTTATTATTAACACTGGCTGTGTACCAAGTGTAAAATATACAAACAGCTCCTTTAAATCTAGATTACCTCTTGTTCAAAGAATCTGTCCTCCAGGGTTTTAAAATCTGCTCCGGGCTCGGGGTCAGCAAAAATGATTTTATAGTCCTGCAGGGAGGTTTACATTGAAGTTACTCACATATGATGATGGCTTGAGTTAACAACAACACCCTCATTAAGGGATCTCAACAGGCGATGATGAGGAGAGACTCACCGGATAACAGTCGGCCACTGCTTTGACCTGCTCGTGCTCCTCTGCCTTGGCCAGCAGCTGCAGCCCTTCAGGGTGAAGTTTACCACAGGATGGATACAGAGCGCTCCTGTCAGCACCACTGAGATCCGTCCCGAAGGAGTTGACTGTGATGATGAAGGCGCGCCTGTCTGCCTCAAACTGAAGCACACACAAAGCATTTTCAGCCAAACCAGCCTTATTTATGTAATACCTCGCCATTAATGTGAAACTCATGTGAGACTGTCGCACTACCTCCAAGACAGGACACATTATATCCTTAGTGGCACCACCGAGGTTCTTGCAGAACGAGTGGAAAGACTCTAAATAAGCCTTGAAAAACACACAGAAACACAGTTAAAGGTCAGACTGTATATCATGAACAAACTGTGACCTCACAAATTATGCTTTTGTAAAATGTATCTTCCAGGGTTTTTTTTAAACATGACCCATTAATGAACCCTCTACACACACAAACATAGTACGTTATAGTTGTCAGTAGTCTTATATAACCCTGCAGTCACCTTATACAGCTTGTTTCTCAGGATCTCTGCCTCCATTTCATCCAGGTTGGACTCAGATACAGCATCCTGGAAAAACTGGGCTGCACAAAGAGCACCATCAGTCTGATTAGTATCATGTCGGCCTGTAGCATATACTCCTTTTTATTTAAAATAGTGGAACTTCTGCTAAGAACATAAAAGAAATGGCAAAAAGTTTGGAGTGAAATTAAAAACCCTAATGATAATTGAAGCGTTGTTACGTCGGCTGTTCACACCGCTCTGTACAAAATGTCACTGTGAAATCATTTCATTTCAAAAGGTGAATAACGACACACATGATCAAAGTAAATTTAAGTAAGCTAACTCACAGCTCTCATACTCACTATCCTAGACAGTGGTTTTCATGTTTCAGTCACATTTTACTGAAAGAAACAGGCAACAGTCCTGAGACCAAAGATCTAAGTCTCTGCTCCACCTTTTCCTTTTTGCCCATTTTTGGATTGGCCAGATGTTCAGCAGGGTTAGACATCCCGGTCTTAAGTAACCTATGTGTGACGCCACAGAAGCAACATCTATCTTCATATGTGGTGCCACTTGACTGGTTAGCAGCTGTTAGTGATGGATTTGCACCACTCTCGGGGGTGACCTCGATATTCAAGTCAAAACAATAATAATTTATGTCCAAGCAGACAGAAACCAGCCCCCACCTCTTAGAGCATACATTCTTAAATCAATACTTGATGTAAAATATAATCTTTGGGAATATAGATGAATACTTGATGAGCCTACCTAGTGGCGTGTCCACCAGGATGGCTGAGTAGAGCTCAGTTGGGGTGCGAGCGATGCCCACCGCTGCCATTTGGTCGAAGGCTCCCAGTGGGTGACAACGTGGGAGGAGCTCTGCCACATCTCTCTGTTTCAGGGCCCCAGTGATCAGCATCACCACATTGTCGATCATGTAGCTGTAGCTATGGCAACACAGAGACCACAGTAAATGGAGGTAGGCTACCTTTATTTGTCTGTGTGGCATTTTCTATCACAGCTCTTTTATTAAGGACACATTTGCTTTCTTTTCTCTTTTGATATTATGAAACTAGGAGCATTCAAAATAGTTTTCTTTTAGCTTTTTGTCTGCTTTTCTGACCTGTGTAAAAAAGGAGCATTATAATTGATGCATATGAATAGAGAAGCACAGGACATGTTCCAGTAATATTATGCTTATCCTGTCATTGATAAACCACATGCAGTATCGTAGCATACGTTATAAAGTCGAGGAAGGTGGAGAGCGGAGGCAGAGCGCTGGAGCGCAGGCAGCTGAATTCAGTCAGCAGGTTTTCCCTCAGCTTGTTGTCCACCAGAGACACGGTCAGGTCGTCTTCGGAGGAGGACAGCAGCTTACCGTAGTCTGTGCTCTGCAGGTGCAGCTTCATGTCTGAGGAGAGGAAAGTGGAAACTGAATCTGTCAGGCTGCTCTGACAGGAGGAGGTGAATCATATGAATCATAGCACAGACAGTGCAACTATACTTCACATCAGCTGGTTAAATAGATCACAGTTGATGACACATAATCATGGGTTAATTAAGAGCACAAACACATGGTGTAGTGTGTTTTTCTGTGTCTGGAAGTCTCCTTCCATCAGTTTTCAGTGTGGACATACTGAAACGACTGTTGTAACAGTATCTTAAACATATTTAAAGCTAACATCTCATTGATCCCTTTTGTCTAATTCAGAAAGGAATGTCGGCCTGGAAAGAAAATTCAGATGTGCTCCTTCAGATAAATGAGATCCACATGAAGAAACGGGCTAGATAAGGTTCTGTCTGTCAGCACTTCTGAGGCAACCACACATGTATGCACACGACTATATAACAAACGGTATAGTGTAAGCAGATACCTGTATGCTATGTTGTATTTCTGGGAAATCTTAATACACAAAACGAAAATGCATCCAAAAGCTCAATGTCCTCACCTTCCAGCGTGTCACACTGTGCCAGGTTGTTATAGTCGGTCTGAGTCAGAATCCCGGCCTTCATCCCCCGAACCAGACCCTCCAGGTAGCCATGATCCACATTGAAACTGAGCTCTGCCATGATGCCAAATGAGTTATTGAAAAGCCAGACTCCCATTTAACTGATGCTTACGTGTGTCTGTCTTTGTCTTTTTACAGCAACTTCTGCATTTATCCCCCACTGACTAACCCTCATGCAGTTATTTTCCCTTCCTCTTTGACACCAAGAAATTCCATAGCTGTCCTAAAAACTGTTTGTTGTCTCTCACTTCCTGACATTGAACATGTTCAGTTCAATTGCACACATTTAACCAAAGAAAAAAACAACAACAAAACAACTGCATTTCTGTTATATAAATCAAAGACCATGATGTTCTTTGGCTGGACATTATGTAGCAGAAAAGGAAATTAAGCTAAATAAATGCACACACAAATCAATTTCAGTCCTCCAGGGCTCGAGCTCTATTTTCAATCAGTTGGCCTCACACTGTTTGCATGTGTAAGAGTGAATCTGTGTTTAATCAGGCAGCGGGAGAAGCAGCAGATGCTTTGCGAGGGAAGTAGATAACATGTTTGCCATTTATCATGTTCCTGGCAGGCAAATTCATGGTACATATTATGGCTCTCCATTCTTTATCGCTACATGCAGATTTCATTTTAAAGTCCAATGTAATTCACCCTTATAAAGTTTTTTATATCCTTTATAGAAAAGAAACAGAAACCATCAACATTGTTTTACATCTCCTCTCCCAGGGTTCTCTCTGCATCTTTAGCAAGAGCGAGGCGTTTTATGTTGACTGACTGTTGTGAGTGACACATGGTCAGGCCAACCTCAATGTCGACTACTAAAGCTTACTGCTTAATGCAAATGGTGATGGGAAGTCCATGCTGACATGAGCTAAACAGACCTGTGCTCAGGTATTTCAGAAACGTACAGCCCTAAACTTCTGCAGCATTTCCTCATTCATCTATCTTGTAGCTTATAGATCAGTAACACATAAGCTACTGCTTCATGTGAGCTTCTTTAAAAAGCCCCAAAAAAAAAAAACTTGTTCCAGGTTACATCCTTATAAATGTGTCATAATTGCTGTGAGGAGTCTTGGGTATTTTTGTATAAAATTGTTTTATGAAATTACGTGACTTTTACCTTGATCTTTGACCACAAAAATCTAAACAAATTTTGCCCTAAAGTCCAAGTGAACCTTTCCGCTGAAGCTGGAGGAATTCCACCGAGGCGTTACTGAGGGCCTGTCTGGTAGACATTCACGCTTGGATGTCCCAGAATTTCTTCCAGTCAAACCCTGATAAATCTGAGGTTCCCCTGTTTGGTCCCATTAGTACCAAGGCAAATCCGGTTGACAGCCTCAAATTCCTTTCCAATAGTTTTTAATCGGTTGCAAGAAACCTGGGAGTACTTTTCGAATTATTTTGTGAAGCACAAAATAAATGGTTGTGCAATCCTGTTTCCTGCACTTACATAACATCAACAAAATAAGACCCCATGATGTTAACTGAGTTATATGAATTAAGTTCATTATTATTTTTGTTTATTATTATATCTATTATGTCTATACTACTACTACTACTAATGATAATAATAATTATTATTACTTAGACATCATGCTAAACAACCTTTAAACATAATGCCTCCCGCCATGGCAAAGTGGACAGTTGGTCTGGGTGGGCTGGGAGCTGTGGCTGCACATTTACTACTTTGTGATGTCAGTTGTGACATCAAAGTAACAGCAACAGAAGCGTCTCTGTTAATGCCTCTGTCTACAGGCCATGTACATTTCTCTGTCTCTTAATGTAGCACCTAAATCTGAATTACATCACATGGAGCCTCGACAACATTAAGCACTTAATCTTACATAGTCAGACACAACACACATGCTCAGCCCAGTGGGTGTAGATGCAGCTCATTCATGTTAATGGCTCGAGAGGACATAGGCTACTCGAACTGTTAACTCCAAAATGAACACACACATGTGATGATATCTATGAAATGGATCATCAATCAGGTCACAACAGCTCCTCGTACACGACTCTGTGGACGCTCCATTAGCCGAGGAGCAGACAGTGTTCCAGACAAGGTAATTCAGCAATTATCCTGCAGATTGCCTGGATAAGATTTAAGATGCAAACTGCTTTACTTTGGAATCCACTCCACGCTAACATCAACATGTGTCTCTACTGGATACACACATGGCCCCCTTCACATGCACTTTATGTTCATTATCTTTCTGCTTTCCACAAAATCATGCTGGAAATACAAAGCAGGTTTAGTCTGTGTTTATCCACGAGATAGCTGCCGGCAAACTTTTTCAAAATTACTACTTATTTTCTGTCTTTGTTTTGATCCAATGCCTCATATTTCTCAAATGAAACGGTTTCCTTGAACAAATCCACACATTTGCTAGGTTAAAACATTTAACCCTTGTGTTGCGAAAGAGAAAAAAAAGACCAATCACCACATCGAACAGCACAAATTATATTTTTACAACTTGTAAAAAACTGTAAAACCTCCCTCCTTCATTTAATAGATGTGCTGTACCATTCCTTTTCTGATTACAAGATTAGATTTAAGTAAAACCCTACCAGTTAGACGTTATCCACAGTATTCACTTTTCACTGTTCAACATAAGTTTCCCTCTTGGGTGTCAAACGCAGATTACGTAATTTCAGAGGCGTCTCCCAATCAAAACAATTTCAAAAGATATATTTTTGATGAAAGAGTGTTGGATCATGGTATTTTTTGTCCTCACCATCAAAGACATTGAATGTCTTTTTCACATAATGTAATGTTGTTGCATTCTAATGAAATGGTCCTAGGTCAGATAGTATGTTTTAAAGTCTTTTGTGGGTAAGGCAGAGGGCACAAAATAAAAATTAGTCCAGAGTAGCTATAAATACCGAAAAGCAGTCAGACCAGAAAGAGGCACAAAATGCATCAGGCAAACAGGGGAAACCCCGAAGAACAGGCCAGAATAAAAAAAAGACAGACAGGCATTGTGAACACACTGATACAATACAGGCTACTGACTGTCAGACCCGTGTCAGGTGTGACTGAAAGCAAGGCAGGTGAGTAGGTGGTTAGTGTGTCCAAGCTCTGGCAGAGTCCATGACAGAAAAAGCAGCGCTCAACGTTAGTTTGTCTCTTTCCCTGATGTTAAGTAATTCACTGTGGGGAAAAGACATGGTGCATTACTGTAAGGAAATACAGAATGGTTTAGTTTAAAAATGATTGCAAAACTAAAATGAATACAGTGCTGCTTTAAAGTTTGTGAACCCTCCAAACATCGTGCCTGTGATTGTGACCAAATAATTCAAAGTTGGACTCATCTGTCCAGACGGCCTCTGGTTTGTCCAAGTGATCTCTGGCAAAGTTCAAACAGGAACTTTGTCCTTTCTTGAGAACAGAGGCTTCCCTCTCTAACTCTCCTATGAACGTTTACTATTTTTTTGCTTGATTGTTGACTCATGTATTTGCCACAGAGGTCTGCAACTCTCTGGAGGTGATGCGTAGGTCTGCCTTTACCTGATTTATTCTTCTTCTGGTGCTTCTTGGTGAAAGTTTTGATGGCAGTCCACCTCTGGGCAGAGTTACGGTGATGCTGAGTGTCCTCCATTTGTAAATGATTTGTCTTACAGATCATACAAAACCTTTCCTAATCAAATGTCTCATTTGATTGGTCTGCTTAATTGATTACTTGAACACCCACATGTGTTTCACCCGAGTCTATTACCTACTTGACTTTACCAATGCAGCTTTTACTTAATTTTGCACATCTGATTACATGTTTCACGTAATCTGCACACACAGTTTCCTGAGACATGGAATTGATAAACATAACCTGACATTTCATATATAAAAACTGGTGATGATAAAATAAGGGAATGGATGGATGATAAAAATAAAGAAATCTAAACTACTCAGGGAGTTCACAAATGTTCAAGCAGCACTGTATATAACATGGGTCTGTTTAGATTCACAAAAAGGGAGAACCTCCGCGCTTCAGCTTGACGAACTGTGCGTCTCAGGGCTGGAGACAGATGAGCAGTAGAGACAAAGTCCTCCCTTGGACAATGACTAAACCTTTTTTTATTATATTTTATGAGTTAATGTTATAAAATGTATATGTCTCAACCCCTCCCAGTTCCTCTTCCTTTGTTTTCGATGAGATGTTTTATTTGGCCAGGTGAATCCCTGAGGGTCACTGTAAACACATTTTCCCTGTTATGTAAAACAGGGCAGCAGCATCATCATTTTAGATTAGATTATTATGATTGTTGTGTTAGAGCATGAGACCATTTCATTATGTTCATTAAATTGATAAAACAAAATGTGTAAAATGTCTGGGAAAGATGTTCTCCTGTGGAAAACAAGCTGTGAGGAGAGTGGAAACGACACAAAGTTTCAACCACTGAACTTCTTTTTCTTTTCTCAAAGATTACAACTATCTGGATTATGAAGACCTCTTATCTTTTTCTGTCTCCTCCTGAACCTGAACCTCGTTTGCACATGAGGTCACCCAATCTTTTTTAGCTGGACCACACAACCGCAGGGCCAGGCTTATCATCACAAATGTCTCTGACTGAATGACGGACTGAGTGACTGTACTTCTCAGCTGCATTAGTGACTGAACCAAGCTGCTGTGTTTTATCTTTGGAATTGCAGTAAAGAGGAGAAACGGTTCCAAGACAACAGAGGCCGTGCTTGGTGAAGTGAAGCTTCTAGGCAAAATAATACTCATGTCTATATAATTGAAATGAATTTGTAATTTTATGGATATTTTTCTCTCTCTGTTTGTTTGTTGTGTCTTTTATTAGTCTTTTTCCCTTTTTTGCTTCTTTTTTCTTTGATCTGTTTTAGTGATTTTGTATATTGAGGGGGAGGATTTTGCCCTTTGGGCTTCTTTCCTCTCCTGCACAATTACGTATTTGCCTTTGTAATATTAAATATAATTCTTGTTTTTATCATTGTGCATATGAATAAATATAAAATAAAATAAAAAACTAGAAAATTTCCTCTGGGGAAATTTTGAAAGGCCCACGGGGCTACTGCCGGTTTTGCCATCTCTGTCAACATGGGAATCAAACCCACGATCTTAAGGTCAAGACAGAGCTGATCAGACACATGATCATAAGCACTGATATGGAGGAGCTGTAACCACATTAGGTTAACTGTGTGTGTGTGTGTGTGTGTGTGTGTGTGTGTGTGTGTGTGTGTGTGTGTGTGTGTGTGTGTGTGTGTGTGTGTGTGTAATCACATGAAGTGTGTTAGAGTGTGGGAGAGGAGTGCGCGCTTCCACGCGCATTTGTATGTTACCTGTGTGTTTTGATGTGTGTGTGTGTGTCTGTAACTGTAATCACATGAAGCTGGTTCTAGAGTCTGTGTGTGTGACTATGAGCTGCATCCTGTGTCAGTCTGATTTAGCTGTGTCTGTGTTTATAAACATTTAAACGAGCGCCAGGTGGTTTGTTTATGAAGTTAACGAGCTCTGGCCTGAGGATCAGAGGTTACCACGGCAACTCGAGGTGGTTACCACGGCGATAGGGGCCGACCAGGCTGAGACAGACAGAAACGTTGAGAAAAAGAGCGATTTTCTGCCTCTGCACTGGTCTCGCAAAAGGCTTACTGTGACAAAACGGTAACACCTATCAGAACAAAACACAGATCAACGGTGCTCTAAGGACTTCCTGAAAAATTTGGTACGATTTGGTGTTTCTACAGTAAATATTTTGGAGACGCTGGCAGTTTTAAAACATCGCAACAAATTCTGAAAAAATCATGTGTAGGAGTTTTTCTGGACTCTCTCCCATACCCATTATAATCTCATAATTTCTCCAAAAATGATCATGGTCATTGATCAGGGATTGATCAAAAACTATATGACCTATCAAAACGTGGAGTAATACACCAATACACAAGACTTGTGTCTACTGTTTAAAGTTTAAATGAAGTCTCTAGGGGAAAGTATGCCTGAGCAGTAGACGTTTGTTAAACTCCAATGATTGGTCTTTTTCGCTCTTTTTTTTCCGCCCGTCCCATTGACTTCAATGCAAAATTTTGCGCAGTTTTTTGCGACTTACGTCGCGAAAAATTCGTAAACTGTTGAGAAAAGTAATAGCCCACCGATCCCGATCGAACCGCATGTTTTGATATATAATTTGTCCCTGCGGCTATTTCATAGCTGTTGGGACCAGTGCCCGGTGCGATGGCCCGTGGCCCTAATAAAGCCTTGACCTATAACAAACTGTGGGTTTAACATATGAAGACCTGCCTGATTGAAATAAACATTACAACTTCAAAAATAAATCTTCATGATCTGAGTGTTTTTAAGTTGTCACAGCTCTTTGTTTTCATTTATGAGCGATATTGTGAGAGGAGGACAGCATAGTTTTTTAGTCAGGGTTTCAGGGCTTGACCTTGTCTTGTTTCCTATTAATTACTTGTTTTCACTGATTATCTCCGGTAGCTTCCCACTCACATACCTGTTCCCCAGTGTCTCAGTATGTCAATCACTATTTAAACCCAACTCGGCCTCTTGCTCCTGTTGGATCATCACTTCATGTGTTATTTTTTCCCCCCACGTGTCCAATTCTTGTTCTTAGATTTTCATTTTTTCCACCTTGTTTTGTTGGAGGCCTCGGATTCTGCCCTTGTGTGGCCCACCTTTCCGTAAGCTTTGTTTTTCCTCTCTGCGAATACGTTTCTGAACCGTATCAGTCCTGTCTCATTTGGGTCCACTCTTTGCCTGTGCTGTAGCAAACTACACGATTTTTGGCAGGGATTTGTGATGCGTTATCCAAAATTCATGGAGTTACTTTCCCAGGATCCCGATGCCTTTTGGGTAACTGTTCAAAAATATTTGTGGCTCTCTGAAGTGAACAAGTGCATACCTCTGGAAAAGACAACTTTCTCACTAAGGAATAAGATAAATCTTCAAATATGGCAGCCTTTTATCAACTACATAGAGGATCTCCCATCTCACATGATTGAATGATCGTTGCACTGTTTAAAGCTCTGTGTCAATTGAGTGACGACTGGTACAGTGCTTTAATATTAGTGGCTGCAATATAATGAAACAAAAGCATAAATTCTAACAAGGGAAATTCAAATAGATTAAATTATTCAGAAAAAAACTGTAATTTCACTTTTGCTATGTTATGGCTAGATAACCATGAGTCAAGACCTGCAAGATGTAGGAGAGACAAACAACCATAAGCATCTGCTACAGTATATCTCCAACCTTGACCAGCTGATGACCAGCTGGTTCCTTTCAGACGTAAATACAATGATGTGTGTCATGATAATGTTGTGTCAAAAGGTCATGTCTTTTCTAGCAAGTATGCCCATCAAACCAGCATCAAGTGTGGCATTAAGATACAGTTGGCTGTGCCACTGAATAAGGAGATGGAATGGAAATGTGGGACAGACGGAGGTGCACAATGTCACATGACAATTTTTCCACCTGTGATGAATTCAGTTTAGTCCTGCCTCCATGACGTCTCCGTATTGTCCTCATATGGCTTTGCAATATGGGACAAGATCTACGGCACCTGGACAAGAGGAGACAGTCTTGAGCTGAGCTGAGGCTGCAGCTGCAGCAGGCGACCGGAGGAGAGATCAATTCTGCTCCCTAATATACTGTAAAACAAATACCACATGCTGCACATGTGAGAAATAACATCTGCAAAAGTCCATACGCCCACATCTGATTGATGTTCTTTGCATTGTATATGAATTATGAGACTTTATTGTCATCATTTATAGTGTGCAAAATGAATTCCTCATTGTACAATATATAGTACATGCTAGTATGAAGCCAAAGAAAGTCATTTCCTGTCAATAAAATTAATCTGAGGCTATTTTCTTTCTTTTCCTATACTGTTGGCAGTAAACATCTACACTGTTCATTGATAAAATGCAGTCTATCTGCACTGTGATGAGGGAAACCCCAGAGTTTTTCATGACCTAAAAACAGGTTATTTTGTAAAACAGGGTTAAAATTCAACTAAGCTGTTTAATTTGGGGGGTTTAGTATGGGTGGGTTAGGCATTTTTCACCCTTAGGAGGGTTTAGACACTACATGGATTAAGACACTCCAAAAGAAAAAGAAAAATATATATGAAGGCAAAGAACAAAACACAGGGATGATATAGGCTTACAACGTATTTATTCTATAGCAAAAATATAAACTAACTTTACTCATAAATCCACATGGATAATTGGTAATTCCTCTTTGGATCCCCAGATCATCTCTTCTCCAAGGCATGGTTTACAAAGGACCAGAGCAAAACATGTTGTTGTTTTTTTCTTTTCTTTTTTCTTTCCATTAATGTTCCAATGTAAATCCAGTTGTTAGCGATACAAGATAACATGACAGGAGAACAGACATAAAAGACATTTAAAAGCAGCGATAGTGCGGGAAACACCCGAGGCACAACACATAGTTAACATGTGATTGTATACATAGATGAAAAGCAGATGAACCTCATCCTTTGTTATACTAACATACTGTATGTTTGTTTGGTATTTGGATGTTCTGGAAACATTTCTGTAGATACTCTCTATTTCACATAGATGTCTCGGATGACGTGAGACAGAAAAACATTGTCATCACGTGGCTTCATTCGCTCACTCACATCTGTCCTTGGTTCACAGAAGTGTGGAAACCATCAACAATTCACTTTAACCCTCAGACTGGTTCATGGTTTTCTAAATGTGACACTGACAATCATGATAAATTCTCTAAACTACCGCCTGTGCTGTGAAAGGCCAAGGGACAGGTGAAAACCACTGTGTAGCTATATACGCTTATTATGGTGTTTATCCATGTGCTGGGGTGTGTTCACACATGTGTGTGTGTGTGTGTGTGTTTGTGCTCCATTTATGTCTTCTTTAAGCACTGATAGTTCATCCTCCAGCAATGACAAATGGTGTTGAAGAGTCGGCAGCGGCAGGAGGCGCAGGGGTCGCAGCAGGGGACGCGAGAGGAGCAGCTCTCCATCAGGTGGCCGCAGCGACGCGCAGGGGTCCCACGATCTGACCTGTGCTTCTGTGACGACAAAGAGAATTTATAGGGAATGTCTTGGAACAAAATGGAAAAGGAAAACCCCCATCAACACTTTGACTCATTACTAAATGTTGAAATGTGAAACTGGCTGCTCATAGTGAAAAGCCCACAAACTCAAACGCATATTCACTCAGTATTTTGTGTCTTTCAGCTCATTGTTTTGGTTTTATTGCAACTTCAACATTTTGGTACACTCATTACATTTCCAGAAAAAAAGCACAAGGTGCTACATGGTGAGAATGGTGAAGTATTTAGCAGACAAAGAGCCGGATATGTCCTGTAGGATTTGGTGCACTGCAAAAACTCAAAATCTTTCCAAGAATATTTGTCTTATTTCTTGTCAAAATGTCTAATAGTCAAAACTAATCTCTTTCCACTTAAAACAAGACTCGTCACCTAAAAATGTACTTGTTTTTACATCATTTTCACTTGTTTCAAACTAATTTTCACTTGAAATAAGTAGAAAAAGGAAGTAAAAGGAAGTCTTTTCTGCTTGTAATAAGAAAGAAAAACTTGCTCCACTGTCAGATTTTGCTACTTATTTTAAGTGAAAAAAGGCTTGAAATAAGTAAAAATGTCTTAAAAACAAGCTACTTTTTTATGTGATGAGTCTTATTTTATATAATGAGATTTGTTTTGACTAGAAATGACATTTTGACTAGAAATAAGACAAATATTCTTGGTAAGATCTTGAGTTTTTGCAGTGTGGAGACCGAAACTGAGATAAAATATCATGTCAGTGATGTCTTTCCATTTGTTCAACATGGCAATTTTGAAAAGAAGAAAACAAAACACAGTTGCAGAGGATGTTTTTTGATATGTTTCTCTTTCTCTGTTAGAAATTCACATCATTCAACTTCATGTCAAATGCAGGTTCCTAGAAACACACTATGTAACAGTATGTCATACATTGTGTTTCAGCCTGTCAGACTGTAGCCAACTGGACAGAGAAGAGAGGCAGGACGCAAATTACAGGTGTCAAACCATGGGGAGACTGTAGTATTATTAGTACTGCAAAAGCTTTCAGCACGCAAAATATGTCATGATGATTTATGGTAAAATTATGTGCAACATGGTGTAAAGCTTCAGTGGGGTGCAGGAACTAGACAGGATAGGTATGTTCAAAATGTGTGTTTTCTCCCCAGGACATAGTTTAAGGGGAACATTGTGAAACTGACACTTTACAAAATACAAAATCTATACAACCAGCTGCTTATAATCAAGGGGGCAGTTGTCGGTCTGAGAAGTGAAGCTCACTTCCGCGTTCAAAAAACTGCAATCCCCCCGGCTTCCTCTGGGGGCTGGCTCCAGAAGGGAGCAACTCCAATCGAGCCCCATGCCGATTTTACAGCTTAAAAAAACATATTTACAGCCTGGTACATTTTATTTTTTTGGTCTCAACCGATAGTTTCTACCCCCGCACACACTCTGAGGGGGGTGAATTTTTTTTAAACTCTACCGTTTTACTGTTATTAGGTTTAAAGTTCTGGCCAATTAGGGCGCAGAACCGTTGAGTGACAGGTCCGGCGACCGCTGCTACGAGGCCAGTGGGCGGGCTCTCGGCCGGCCAACGGCCGCACCGCTCCAAATATGGCAAGTAGAATCCAACATGGCGCGGTTCAAACCCCCGTAGTAGCGGCACAAAACAGACTCCCCCAAACCAATGGGTGACGTCACGGGTGCTACGCCCATTCTTTTTACAGTCTATGGTTCTAATTTACATATTTAAACATAGCCCCTTTTCTAACATCCTCTGATGTTAAAGTTTCTATTCATGTAACTGAGAGATTAGTGAATGTACAGGAGTCACATGTTACACGAAGGCAGTTAAAGAAGAATTAGAAATACTTACAGGAATGTGACTTTGCTGTGATGGAGAAACCTTTCGCCGTGCAAATAGTGGCCTGGTCGCTTGGCTCCAAACTAGAGTTGGAAACAGAGCAATCATTGTTTATTTGTCATAAACATGTTCAATAAACATTGCTCACATGGAGGTCAATCCAGTCTCTCTGGCTGAGAATAAAAACTCTCCCATGAGACCTATATTTAATATGAAGACAAACAATTCAGCTTCTTGTTTATTCTCTCCTCTTTGTTCTTTCAAGTGAACACTTGATTGTGGCCAGGGTCTGGCTCAGAGGAGAAGTAAACATACATTAAATAGTATAAGATTCTATCACAGGTCCGTGCTCTGGGTCTGCTGAGGACGCCTTCCTGTCAGACAGTAGATCGCCAGCTAATTGGCAGTGGAAACGTGCTGAGACACATGAACTGACACTCTGGGTTTTGATAAAGGAGCAGTGGATTCATAGTTTCCTATAAACAAGGCCAGCAAAGGCAACGGCAACAATTTGCCTGTTTGGGTGATCCTGAGGCCTTGATCGAGAAGTTGGGGGTTAAGACTTTTTCTCAGTAAGAACTGAGGAGTCTCTTTGTTTCATTGTTTCCAGGAAAGAGATGATTGCAAATGGTTATCTTCATCCTCATATAAAGACTGATAATGGTTAATCAAATATTACTAGAGAAACAGTTGCACAAACTATGTTGTTTTCTTTGGGACCCCTCCATCCTCCCTCTACATAAACTCTCAGCCTTTTGGCTTCACAACTGAAAGCCTCCATGAACCTCTCATCTTTTCTGGATAACAGTCTGTTTTCTTCTGGAGGAAATTAGATCATATTAAAAAGGGCTTGTTGAATACATTTCCCATTATTTTTTAAAGGTTTATGATTCCACCTAATAACTCTGCTGTTTCAGTTTGGGATTATGTTTTGTAGTACTACTGTAGCTTCTCCTGACATAACATTGGTCTGTCACTTTGAGTGCCACTGTCAGACTGAAGTGTTTCTGCAACTACAGAGGTCACAAAGTTTTTTAAAAATCTTTCTTTAGTTTTTATTTTCTGTAGACGAATAGCCGACCGGGCCGTGCATGTTGAGGTGTAACGGCCTGTAAGCACACAGTTCGGTTTCCTATTTCACAGCAGGGTAGATACTCAATGTTGCTATTTACACCCTGCTCCGATGCTCTCCTGAACCACATGAGAGAAGTCCTGCCAGAAAGGTTTTCTAATATATGAGAGGATCTGCTTAAACCTATACCATGATCTTTTCCCAGGCTGGAACCAACTAGTTTAACCAAAATGCAACAGAAAACTGCATGACAATGATTAATAAACATAGTTAATTAACCATGCCCAACCTGTACAGGTGGTCATGATTTATAGTGATGTTTGCTTTGAAACGTGTTGGTATGTCTGCATAAACAGTGGAGCTGACCAACATTCAAGGCTTTTGGCAGTGAGACATTTTTTAGACAGAAATAGTAGCTAAGACTGTCAGTGTTCCAGTGGAAACCAAAATGATTTGCTTCCACATGTCTGGGCTGGATATTCTTTGGACCATCACAAAAACATAGTTGATCAAAGTTTAACACTCACCTCTGACACTGGCATCTTTGAGACGCTCACCCTTATACCTCAATGTGTCTTTTACAACCTCGATGCTGCACAAGTCAAAAATCCCCCTCATTAGCTGTGACCTTTTTTGATCGATGGCGGCTGCGCCTACTCTTCCAACCTACCTCAAGATCTTGGGGGCTTATCTTTGTCCAGATGTGTACAGGTTATCTGTTATAGAGCAGAAAAAACCTTCACTCAACCTGCTTGACTATCCCTCTGCTGACGCTGAGGCGTTCATCCACTATAGCGGGGTCTTCAACATTTTTCAGGCCAAAGACCCCCAACTGATGGAGAGATGGAGCAGGGACCCCTACTATATTGTATAAAAGTGTGTATTATATTAAACTTGGCCCAGTGCCATGTATAAACATACCTTGTTATTGTGCATTCACTACTAAGCTTTTCAAATAATAAAGCTTTATATTCATGTTTTACTCGCGATTGCATGATAATCGTACAGACAAGCTATTCAAATTGACGTTTTTATTTGAAACATAAATGTGGAAACTAAAAGATAAAACATTGTCTAAAATTCCACGACCCCCCTGCAGCACCTCCGCGGACCCCCTGTTGAATAGCTCTGCTCTATAGTATATCTTTTCTACTTTACGTAAATACAACATCTTCTGTATAGAACTATCATGTGTCTTCAATCTTAAAGGCCCCATGGCATGAAAAATGTGATTTTGGTTATTTTTTCGTGCTTGGGGAGGTCTCTGGGCCACGTATATACTGCCCCATGCATCAAACTGGTCATAAACGGAGAAACGCACACCGCCCATTTGTAGGAACTGTCTCTTTAAGACGAGTGGATAGCACTTCCTCCTTTCTGTGATGTCACACACAAGGTAACTCTGTTTTTTTTTTAAATTTTTATGAATGCAGCTTAGGTTTCAGTTACTTGCCTGTGTTTGGCCCAACCACACTCCACTCAAAAACAGTCAGCCAATCAGAGGAGAGGTTCTCATTCTCTCTTCTGATTGGCCAAATGACCTGTGCCTGCTAGAGCTTCAGAAAGAGGCAACAGAAAGGGGCAGTAAAAACGATATTAAGCAGATCACAGGTACTCAAAACCAGTGATACATCTTGTTAGGGATATCAGCAGGGAAATAAACCCAGAGAAAAGTGCACAGCATGAGGCCTTTAACACATTGTAATGAGACACATGCGCTTTTTCCGTCATGTCCTCATTGTGTTCACATCTCTAATGTTGCCCTTTCTCCATCTTTTGAATTAGTGTTAATAAAAAACAATTGGTTTCCAGTTCAATCACCCTCTCTGATGTCTAAATATGTGCAAAGTGTGACCAGCATTACAGTTGAGTTTAGTTAAAAGTCTGCTACGTTGCACTTGTTATTCGCACCCAGCAGTGATGTCATGACGTAGCACATGCTCAGTGCGCTCATCACTGGCTGTGCAGATTATTATTTTTATCCTAACAGATTTGTGGTGACAAATTCGCTCAACCTTGCAGTTGTCCTCAATTCTTCATAACTTTTCAGCAGCTGATTAGTTTTTCTTTCATCACTACAGCAGCACTGTTCAGTTCACTGCTTGTCACAGCAAAACACACAAACTTGAATTACTGCCTCGTGGTTGTATGCCTCCGGAAATACAGTGACAGTCTCTCCGTCCTGAGTTACAGCATTAAATAATGTCTACAAATGTTTTTTTGCAAAACATTATAATGTCACAATGAGTTGACCTTTGACCATTTGGGAATAAAATGTGATCACTTCACTTTAGCTTCAATGACACTTCAGTTAAATCATGAGAAGGATTATGTGTTACGTCAAAAACATGTTTGTTCTTGTTCTTTGTTTGATATTATGTTTGGGAAAGAAAAGAAATGTCAATAGTATTACTAATAATAATAATAAAAAAACATGTTTTTGAGGTTACAGTGACCTCCAAAATCTAATCAGTTCAGTTTTGTGAGTCCAAGTGGACATTTGTGTTTGAAGAAATTCCCTGGAGGTATTACTTAATTCATGAGATGTTCACAAGTGACGTCAGTGTGGAGACATAAACTCCCTGAATGCTGTCCAGCACCAAACAGCAGAAATACAAAGTTAGCAAAGTGAAGCTGGAGAACACAGTGGAACATTTTACAACTGCAGCGACAGATGATGACAGGAGAGTGACGACAGGATTGACATTCATTCAAGTGGAAACATAATTTAAAGTGACTGTGGCCCACAGAGAGGTCACTGAGTATTTGAAACATTGCAAAACATTTTTAGAGATTTAACAATACAATTAAACAATAAACGGTTTACTTATAATGGGTTGAATAGTTGAGCATTAGAAACATTACAGCTATCCAAATTTAGCCTCGTAAACCAGCCTCTCCCGGAAATGCATTTCATAACCCTCTCCCGTTAAATGAAATGAAATGCATTTCCGGGAGAGGCTGGTTTACAAGGCTAATCCAAATTAAGTGTAGCCATGAATGTGAATGTTGCTTTGTGTGATTTATTTGTGTGATGGTTTTAGTTTACATTTTGTGTGTGAAACTCATCCAAATAGGCCTTCAAAATTGTTAATTGATAAGGGTCTACAATCATCTTAGAAAAACACTACACTTTGCAAAATGTTTTTAGAGATTTAAAGCAGAAGTAAGGTGAATTTTTGTGTTAATATAAGTCTTAAATAGTTGTATCTTCAGACAGCAATCACTTATATAGAGTGTTTGGTCCGAAGCACGGGTCTGTCAGTCACTCTGCTCTGCTGTAAGCCGAGGAGAAAACTTTCTTTGTATCCTACAACCTTTATCCAATGAGGAGAGAGAACGGCATAAAGGGGCAGTCCTCTCTGTGTGTGCAGCCAAGGGATGCGCCTGAATGTGGTGACATAGGGACGAGGGCGGGGACTGCTAACTCCATCGGCTGACAAGAAGTTAGCCAAAATGACCGGATCGCTTACTTCTGCTTTAATAATACAATTAAACAATAAACGGTTTACTTACATTATAATGGGTTGAATAGTTGAGCATTAGAAACATTACAAATACTCTGTAAACCCTGTGGGTGGGCTATCCACATTAAGTGTAGCCATGAATGTGAAATACGCCTTCAAAATTCTTAAATTGATAAGGGTCTACAATCATCTTAGAAAAACACTGCACTTATCATTAGTAAGTTGACTTTGGAGAGGCTTAAAAGTGCTGAGAAGCTTCACAGCTGCCAAAGTAAAGGCAGTGGATTATGGAGCATCAGAGCCTGAAGGGTCGGCGATGACATAATAGAGATCCATTTTAACATGTGTATTGTACAATACTTAGGGTAATAATGTACCACACACAGCCACGTTGGATAAATCTTTCTGCTTAGAACTTAGACAGAAATGACTGACCGTTTGTGCAGATTTAGTCAGTGTAAAAGATAGATTCATTACAAACAGTATAGAGAGGTGGATTATGTTTAGGCTACTAAAATAAAATCATATGCCCAATTCAATACTGGTCACCGTTTGTAGTGTGTACAGCTGTGAAATGGTAGAAGTGTCCCACCATATTCGTCACAATGTGAATTGTGTGAGAAGTGTGTACACACACGCACACGCACACGCACACGCACACGCACACACACACACACATATCCGTAAATGTATTTTTTCCCAAGAGATATTAAGAATTTGAAACACTGGACAGGATTTTTCCTTGCTTCAGTGCCAGTGCTGTAGAATTTGGAGAACAAATTTGGAGATAAAACACAGGGGTATTTTATCCTAAACAAGTAATAAACTATGTTTTTAAAAAAAATCTCAGAAATGCTCTTCAATCCCTAAAGGACCAAAAAAGGTTTCCTCAGAGTTTCTGACTCATCACATTAAATTGGCTGGCATGTTATTGAATTCACAAGCAGACAGGAAAATTACAAAATCTGGTTGTGTTCAACGCTCAACAGTCTTACTTCACAATAACAATCATCTTTTTTTTTTCACTACAATGAATTACTGCATATATCCACTTCCATCAAAGACAGCTTTTTAGATGATATGAAACATCATTTGCCACAATTTGAAATGGTCATAACCTCAAAATCAGGCTGGTGGAATAATAATTAAAACATTGCCACATACTATATAGGCCTATATATTCTTTATTTTGTACTGTTCAATATGATGAGATTTTTATTTCACTTTAATGTTTGGGATGAGATTATCTAATTAATTATGTAATATTTGAACATATTATTCAAATAGAAGACATTGAATTTTGCAAATGTTAAATTAAATGATCTTCATCATGAAGCCGTGCTATACTGTGATCAAACTGCCATATAGATGTATAAAACCTAGACCATATCCTCCAGCGTGCTTAGATGCTGATAGATAGAGTTTGAGAACATTAATCAGACTCATGAGGGAATCGAAGCCAGATTCATATCGGGTATCCATATTATATTATCACAATAACCTGTGACTCTACTGTGTTGATTGCATCGACAGGCTGCCTCTGGTCAATTAAAGACCGAATATCTACAAATAATTTCTTGTTCCAACCTGCATCACTCTCGTTTGCGATGTAGCCAATATCGTGGCGGATGAAGAAGAAGCTCACTCACCTGTATCATTGTCAGTCTTCCTCACACCTTTCTTTGCGTCCACTGGCCAGGACAGCGGGAGGACGAGCAGCAGGAAGAGGCACATTAAGTGTTTGCCAGTGATCTTCCTCATAATGATGAGATAGAGAGATCTGTTGGTGACACGGTTAAAAAAAAAGGAAGAAGAATAAGAAGAAAAATCACTCCCACCTTCACGAGGTGCACTGGACAAACACATTGAATCCATAAATCCTTGACTCACGTACTTGTGCTGCTCCAAGTGTTCAGTCCAGCTGCTCCAAGTTTCCTCCAGGCTGCGAGGAAGCGCCACTGCCTCCGACTCTGCGCCGCTGACGAACCACTAGCAGCGGACGCGCCGCCCCCACATGACGGGCTGGAGACCAGAGACTCGGTGCTAGGTGATGCTCGGTGAGAGGCGGTTTCCCCGGCAACAGACAACAGTTCCCACCAGGAGGAAGGAGAGGAGGGGGTTGGGCTGATTAGGCTTGTGTCATAACTTACAAACACCGAGCACAGACAACACTGTACTGTAGTAGGGGAGACCGGGGACAGTTGCAACACTTTTTGCATTTGGCTCTCTTACTCAGAGACGGTTTGGATTAGACAAACCACATTTTTAGCTATACAATAAACTTACATTTGTCTGTTAATAGTCAACACAATTAATAGATGATTACAGAATCCACATTCTTCACAAGTTGCATTTGAGTGTAAGGAGTCAGATGTTGCAACTGACCCCGGGCCCGGGGACAGTTGAAACATGTTACAAAAGGATTATTATCAAAAATGTAAGTTCTATAGTGTTATTTATTCATCAGCTTTGATCAGATGGCAATTACAGTATAGATTTGTCTAGATGAGGAGGAATTACTGCATGTGCAGATGTCAAATATTCAAATTGAAAAAAAAAAGACTTTCAGTGACATAGGATGAATGGAACAATTTGGGAGGGAATAACTTTTATATTGCCATTGTCATTTATTCTCTCATCATTTTAATATTAGCAATAGCCTACAACAGTAAAAAAAAAAAAAAAAAAATTAATGTCAAAATACTGTTTTGTGGTCTGTTTTTATATTCATATATTGCACGGCCGTTGCAACTGTCCCCGTCCGGTCAGCCATGATTAAACTCAATGTGCTAGCTAAACAACGTGCTCTTGATACATGCTAATCATGTCACCTTAAAGTTATCATATAACTCCTTTAAACCATATAAGTTTGAGCAGAATCACAAAAAGAGTGACAACAGTTTTAACAAAAACAAAGCTCTTCTTTTTTTTGCAATAAACCCTGTAGCATCTTTTGAATTCAACTGATTTTTCTCTGCAAGGGGGGAATCCAACTGAGCATGTGCAGTGTGAGTATCATCACTCTAGCTTGTTCATGATTGGAGAAAAATGACATGTTGCAACCATCCCCTGTTGCTACTGTCCCCGGTCTCCCCTACACAACCAGGTTAAATGTATCTGAAGCCGATTGATACCGTTAAACAATAGAGCTATTGTTGATGCACTGGGCTTTTCCTACTGCAGCATGTCAAAATGTCTGCTTTGAAAAACGACCTGCAGTCTTTTAACAGGAGGTTAAATGTCTCCTTTGAAGTGTCATGCTTCACTGAGTGGTGAGTTTCCAAACTTGTGGGTCTGGATGAACTATCAAAACCAGGGCTGTTTGATGTAGCTCTTTCTTTGGGACACAACCAAGCACAATAGTTCACTGTGGAGTTTTGTAAGTTGTTTATTCAGTAGGTTACCTTTGAATGAACAGTGAGCCTATCAGATAGCCTACTTGTTTTACAGGTCTTTGTTTAGGAGGAGGAGGATTTTCTTGGACCTGTAAAATAATGTCCATGTAAATTATCTTTTTTTTTTTTTTTCCTTTTGTGATGCTGATTAAACAGAAGGCCATGTCAAAGTTTAGTGTAGCTAATGTGTGCTATTATATGTGTAATACTGCAAAAAATAAAAGCATGTCTCTAGAAATGTGACAACATGGATGTAGTTTTACCATCTACATAGAATGACAATTCTTTAATAGTTTATGCTCTTGTGTTAAATTAAGAAATCAGATTCATGTTTACAGTCTGAGCAATAGCCTACTGATAGCCTACCATATTGATTTAAATGTGTCTCATCTCCCTGCTGAGTCTCACAGCTGGTGATTTTACGCTGTGCTTTGAAACTAGTGAATATAATAACTCAATTTAATGCAAGAATCCGTTTTTCATTTCATGGAAGATCTCCATGAAGTCAGTAGACATTTGGACCTGCATACCAGCCGTACTCTTCATATTGTTAGTGTCTAAACTGAATCCATACTATATAAGGTCATTTTGATGGGCATAAGATTTTATGCATATTCACAAAACATCAGTCCCGGTGTTGAGTAGAATTTATCTGACGGCCAACTCTTCGCTATTACTGTAAAGCAGCATGTCGACCACTGAGTTGCACATATACCGTCCCCTCCTACTGTATAGCGCCTGTCGCCCTGTCAATCCTACAGCAGACCAGAGTCACCATTATCCATGACTGTATTTGAGGATTTTGTTAATTGAGACTGATATATTCAATTTCCTTGTATTAACATCCAACAAATCTTGGAGGATGTCAAACAAATGGGAGATACCCCTCACTGATTTGATATGAGCGAATATTAGGGATGTAAAAAAAAATCTAGAAAATCAGAATAGACTTGTACTGCTCCACTGATTGAACTCTGGAACAAGTCTTCATTCACTGACAATACCCTGCCTCTGTACCAAGCCAGACTTGTCATATGGGTATTTTACAGTACTTGACATTTACTGGGAAAATAAGTCAATGTTACACAGATGTTGGCAGACAGTTTTAACTGGTTCATGCTCCGAAAGCGGACAAACTTAAGACATAAAATTGCTTTCGCTGGTGAATCTTGTTTTTAATATTCCAGAACAAAAAACTTGTGCATAATCTGCTGCACTACTAACGCAAAGACAAATGCAGAAATAATCGTTTAATGATATGTCACGGCTGGTGGTTGGAGCACATGCGGACCATATCCCCCTGAGCGTGGACATGCAGGCAGGAGCCTCAGCTGAGGGAGTGATGAGGACCAGACTCACAGACCGAGGATTAAACAGACAGACAGCCACAGACAATATGTAGCTTCATACAGGTAGCTGGAGTGAGGCTCCACAACACGAACAGCATAAAACACAGAGACATTAGGAACAATGTGGCGACGACAGGGGGGGGGGAAGGGGGCTGGTATAGTGGAAGCAGATGAGGGAAATGAGGAACAGGAGGGCTGGTGAGTGGGAGAAGTTCCAGTGATCAGGAATTGAAAACAGGTGAGCAGGTGGATCTGGAAACAGGCAGAAAGTCTGGGCACATCTGGAACAAAGGTTTCTGCTTCTTGCCAACTTGAAGCACAGAGCTCATTTACAATAAATTCTGGATGAAATGAGTCAGGTTTGGGTAATCTGCTTTCTTTAAGAATTCAACAATAACAAGGATGTTTTACTGGTAAAAAAAAAGAAAAAAAAAGCGGACTCACAAAACAACACACATAAGCTGTATAATTTACAGTATTATTCCAACTGTTGACAGGCTTATCAGAGCCAGGCTCAGGATAGCTCCTCTGGACACATTGAAATGACTTACTGTGTCTTCACTGCTGTATATTTTCCCAACTGTTCTCTGAAAAGGCTTTCCTTTCTCATTACTCACTTTGAAACATTGTTAGCGTCCCAAGGCCCTGTGTTTCGAAATCTAATTTTGGTATATTTATTATTTCAACGGCTCTCATGCTTACAGTACATGGACACAGCAGGTGCAGGATATCACTCCAGGAAAGGAATACATGTTGCTCTCTGGGGGCTGGAGGCGAAATATAAATACTCTGCTTCATGTTGTGTGCTGTGTGCAGCCTATGATGGACAACCAAAGGCGATAAGATATACACAAACCTAATTCAATGTACGGGAGAAACAAACCAGGGCTCAGTTTTCCCCCCCGGGGCATTGATCTGACCCTGATGACTCAGCAACACCTCCAAGAGAAAATAGTGTGCATCATGCATGCTTTTAACACCTTTAATGCTCGAACTTTAGAGTTGGGGTCTCCAACTTGTGGAGTCTGCAGAACAGTTTGCAGACGCAAGATATATTGTGGATGTTGGACAGAGATGAATCTTCCTGTGACGTCCTGTAATATTTATTACATGGTTTCCTCTATCATTCTCGGTACTTGTCATTTCATTTCCTGCCTTCATGTGTTTCCCGTCGCCTCGACCACCACCTGATATACTGCCCTGCTCCCCTTCGTTCACCACCACATAGTCTCTGTATTTCTTTGCCCTCCAGCCTTTTCTCATGTTTGCACTAATGGTTTGTGACTCTGTTTTGCTGCCTGGTGTCTGGTTGTCGGCCAGCCCCTCTCCTTGCTGTGGTTTGCCTGTATCAGACTTCCTATGCAACATGTAAAATTTTTCTTAATGACTCTGCTGTTTTGAATTATATGCTGCCTTCCTTGTGGTTCTCTGCGCCTGATTCCCAGTTATTTCCAGAGGTGTTATAATTTCATGCATGCGACCAAAGACCAGTATAATTGCCAAGAGAAGGTCCAGACTTTTCAACACAGTTTTTTCGTCTGGTTCCAGAAAGCTTTTCATTGTGTGTCTTGTGTTAAACAACAGCACATGTGTGCTGAAGATGGCAAAAAATGTAAACACATCACAGGTCAGGAACCATTTAGAATTTTTTTTCCAGTACCCTTCTTGTAAATACAAAATGGAATAAAATTGTCCTTTTAAGTCATGCTCACAAAAGATATTCAGGGCTGATTTAGTTTTCATTTAGTAGAGGATGGAGCCGTGTGGAGAGATCTGTACGTATGTTTCTGTTCAGTTGTGTATAAGTCTTGGGATTCTGACACGTTTGGACATTATCAGTGAGGAAAAATACACGCCTCTCTTGTGAAGTGTGTGCCAAATTGCTGATTCCAGCAGCTGGAAATGATGAACAACTGCGGTTTCGGGTGGAAAATGTAAAACTTCATGATCGTGTTCCATCATTTTGACACGGTTGTATCCCTTGCACTCTAATGAACATCCAGCAGATTATAGAGCCAGTTTAATGCTGGTTCTTCTCCAAAAACTATCTACGTAGTCCTCTGAGCATTTTCTGTCCAGTTGACAACACAGTCTCATCCAGAACCAAACAGCTCCACCATCATGGTTAGAAACAGACAGACTCTGCCATTCCCACAGCTGTTATAGACCAAGATGACTAAATCTATTGTTTTCCAATCAGGGTGTCTTTACCAGAAGTGCGGCATCACTGTTCCTGCTCATACAAGTAACACCGGCTCCTGTTATATTGATTTCAAGTACATCCGTTGCCAAGACGAGGAGGGGATTTGCTGCACTCTGTGTATAACAGTGTGTGAGTGTTTGATCTGTAATCACAGGCTCTGTCAAAAGGGGCCGAGGTGCTCACAGAACACACAGAAGAGGACAGGCATAAAAACGGATACACACAAATACGCACAGGTCGATGATGGCAGAGGCGGCTCAATAACTCAGGCTGACCAAGAATCAAACCCAGAACAAGGAAAACATTCACTTGCCCTGCTATGTTGCGACAAGAACATAAAGTTCCATCCCCAGTTTCTCAGTTTGCAACAAGACTGATCTTTAATACCTGAAAAACTAAGACAATATAAAATGTATATTCAAAGGAAAGTAGATTAAAGTAGAGACAGATTATTATTCACTGTCACCAGAAAGTTTATGGTCATATTATGTTTGTACCACTCATTCACTTGCTCATTGGCTGACATTGCGTCATTTCGTTGACTCATGCTCCCTGGGAAGCAACCATAAATACCTCAAATTAATATTTTGTGTTCCAACTTATCTAATAGCTCTGACTACTGCACTGAAATGTGAAACAAACTCCCCATGCACAGCCAGTATGAGAAGGAACAATTTATATGAAAATCAATTTATGGTGGCTCATTTTGATTTTTACTGCACTCACTGAGCCGTCTATGAAGAGGATTGGAGGTGAAGGTAAACGACCAGAGGGTGGCACTGTGTTGCAGTTTCCACAAGAGCAGCCACTGCACCTGAATAAAAGGGACGTTGGGAACTTCATGTTCTGTTCTCACCACTCGCAAGGTAATTTCTCTGACGCTTCAAAACACAGTGCTCCTCGAAAAGAGGCTGAGAGGATTTTTTTTCTTGAATGAATGAAAGGCAGAGAACAAATGTTTCCCTTATTGTAATGAATACGATTTTTATATCAGTGTGTGTTTGTGTTTTTGCATGTGTGTGTGTGTGAGAGACCTTCAGACCATTCATAGTAGCCTTGTTATGAGACTTAAGAGCCTATTTGTGTCATTTCATTCATTCTGTATGAATCATGAGGTCTGAGAACTGCCTACGTCCATGCATCAATCCTATTCACTCTTGTTGTATAAAAATGAAAAAAATACTGAGCAGTAGTTGCACATGTTATAAGAAACTCTAAGGAGGCATTTAGTGATCTCACTGTCTAAATACACCTTGTTCAAAAGGTTTACACTGTGTCTGTTATTGAATTTTAGCGTAATTTGTCCAAGGTTTCCAAATATGTGTTTCAGTAAAGTATACAGATATATGTCATTACCCATGTTAGTTATGTTGAAACTACCCATAAGTTTCTAAGGAACAAAGCTCACTACACTTTGCAGGCAGCGGAAAGGTAATTATGGGATAACTACGGTGACATTTGCCACATACCAGCTTTCATCCAAATGGGTTACTGGGCAAGACTACAGTGGAAGTTCTCATAACCATGTTAGTTATGTTGAAACTACCCATACGTTTCTTTTTCAATTATATATTTTTATTATTTTCAAAAATCACTCCAATCTCCTCACAACAAACAAGTACACAAGCTAAACAATAAAAACAGCAACATCAAAACAAACAAAAACAGCAACAAAAGCACACAGCCGAAACAGGAAACTAACAAACAAACAAACACAAGAAGAACAAAAACAAAACAAAACAAAACAACAACGACAAACACTACCCAGACATTTACAGAACTGTGTTAATATGTTTCACAATGGGGCCCCAGACACAGTCAGTCTCCACGGGTGGTGTAACAGTACCCGGATTGCAGCAAAGCATTTCTAGGTGTATCCCTGAGACCATTTCCCTCAGCCACCTGGAAAAGCTAGGAGGGTCAGTGGCCTTCCAGTCGTTAAGTATCAACCTTTTTGCCACCAAGGTGCCAAATCTGATGGTCACCTGCATAGGGCGAGGGAGTGAAAAGAAAGCTTCGGAGCAACCAAACAATATAAAAACTACATCTGGATCCAGCTGCACATCATAAACATTACTATACCATGAGAAGATCTGTTGCCAAAAAGAAACAATCTTTGGACAGAGCCAAAACATGTGGCCCAGGGTCCCTAAACCTTGGTTGCATCTGTCACAAATATTGGAAACATCAGGATACATTTTACTGAGTTTTACCTTGGAATAATGTAATCTGTGCATGATTTTATATTGGATCAGCTGCAACCTGGCATTGGTTGAACCTAAATGAATCTTTTCCAACCCTTCCCTCCACACCTCATCGGACAGCTCCGTACCAAGATCTGCCTCCCATGCAGACTTGATATGGTTTGTTGACAAAACTGAAACTTTAGAAAACAATGAAACAAATTTTGAAACAAGGTGTTTAGATCCTGGCTTTAGTTTCATTATAGCAAAAAATGAGTGCTCCATACTAGGATTTATGTAGTTGTTTACATTTTCTTTAACAAAATGCCTTACTTGTAGATAGCGAAAAAAGTGGGATTGAGGAAGGGAAAAGCTTTCCTTCAACTCATTGAATGAAGCTAAATGATTATGCATATACAAATCTGAGAAGGTAACCAGACCCCTTTGTCTCCAGAATACAAAGGCTTGATCAGACTTAGCTGGAACAAAACAATGGTTAAAACAAATAGGAGAATATTTAGAAAAATCAGGTAGTTGAAGTACCTTCCTAATTTGTTTTAAAATTTTAATTGAATTATACAGCACAAAACTATCTTCAACCGAAGACAAAGGATAATCTTTCGTGCAAAACAAAAGAGCTGAAAGGGAGCTATTTCTTGCAGCATGTGATTCAAGCTGTAACCACTTAGGTGTATCGCAGTGCTCTCTATGTTGAGGGAGCAGATCCTGCCAGAAAATTAAAGCTCTGGCGTTGGTTGCCCAATAATAATGTTGAAAATTAGGAAGGGCAAGACCACCATGTTTCTTAGGCTTTTGTAAATGAGCCTTGGAAATACGATGAGTTTTATATCCCCATATAAAAGGCAAAATTATAGAGTCAATTTTTTTAAAGAATGACGATGAAAGAAAAATGGGAATATTTTGAACCAAGTACATAAACCTAGGGAGCGTCACCATTTTAATAGCGTTAATCCGCCCTATGAGAGAAAGTGGCAAAGACCTCCAATAATCAATATTTCTCTTAAGCTTCTCAACCTGGACGTCAAAATTATTTTTGATTAAATGTTTAGAGTTTACAGGAATAGACAGGCCCAGGTAAGAGAATTGGTCTTTGGCAATTTCAAAGGGAAGGGATTTAAGAAAAAGAGGATCTAGATTGGAAGTGAGAGGCGTAAGTGAACTTTTCCTCCAATTGATGGAGTATCCGGACATACTACCAAAATAATTAATTAATGAAAGAAGTGGAGGGATGGATGAACAGGGGTCGGACAAAAAAATCAAGCAATCATCCGCGTACAGAGATATTTTACATTCAGTGTTACCAATTGTGATGCCTTTAATGGTGTTAAGCTGTCTTATACTAATAGCCAGGGGTTCAAGTGCAAGGTTAAACAGTAGCGGACTAACACAACAACCCTGTCTAGTCCCACGTCCAAGTTTGAAAGATGATGACCTATTGCCATTAGTGAGAATAGCAGAGGTAGGACTAGCATAAAGGATATTGATGAGAGATAGGAAAAATTCGCCAAATCCGTACCGTCTCAAAGTGGCATGCATATACCTCCACTCAATCTGATCAAAAGCGCGTTCTGCGTCAAGGGAAATAATCACTGGTTTGAGATTTACCTCATGTTTAGTATACATAATGTTAAATAATCTGCGTGTGTTAAAAAAAGAATATCTTCCACACACAAAACCATTTTGATCAGGGTGGACTATAGATGAAATATGCTTACTTAACCTAGATGCCAACATTTTAGCAACCACTTTCTGATCAGAATTTAACAAACTGAGAGGTCTGTAGGACAATGGGTCCGAGTCCTCTCTCCCTTTCTTAAGTAAAAGACAAACATTGGCCTCATAAAACGTTGGCGGGAATGAATTATTAACAATAGAATGTTGAATCATTCTATATAACAGTGGAGAAATGAAATCAGTGAAGGACTTGAAAAACTCTGCACTAAACCCATCTGGGCCTGCCGCCTTACCATTAGGAAATGATTTTATTGCCTCACAGATTTCATTTACTGTAAAATTAGAGTCCAACTCATTCTTAGCGTGTTCACTCAATTTAGGTAGGTCTACAGAGTTGAGAAATTCCATTATCTCTTCATCAGATACCTTACATTTAGACTCATATAACTTCGAGTATAATTCCCTAAAGTAATCATTTATATCTTGAGGGTGGGTAAGAGTTTCCCCGGTAGAAGACTTGATTTTAAGAATAGATCTATTTGCCTGAACACCGCGAAGCTGTCTTGCCAGCAACTTTCCTGGCTTGTCATTCAACTCAAATTGCTTCTGTTTAAGTTTAAGTATTTGCTTATTTACCTGATCACTTAAAATACCGTTATATTCATACTTAAGTTTCATAATGCTGTATAAATCATCAGTGGAAAAAGAGGAAGTGTAAGCCTTCTCAGCTTCGGATAGTAATACCTCTATTTCCTCTAAACGTTTACGTCTCTCCTTCTTCTTAGACGCTTCATAAGAAATTATCTTGCCTCTCAGCACGGCCTTACAGGATTCCCACAAAATGGAATCATTAACAGCGCCGTTGTCATTAATCAACAAAAATTCATCCATGGCAGCTTTTATATAATCATGAAATTTGGTGTCTTGCAATAATAATGGATTAAAGCGCCATGAAAAAGAAGTTTTGGGTAGGGACCACTTCAGAGCCATGATGAGAGGACTATGATCAGAAATTAATATACCCTGATATTTTGTTTGCACCACATTTGATAATAGCTTTGAATCAATAATGAAATAATCAATACGAGTATATGTTTTGTGTACATGTGAAAAAAAAGAGTACTCTTTGTCTGCTGGGTGCTGAATTCTCCATATATCTATCAGATTATAAGTTTTGATCAAATTATTCAGGGTACCTACTGAATTAATACAAGGAGGAGGGCGTGACGACATGCGGTCAAGATAGGGATCGAGATAACAGTTATAGTCCCCCCCACAAATCAAATTAGTAGAGTACGTTTCTAAGGAACAAAGCCCACTACACTTTGCAGGCAGCAGAAAGGTAATTATGGGTTAATTGCGGTGACATTTCCAGCAGTTGCCACATCTACCATTCTCTTTTGGGAATCAGATATTGCAGTTGTTTGTAGCTAACCATAAGGTAAGACTGTGGAAATTACAAATACATCAGGTTAATCACACTGAAAGTACTTGACTATATCGTGGAAACGACAGGCTATTTACTCTGTAATTACCCAATACTTAGCAGTAATTCGCGGCAATTCTACTACCACAACTTGTTATTACGTCTATTTTACTAGACTGCTATATTTCTTGACATTACCATGCAATCAATTGTTATTTCTGGGCTATATTTCTCAACATTACTACACAATTGATCACTATTACTGGGCTATTTCTACACAATTAAAAGTTATTTCCTGGCTATATTTCTCAACATTACTATGAAATTGACCGTTATTTCTAGGCTATTTCTTGACATTACTACGTAATTAATTGTTATTTCTAGGTAATTTCTTGACATTATGACGTAATTAACAGCCTGTAAATTAAAGGGTTACCCAATATTTATCTTATTGACATAGTATTTTGAAAATTTCATCAGGAACCTCAAAAGTTTGTTCTGTGATGATGATGATAGTTCAGGGTGGGTGGTTGGGTGGCTACACCTGGGCTGATATGGGTAAATAAAAACTAGATCTTTTAACTTGTTGTCCTTTGTAAGAACTGAGATCCTGACTGTGAAAAAACAATAAAGAAAGTTTGGATAAATGAGGTCCATCTGAAAAGAATGTCTGAAAGAGTTAAGAAAAAAAAATAGAGGCCATCTAAATGGGTGCATGCCTTCTTTTTTTTTTCCTTTTTTTTTTTTTTTTTGATCAAGTTTGGTCTGTTGCGCAAATAGCAGATTTGTTCCTTAAAAACCTGTATTGCATCTTTCGTGCAGCTTTACAGCTCCCATCCAGTAGACACAAAGCCCAACTGAGTCCATGCACTGGACTGGAACAACAAGGGAAGCATTTTCAGGGATTGTGGCAAGCTCTTGATACTGTTAACAAACTCAGAAAATTAATGATTATATGAACAGGGAAATACAGAATGCAATAAGCTTACTTACAGCAATGCTGCTGCAAATTGAGTGTCTTTCAAGTTATGTGCACTGAGAACTCTTATTGATAGTCTTGCTGGGAAATTATTTAAAACACACACACACACACACACACACACACACACACACACACACACACACACACACACACACACACACAATGTATGTATCCGTAAGACGGTTTTCGTGAGATCATGTTGAGCAGAATCAATAACCTGGTGAGTAATTTGTTGACACCCACTGCTTCACATGGTTTCAGATTACAAGATGACAACACAACACAGTCATGTGCTTCCCAGTGAGTCAAGACCGCTCTGACAGGAAAGAAAGTTCTTTCTGTTTAGACACTGCACAAACAAAAAACCGACAAAAACTGTGTTACATTATATTGTCAAATAATAGCTATTACAACTGATTGTAAAAATAGAAAACTCATAAATTGTTAAAGAATAGTTTCCATATTCTTAGTCTTTTAACCATACAAATCCATGTTTTAATAAGGAATTACCAAAATCATCTATCTCTTGGAGTTGCAGCCATTAAATCATTTTAACTCTGTCTCAAACTGCCAAACAAGAAAGTTTGGATTAAATATAAAATTCTGTTGGTTCAGTCTTGGATGTTGATTAATTCATGAACAAATGTAAGTGTTTTTTATATATATATATATTATTATAGTTTTTTTTTTTCTTTAAAAAAAAATATTATTAGGCTATTTAATTCAATGTTTCAACAACATTGTCGTGGCTCGTGGGAAAGCCCCACGTGGGGTATTCCAGTATGATGCCACACGGTTGAAAGCCCCGATATTCACCAAGTTGCGTTCAGTGTCCGAGGAGGCGTGTGCCCCGTCCTGCCAGAGTGAAAGAAACTACGCCTCGTCACAAATTATATAAATGACTCATCCACTGCCCTGATTTTCTCTTCAACTCCTCTGAGTAAGTATGTGCTTGGAGAGCCGCCCCTTTGAGAAGAACAAAAAAAAAACAGGTCAACAATCTGAGACAGATTAAACCAAAAACCAAAAACCAAAGGATCGTGAACGCATCTGGTGAAAACCCGGAAGCGTGTCGTCATTAGCAACAACAAACCCACCTGCCTTAAATGACAGCGGGACAGCGGCGCTCCGTTGTTGTCGTCCTTTAGACTCTGACAGCCGGTCACAGGAGAAACCGGCGGTGTGTCGCGGGTAACGGGGGGGTGAAGGCGGATATGTGCAGCAGCTGACCCGGTGGCGGCTCGGTGTTGCTCAGGAAACGTGTAAACCGTTAATCGTTTGCTCGCTCTCAGCCAGTCGCTGACGTTAGCTTAGCCCGCTAGCGCCCAGCGGCGTTAACGTTACGGCATGCGTGTTAATGTGAGAGCTCTTCCTCGTTGCGCATACCTAAAAAGCCAGTTCTGCTTTCAGTAGCTGACCTAGTGAGAGTGGATGATAAATCCTCAGAGGCTTCCCGGAAAAGGTCCACACACTGCCATGGAGCCGTGCGCGGCTATGGGCTGTGTGAACATGGGCAGCCTGACCAGCACCTTGCCGGTGATCCCCTACCAGAAGCTGACGGACCTGTACTACCTGAGCAGAGGCGGCTTCGGAACCGTGTTCAAGGCGCAGCACTCGGACTGGAGGACCACGGTGGCCATCAAGTGCCTGAAGTTCGACTCACCTTTCGGGGAAAGGTACCGTGACCGTGCTGTGTCACAGTTTAGGCCACGCACACTGTCTGGAAGGAAATCCTCTGAATGTAAAAGACTTGCATTATGCTATACATAGTCAGCAAGTGTACCGACAGATAACCGTAAGATGCAAATCAGAGCATCAGTACTTGACTTGGTGTTGTATTGATGTGTGGGCAGGAGCTGTCTCAGTGCTCTGTCTGTGGAGCTGCTGTGCTGCAGGGCTTGAGTCCAGATGATTATAATCTGTAATCTGCATTCCTGTAGCTCTGCTGGACGAAAACTTTGTTCAAATCCACGCTTTTGAATACGAGTTGCACCAAATATCAGCCGATACTGATACTGTATTAGTTAGACTCCACTGGGTCTTTCATATCCTTCTCTTTGAACTAATGAATGGCATGCAGTTTGCCCTCTTGCAGTTGAGGTTCAAGAGAAACTTGTTGACTTGTTGAAAGCAACACTGCACAAATGGTGAACAAGCATTTTGAGTTCAGTGACACCTTATTATCCCCCTCTATAATGATACAGATAAGGATGGACAGTGACACGTTTCTGACTTTCAAGAGGATCATAGTGTGATAATATGATTTATTAATGTACAGTTAACAGCAACCAGGGGATGGTAACACAATGAAAGAAAAGAGTTTGATCATTTGTTATAGATAACAGAGGTGTGGGGGTAATTGATTTTATACATTTGTCATGATGTTTGGCAGTGTATTTGAGTTTCCAGCCGAATGCTGCAGTCATAGTTTCGCTACCTGTATCTCTGTGTGTTGTGTACACAACATTTGTCATCACTATTTTGGTGTTTTCATCAGTCCAAGAGTTGATATTGACTCTGTGTCACTGGCTGTGTTTCAGAGAGAGGAACTGCCTGCTGAAGGAAGCAGAGGTGCTCCATAAAGCCAGATTCAACTACATCATCCAGATCTTTGGCATCTGCAATGAGCCAGAGTTCTTCTGCATTGTCACAGAGTTCATGAGCAATGGCTCTCTGGACCTGTTGCTTCACGAGGTAGCTATATATATATATTGACAGGTAGCGTAACAAGATGTATAAGCCATATACATTAGCTTCCTCTTTCACTCAGGAAAGCAGAACTGATATATAACTGATCATTAAAAAATGAAACATTTTGTTTCAAATATTGCAAAATGTCACAGGCACTTAATAAGCTCTGAGAAACACCTACTGCTCTTATTAGGGCACTTTGGTTGTCATTACAGCTGAAGAGCCAGCTCTCCACTCAGCATGGGCACATATGACATAGCTTCCCTTTGTGTGAGACAGTGAGCAAAAGTGGAACTTGGCGGTATTCACAGTCTCTGGTGAAACTCTGAAACAATCAGGGAAAGAAAAGTGAAGAGAGCAGACAATCGTAGTTAGGGAAATTCCCACTTGTGCTCATATAGTAAATTTTTTCTCTCTTCATTTTGTGCTCCTCTATGACATAACTCTGTGGTGTCAGTACAGCATTAGACATCCTCTCTGCACTTCCTCACTGACACTTTGATATGTCTTTTAATACCCGGTTCATTATTTCTTTCTACAGAAGGACATGTACCCTGTTCTCGCCTGGCCCCTGCGACTGAGAATCCTTTATGAAATTGCGCTTGGGGTTAACTTTCTTCACAACATGAACCCACCCCTCTTGCATCATGATCTGAAGACGCAGAACATCCTGCTGGATGGTGAATTTCATGTTAAGGTGTGTCTCAAGAGGGGAATTTGTTGTGGTATGAGCTCTATGTGTGACATGTAGCAGCTAGAACTTGATCTGTTTTGTTTTTAAAGCACATGATTTCACACTTTTGTTTTTATATTTTTCATCTTTATTATTCGAGCTGAGACAAACTCAATGGAGGGGATATCATTTGAGTGAAAAAAATTTGAAATTTTTCAAATTTAACACTCTCTGATCTGAACGTGTAACTGTATACCTTACATTTTCAGACGATATAATGGAAAACCTAATTGAGAAAATAATCATCAAATGAATCCATAATAATGTCAATGCCATTATGATAAACTGAGGAATTCTCCCAGAGTATGTTAAAAAGGTCCTTGAACGGTGCTAACACTCTGCTGCTCTGCTTCTGTCCAGATTGCAGACTTTGGCCTTTCTAAGTGGCGGCAGCTGTCTGTCAGTAAAGGCTCGGGGTCCAAGCCCACAGAGATGGGCGGCACAGTGATCTACATGCCCCCTGAGGAGTACGAACCCTCCAAGAGCCGCCGAGCAGATGTAAAACATGATATGTACAGGTGAGACAACAAATTTTATTTATAAAGCACAATTTTAAATAAACACAAATGTTTCCAAAGTGCTGTAAAGTGAAATAAAAACCATAAAACATAATAAAAAGACACAATACTACAGATAAAAGACACAATAAAACATAATAAATAAGTAAATAGACTGTCCACCCCAGATAAAATATCTGTGGTCAGCTGACCTGAGGGATCGGCTGGGTGTGTAGGGGTGCAGAAGCTCAGAGTATGGGGCAAGACCATTTAGAGATTTAAAAAGCAAATAAAATAATTTTAAAATGAATTCTAAAATGGACGGGTAGCCAGTGGAGTGAAATTTTCTTGTGCCAGTTAAAAGAAGCGCAGCTGCGTTCTGTACCAGTTGAAGACGTGCGATGGAGGACCCCACTAACCCCCGTATAAAGTGCATTGCAGTAATCCAGCCAACATGACGTTCTTCAAATGACTGCGTTTCATGGGCCTGAGGTTTATGTATTACAGTACGTGGTCAGACTATTGGGAAGAATTTGTGAATGGGTGAACTTGATAACTTTATTTTACGGCTTAAAACTCTCATAAAGTAAATGTTTGTCAAACACATTCTCAGCACTGTGGGGAAGTGAAGTATCCCTGCCTGGCAATGTGTGACCATGTGCCAACAGGGGTTTGGATTGTTGACATACCACAACAGAACACGGTGCAGGGACCGTGCTGAAGACTAAATCTGTTAAATCTGTTGATCACGCCGGGCCAGAAATGGTCTGATTCCACGAATGTGCCAGAGAGAGGAATTGGCAACAAGAAAAAAAGCATGAAAAAGTCTTTCCCCTCTATTTGGCTTTTCTTAATCAATCTGAATTGTTTGACAGTTCAATTAATCATCACTCTTCCTTGTAGATCTGTGGTTAGATTAAAGTCCCTTCAGGGGAATAACAGAATACCAGTGGAGGAGATGACACACCTTTAACTCCTCTCTCCTCTTGATGTTTACATTACAGCTATGCCATCATTATGTGGGAGGTGCTGTCCAGGCAGATACCATTTGAAGGTAACACATTTTATTCAGTTTGTTTGTTTGGATCAATATATATTGACTTGTCTCAGTCACTTTCCTTGCTCTTTGAGGAAGTGAGGGAGTGTCACAGTGTTGCCACACTAACCTCACGTGTGTGTATGTGTATGTATGTGGTCAGAGGTCACAAACCCCATGCAGATTATGTTCAGCGTCCTGCGTGGTATTCGTCCTGACACAAGCCTGGACAGCCTCCCTGCTGACATCCCCAGCAGAGGGACCCTCATCAGTTTAATGACCTGCGGCTGGACCGCTAACCCTGACGAGCGGCCTTCCTTCCTCCGTAAGCTCACACCACTAACTCAACTGCAGGAGCTCATTTCTGGCAGAAGATCACAAATTCCACCCACTCAAAAGATACTTTGCACTTCACTCTATCAGTTTGACCTTTTTCACAGTTTGGGATGACCCTGCACTGTTGAGTAACAGGCAAATTTCTCTCATGCTAAATTTGATACTAACAAAGCAGCAGTGACTAAGTTCCTGTCACGTTGTCAAAAAAAAAATTCTGTCCTCACTGAAACATGATGATGCTTTTACCCCGCACTGTTGACAACATTTCATCGTGTGAGATACAGTAATGATGTGTTGTGTTTTCCTGCCATTTCAGAGTGTTTGATTGAGCTGGAGCCCATGGTGAGGAAGTTTGATGAAATCGATTTCTTGGAAGCGGTGCTGCAGATCAAGAGATCAAAGGTCAGTTTAAGGCTTTTCACTTTTTCTTTGTCTTCTTTTCCTTTTTGTGTTTTGTGTATTGAGCTGACAATTTAAAACTGACGGGAAGGTTAGAGAAAGTTTGGACATCGGACAGAGGTCACTGGCTGGACTCACACTGGGGACAGAGGGACACTTTAGTTTGCCTAGCATTGATTATAACAAACAGAGGGTGTAGTACCATTACCAGTAAAGTACAGTAGCTGTGAGAAAAAATAGATGTTACACCCTATGACTGAACAGTTTATCAGCTCCACGACATCTCAGCGCCCACACGTGGGGATTTTAAGTGCATATGATTGGTCCAAGTCCAACCTTGCCCACACAGCACCGAGGTTCTCTGGTGGATACATGATTATTAAGTATTAAATCATCTGCAGTCTTGTTTGCTAGTCTATGATGTCTCAGTGGTGTCGCGTAATACTAGTGTGACTGTGCAGATGAGTAAAGGAGTCTTCCTGCTCATGAACATACAAACAGCAAACTAAAGCTTCACAAAGAAGAGAAGCTACATTTTAACAATGTGTAATCTGGGACAGTTTGAGGTGATCCATGACGGAGAGAGGATGAATAATTTCCCTTTACCGTATCCTTCCTCTATTCAGTTTTGGTATGCACACATGTCAGGGACACTATTGTTTCAATGACAAAACAGTTTGGAGGGAAACTGCTGCGTCTAAGCTGAGTAGGTCGCCGTGTTGGGAGGAACCAGTAAAACCAACTCAGGTCAGTTGTATCAGAACATTTTCACACAGAGCAGGTCTAAACACAACCTTTGTAATGGTATTATATACAGAGACCAAATATTCCCACATGAGTAAGAACTTGGCAGTGGCAGGAAACACAACAGGTTTTTAATAAAAAAACATCAGGTAGAGGCAGGCTCAGTCTGTCTGCTGCCACTGTTTAACGATGAGAGAGGGGGGGCGGGGGCGGGTGCTTAGAAGAAACACAGGTTTGTGTTATTTATTTTTTTTTTTTTTTCCAATTCTTATACTAATTATTAGAGGTGTAACGGTTCTGAACGGAAAACCGAAGTTCAAAGGACTACGGTTCAGAAACTCATTCTGTCTTCCCGAACCGATCGGTTCAGCCCACCCCGCCCCCACCGCAGACATAGCCTACAGTATATGCCGAATTTAGTTAGAACGGGCAGAGAGAGATGAGGGACAGGGAAGTGACAAGCTGAAGTGTGACCAGGTGATCAGTAACGCAGCGCAGTCTGGGATGGAAGATCAGACCAACAAAGGTACACAGACAGCTGTATCACTTGTAAGGACGGTGCCACTAAAACCCCCCCCAAAAAAACAGCGTTACGTTCTCCAGCCGAGGGAGGGGGGAATTGTTTCAGTTTGAGTTTCATTTCCTTAAGTTTCGTTTTTACCGTGCACCACTGTCATGCGTTTGAATAAACTGGGGCTTTGACATAAATTAGTAGTGAAGTGAATATTTAACCAGGTTGACGGATGCATGACGTCACTTGTGGTCTGTTTTTTCTCCCTTTTACATGAAACAACATAGATAGATAGATAGATAGATAGATAGATAGATAGATAGATAGATAGATAGATAGATAGATAGATTAGATAGATAGATAGATAGATAGATAGATAGATAGATAGATAGATAGATAGATAGATAGATAGATACTTTATTGTCCCCCTGGGGGGAAATCTGGCTTGGTCCGCCAGACCCTTCATCAGACCCATCAGCTCCCTAGTGTGGACGTTGAATGTCTGTGTCTGTGAATCAAACATCTGTCTTGTGTTGGCTGTACCTGATTCAAGCTCGTTTTACTTACCATTTGATCGTTGCCCAGTCGCTGTGATTTCATTCCTCTGATCCTCTTTGTCAACCATCTCTACGTCCTCACTCCACAGTTGAGACAGGGATCAAGTTGTTGTTCAGCTCAGACGGCATGTGAGAAGAGGAGTGGGGAGGAAAGCTTGAACACGTTGAAGAGCCGGCCCAGCCCAAGACCGGTGAGTAACCAGTAAACACTCATCTGCACCTACATTCAGGTCACTCTGGCCAGTTATTGCTCAGAGGAGGACATGAAATCAGCAGTTAAACGGACGTCTTAGCGTATCTCAATAAAAGCACTAGTAAGCTTGGTCTGTTCATGTGTATGTGGAAATGAAGCATTACTGTCTGTTCTGCCACAGGAGAGGTCAGGCTCAGACTCGGCCTCCTGCTCCTCCCAGGACACAGACATATCCCAACCAGGCGACCTCATCAGCAGTAATGCTGCACCATCTAAAGGTAATGACAACAAGACCGACACACTGTATATGTCTAGGGTATCGTTTACTGCTGCTGGGAGTTGGAGTGTTGATTTATGAATGTCTCATAAAGTAAATACAAGCACACTGATGACATCCGATGTAACATTTGATATAAAATCTATCTAATCGTCAACATGAGCTTCACTTGTTGCCTGCAAACATCACACACCTTCCTCTGCTCCTCTTCATGTAGGTAGCCTCCCAGCATCGTTCATAGCTAACACCCTGGAGCCCCCAGCATCTCTGATAGACCCCAGCCAAATCAACAATCTCAACTACAGCGCCAGGCCTGTGAATGATTGGAATATTCCCATCAAGCCCGACCTGCCGGTGACTGAGTGTGAGACTCGACTGGACAACCTGACCCTCAAACCGCAGCCTGAGCAACAAGGTACAAGCTGTTATTAATGTGAAGTTTTTTGGGGGGTTTGTTTGTTTTCTGACTTTGTGTTGGAGTGGAGGTGATGTGGCCCACATCTGTTTTGGGAACTCTTGAATTTTTGGGGTTTTTACAAGGTACATTCTGTTGTAATTCTTCTCTCTCAATCATTATTCTTATTGTAATATTTTTTGTCATGTGTCCCATGTTTTAAATGTTTTTCTTCCAAAATCTGACTCGCACCTCCTTCTCTTTCCTCACAGCCGATCACGTTCCTCCAGCGGAGCCGTCCTCGCCCTCACAAGGCCCCATCGCCCACTGGATCAAGACACGTCGCGAGGACATTGTCCGCCAGATGACGGAGGCCTGTTTGAACCAGAGCTTGGACGCCCTCCTGTCCCGCTCCATGATGATGCGAGAGGATTACGAACTCGTGATGAACCAGCCCACACGCACCGCCAAAGTCCGGCTGCTGCTGGACAACTGTGACAGACACAACGAAGACTTCTGCCGCATTGTCGTCCGCAAGCTGCACGACAACAAGCAGATGGGTCTCAAGCCGTACCCGGCCGAGATCAGCTCCCCGACCACGACCGTCGTCCCCAGCGCACCGCCACTGTCCTTGTCCTACAACAAAATCCCCAGGAACATGTAGCAGCCTCACAACAAAGCAATGAAAACTCTCCAGATATCAGTCAGTGCCAACGTTACACTACAGATGACTTACTGGTCCCACTGTCGTCAAGACAGTCACCACGTTCCCTGTCGGTCTATCCCTGAAAAGGAGTGAGGAAAGCAAGTGACAGGTACAAAGCTGAACTACTGGCTTGAAAGTGAATGTTTGATCATCACTTAGAGATGGATTAGATTCTGTATTATCAGAATCGAGAGATTTTGACTGAATCAGTGATTTTATTTAACAGTGCCCTGGATTAAATGAGATGAGTTATTTATAGTCTTCACACACTGAGCGGATGCACTCCAGGGTTTCACTCCCTTTGGTATGTTATGCTTTTTGTCTTCAGATACTATCAGTTATGTAGCCTTGTATTTGTATGTGTGTGTGTGTGTGTGTGTGTGTGTGCAGCCTTATTTGTAAAATGCAGACATTGTCGTTCCACTCAGTTGATCTGAGTAGGTGACAGGAGGACTGTTAACATGCTGGCAAATGCAGCAAACCTAAGATTTATTCCTATTATAGCAATCTCATCTTAAAGTATGACGTCGTTATGGGTTAACTGTGCTGATAATGTGAAGGGCTGTGTGGTCCTCAAAGAAACAAAGAGTGTCTGTCTTGGTTTGAAGCACATAAGCACTGATAAACCAGTAAGAAAATACATCATGGACTGTTCAGAGCTAATGATAGCAGTCTAACTGTGATCAGATAGAAATGAGTTGGGATTCTGGTGACAATGTGGAAAGTTTTTGTCCCTGCCTGGGCTTTTTCTCCTCCCCCCACTCCCCTTCTTGCCCCTGACCTAAAGAGAGTCACTTGGAGTTGGAGTAAAGAGGAAGTTGAGATTGTAATGTAACACCAGAATGAGAGGGATGTATGTGTGTGCGTGTGTCTGCATGTCTAAGTGAACTAAAGTGATCTGCCCTCTGATTTTCTTTTGGTCATCTCTCTCAGCAGTGGCCTCACCTCTCAGTATTAGTAATGCACATGTATCAGATATGCCAGACTCATCTGGATACTTTGAGACTAACAGTTCTTCCATGCGCTCTGAGCTACGATTGAAAAATAAGAGTCACGCTTTTGATCCTGTTGAGTAGAAACAAGTGTAATACATGAACAGAGTAAATCAAAGCTGCTTTGCTTGTAGCACAGTACGGTGGAGGCTAAACCGTCATGCTGCTCAGTTTATTACTCTCGACTTTTTCTACAGTATCTCTGCTGCCTAAATCTGCTGCAAATGATAAATAGACATGTTGAAATATGATTCTGTCTGTTTGTCCTGGACATTCAGCAAACATCAGTCTGTTCAATGCAAGACAATACACACATTCAACAGTAGCACCATCTCTTTATCTCTATATACAAGAGTAAAACCTGCCCCAGAGAACCTCATTCATAAAAAAAATTCAAATATATATGTTCAAATATGCTGTATAATGTTTATTCTTTGTGCCAAAACACGTTGTGGTTAAGAAACGGTGATTCCTATTTCTATGACAGGCTTATTACTTTCAGCACTCCTCAACTCATTTGTATATTTGTGTATGTGTGTGCACATGTCACAGAGCTGCAACGGATGATTATTGTCATCGCTAAATAATTGGATTATTGTTTCATTTGGTGTCAGAAAATGATAAAAATGTCCAATTATTGAACATTTTCCAGTCAAAACCCCAAAGATTCTCAACTTACTGTCACTATTCAATTCGATGTTTTTGGCATTTATGCTTTGAAATAACTTAATGTAAATGATTATTAAAATACACTGATAAGACATAACATTATGAGCACTGACAGGTGAAGTGAATAACACTGAATAACACTTCATCCTGGTACCTATTAGTGGGCAGGATTTACAGTATTAGGCAGTAAGTGAAGATGATGGATTAGAAACATGAGAAATGGGCGGATTTGAGCGAGTTTGACAAGGACGACTGGGTCAGAGCATCTGAAAACCTGCAACTCTTGTGAACGGTGCAGTTGCAGATTAACTTTATCTTGATTCACAAATCGTTTCAGCTCTAGTGTGTATGTGTATAGTCTCTTCCTCTTCACTGCTTCCACTTTACCAAACGGGTGCTTAAATCTAAGTATTGTAGCAGTGGTATTTACTAGCTGTATATCCATAAATTCATCACAGACTGTCCCTTTTTTATTCCTATTTCTCTACAAGAGTGCAGCTCCCTCTCATTGTCTGAAGTAAACTGCAGTTCACTATGAAGAGTGCAGTGGGAAATGAGCCACAGCAGGTGATGCTTAAAAGAAATATCACAGTGATGTGACTTGGCCAGCAAGGTCGATATGCTTCCATGATGTTGGACTTGTATTGCCTTGTCTTTGATAACTGTGCCTCATATTCTGCTTTTAGTCTCAACCACAGTAACGTGCAAAAGCCTTTTCCACATATCAGAGTTGAGTAAAAATGCTCCAAATTTGATAGCGTAAATATGTTTAAACATATTTTGTACTGTAAATGATGGTTTCATCTTTTTTATATGTATTTTCATCTGTGATCACTTGTTAAAAAATTCATACAAAGATTTTTTTTTTTTAAGTGTTGATTTGATATTCATAGAGTTGCCTTGTGCAAAATACCCTGCCCGTAATTTGGGATATAATTTAGTGCCCATGTCATTATCGGTGTCAGTTTATCAAACAATATTACATGTTCCATAAAGTTCAGTTGATGTGTAGTTGTGGTTTCAATACAATGTAGGATTTTTCATAAACTGTAACAAATTCATCAATAAAATTGGTACTCTGTTTTTACTTCTGCCTGCGCTGCTTTCATCGTCTTTCTTCCTGATTCTGTGGCTTTTATCCCAGGTCAATTTTCAGTCAGTTAGAACAGTTAGCTCATGTTTTCATCTATATTAAGATACTGATTGAGATGCCAAGAACTAAGAGGGCCTGTGTACAGCCCTGGGACACTGAATGGGCCTACCTGGGACAAAAATGACACCGGGGGAGATGCAAAACAAACTCAACAAGCTGAGAAAAGACATTTAAAAAAGGCATATAACGACTTCACGGCAAGGCTGAATGATCTGTAAATGATCTACAAAGCAGCAAGATGCAAAACAATTACAGAGATGCAAAGAGAAGCAAAACCACAAGTCTCAACGAGAAGCAACACCACCGCAAAGAGATGCAAAACAAATGCAAAGCGACATAAACCAAAATGAAATGGCCACTAAGGGCTCATAAATTACTGTAAGGAGATTAGAGATTTATAACTGGCAGGAAGAATACAAGTCATTTTGCATTTGTTTTAGTCAGAGTGTCCCGCTCCTATGTAGAGTAGGGCCATGGCACCCACTGTTTCATAATCTGCCCAGTGCATAGCAACCTGTTGGAGTCACTGATGGAGAATGACAGTGGTTCTTAATGTCAGAACAATCTCCTGGCTGACTGGTCGCCTGTTGACCCAGAAGCAGTCTGATGAAGGCACCCTGGGGGCAGGGACGAGGTCTGCTCGTCTCTGAAAATAGCACTGAGGGGAACACGAGAGTCCGTCTCGCCTGCTGCTGGAAAAACACCCGTTGTGGTCGTGCTGGGCTGCAGCGATTGCAACACTGACTGTCCTGTTGCCATCTCAGATATGATCTCGCCAATGTCTCACTGCCTGGTTCAGAGGAGCAGCACTGACCTGAGAGACACTACATGTTCAGACGGACAAATACACTGTTAGATTTTCCCCAAACATAAGGTAAATTCACGTACTATTACTTCTTTTTACACATTTGCCCTTTATGTTTCTAAAATTATTGCACCTGCTAACTAGGTTATCTGAAGGCATGAAGAGTGGGCTATGAGGAAAACATTTTGGTGAATGATGCTCTGATATCATGTGACATTTTCTTGTTTTCATGTTTTCTTGGGCATGAACAAGGCGGTGTTCAGCTTTTACAGAGTTGTATAGTTGAAGTTTAAAGTATTGTATGAATTGTTTGAACCAGCTAATTGGAAAACCCCCAATAATTCTCACTGCATCATCTCCACAGCAGCACTGCAAGACCAATCTGATCCGAGGCAGAAGATGGGGGTCATGTCACAGACAATATGCCCAAGATCGCGGGCTCCTTCTGACGAGGACTTGAAGGCCCCGAGTGGAGGGAAAGGGGAGAAAATGCAGATGAAGAGAGAAATCTCTCTCATGAATGGAATCTGCCTGATCGTGGGCAACATGATTGGCTCTGGGATCTTCGTCTCACCAAAGGGTGTACTCATGCACAGCGCCTCTTACGGACTGGCGTTGCTGATTTGGGCTCTGGGAGGGATCTTCTCAGTGTTCGGGGCCTTGTGCTACGCAGAGCTCGGCACCACCATCACTAAGTCTGGAGCCAGCTACGCCTACATCCTGGAGTCTTTTGGCAGCTTTCTGGCTTTCATCCGCCTCTGGACGTCCATCCTGCTGATCGAGCCGGCCAGCCAGGCTGTGATTTCGCTGACCTTTGCCAACTACCTGGTGGAGGCCTTCTACCCCACCTGCCAGCCGCCGTACGACGGTGTCCGCCTCATCGCTGCAGCCTGCCTCTGTAAGAAAAACTCTGTGTGAGTCTGTGTGAGAGAGCTTTTACATTCAGCATTTCATTTACCACCCAGAAAACAGGTTGCAAAGTCCCCATGGCAAAGGAGAGAAAACTGTGGTCTCAGGGAATTTAGTGAATTAATCAGCTCTTTAGTTGTAATGTGTGCCCATACAGTTTATATGGTGAGACACATTAATCAGAAGTTAATTAAATTTGCTGCAGAAAAATACTAGAGGGAAAATGACTCTGCAGCCGTCGATATTGTGCTGCCGGCAGAGAAAGGCTGAAACTGGTCAACACGTTGGTCCAATTGTGCTCTGGGTGGTCAAATATAAAATATAGCAGATTTCAGGTATTCAGATTATACAATATGGAACCATGAAAGTTGTTAGCCTTTTGAATTTTTAATTTAGCTTTTGATACTATTTAAAGGTGTACAGAAAAGAAAATTGAATTTGAGCCCACTGTGGGTCCTAACATTAGTGTAATAACTCATCTATCAGACGATGGAGCCCAAACTTTGTGCAAAATTCTATTTTCGAGTAAAACCGGGATGAAAGTGTGGTATTTTTTTTCCGCATTGGATAATGCAGGCGCACGGATTCACCCTGCTCACGATTCACCAGCCACTGATATTGGATCTGTCATCTGTCAATCAAACGTCTGAGACAACACACACACACCGCTCGGTCTCGCCCCAAGCTTTGAATATCCCGCCCGCTCAATAACGACCAACCAAATTCGTTTCCCTTACTCGGGTAAACTCGTGCGGCAACTCGTGAAAACTGGCGCGACAAACAGGACAAACGGCCATTTCTGTACACCTTTAAATTATTTTTTATTTTTTATTTTTTAAACACCATGAAATGCATTTGCACTCAGTCATTTTCTCTCTATGTATTAGTTTATTAAATAGTTTTGGATTAAAATCACCTTACTTCACAGAGCTGAACGACGCATCTATGCTATCCATGATAACTGTTTGTAATTTATCTTACAGTATTGGTTTCAGTGTTCAAGTGTTTATTATTCACACTTCCAACTCAGTGTCAGAGCTGGATTCAATTAATTCAAATCTTTCATTTTACAGCCAACTCACATTAAAACCATTCAACTGGGCTGACTGTTATTTTAACATAGTTACAGGAAATACCATGTATTAATCAAATACAGCAGCAGAACCTCCATTTATCCCTGCACCAGCCTCAATCACCCCACATGAGACTGGCACCAGCTATAGTTGGACCACCGGTCCTGTAAAAATACCACAGCCGGCTTTGTGCTGTGAAGAATGTAGTTGGTGGGTATTTAGGTGAGAGAGCAGCAGGGGCATGAGTCATTAAGCACTCTACTGAGAAGTGAGTTTCCCCTTCTGTAACCACATACTGAATGAGGCCCAGGTGATGCCAGTGGCAATAAGGAAAACTGAAAACTACGGCTTTAAAAACTCCACTTAAGAGGAAAAGAGAAGCAGCAGCAGCAGCAGCTCCTGTGTTAGTATAAATTAATATGTTAGCTGTACAAAGGAGGATTCATTTATGTGCTTATTAATCTGCTTCATGCAGGTATACTCATTTTCATCAACTGTGCCTACGTGAAGTGGGGGACTCTCATCCAGGACATCTTCACCTACGCCAAACTCATGGCGCTCTTTCTCATCATCATTGTAGGACTCCTGAAATTATCAACTGGTAAGTTAATGCATCAAAACAAGACACATGATCAAAATGCGTAAATAAATACGCTTTAAACTATGACTCCTCTCTCTGTGTAGGAGAAGCAAAAGGCTTTGAGAGTCCATTTGAGGGCTCCTCTACAGATCCTGGGGCCATAGCTTTGGCCCTCTACTCAGCTCTGTTCTCCTACTCCGGCTGGGATACACTCAACTTTGTCACGGAGGAGATTAAGAATCCAGAAAGGTGATACACACAGACACACCAAGTCATCTACATCTACGCTTGAGCCTCTACACTCACTTTAACCTCCTGTTCTTGGCTCACTGACCACAATTTGAGTCTGACAGTGTAGGTGACCTGGCTAACATGCCTCTGAATCGTTTATATAGGGAGTTTATACAGAGTTTCACAGAGTGAAAATGAGCCACTGGAAATTGTGCTAAAACATAAAACTCAATCGATAAGCTATAACTCATCATTGTTTTTGTTCTATTTGTCCAAACTTATCGTGACATTTGTTTACATGTCCTTTAAAGGTGCTGTCAGTACCATTATAACAGTTCAAATTTTTACACATGATAAGTGTTAATCTCTGTCATGAAGCTACGGAAAATAATCAAATGACTCAATTTCCGTGTCCACTTGAAGTTGAAGTTGAAGTTTATGGTTCTTTTTATTTATGTATTTTTAGCTATGATCAAGAACATGCTTTGTGAGGTCACAGTGACCTTTGACATTTGATCTCTGAATCTAATCAGTTCATCCTTAAGTCCAGATGGATGTTTGTGACAAATTTGAGGAAATGTTACATAAACTTTCACTCTAATGTTGAATTGGATCAAAATGATGAAGCAATGACAGTTTAAAGCAGAAGTAAGCGATCCGGTCGTTTTGGCTAATGCTGCGTTCCAGGCAGGCTTTTGAAACCGTAAATTACAGCTTCAAGTCACGACTTACGACTTTGTAGCGTTCCAGGCAACCCACTCGTGTTTTTCCGACCTGTTTTACCTGTGAAAGTCACTATAACGGCCACTCGTAACTTCTGACCCGTGAACTCGTACCAGATCGAACTGGTACGACTTCACAGGTCGGAAAAACACGAGTTACGGGCTGCCTTGAACGCACCATAACGTCCTGTCAGCCGATGGAGTTAGCAGCCCCCGCCCTCGTCATGGATCTATTGGTCCTCGTCCCTACGTCACCACATCCCTTGGCTGCACACACAGCCCTTTATGCCATTCTCTCTCCTCATTGGATAAAACATGTAGGATACGAGAAAAGTTTTCTCCTCGGCTCAGAGCAGAGCAGAGTGACTGACAGACCCGTGTTTCGGACCAAACACTCTATGTAAGTGATTGCTGTCGGAAGATATAACTATTTAAGACTTATATTAACACAAAAATATCGCTTACTTCTGCTTTAAATCTAAAAGGTCAAAGTTCAACCTCACTGTGACATTATACTGTATAATGTGGGAAGCAGATGGAAAGATTGTGTAGATCTTATAGCCAGGTCTAAGATGTGTGTGTGAAGCCTTTACGTTTAGAAATTGCAGTTGATATTTGAGGTTCTGTTTGTTGACAACGTTAGACTGTAAGTTACTTGATGATGAACTTGATGATTGAACAGCTCTGAATTGCAACTTGAGAAAAACCATGTGCTTGTTGTTGTCGTCGTCATAGGAATCTGCCCCTGGCCATTGCAGTTTCCATGCCCATAGTGACCATCATCTACCTGCTGACCAATGTGGCCTACTACGTGGTTCTGGACATACCGTCTCTGCTGTCCAGTGACGCTGTTGCTGTGGTAAGACCATCATAAATGTCCCAAAGTCCTGAACACCAACAGACTGGATTCCTCCCTTTACACCCTGTCTCTAAATAAATAAATAAATAGTCTTTGATAAGAGCTAATGAAAACATATTTGGAGTTAGTCATCATGCTGTCATGGAAAACCACAACAAATGACTCTTCCTTGTAGTTAACTATCTTTATTGTTGTAATGTTAATGTTCAGCGTTTGTTCAGTGTTTGTTTGTTAACCATTCTTCCTCTATCTTCTTCCCATTCATGTTCTTTTGTTCTTCTGTTTCTTATTGTTTGCTATCTTTGTAATGCTTCTGCTTCCCCTGTGGTTGAACTAGTGTTTTACATCACAGTGAATGTGCTCAGTGTACCGTGGGTAAGTTCTTCAGGCAAAGTCTGCAGACGTGCAAACAGTGTGAATGCCAGAGAGCCCTCGTCCACCTCATGGTTTTATAGCAGGGACGGCCCTCAGCCCGCGTGCACGTCTGCGAATGGGTGTTGACTAGGATTGGGCCCAGTCGTCACCTGAGAGAGAAAGAGAGAAAGAGAGAGAGACGATGCTAAATATAGTCCTGTTCTGCTTAGAAATGCCTGGCCTGAGACATTTTACCCCCTCAGGAAAAAAAACAAGGCTGCAGAAATAAAAGTGGAAGCAGCTCGCTGTGAATTGTCCTTGAATTCTGGATGATACAATGCTTACCATACCATAATACCATGTGAATCTGATCCCACAGACGTTTGGGAACGCAGTCCTGGGGCCGTTCAGCTGGATCATGCCTGTGTCGGTGGCCATGTCCTGTTACGGCGGCCTCAACGCTTCTATCATCGCCGCCTCACGGTAACCACAACACACTGAGCAGAACAACTTGAGGCCTTCATTAGAGCAATGGTTCTCAAAGTGAGGTCCGGGGACCCCCTGGGGTCCTTGAGAGGGTTCAAGGGGGTCCCCAACATTTTCTTGAGTTTTTCAACTTTTTTTTTTTTTTTCCAATTTTTGTTGTTTTGTTTTTTCTTTTAACTTTTTTTTTTATTATTTTTATTTTTATTTTACTAGTTTCTTCTAGAATTTTTTTTAATTAAAGCAGAAGTGAGTGATATATTTGTGTTAATATAAGTCTTAAATAGTTATATCTTCCGACAGCAATCACTTACATAGAGTGTTTGGACTGAAACACGGGTCTCTCAGTCCCTCTGCTCTGCTCTGAGCCGAGGAGAAAACATTTATCGTATCCTACAGTTTTTATCCAATGAGGAGAGAGAACGGCATGCAGGGCTGTGTGTGCAGCCAAGGAACGCCGTGAATGTGGTGACGTAGCGACGAGGACTGTTATGGTGCGTTCAAGGAAACTCGTATTTTTCCGACCGTGAAGTGTTACCAGTTCGATCTGGTACGAGTTCACCGGTCGGAAGTTACGAGTGGCCGTTATAGTGACTTTCACCGGTAAAACAGGTCGGAAAAACACGAGTGGGTTGCCTGGAACGCTACAAAGTCGTAAGTTGTGACTTGAAGCTGTAATTTACGATTTCAAAAGCCTGCCTGGAACGCAGCATTAGCGAAAACGACCGGATCACTCACTTCTGCTTTAATTTTTTTTAAACACTTTTTCCTAGACATTTTTTTTTTAAGAAATCTTACCACTTTTCTCTAAAAAAAATCATTATTTTTTGGGGGGGAGAATTTTTACCACTTTTTTCTAGAAATGTTTATTCACGCCATTGGCCCTAATTTGAAGGTAGGCCTATACATAAATAATATTAAAAAGTAATGTTCTTCAGTCTCAGAACAAATATTTGTGTATTTCTGGAGTTTGCTTCAAAATTTTGTCCAATGGGGTCCGTGGTCTAATTTGTGTCAATTTAGGGGTCCTTGATGTAAAAAAAAGTTTGAGAACCACTGCATTAGAGTATTTGGACAGTAACTTTATCAATCTTTAATGGCCGTGCAGGTTGTTTTTTGTTGGAGCCAGAGAGGGCCACCTCCCTGACAGCCTGAGTCTGATTCACCTGGAGCGCTACACACCCATACCTGCCCTGCTGTTCAATGTAAGAGGAGCATTTACCTCACTCTCACTTCAAAGAGCGGGAAGTGATTAAATGATTTTGTCAGTGCATGATGAGTTAAGCCAATAAATCTCCTCATGGCGCTGTGTGTCTGCAGGGAATAATGGGCCTGATCTTCCTGTGTGTGGAGGACGTGTTCCAGCTCATCAACTACTTCAGCTTCAGTTACTGGCTCTACGTGGGTCTGTCTGTGGCCGGCCTCATCTACCTGCGCATCACTCAGCCGGACAGACACAGGCCTGTGAAGGTGCGGTCCAAAGTCACCACGTGCATTCGGCCACTTACTGTACCGTACCTCTGCACAGCTCTGAGGAACTCACTGTGTGTGTCTGTCCACAGCTGACCCTGGTCTTCCCCTTCATCTACTGCCTGTGCAGCCTGTTCCTAGTCATCGTCCCTCTGTACTGGGACACCATCAACTCTCTCATAGGGATTGGTATTGCTCTCTCTGGAGTGCCGGTCTATTATGTTGCCATTTACCTGCCTGAGGAGAAGAGGCCCAAATTTATACGCAAAGTGAACGGTAAGATTTTGACTCAAATGTCTGTCTACTAAAAGAATATTAAAAAAAAATTATATTTTAGATCAGCAGGATTGTGTTTTTTAATCCTATATTTAATATAAATTTCCATATTGTCCTGTGTTGGATTAGACATTTAAAATATGTGTAGAGGAAGTGATAAAAAGGAGACATTTCCCTATCATAAAATTTAAGATAAAGCCTTCACACTGTCTGACTCAATATCACTTTCAAAATACAGCATTAATCAGCTTGGATGATCAGCAACAGTTGTAATTGATCTCTCCACTCCTCTGCCTGTTCACACCCCCTCCCACATCTTCCCTCTTCTGCCCCTCCAGCCTTTGCCACCAGATGCACCCAGATGCTGCTCTACTGCTGCCTGACTGAATTTGACTACGAGGAGACAGGAACACAAGCGGCCACTAAAACGCAGTGAGCTGCAGCCGGACCGTGTCGTCAGGCCTCCTGCCTCCTGCCTCCTGCCTGAGGCCTCGGGCTTTTTGAAAAACAAGGACAAGCGCAGCAAAGCACAGACTCACAACATTTGTGAGGGTTACTTCTGCCAGCTCAAGTTAAAAAAAAAAGGCCTGAGATCTCAAATGACTCACAGCAGAAGCGGGCACTTGAGAGACTGCAAACTGTTGCTTTCTTCTGTGAATGCAATATACTTTTCTACAGCGATGGAGGAATGTTTTCTATGAGGATTTAATAAAACTATAAAGAATTACAAAGTTGAGACTCACATTTTATTTTTGTGTGAAGATGTGAGTTGATACGTTTGTCTGTTTAAATCATGATTATGTAGCATGTTCCTTTTAGTCGAGGGAATGTCTTAAAAAGTTTTATTATGTAAATAATCATCACATATTTAAAACACTGTAAATCCGTAAAATGTTATCTTTAATTTATATGAAGCACATTCACTTTGAAATTTAAATATTGTGTATCGATATAACTCGAGTGATTTAATGTGTTTATGAAAATGAACAGAGAAGTGGTTTGTCTGCTGAGTCATGCTAAATGTGCATCAATTTGACATGTCAGCAAAATACTTTCAAACTGATGGGAAATTGACTGATTCACTGAAGTCACGTTCAACATGTACCCAACATGAGTAACATGAGCACGCAGAACCACCCTGCTGCTGCTGCTGCTGCTGCCGTTACATTTCTCACCTGCAGGTGGCGTAGACGGACTTTCACAGCTTCACATAAAAGACATGTGAGTGTCTGTTAAAACTGTCACATAATAATAAATCATCCTGCATTTCAAATCAGCTTCAGCAGCAGCAGCAGCTATTGCTGAGGGGAAACCATTCAAATGTGACCGGACAGAGGTGGATGACGAACACATCCAATCACATATTCACTCATTAATGTGTTGCCAGCAATTGTATCTACATGTGTAGATGACCTGTTATGGACAGACTTAGTTGTATCATTTTGTATCATGATTGAACTTAAAAGATTTTTCTCCTTTGTATTTTCTTGAACGCTCAATCACCTTTAATCCAAGTATCATTTTTTCCCCCCAGTAATGTATAAATTCCTTATTATTGTAGTGATTATTGTGTATTCTTTATGAACTGGACTTGAAATTATAGCTAACAAGTCTAACAAGGGAGTTCATCAGTTTATTGTCATCAGCCATGAAACACTGAAATATTATTGTATATAATGAAAAAATAACATTGTTGTTCCTTCGGTGATTTTTAAGAGTATTAATTATTCACAAAAAACATAATTATGCAGGAACTACAGAATATAAAATCACAGTTCATTCAGGGTCTACTACATGGTGCAGTTAACAGCATCAAACCCAGGACAGATCCACTTGTTGCTGAACTGTTTGTATCCCTCAGCATTAATCAGGTCACTTCCTGGAGGGAGAGAAAGGAAACAAACAGTATTTACTCCGACTTTTTATAATTATTGTATACAACATTAACTGCTGAGTCAATCCCAGGCGCCAGGAGTCAAACAGAGAGAACATGTACCGTCCATCAGGTTCTGGAGGCTGCAGTAGTTTGTGCTGTTGTCGGCCGGATCTTTGGTGAACTCAGACACTGCATCGCCCTGCACATTAGAGAGATCAGAAGATGCTGATTTTTCATACAGCAACCAAGAGAGAAACAGCGTGTGAAAGAGCAACGTCAGTGATCAAAGATAAGTGAACAGATTTTCCCCGTTAATTTTCCTTTAAAGTCAGAGAAATCACAGTTTTCCCCTCACAGGATCACACCCAAGTTCCTGTCCTCCTCTTGTTTGATTGGAGCTGTTTGATATTCTCTGTTAAATAATAAAGAACTGTCTGGTTTTTTAAATTTCTTTTAAAGATTGCTCAGTTAAATAAAATGGAAACACTGCTGACGTGAGATAAACATTTGATGCAAATTAAGGCCATGTGTGTTGAACCAAGATTTATACTCACAGTCACTTTGCAGATGGTGGACTGCTCCAGGAGAAACTGAAGGTTGTTCACTAACCTCGTCCTGGGAGACGTGTGCGTGGCTTTGATCAGGTAGGGGGCTGCCGACACGAGCTGCAGCACAGTTCACATTCAGTCAAGTCTCACAGGGGAGCTGCATACTGCACATGTCAACCTGACTCCGTTAATAATGAAAACAAGGGCATTAAGCAGATGCATGTACATGATTTGTGGTAATTCCCATTCATTGACCTCTTGGGAGTATCAATGGCCATTATGAGTGGCAGTTTTACACTAAACTGCATGAAGTTATTGTAGTTTTTTAGTTTTTTTTTTCAATGTAACAGTTCAATCATCTTAAATCATAAGTGACAAGATCGTGTGTCAACACTAGCTGAAGTGAAACCAGACCTGTAATTTAAAGACAAACATGGAGAAATGATTAACAGCAATAACAACTACACTTCATTTTGATTAACGGTCTGTTGCTCATTTTAACTGAATCCCTTAACACCCACTGGCCTGTGGGTTGTGTTGCTTTTAATTAATGCTTAGCCTGCCAGGCCCTACCAAATTTAAGAGTTTAATAATGTTCAGTATTTTGTCAGCAGTTGTAACTGAGGACACGATGACACACCTTAAGTTTATGTTATTGAGGCTATGTTCTTATTAAAACATGAGTCCTTATCTGCTCATACTCCAGCTTCCATTTATGGGCATATTATATTCATAGATTTCCCTGCGCTCTGACTCTCATTTGAATAAATGCTAAAAAATGGTGGCTAATTACAGATATGACTTGTTTGTGGACCACTAATGAATTATTTATTAAAATTCAACAAGATGATAGAAGACTGAGGTGTTTCTGACCTCGTACGAGCACCTCTCCCCTGCATACAGACAGCTCTGTCTGATCTGCCAGGCCTTGATCTGGCTCACCACTTTCCCATAGACATCACTGCACGAGATGCCAAACAACCTGCAGAGCAGTGAGTGTTAAATCAGTTAATATTTATAACTGTATTCACGAAAAACATCTGATTAATGAAAGATTAAGGCAATACCGAGCTGCTTTTGAGTATTTTAATCGCTCAAAACTTTGTATTTCTTTGCACTGTGTGACTAACGCAAGTCTTGTGAGAACCATATCCAAGATAACAAGCATGAGAAATGGCTCAGCACGGAAATCTGAAATCATAAAATACCTTGTCCACTGTGTATCTGACCATTTTGCACTGTGACTTCAGAGGATTTCATGGAATCCAAACAGTATTAAAACAATCATCTATGCCTCAATGCTGCCTCTGATCTCTGGAGATCAACAGCAAAAACACAAGGTACCACTTTATAGTAAGGATTTATAAATGGTTTATAACTCTTCTATTGATTATTTTGTTAACATCATTCATAAGATGTTAGAAAATATTAGATTTAAAAAGATTTGTTTGTTTTCTCCATCATCAACATTTGTGCCTGCCTTCCTCAGATATTTGTCAAGTTATCAGCAATTAACCTCCATCAGCCAATCTGGTTGAACAGTTTCACATAATTAGGCATAATGATGGTAGCCTAAGTCTTTTGCAAGATTAGAAAATAATAGGCATTAACTTGATCGTGCCAAATAGTGAGCCTGCATCAACACATGAAAACTGTTGAAACACATTCACAACAGTTTATTTATGATTTACAAAAACTATATTAATAACACATTTGTAAACATTCATAAATCCTTTTTAAGGGAGTCTTGTTGTAGGGTGCTATCTGACATCATTTGCAGCACTGATATTATTCATTAACTAAAACACAATTATTAGAGAAATACACAAATCAGGGAAAGTTTCAATAAAAAACAAAATTATGTTACCATTTGATTTTGCACTGTGCAGTGCCGGTGCGGTCTGCCAGTGAGATGGTGAGCGTGCCCCCCAGGAGGAGAGCTGAGGCTAGAAACAGAAATCTCGGGGTCATGGTGAAGGCAGACAGGTCAGGTCTTTATCCAGTCTGCGGGCAAGTGAGCAGACGTCTTCTGAGTGTCGGCTGGACCAGCTCCGAGGGGTTAAAAGGGGAGAGCGTGGGTCATGTGGGAAGAGGGAAAAGAGGACAGGACAACATTGATTAACACAGACTAGAGGGTGGAGAGAATGAGACTGTGGGAAACTGGCCAAATATCTCATCATAGACAACACATACAGAGAAGTATTTTCATCAGTTAGACTGGTAATTGTGTCTGCTTTGGTTTATAATCTGTGGATTGCGTGACATTTTGCAAAGTATGTCTTATACCTTCTACTTTCTGCTTGTGGATTAAAGTCAAAATCATATAAAACCATGACAGAAGTCATTTCAACCTGATAAAAACCCATTTCTACTGAAATGTTGGGTCTCTCTCTGTAGCCTACCTGTCAGCTTGATTCATCATAATGTAACTGAGGACGCTGATAATCTGTCTCTCACTCTGAGTAACGTGATTTAGACACTGTTGGTTTGTCTGAAAAAGCTGATTTCACACCCTCACACCAGACAGGATGTAACAATCAAAACATGGTGACGGCTCTTATTATTCACATCAACAGGCCTCACATTCAAATTAGCATCAAGCTAGCATGTAGCCTAGCCCATTGTTTCTAGCTTCATGATATTTGGATCTGTAAATAGATATTTGGCAGATTTAGTGTGGGCACTATAATGCTGTTATTATCGTCATTAGTAGTTTAACTGTTTGTTTTAGTCAAAGGTTTCTTGGTCTTTGCTTGGCATTGCAATACAAGCAATGGTTGTGTGATGGGGATTTTTCTTTTTTAAAGCAGAAGTAAGCGGAATGTTTGTGTTAATATAAGTCTTAAATAGTTATATCCTCCGACAGCAATCTTACATAGAGTGTTTGGTCCGAAATACGGGTCTGTCAGTCACTCTGCTCTGCTGTAAGCCGAGGAGAAAACTTTCCTTGTATCCTACAACCTTTATCCAATGAGGAGAGAGAACGGCATAAAGGGGCGGTCCTCTCTGTGTGTGCAGCCAAGGGATGCGCGTAAATGTGGTGACGTAGGGACGAGGGCGGGGACTGCTAACTCCATCGGCTGACAAGAAGTTAGCCAAAACGACCGAATCGCTTACTTCTGCTTTAAACCTTATTACCTGCACTGGTGTCTGTTTGGAGTTGCCAGCTGCAGGGGCTGAAAGAAAGTTCATTTATATGATTCTCCATGGTTTAGTCTCATTTCTCATGTTGTTAACTGACACATGTTAGAACAAGATATAGCCTATTTTATAGAAACTTTTACATTTTGGGACCCAGCTGTCAGGCGATTTAATTATTTGCTGCCCGAGTGTTGAGGGCATGAATTAAAATTTCATAATCTCCATCTTCTGTGACAGATATCAGCAACAGCAACGAACATTCAGTGATGATCGATTCAACTAAAACTAAATCCTCTGTCTGTGTTTTGATTTGCAGGCTGTTTTTCGTGGCCTGTCTAGTTTGAGCACATGGAACAGATGATCTGAGTAGCCTACATACATGGATGCAGAGGGACAGGAAAAGATGCCTCTGCTACTGATTCTCCAACTGACAGCAGAAAGTTTGTGTTGGTGTTTTGATACTATGATGTTGATGCAGTTTAAAACTCATTACAGTAGCCTATTTTGTCAGAGCAAGTTATTTCCATCTGACCTTTTGAAGACATGCAACAAAGGCAACAGCTACTCAAAATATTGTATTGTTGTGTATTTGGTGGTGGATGCTGGAAAAGTACATTAGTGTGATGAGGGAAAGAAACTGTGAGAGGACAGAAGGGGGCCCACCTCAAAGCCTCCAGCATCAGTGTGTGTTGCCCTCTAGTGGGAAAAGTGGAACTGCGTCAAGAACATGTCAAAAGACAACTGAAAACTCCTTCATAGATCTTTATTTTTCAGTATCATAGTCATTATAAATTACCATGTTGTTGATTTGTTATTGTCCCATTAACCAAAACTGTATTTAAACATGTATAAAAAGATATTAAATGAACTCAATCCTGTCTTCTAATTTTAGCACGCTGGTTCAAGTTTAGTCACACATGACTGATGGTATGTTTCACTGTGTCTTATCAAACTTGTCATCAGTAATATTATCTTCCTTTGAATCCTTCACATAGCTCCACCTTCGTCCAATTCCTGGCCCTGAATCTTCATTATTGTTACATTTCAAATAAGCAGAACCATCCTCTGCACAACGCAGCATGGTTTGATGTCACAAACATTCAAGTCATTTCAGCTCTACAACTTGCAGCTACACAAACAGGCTGTCACCAGGATTAACAAGCCCAGAGACGAGAGAGTCTGCGTGGTGAGAAACTTTATGTGAGTGTTATTTCCCGTAGGAGAGGTTACAAACTAAAGCACCAGTGAAGAACTGAATATTTCACATACAGAATAAAATTAGTCTTAAACATAAAAAAAACACCACTGAAGATTTTACCCACACAGTATTTAGAGAGGCAGAGTGAGAAGGTCTCAGACTTCGGTGATGTTCTTTATATTCAGAGAGAAAGTTGCATTTTGTCCAAGCCTCTGGATGATGTTCTGAAGCTGAAAGACAAACAGGTAAAACGTTTTATTCTGGTCCTGGTTCACCACACAGTTACTTAGCCTACTGCTGTATGATGTTAGATCACGTATCAGACAGTAAATACTGAGCTATATTTAGGAGTGTTCCCATAAAGGAAATAACAGATTGAATTTGGAGATTACACCGGTGAGTTACCTCGTTCAATATCTGAGCAGTAGCCGTTCCATTCAGCACACCAGTGGTCTGAACAGCTGTCTGCAGGATTGCCACAGCTGTGGGACAAAGAAACACACATAAAAATCCCAAATTATCCAAAATCAGGTCAGATTCAAGGTGAATCGTATTCCACAGGTTTAAAATGAATTTACTATTGCTTGTTGAAACAGGTGTTTGAGGGTCTGCTGTTGTCTGGACTGTCTGTGGAAAGTGAGTCGTGAATGAAGGCCCCGGGGCTGGGTAAACATAAAAAAAAAGTAGTCCACATTTGAAATCCAGACAAAAAACAAAATTTAAGCTTATTTACAATGTATTCATTAGAAATAATCTTTTTTCTTCCCTCTCTACTCACTTGTCTGTGCAGCGCATGAGGCCAAACATCCAGCAAACAGAATCAGCAGCAGCATGTTGAAGCTTTATTGTGGTTTTCTTTAATATGAGTCAGAGTGAATCCGTCGCAGGAATGTGTTCCTTCAGTTCCCACTGAGCCTCTGGCCACTTTTGTTCTGTACAAGGAAACGACACCTTTATTTGAAGGGTGTGGCCTATTAACAACAATACGTATCATCCTGAAAGAAATGTGTGAGGCACCAAGGCTGACACGCCTGCAACACAAAACCAAGGTAAAATGTAAACCCGTGTCCTGACAAGTGTGCTGTCTTTTAACTTGTGATTTGATTACATATTTACCAGGGAAATTTAAAGTTCACCAGCCACTAGGTAGCCACATAGGTTTAATCATAAATAGAGAAAAAGATCAGATTTTTTTTTTGCTGCTGCTCCCATAAAATGTTTTTGCTATTGAATAAAGTTAGTAAATTAGGTTAACAGGTTATAGGGTTAGGGGATTATAGGGTAAATCCCATATTCCATATTTGTAACACTTCACTAAATCAGAGGCTTGAACTCAGAAAACATCTAGTGTTGATTAAGATTAAGGAAATGTCTTTTTGATTTGTACACAAATTTTACTCTAACAGAGTTGAGGCACATCCTGAATCTGATCTGACATTGTTACTCCACTAAAAGGTTGTGATGCAAGAGGTTTCTGAGTTTATCAATAAGAAATGAACTAATTTTGCATTTCAGCAGAAAAACACAAAAATATTCACATATCAGTGGACTGCATAATTATTTTGGTTTCATAAATGTAAATTTCCTTTGGTTTTGAAAACCCCCTTTTCTGTTATACATAATTACATAATCTGAGCTATAGAAATTGAAAAAATGTTGCATTTATATGGCTTTAGTTTGTAATGTCTTTATTTCATTTGTCCACCTGTTTTAGCAATTCATTCTTATTGAACAACCCAATGGTATTTTAATAGGTTGCTAACGCGAGTGGAAACTACTGCATGTGCTGAGACCACATTTCAAAACAGTTACATTAAAAACAAACAAAAGAACAAACAACAACTAATATTGTAATAAACCTACTGTGTTTTTCCATTTTAGAAAGCCTGCTCTCCTGATAGCTAGTCTTTATTGAAATGTCTTTGAGTTCAAGAGGAACAAGAGTCATGTTTCTTTTAAAGTTCAGTCTGTTTGGAGTCTATTTATTGTGGGCACACCCAGTATATATTGTAATAATGGAGTCTTTATATCAGGCTACATTACATCCCATTGAATAAATGTAATACCTACAGAGTGAAGTGACCATAGTCTGTATCACAAATTTGAGAATAACGATAAAACTAGGAATAATAGGCTTCTTTAACACACCAAAATACAAAGTGACATCTATCCTCAAGCTCTCTTCGCAGATTAAAAGATAACACATTTCAGTATAATGCGACACATTTATTCTGCGCAACTATGGCTTCTTTAACTTTCTGCTGCTGCTGCTGCTGCTTGAGGGGCTGGAGCGTCTGGGGGTGGTGAGAGGATCTGCAGTCAGATCCAGGCCCAGCTCCACAGTCTTCACTACAGGGGATAAAAGTGCCGAGGCCCTGGGGCTGCTGCCGGCTGAGGATGCAGAAGACCTGTAACACAAAGAGAGACAGAGTGAATATATCTCATTTAGAAATTATTTCTTCACAATCAGTTTGAATGGTAATTCTCAGCACTATCAGTTTCACTTGTTCACTCATTTTCATAGTGTGGTGTTGTTTGGTTCAATAATAATAATCTGACAGAAGAGCCCTCATCATTTCCCTGGAGAGGCTTTAATTGAGGAAGTCCGACCTGTGAGAGGCAGAGCTGCGGGCGGAGTTCGTCTTGGAGCTGCGGCTGCTGGTCGGAGTGGAAGACGGAGAGGGAAGAGACAGATTGGCCTGAGAGAGAGACGGTAGGAAGGAAACATTAAAGCCACTTTAACCACTCAACCGTCGTCAGTATCAGTAAAGTAGCCGATCGTGACTTAAAGCAGAAGTAAGCGATATTTTTGTGTTAATATAAGTCTTAAATAGTTATATTTTCCGACAGCAATCACTTATATAGAGTGTTTGGACCGAAACACGGGTCTGTCAGTCACTCTGCTCTGCTCTGAGCCGAGGAGAAAACTTTTCTTGTATCCTACAAGTTTTATCCAATGAGGAGAGAGAACGGCATGCAGGGCTGTGTGTGCAGCCAAGGGATGCGCGTGAATGTGGTGACGTAGGGACGAGGACCAATAGATCCATGACGAGGGCGGGGGCTGCTAACTCCATCGGCTGACAAGACGTTATGGTGCGTTCAAGGCAACCCGTAACTCGTGTTTTTCCGACCTGTGAACTCGTACCAGTTCGATCTGGTACGAGTTCACGGGTCGGAAGTTACGAGTGGCCGTTATAGTGACTTTCACAGGCAACAGGCCGGAGAAACGCGAGTTGCGGGTTGCCTGGAACGCTACAAAGTCGTAAGTCGTGACTTGAAGCTGTAATTTACGGTTTCAAAAGCCTGCCTGGAACGCAGCATTAGCCAAAACGACCGGATCACTTACTTCTGCTTTAATGCTGAGTACAATGCTGTTTTATACCTGGAGGAAGTATTTCTCCAGCACTGATCTGAGCTCAGGGGTGTCCTCCATGGCCTCATTCAGCATCTTACCGATGCTCTTGTTGAATTCTTTTAACTCCCTCAGCTTGATGTCCTTTTCTTCTAAAGTCTCAGAGTTTGTGTTTTTTGCTGAGCGGATCTCTCTGGTCAGCTTTGCGCACTGGAAAACAACAGGACAACACAGAAAGAACATTTTTGTAATTTATTTATTTAAAAGTCAGGACAATGCACATTAATAAAACATGTACCGTAGTACGTGCAAATGTGCCAGATTGTAGCCCGTGGGCTAATTTCCATCTGGAGTCCTCTACATGTGATAACATCTACTGCTGCACAGAGGACACGACCCACATACTGTCTCAGGGTTCCTACAGCTTAAGCCAAGTTAAATTTAAGACTTTTTAAGACTTTTTTAAAGCCACTTGAAATGAAATTTAAGACCGACTTCATAATAAACACAAATGCAGGAAAAAGAAAAAAAAATACCACATCAATTACATAGGGTTAGGGACAATTTTACCCACTTTCCTATGTGATCCAAGGTAAAGTGACTGCTACATGAACATTGGATTGGTCTCTTTCCAGCTGTCCTTTCAAAATAAATGCATAAAAAGTCCGGGAAAAAAAAAAAAAAAACGACTTGGGAGCTGGTGGTGGTGAGAATTTTAGCGGTGACGGCCACCACTAACTTCTCTATGTCGGAATGTTACCAATTATTTTGAGATTTGAGACTAGTTACAACCATAAAATACCACTTACCAAGTGTTAACATTTTTAAGACTTTTGAAAAATTGATTTAAGACATTTTAATGCCAATTAAGGCCTTGTTTTTAGATTAATGAATTCAATGCCTTTTAAGACTTTTTAAGGATCCGTAAGAACCCTGTGTCTGTGATATAGGACACCTGTAGTAGGCCTTTATGTTCACACACATTCCTCCTTTAGTTTCTGCTCACTGACAGTTTACTGCATAGTTTACACTGGGTTGTTGTGACCAAGAAGATAAAGCAAATCAGCGTGAAATCTAAAGTATTTAACCAGAGAGCTAAATAAAACATTGGGTGTGGCTGGTGCAGGTGGACATCTAACCTGTTTCTTTGCCCTGTCAATCTTCTCCTGCTGAGAAACAATTTCTTTGTTGAGTTTACAGATGAGCGATTGTTTGTGCTCTATCTTATCTGTCTCCGTCTGCTGTTCTTGCAGCAGACTTTCCAAGGTACTGTTCATGTCCTGAAAATTGAGAGAAACACACGAAAAAACACTCAGACGTTTGCACAGGAACGCAAAACACACATCAAGAGATTCATGCCCGCTCAGTTTCACGGGATGATTTTTTTTTTCTTTCAACCCATTAATCTCATTAATCACAACTTCTGAATAATGCAAGTTACTTTTGTAGCACTGAAGAGGAAAACAGGACGTGTGACAGAGAGAACAAAAAGTACAGGACAGTGAGTGTGCTGAAATAGAATGAAAAATAACTTTTAAATTGCATGTGATACAGGATATAAGCTCAGCCCAGTGTTTATTTATTTATTTTTGCCTGAAGCCATGTAAAATATTTAAGAATACAGTACATCAATTTGATTTCAGCTTATTTCTTCGTTGTTTGATAACAGTGACTCTGTTGCTGGAAAGAGAGGCTGCTGTAACGTCTAGATGAGAGAGATTTAACGTTTTGCCACAAAATTTCACAGACGTCTCCATTAGAATCTATCTAGACAACTAGACTGGCTCTCTGGACAAGTCTGAGCTTTTTTTATTTTTTATTTTTTTATTTATTTGTTTATTTATTTGATCATTTGGGTAATCCTTTCAATGAATTTAAAGCACTTTGATATCCAAAAGAAAATAATAAAGCACTTAAAATTCATAGGCTTACTGTATACTCAAATACACTTGAAGATTACTTTTATTACATTAGACTTATGTTTCATTACTTGCATTCCTGTTGATGTGATAAGACATGTCATGGTATCTGCAGTGGCTTACTGTGTCGGAACATGAAATTGTTTTTTTTGTTTTGTTTAGTTTTTTCATCATTAGGCCTTTTATCTGCTGATGCACGTTTTATTTACCATACTTTAGTGATTAGATTAGTTCTATGTTTGCATTTAGGCTGCAAAAATGTAACTTGGCACTAGAAAAAAATACTGTGATTCTGTAGAGAAAATATTTGTTGAAAATAAATACTGAAATGGGTCTGGATCTCTAACTGGTTGTTTACCATTTTTAACTGTAAAAAAAAAAAAAGAAAGAAAAAAGAAAAAAGTTTGACAATGGAGTTGAAGGTGTGGAGATGATGCATCTACAGTTTGATGCAGCATGAGGAGGTATTTCCTATGAACAGTGTAAGGGGATATGTGCTTTATGAGTTATGAGGTATTCGCTCATCAGTCAGACGCTAAATGTTCTGGCTTTAAACAAGAGTAACCTGTAAGTCTTGTTTCAGTGCTTCGGTCTGTCTTTTCTTGGCCGTCAGTGTCGCTCCAGCCGTTTTCAGCTGCTCTTCTAGCTTCACTTTTTCCTGGAACTCTGGACCTAAGAAAAAAGACACAGACATAATTCACATACGTTCCTGCTGACGATCCCTCACAGGAGCTGCTAGTTTAGTGTCATTTGATCTACTTCATCATACGTACTGGATTCCTTTGCTTTGGTGAGAGATTTGCGAAACACTGAGTTGCTGTTGTTGAACACCTGGATGGTGTTCTCTAGTGCTTTATTCTCCAGCTCCGTCTTGCATATTTTAGCATCTAGACTGTCTCCCTTACGCCTGAGCTCCTCTTTTTCTTGTGCCACCTGGTGAAAAAGCGCATGGTGCCGGTCATTCAAAGCTCTCAGCTGCAGCAGACCCTGCATGTGGCAAGATGTTGTGTGTGTGTGTGTGTGTGTGAGAAGATATCTCACCTTTGTGATGTAGTAAGCCTGTGACTTCTCCTCCTCCCCCTCTGGAGCTGCCATTGAAAGAGTCACGATCTCATACCGTTTCTTCATCATGTCAATCTTGGACAGTTTTTCACTCAGTTCAATACTGAAACGGAATCAGTCACCGGATTAAGTGATGTTCTCTGAGAGGATGCTGAAGTGGCTCACTAACACACAGTTATCTCAAACACAAAAAAGTTGCATGTATGTGAGATTTGAAGTTTTGTTTTGTTTTTTTACTTGAGTCGTTGTCTCTCCTGATCACTGATCTTATGCTGCTGGTTGAACATCTCTTTGTGGACCTTGATCTCATCCTCTCTCTCCTTTATGGCTCTCTGCAGCTCCAGCTTCCTCTTCTCCAAGGACAGCACAGTGTCCGTCTTGTTGTACAGCAGATCTCTGCAGCGCTTGAGCTCTACCTTCATGATGTTATGCTCCACCATGTTGTCCTGAAGATAAACGCATGATTTCAGCATCATAATGTAGGGGATCATTTGTGGCCTTTTGCTACATAACACAATATTTGCTGTGTTTTTAGTGTAAAATGAATAAATCATTGTCATTAATAAAGAATAATATGGATATGACCTTTTCCTGGAATCAAAGTTCATTAATGTTCAGGGTTTCCATTACAGACACTTCCTGTCTGTTAAGACAATAAGACTACATCCATACTACTACCTCTACTACTTCAATTTTCCCTGTTAGTCAGTCTGTTGGTTGCCCTTTTATTCTGGTTCAGATTTAATTAGAAAAACAATTATTGGATGGATTACTGTCACATTTTGTACTGACAACCATGCTTCCTATTGGCAGACTTTTATTTTAATGCCACCATCAAGTCAACTCAGTAATTATTCCAATACATGTACTTTGGTTTATGAACTGACCTGCAAAACCGGTTATGCTCCCATCACTCTCTTCTGCACTTTGTGTATTTGTGTTTTTATCAAATGTTACCATGGTAACGTGCTAAACTACCATGCTGAACACTAATCTTCCATCAGCATGTTTATTTTCTCATTGTCTCACTGTGCCGACCTTAGTGTTCACCTCAAAGCATTAAACTGTGTCAGAGGCAGAAATAACTATGTATGTGTGTAAATCTGTTTCAGTAGAGTCCTGGCAAGCTGCAAGTTTCAGTATGCAAGTTTACATACTCATTATCAAATTATCTGTTACAGTATATAGTTAACACTACACTATCTGAGTAAAGGCAAATATGTATACACACACATACATACATATATATATATATATATAGCTTGATCCATAACAGGATTAAAATACCAACAGTTATAATAAAGAAAGACATTCAATTATAAACATAAATTATTTTTCTGTAAATCAAATAATTAAAAACTGTGTGTTGTCAGACTTGTATCTGATCTCCTGAACACACTTTAAAGTCAGAGAGTCAGGTAATTTAATGGTATATGCTGAGTTACCTGTTTCCTGAGTCTGAGTCTCTTCAGTTCCTTCTCATTGGTATTATGGAGGAGCATCAGCTGCTCCACCTTCTCAGTCAGATCTGTCTTTTGAGCTTCTGACTTTTCAATTTCTTTCTTCAATACTCGAATGTCATCCTGTCAGAGACCGAGAGAGAGATACATGTGAAAAGTTAAATTACACATTTTGTACGGAACAGAACTGATATCGAGCAGTGAGACAGACCTCAGACTCCTTGAGTGTACTGGTTAGTGCGTTGGCCGTCTTCTTCTTCTCCTCTAGGGCTTTGGTCAACTCAGCGATCTTTGTGAGCAGGGTTTGTTTTTCATCTGTGTGAATGTCTCCCTCTAGCCGTGCCAGTTTATTAGTCAGGCTGATGATCTTGGAATCCTACAATGCAGGAAAGTGAGAGGAAATGTCTGACTATTGCAGAGGCAGGACCAGACTGGCTAAAGCTGCATTGTGCAATTGTAGTTGTTAACGTTTATGTTTGTGTGTGTTTTTGTTAAGCTTGCCTGCCCGCTGATGGTCGACTGCTGTTTCCTTATTTCCTCCCCCAGTATTCTGAGCTGGTTGCACATGTTGGTGATGGTGGATTTGCACCTTGAAAGGTGGGCCACAGAGTCCTTCACCTTTGTCTTCAGGACCTGCAGCTGCTCCTTACGACGAAACAGCTCTGTTCTGCTGTCACGCAGCAACACATCTAGCTCCTTCAGCAAAGCACAGGGTTACAAAGTATTACTACAACAAAAACTGTCTCATGTTAAACACAACATAAAATGGCCTTGTAACAACGGGGGGGGGGGGGTCCTGCTTTTCCTGCATTTATATATTTCATGTAAACAGAGGAAATTTTCTGTTATTTTGTGGGTATATAATGTCGTATTTGCATCCTCACACGTGAAAGCAATTTTTACAGTAAATAACTTTCTTTTTTTGTTTGTTTGTTTTTTTAGAAGAAAATGAAGAGTAAATCTTGACACAGATTACATTACATTTTTCTTTGTTGGTTTAGTGTTTGCAGCTCTCTCCCTCACAATCACAGTGTGGAGCCCTGAGGCCTGAGAGGTGAAACACTGGGTAAGATAAATTTACAAAACTGGCATGAACCGTATTGGTGTGAGCAGGGATTAATACTGGAAGGTATACAGTATATTGACATTCTTTATTAAATCAAAGCCTCTCTCAACTGGATTATAGTGGCTGGATAGCAAGAGGACGGTGCACAGAGATGATTTAATTATAAAAAGTGAGTGATGGTATTTTTTTTCCCCAAAGAGAACACAGACTACCGTACTACATCATGGGACAATATATATTTTTTGATTCATATTTGTAGGAATACTGATTTGAATGGCAATTATTTATGAGTATTTATGCATCTCTTTATTTGTCCGCCCCCATGCAGCCTAAAATTTTGTTTTTTGTGCAAAAGATATATGAGAAAAAGCAAACAGCAAGTAATGGGTTCTTGGTTCAGGATAGTGGGGCTGCTCACCTTGATCTCCTGTTCCTCCTCCCTAAGATACTGGTCCATCTGGGCAGCTCTCTCCTCCTCGCTGAGGGCCGTCTGACTCACCACTCGGAGCTTCTCCTCCAGCGCATCATTGTACTCCCTGGTGTCACTGAGTCTATAACACACACAGAATTTCAGTATAAAGCACTGGAGTGAGTGGTTTTTTTTTTTACAAAGTCATCTTATAAAAAGCCACTGACTTGTTGTAATTATCCACGATGTCGTTCTTCATTCTGGATATGTTGGACGTTACAGAGCGCACATCAGACGTGGCTTTGTCCACTGTGCCTTTGCAAGTAGCCAGCTGCAAGACACATGAGAATCAATTTACTAACTCTTACAATATCATAGATTACAATTAGGGCCGGGACTCGATAAAAAAAATGAGAGGCTTTGTAATTAATTAATCGCAATTAATCGCATACAAATATTTGACCTGAGAACAGTGAGAAGCATTTTTTTTCACATGGATTTTAGTATACCATTGCATAATGACTGAATACATAAGCTTAAGCAACAAAACATTGTTTTTTTTCAAGGTGGTACTTAACCAAGACCAACAGACTAGGGATGCAAATTATCGATTAATTCATTAATCGATATTTGATACATACATGGTCTTTCCTGCCAATACACTACGATGATTAGACCTACTGTATTTAACCACTTAAATCACAGAAGCATAAACTGATTTGTTGAACTCAGCCTGATGTAAACATTAATAAAACTCAGTAACCAATCACACAGGCAGCTCCATGTTGTCCCTGTGTGATGTTCAGGGACAGGTCAGGACAGTCTGAAGACAGAGCTCTGAGGTTGAAGTCTGCACCGTGGACAGTGACAGGTCTGTAGCTACGTCTTGACCACATATCAGCTGCAGCAGAGGAAACTCCGCTGTTCTCAGCTCCACAGCGACCAGGATACTGTAAACCAGCGCAGATCCGTTTTTTATTTATTTATTTTTATCAAAGCTTGGTCGCTGTGCCGAGGCACCGGGTCGGTTTGAGCTGCGTTCAGGCTAAAACTCCTCAGGCAGCGCAGTGTCGGCGGCTTTTTAACTCGTTACTCACTGGTTTCTGTGTGTAAGCGATGGTACAGGCTGAGGCCAGTATACAACAGGTAACAGTGTTGTCTCTTTTCACCTCCTCTCTCCCTTGCAGTGATCAGTGTCGGCGGCTTTTTAACTCGTTAAATGATTGATGATAGTATAATCAGTACACCTGAAACTCATCCAGTGAGAAACGTTCCGCGGTGCAAAAATAAGTGCGATTAAAATGCGTTAATTTTTTTAATGCGTTAATTTTTGTGTAATTAATTAATCGTAATTAACGCGTTAAAGTCCCGGCCCTAATTACAATAGATGGATTCCTGAAGAGATGACCTGTAACATTATCTGAGTACTCATTCGGCTATAGCAAGAGTTCTTTGACAAACCGACCTCATCCTGCAGCCTGCTACAGTTATTCTCCTGCTCCTTCAAATCCTGCCGCAGTCTCACAGCCTGTCGGTCGGCCATGTTCATCTTCCTCTCAGTGTCCCTGTTGTTGTTCCTCTGGGTGTCCAGCAAGTTCTTCTTCTCTGTAATGGTGGCGTTCTTTTCCCTGATGTTCTGGTTTGCCTGAGCAAGTTGCTGGATGGATGAAAGCACAAGAGAAGAATACAAACTCAGGACAAGTGAACCGTTCGGTGTGACACTCACATTCTGAAGGATTTTATGGTTCAGAAGTTTATATTTGCCAACTTGACTCAGCGCGTCTTTTGCTGGCAGAAGAGCAAAGTCAGAGAAATTACCAGCGCACACTGCTGCATCTCAGCATCACGCTGCTTCATTTGTTTGATGGTGTTTTCCCACTGGTGGATGAGCTGCTGCGTCTCCTGATGGGCCTGCTGCAAATTTTGTGTTGTCTTATCCAAAGCAATCTGTCAAAGAAGCAGGGGGTTATTTTTCCAAACACAACACATAACCCTCTTACCCCCTCAAAGCTTGTAGTCAAGGGCAATATTGTATAGATTTGAATGCATACCTTTGATGCACAACATATGCACACCCCCTCTAATGCGCAACATGGGTCTAAAATGACCCGCATTCATTTTCCATGTGAATTCATGCTGGGTGAGTGTTTCTTTGTGGTATCTTTTAAAATCAATATATTTTATGATTGAATCCTCCAAGTATCATTTGAATATCTTGTTTTAATTAGTACAGGGTGTTATTTCAATTTTTACTTTCTTATTTTATGAACAAATAGACAAAAAGTCTCAGAGAGTGGACCAGTTAGCTAGCTAGCAGTTGACATTTCTATATTCTACTGTATTAGTTAACTACAGTAGAACATGTCACCAGCTAGCTGGCTAGGTAGCTGTTGACATGTTCTAGCTGGTGTCTACAATAGAATATTATTCTATTGTTGTCACCAGCTAGAACATGTCACCATGTTAACAGTTAGCTAGCTTGCTAATATTAAGGTATTTCCCTTTATGACAAGTAATGTAGCTACTTATTCAAGGTAACTAAAACCTTATCAATTATGCACAGTTATCTGTAATGAGTCATCAAATGTTTCTTTAGGTAAATTGGAATAATTGTAAAACAAGTAAATATGATTATATGTGCTTAAAAAAGAATATTTACTGAAGAAAATGATAAATACTGTGCAGTGATTTCAAAGATATAACATTGAAATAGCCTACTCAGATAGAATAAACTATGGCTAGCTGTTGACCACAGTAGTCAACAGAGCTATTAATGGGGAAAAAGGACAAGTAATGACTAGTCATTATTGTAATCAAGGAAACAATGGTCTGTTGTTGGTATAGATAGTGAGGGAATGCTAAAATTAAAGTATTCTTGCTATACTTGTTTTTTCAACTGGTCCACTCACTGAGACATTTTTGTTCATTTTTGTTCACAAGTAAGAAATGAAAAATGGAAATAATGACCCCACTAATAAAAAACAAGATATTAAATAATACTTGGAACATTCAATCATAAAATAGATAGATTTCAAAAGTTACAGCAAAGAAACTATCACTCAGCATGAAATCACATTGGAAATGAATGTGGGTCATTTTAGACCCATGTTGCGCATTAGAGGGGTAGTGAAACAAAATGTGTTTTTATTAAAAAAGTGAAAAAGTAAAAAATAAAATAAGGATGTATTATGATCAAAAACAAGTTAATTGAGGAATACCTGGAATTCTATATGATGAAATACATTTTTCGCAAAGATATAGCACAAAAAAACTCACTCGGGTCTATTTAGACCCATGTTGTGCATCAAAGGGTTAAGCAATTTAGTAAAATGCTGTGGAATATAAATGTTGCATCAGTTGTTTTGGGTGTTTAAGTGTCTGATGTATACTATTAGACAAAAAGTAGATTCAGCATGCTCACGCCAAGGTTTCGGTGATGCTCAGGTGCCAGTCCAAAAAGTTTAAAGTGTGAGAGAATCGACAGCACGTTAAGTTAAAAGTTCATCGAGTGTGTGATTTCTTCCACTAAGTGGTATGCGCTGTAAAAACTGTGTAAATGTGACATTTCTTTCAACTGACACTCAACAAAGACTGAGCCACATAAACAGTTACAGAATTTTTTTGCTTGCGGTACCTGTGCAGACAGAGTTTCAGTCAACTCCTTATCAAGTGCTTTGCGCTTTTCATTGGCTTCCAGTGTCTTCTTCTCAATAGCCAAGGTGAGTGACTGTAAGTGTAGAGATGATAAAGCTGTTAGCTCAGAAGGAGTCAGATTTGTGAAGGTCAGTTTAGTTTGAATGCAACTGCTGCTGAAAAGGGAGCATGGAGCATAGTGATACATTTTCCATAGAGGCTCTTCTCTTTACCTTGATCCTCTGCTCATCTTGCTGGGCATACTTAATAATGGCCATTGTGTCCTCATCTTTACGCAATGACTCCTCCAAAAATACATCCATTGTTTGCTGGTCCCAGTTCATCTGGTCCCTAAACTCCTCTAGCTTCTGTTTGGTCTTGAATATCTGGTTCTGAGGACATGAACAATGGTTTAGCGCATTTTAAGTACCAAACAGCTAATTGCCTCTGTAGTGAGGTTGTGAAAGATACAGACCTCTAGCCTGTTTCTTCTCTCTGCTAAAGATCGGAGCTCATTCTCCATCTTAACAGTCTCCTGTGTTAAGCGACCTGTCTCCCTCTCTGCAAGGGCAGTGAGGTGTTTCTCCAGCTCGTGTTCTCTTTCCTTGGCCTTAAGCAGGACCTAATTGCAGAAAAATCAAAATGAGATACTAGCAACACATACTGACACCTTGACTATAGAACAGTTACCAGAAAAGCACAGCACATCTGTCCAACACCTACCTCAATATTTCCATACTCTTGTCTACTATTTTTGATGCATTTAGTCTGTGTCAGCTTTTTCGCGTTCTGACTCTCAAGTGTGTTTTCCACTTGCAACAGCTCCATCTCCTTTTTACGAATCTGTAGATGAGGAAGTGATCAGATTAGTCATTGCATAGTGCGTACATTACTTGCCATCTGCAGCAACTATGTTCTTAATGGCTGAAATTAGTATCAGTCACTTTTAGTCACTGGCATGGTCTTAAGATGTACATGGACCAGTTTACTTTTTCTTTTTTTAATCTAATGTCACAAGACATGTCTTCAAACAATTGAGAAAAAGGACAGATATTTCATAGTAAAAATGTGATATTAGAGGAACCACAGACTCCAAAAAAATTTTTACAGCTTGTTTCTACAGGGCTCCAGACTAACTTTTTTTTTTTTTTTTTTTTTTACAAGGAGCACATTGGCCCCTAAAATGTAGGGGCATACACCGTAAATCGACTTGCAAAGCAAATGTAGCATTTTCTTTTCATTCATGATCCTCCCAGACATTGGCCTGACACCTGTTATGACAAATTCCAGATACTCTGAGTCGCCCCTTCACCAGTGTTAAAAAAGAAGAAGAAAGAAGTAGTAAATTTACTGGTTGCACATGCGCCAATATGAAAGATTTACTTGCATTTACTTGTCTAAAATGTTGGGGGGCAACATGCAGCCATTTGGTGCAGTCTGGAGCCCTGACCTAGTCATTCTCAGTGCTAAATGAGTGACAACAGATTCTCTACCTGGTAACACTGTAGCATTGTGAGCCTATCATGTTGACACAAAAATAAAATAATCATATTCTTTTTTAACTACTAAAATAACGTGCTTCGTTGTTTTTGTTACAATTAGTTGGTAAACTGTAGGGGAGAGTGGGGTAAAGTGAGACACTTTTTACATTTGCTCCCATCTAAGCGAGCTAAAATGATTTATCAGTAAAAATTTACACATAAAACTGATCCACTTACTTTTTCCACTCTGAAACTACCATAACAACACATGTTGTAACAGTTAGAGTCCTGACAGCTAGCTTGACAACCACACTTACCAGAACTAATGTCGGACTAGTAGCAGAATCATGGGGATTGGTCAATTAAGCACTTTTTTTTTTCTCAACACAAAGTGACTCAAGAACAAAATCAAATACAACACAAAATGTTTTAATTAACATTAAAATGACAGATAGAACCAGTTAGATAGTCTGGAGGTCAGATTGTAGGCCCCGACAATCGTGACCATTTTGATCAAAAGTCCTCTTTTATGTGGGGGGAGCCGACAAAGTGGAATGTGACTAAAATTGAGTTAATTAACCAATAAATAAGCAAGCTGACTGAGAGCACATAGCATAACAAAGCAGTGTGGCTACAAATCATTGATCACGCGAGATTTCTGGCTTGGGGGACGATATTCTAGTGTAAATCTTTGTGTGTAGTATGCTCACAGTGTCTCACTCTTGGATTTATTATAATACATCCATGGTCTCACTTTACCCCGCAGCATTTGTCTCACTTTACCCCAAGAAATTCAGGCTAATTTTCAGCCAGCATCATCACATGGTTTTATGTGTTGGTAGTTCATCATCATGGATCATATACGTTTTTCTACCTGAATCAATTTGCTTTGGCACAACAGTTGATTAAATTGACACCAAGAAAATTTACTTTTACATGCAAAAATAACATTTTTGTGAAGAAAACATGCGCTTTCCACTGCATCATGAGGTCCTCTCCTTCATGACCATGGGGAAATGGAAGGGGCTTGAAAACATAACGTCAGATGACAAAAAATGTGTTCCGTTTTCTAGATACAGGGGGTGTCTCACATTACCCCACTCTCCCCTAAGTTAGTCTGCCCAGACTCACCTCCTCCATCAGAGCCTTGTTTTCAGCGTTGGGACGTGGGATGGCGAAGCGCTCATCCCAGCCCATGTCAGATAAAACTGTATCAGGAAGAGTCGACATTTTCCTGCTCTGTTAGACGAAGCCTCTACGAAGTGACAACAGTGATGATAACTGCAGACGCCGTCTCTCTCTCTCTTTCTCTCTGGTTCACTGCGAAATCGCTGCGCTCGTCGATTTTATGTTGTCAGTCGCCTTAGCAACAGGACGTGCCCTTTAATGTATCCGCCGCGAGGAGGCAGCGACGCTACAGCGAGGTTTGAATCCATTGTCCTGTCCGAGGCTGTGGGGCTTGTCTACATGTACGGCAGGGAATAACCGTCTAATAACGCTCGCAGGTAACTCTAAAAGTAATTTACAAAAAAAACAAAAACAAAAACAGCTTGAAGAGCAAGCTGAAACTACAGCACTCTGGCTGAAACACACATAAACTTCTACTCCATTATATACATATCTGCTTGTAGGAAAATAATACTCTTCTTTTTAGGGAAAGATCATTTCACCATCAGCCGTCCAGTGGACTTACTTTGTCCTTCAAAGACTATAATGTGTGTGTAGTCTCTAATATAGTCTACTTGCCAACAATGAGTACCCGGAAATGTTGAGTACCCCAAAGTTTTATGTTAGAAATATGGGTCCCCAGTATTCAGAAACTGCCGGATGCTAACTTATATATATACCCATATATATATGCCCATACAGGCAATTATGCTAATTTATGCTAATTGTGTCTGTTATGCTAATTGCCCAATATATATATAAGTTAGCATCCGGCAGTTTCTGAATACTGAATATATAATATTATTATATATAAATATATTATATTTCTAACATAAAACTTTGGGGTACTCAACATTTCCGGGTTCACAATGGGGCCCTATGGGCTGGCAAGTAGACTAATACTTAATGCCAATTTTATTTCAATACCTGCAATCAATCGATTTTTCACATAAAATCGTAAAGAAAAAAAAGGCACAATCCACTCCTAGTTATAGGGAAAATGCAAGAGTTAACTACCTCAAACCCACTGACAGAGGAGTAATTGTATTGCAGTGGGGACAACAACTTCTATTTTGGATCGTATTTGACCTTATTTGGCACAAAACATTCTTTAGTTTTATGAAAGAACTTGCACATGCCCTAAAATATAACCTGCAGCATTTGACAAATGAGAATAATTTTGGTACTCAGCCTTTATGTTTTTCTTTTCTTTTCCAACACAGAAATGCACAGAAGCCTGTCAAGTTTAAAGATACCAAATTGAAACATTTATTTTATCTTTATACATTTGTGTTTCAACAAACAGCGTTATGCTTAAAAAATTACAATCAATGTTTTATACTGACTTGTCACACAAATGTATTGTAAAACAAAAGCAAAATCAGGAATGCACACGTGTTAAAATTTAATATTTAAAAATCAACATCCCCTCGCAAACCCTCTAGTTTACATTACAATTCAAAGTTATGTCTATCTACCTGCTTTTGAGCCCAACTCATGGGCAAAGATGGTAACTCCTCTATAGTTGGCTTGAGTGCACACAAAAAGCCCAATACTTTAGATAAAAGTTCCAAACCACAACAAGCTGACCAACAAAGAGATATGCCTTTTTATATATGTACATATACACACACACATATATAAAGTCTCTGCTGTGTAAAATATTTCAGTCCTGAGGGTTGAAAAGGCAACATAGTTCTCAGCTCAGTGTGGTCCCCTTGTCCTCCTTTCACTGCACTCTATTTTGTAGAAAACTCACATGGACGCTCCTTCAGTCGGAGCAGCCCTTATACTGCTGTGCTTTTGGTTCCGATGTGTGGCCGTGCAAACTCCACAAAGTCATCAATAAGGACAGGCCATGCCCCTATTGAACAAACAAACAAAACTAATTAAAAACAAAACCAGTTCAAGTGACTCCACCATGGATGATGACATAATGATGAACAGTGAGGTTTCAAAAATGTTTAAAACCACTCCTAAAGGTTGTGAGGGAACAACTGTTGACGCCGCCGACAGCCGACTGTGAGCACTGTACAAACCTTCCTCATCATAATTCGACATGTCATCTGTGATCATTGCGCTGAAGTCTAGTAAGAGGTTCCAAGTGTCCTTAGGTATTGATCTTTTGTGGTGCTCCTGCAAAAGTTGTGAGGCAAAATTGAAGCAACACAATGACAAGTGATGGAAGTGAGTAGTTTTGCATGTGATTATTAACTTACAACTAAAAATTTGTTCCACAAGTCCAAGAACTTGAATCTTCCAGCCAGCACTAAATTCCAATATGCAATTGCCATTTCTAAATCTGTAAGAAAACGAGAAATTTGTCAATGTAAATGATAAGAAATGCAACAGAAAAGATGTTTGTTCGAATGTGGAGAGACTTACCCAAACCTTTCTGGCCAGGATTCTTTGCAAAATTAAATGTAAACTGGTAAAAGTCCTTAAATTTCCCTTGGTCCTTTAACTCTTGTTCCATCTTTGGCAGCTGAGCTTTTAACTTCTCTATACTGTCACACCTGTAGAAAAATAAAGCAAACTTTTAGTTTTTAGTGGACAACGAGAAAATGCTTTTCTTTCTGTTAATTACATTCACCTTTGTTTGATCTAAAATAAAAGAAAAAAAGATTTATGGATACATTCAGCATACTACAATTTCATGTTTTCCAACAATATGTAAGCTGTATGTGCTAGAGCTAAAATGTTTGAATTGATCTGCAATATGCATGCAGACAGGATACATACTACACTTTGTTAACAAACACAGAATTGTTACCACATTAAAACGGCTGAGCCAAAATCCTACATAAACAACTACTGGTAAGTGATTATAGAATAATCATTGCAAAATTAATATCAACATTCGAGCATGTGGCATCCTTTGATTTTATCATAATTTGAATACAGCTGAAAGACATTTTAGATGAATGTATGGCTGTCGTTTCATTGAAGACCTGCTTAAAGCAGAAGTAAGCGATATTTTTGTGTTAATATAAGTCTTAAACAGTTATATCTTCCGACAGCAATCATTTATATAGAGTGTTTGATCCGAAACACGGGTCTCTCAGTCACTCTGCTCTGAGCCGAGAAGAAAACTTTTCTCGTATCCTACAATTTTTATCCAATGAGGAGAGAGAACGGCATGAAGGGCTGTGTGTGCAGCCAAGGGATGCACCTGAATGTGGTGATGTAGGGACGATGACTGTTATGGTGCGTTCAAGGCAACTCGTAACTCGTGTTTTTCCAACCTGTGAAGTCGTACCAGTTCGATCTGGTACGAGTTCACGGGTCGGAAGTTACGAGTGGCCGTTATAGTGACTTTCACCGGTAAAACAGGTCGGAAAAACACGAGTGGGTTGCCTGGAACGCTACAAAGTCGTAAGTTGTGACTTGAAGCTGTAATTTACGGTTTCAAAAGCCTGCCTGGAACGCGGCATTAGCCAAAACGACCGGATCGCTTACTTCTGCTTTAATATTAAGTCAGCGTTTGAATTGCAGTTGCCTGCGCTCCTATGGTGTGTACGTTTATAATGCTGAAGTCCACAGTTTCAGGGGAGAACAACATTTGTTCTGTACTCTGTTGTTTGTACAGTCTGATAAATACATTCTCACCCCTGTTCTGCCATCCCATCCATGAACTCCTGTTTTGAGAATTCACACTGAGTCGCTGCCTTAAACTTCCAGGCTATGATGAGGACACTTATACTGGCTGGATCCAAACCCAGGTCATCGCAAAACTGCTGGATGCCGTCGATGCCGATCTTGTTGTCATCCTGAGGATCTAGGGGTAAGAGTGTTGAGAACAATCATTACCTCACAGACCAACAGAAAGTTTTTACAACCTAAAAGTTGCCATGAGGATTGTGGCTTTGTTCTTATGCCTGAAAATGGCTTTTCATACCTCTGTATCTGTTGTACAGTTGCTCGAGCCTCTTCTTGTCTAAGGCTCCTTTTAGATTTGAAACATAGAGCTCTGGATTTTGGAAAAACTTGTCCGTGGCAACATCTAGTTTCCAGTCATTCTGTGACAGGCAGGTCAGTGCAGTCTTCTCATTGGATTGTGTGAATATCATGAACTGGCGAACTTTTTCCTTTTGTGAGGACTTCAGCTTGTTCTGCACAGGACACATGAAACAGAGCATCACTGTTATTGCAACAACACGCAATAGGATTATCAATAGAAAAACATTAATTTCCCCTAATTCAATAACTACGATTATCAGTTGTCTAACAGGGTTATATCAAGACCAGCCTTCAAACAGATGCGGAACTCTTGCAGTCCACTATGTCACATAATAATCACAAAGGACAGGCTAGCTGTTAGCTACATAAACACTGAACCATAGTAAAACACACCTGAATAAACGCAGTGAGAGAACTAGCAATAACAAGCTATACTGGCAGCAGAGGTAGACTTTCAGTGTGTTAGCTGACTGTCACCTGTTAATACACGCTAACACTAAACAAGTAAACTAGTCTTAAATCATGTCGACAGTAATTCGGTGTTATCATTGCTACAGTGTGTGGTTTTGTCAGCTGTCTTAAATGATAGCAAGCCAGCTAGCTAGCTAACTAGGCGAACTGGCTCGTCTGAGCGTGAGCTAGGTGGCTAATGCTAACGAAGAGAGCTACGTTTGTTTTTGTTATATAAAGGTGAAATTGGGTCACTATCGCTCTTTTTAAAACTATAATAACAACGTAGAAGTTTTAGTTTGTGTCAATGCGCGCCGTTTACGTTTGCATTTGCGGCAGCAAAACAAAAAAGAGTGATTTCTTACCATGTTTGTCTTTGCCCGACTCCCTCTCCTCCCATCCAGCTGGCTAATGCGTGTCAAGTTTCCACGAGTCACGTAAACGTTTTCTTTCCGGTTGAAGTATGTCTCTTCAAAATAAGAGCACTTCTGCAAACGCTCCCCCTCGATACGTCACCCTAAAGGTTTATATTGTTCCCTTTCTTTAAACACCACATCATATCGTTACATATTATCAAAGTGCAAGATTGGCGGATGATCGTGGACATACATATAAATCAACGTCAGGCATTGGGATTTTATTTTGAAGCAGTTCGTCGGAAGTGATTATAGAAATGATGAAAATAATCGCATTTCTCGGTGACTATCAGCCTGTCAGACGTCGGTCTGGATGTTCCGAGCTGCTGTGAAAAGATTACAGAACAAATGGAAGTCGTACAGACACAGGTTTGTGCCTTGGGTTGTACTGAACCTGTCGAGAAACGAGAAAACTCTGCGACAGGTGTCCGAGCGCTGCCAAGACAAACAGGTCCCGGATGAGGAGGTTTCGCACAGCCTGGTGAAGCTCTTCAGGGTCCTGCTCAGGAGTCATGGGGCTGATCACAGACAGACTCACTTTCACAGAGAGGTAACAAGTGAGGGAAAGCAGTATGGAGGAAATCCATCATGTGGACACGATGCCATGTTGCAGTCACTGGGATTCTGCATTGATCGGCAGCCTAGCACTTTGCCATTTGCAGGAACCGGAGTTTTTGTCACCAAAGGATTTGTACCCAAAGGAGCAACAGTTGCCTTGTATCCTGGCACAGTGTATCAAGCCTATGAGCCCATCCTTCTCCAGTCCATCAGAAACCCCTTTGTGTTCAGGTGTATTGATGGTGTGTTGATTGATGGAAATGACAAAGGCATCTCCAAAATGGTGTTCAAGTCATGCAGTGGCAGGGACAGAATAGGGCCCTTCATGATGAGTGACACCAGCTGGCTGACAGACACTCCACAAAACCCACTTGCTGTAGGTCAGTACGTGAACAACTGCTCCAACGAGTTTCCTGCTAACGTGTGCTACCAAGAGTATGATGTGCCAGACAAGTTTCCCATTCAGCTCCACCAATATATCCCTAATGTCAACTACAGCCGGGACTCTCACAGGCCTCTGCGGTGTGTTGCCCTCGTTTCACTGAGAGACATTACAGCAGGGGAGGAACTCTTCTCCAACTACTACACCATTGTGCATTAGGTACAAGATACACTCCTTTGCTCTGTTTTGGTGTCAAAACAGAATAAGACTGATGTTTTTGAGATGTAAACTTTGATACCATAATTGTTTGTATTTCTTGGGGGGGGAAAAACAACTAAAACATGTTTTGTACTCTCAACAATACTTATTATGGGGGAAGAGCAAAAATATATCTTGTATGTTTTGTTGTGAATGCAAGAACCATCTCTTATTTAAGGGTGATACCAGAAAGATCCACAATTAGTTGGGCCAGGCCTCTTACGCTCAAGAAGAGTTAATGAGACCTTCCCTTCAGTAAAAATAGCAACATGTTAAATACAAATGTCCCCATCCAAATATAATAAAATATCCAGAATAAAAAATATGCAGAGTACGGTAACCCGATTTCAGTGTGTTTATTATTGAGTAAAAACTGTGCACAGCATGTTATGTTAGAGGTAGTAATGGTGAGTACCTTAATAAGAAACAGTGCAGTAAGATGTTTATGTCTTCTGGTTGAAAACCTCAACCTTTTAAAGAACTAAAGAACTTGCGGTTAAATAAGTGGAGTGGTGTAAGAAAGTATGTTTCCCACACAAATGCAATGGAATGAAAAGTAGCATAAAACTGGCCCATTCAATGAAGGTGGTCTACAAGTAGCCTACCTCATAACTGTGGAGTTCTTGAATAATAAGGTCAAGTAATGGAAACTTTTATACAGACTTGCAGATCAGCAGAACTGATCATAGAACTAACTCTGCTGCAGGGAGGAAGCAAGAGCAGGTACTATAGTTTTAAAAGTGCACTGACTTTGATGTCTCAAGTTACTCAAGTCGAAGCCTCGGCCTGATTTTCTTTCTCACAGTGCTGCCAAAGGTCTTTCTGCAGCAACTGAAAAAGCAGTAAGGTTTCTTGCGGATATGCACTTTTGGTCTCCTTTTGTTTCATCTACTTCACAACACAGCCTTTTACATGTGGGTCATATCTTGTGTATGCCTAACCCGTCTCCAGTTAACTCCAAAAGAAAGAATTTAGTATTAGTATTTAGTACGGGTGTGACTAGCAGCTCTACAAGCAGTGAGTAGGAGAAAAAAAGTTGCCCAAGTCAACTTATATAATGCAGACCAAAAAGTAGGAAACAATGTCTGACACTGCGTTTCCTCCTCTAAACTTCCTCCCAGGCAAACTTAGTTTCTTATTCTGAGATGATCAAATTATGTTCTTTTAGCCTTTCAAATTAATTCTTACTGCATTTAACCTTTTATTATTAAATCTGCATGCATGCATCTGCCGCATACCACCCGGAGCCCCCTCTCCAAAAAGATTGCACACAACCTTGTCACACCGAGTTTTGACCTGTCAGGGACACTGTAGGAACCTAAGCACCACTTATTACTGCAATATCCTTCCGCGGGGAAATATAGTCTGAAACAATTATCTTATTTTTAATGGTTATTGACGTGCATCGGCACATATATCATATTGTGAATACAATGCTGTGTGATTCAAACATTAAGTGAATCAAAAGAGACACCCCTGTCAACGAAAAATGTGCACTGGGTTCATCAGTGAAAAATAGTCCGGCTGCATAAAGGCAGTTGGCATCGCCATCAGCGATCTTTCCAGTCGCATGCTGAAGTTGGGAACGGATCATGTCTAGCGATTCTGCTGATTACAACAGGTAAGCGCTTACATTTCGGTCACTTTTTCAAGAACTACTCGACGTTTAGGTGTAATTAAGTGCGTTGCGCTACTCTGTACTTTGTATGTTGCCGAATTAGTTATTATAAATCTAGCTAGGCCACAGCCGTTGTCAGGGCGATCTGGTTGCTAACAAGTTAGCTTTGTGACGTTAGCTGCCAAGCTACACCGCAGTTCAAAAATGCTGTTGCAAGCAACTTGGATCAAATATGATTTAATTTTGTAGTTGCAAAACCAAAATGTTAACTGATATACGTTCTGTAAATAAGTACTGCTGTCGTGGCCTGTGATTGGTCCGGTCAGGAGAGCCGTACGGCAGCAGTCGCTCGGCCTAGTTGTGGGGCAGCAGCCCCCGCTGGCGGCGCAGGCCTGACTGTCCGACATGTTGGCTAACTGGGGGAGAAGCAGAGCTCCATGTTGAAACCTGCCCGATGCGTACAGATGTGATTTTATGGCTCATGGCATCACAATTAAACCACAGCGGGCGTGTGAGCCGGTTTGGAAACTTTTCGATGTTACATAACCCAGAATTTTCTGCGGGGCAGGTAGTTGAGCCCTACTCGTGGAATTTGACACGTGCGCCCTGCGCGGTAACGAGACACCCTGGGTGTGACCCGGACCACCGTGCCCGTGGACCCGCTCACTTAAATTCTGACGTAGCCTTTCCGTCTTAATCAATAAAGTTTACTCAAAAATTGATTTTTTTTTATTTGGGAGCGGCACATTAGTGTTGACAAGCCTGACAGTAGCTTTTATCATGGCAAGACACGTGGTGGGAATGAGTGCTAGCTCTACCGACCTGGGTCAAGTAATTTACCCTCAAGATCTCTCTTTACGTTGTCGTAGTCAGTTTATGATGATCCAAATCAAATTTTGACTTTTGTTTCTTCTTTAATAGCTCAAGAGATAGAGACCATGGGGGGCCAGATGGAATGGAGCCTGATGGTGTCATCGAGGTAAGTACAAGGTTTTTTTTTTTTTTCTTGGCACATAAAGTTGTTTTCGAATCCAGGTGCATAATTGTACTCAACAGCAATTCCTTCCTCTTATCTTATCCAGAGCAATTGGAACGAGATTACGGACAACTTTGATGATATGAACCTGAAGGAGACTCTTCTCAGGGGAATATATGCGTATGGTTTTGAAAAACCTTCTGCCATTCAACAGAGGGCGATCATCCCTTGCATCAAAGGTAGAAAAACTGAAGTGTACTTAGAAGCAGCTTAAAAAAATGTTTGAGTGAAATGATGCTTTACCATCTTTCGGGACTTACCCAATTATGGGGATACCTTTTTTTTCACTGATCACTCAATACTGTAAAATTGATTCACCTACATCAGAACATGACTGTCATATCCGACAGGTTCTGGCAGTCAAGCTTGACATGGTGTTGTCATATTTCATAGAGGCATACGTTGCTAACATTGTGTGTTTGAAAAGGAATGAGTCTTGTTTTTCCAAATATTAATATTTCTCCCCTTGCCATCAGGCTATGATGTCATTGCCCAAGCCCAGTCAGGCACCGGCAAGACGGCCACGTTTGCCATCTCTATCTTGCAGCAGCTGGACATAGAGCAGAAGGAGACTCAGGCTCTGGTGCTGGCTCCCACCAGAGAGCTGGCTCAGCAGGTATGCTGTTCCTGAGGTCACGGTAACCTCAGTGTCTCAGACCTAGGCAGCATATTGAGGACACTGATTCCAGTGCTAAGGTACCCTTTTTTTAAACTTGTCAAAATTCTGAAAATTTGAACGTATCCTCTTATGATTGGTGTAGTCTCTGTCCATGGCTGCATCGGTCTAAAAGGTGATCTGGCTCCAACGAATTTGTTGTGTTTGTGTTGCTGTGGAAAACTGGGTGATATGATGCCATACCATCTTTCGGGACTGACTCTAGACATGGAGAGTTCCTTTTTTGTTTCACTGATCACTTTCAACAGTTTTTCTACACTCTTTGAGTTTGCATTTTCTGTCCTGCTACCACATTACCTGAACAAGTGTTTTGGTTTGTGCTCTATCTCTCCTGATTAGATCCAGAAAGTAATTCTGGCTCTGGGAGACTACATGGGGGCAACCTGCCATGCCTGTATCGGAGGGACCAATCTCCGTAGTGAAATACAGAAGCTCCAGGCTGAGGCCCCTCACATAGTGGTGGGTACACCAGGACGTGTCTATGACATGCTCAACAGGAGACATCTGTGTAAGTATCACAGGTCCTGTTCATCAGGATTAAGTTTTATATAAACTAAATTTTGAATTCTAACCCCACTTTTTTGCATTAGCCCCAAAATGGATCAAGATGTTTGTTCTGGATGAAGCTGATGAGATGTTGAGCCGAGGGTTCAAAGACCAGATCTACGAGATCTTCCAGAAACTGAGCACAAACATTCAAGTAAGCATCTTCTGGATACAGACACAACACTGACAGTTCAGTAGTCAAGTATGATTCCCTTCTGCATTAACAGAAGTCTGCTATAATTGTGTAATTCAGATTTAATCTGTTTCATGCAATAATGCTAGCAGATTATTGCGCAGAAGGAGATTATTGTGCACTGCACTGGAAATGAGATGTGGTCGAACCTCTTTCTTAATGTTCATTGGCCTCGTTCTCAAGGTGCAATGCCACAATCGGCTCCCAGTTTGTTTTTAAGTTCACTAAATTTGGAACATCCAACCTCACCGCATAGTAACATGTCATTTTCTTCAGGTGGTCCTGCTGTCTGCCACCATGCCAACAGATGTGTTGGAGGTGACCAAGAAGTTCATGCGAGAGCCCATTCGCATCTTGGTGAAGAAAGAAGAGCTTACCCTTGAGGGTATCAAGCAGTTCTACATAAATGTAGAACGAGAGGTGGGTGTACTTATGGTAACATTTAATTCAGAAAGATTTGGCAAGCTTACAGTTCTATTCTCATTCTACAAATGTTTTAGACTTTGCTTCTCTTTAAAGCACCCTGCTAAAACTGCAGGAGCCAAGCCTCACAGGTTTAGCTCATGTGGCCATGTAAGCATGGGTACACCAGGGAAGGAGATAAAAGCACAGTATCGGAAATGAGGCTTGGAGGGACCTCTTTCTTAATGTCCAATGTCCTTTGTCTCAAGATCCTGTGTTACATTGTCAACTATTTAGCTTTTTTAATGGAATTAAAGTAGCTAAAGCCCACCCCTGTTGCATAATGTGTTGCAAGGTTTACTTTGTTCTGTTGACAGCACATGACTCTTTATTTTTATGGATGTCCCCAGGAGTGGAAGCTGGACACCCTGTGTGATCTGTATGAGACTCTCACCATCACCCAGGCTGTCATCTTCCTCAACACAAGGAGAAAAGTCGACTGGTTGACTGAGAAGATGCATGCTAGAGACTTCACAGTCTCTGCTCTCGTACGTTGTTCTAATTCTCTTAATGAGAACAAGGTAGCGTTAGTGCTGCACATCTTCTAACTTGATTTATTTTCTGTTCACAGCATGGTGATATGGACCAGAAGGAGCGTGACGTGATTATGAGAGAGTTTAGGTCTGGCTCAAGCAGAGTGCTGATCACAACTGATCTTCTGGTCAGTATGAGGTTTCATGTCGTGGGGTGGGTGTTGATGGGCACAAGTGATGTAGTTTAAACCCAAAATGTTCTTAATCCTGCAACAGTCCTCACATGACCAAGCAGTCTAAACTTTTGGGAGAGTAGGGCTCGTGCTCCACAATGGGTTCTTCATATAGGAATCTGTTACTTATTCACGGGCGACATTTACATGTGCACAATGTTCAAACCATCAGTCTGTTAGACTTGAATGTAATCGGCTCTTTATGTTTCTTCTCAGGCTCGTGGGATTGATGTGCAGCAGGTTTCCCTGGTCATTAACTATGACCTTCCTACAAACCGAGAGAACTACATTCATAGGTAAGAGTTGCACTACAGCAAATGTGCACCACCCCACCTTCTCCTGTGGGAGTCTAATGTCTTTGACCCTTTTTTCCAGAATTGGTCGCGGCGGCCGTTTTGGCAGAAAAGGAGTTGCTATCAACTTCGTCACTGAGGAAGACAAGAGGATTCTTCGGGACATCGAGACGTTTTACAATACAACTGTGGAGGAGATGCCTATGAATGTGGCTGACCTGATTTGAGCCCTGAGATTGTTTCTCCCTTTTTTTTTTATTTTAACGCAGTGATAGCGATCGTCCACTTGCATCGTGCTTATTATTCGAGGGGGAAAAACTTCTCAATGCTAAACCTTGGATCTGAATTTTGGTATGTGTTAAAAGCGAGGTGACTTCTATGGTGGTCCCTCTCGGACAGTTGTAGATTCTAACCTCGGCGGCCGGCTGGTTGGAGCTACAAAGCCATGGGGTCTGTAAACATTAAGGTCCTTATCAGGTATTTCTTTCCATGTTCAATTAAGATGCGTGTATTCGATGTTCTTCACCATTTAGTAACTTACTTGTGGACTAAAAGGTATAAGTGCTGTATAAAGTCTGCAAATTATGTTATGCTAACATATGTGCGATGTATCGTGGGCCTGCTTAATAGAGGCACTTGTCATGTTATACTGTAGATTCACTTGCTTTTTGTTATCTTTTGTGACTGTTATTTAAATGTATCATATATTTTTTTTTTATCCCACTTGCTTTATGAGAATTCCTCACTGGTTAGCCATGTTTTGCTGACATGTGGTTTTACCCTTACCAGAGTATATTGCTACCCACCCCAACTACTTTTCAGATTTCCTCCTACCCAGAATTGTATGAATGTCTTAATAAACCGAAAATTGCTGTAAGTAAACTTGCCTCCTCTGTTATCAAATACCGAGTCAACTAGAGCGAGTTTGTACTTGAGGATATTGTTTTCTGATGTCTCGATGGGGCACTAGGGGCCGAACCTAAAATTAACCAGCTGCCAGTGAAAACACTGCAGGATTTGGAAACCAGCACAATGCTAATGATGGCAGTGTTGATGCATGAGCTGGGCAGAGTCTATGAGCTGTGACCTAGCACCACCTTGTGGTAAGCCAACAGAAAGACCTGGAAATACTGAGCAAATGGGGAGGTGGCTTGACACCATACAGAGCTTGTATGCACACTTTTCCAAAACATCATCATTCATGGACATAAGACCTAAATGTAAGTAACGGGTTCATAAGCCTGTCTTTATCTTATCCATATGCAATTAGCATTGAGGAAATGATGTGTTCAATGAAAAGGAGGACAGTCTTTCGGTGCTGAATTTGATGAATGAATTATTTCATTTGAAAAATCTTACTCATTTAAACTCAATGGAAAATGTTTGTATATAGATATTGCATATCATTAGTCACTTAAGTGATGAGGGAATTCCTGTATTACTATTGAAAACCTAAATGACACTCTGTCAATCTTACATACGGCACTGAAGTGTGATAAAGACAGTATTACAGTTTTTCTCAATTGCTAAAACACTAAACCCTATTGTCTGAAACAAATTATCAGTTGCCTGAACCCACTGATTGAATCAGTCACTCTTTTTGCAAAACCATCAGCACTTTTCACCTGTTTAGACACAACTTACCAACACATTTTCATTGTGATGCACCTGTGTTGCATAATGCTGAGCACAGGTGGCAAAAGTCAAACACAACTAAAGCACAAGTTTCACTGGTTGAACACAACAACTCAAAATTGATAACACTTGTGGCTAATGATGTGAGGGAACATGTATAAACCAGTTGAGGATGAAGTCCTGTGGGCTGACCCAGTACAGAGAAATGATGCTGTGGCTGAGTTACTGTATGCACTCATTTGTATATTTTTGTACTTTATTTTTTACGTAGGCCTACTGTATACAAGTGCTAAATGCACAAGAGTTCTGTTTGTTTTTGTACTGTACAACTGCTACGTGTACAAATACACAGGATTTCTGTTTTTTGTACTTTTTTTTTTACAGTAGCCTACTATGTACAAGTGCTAAATGCACAGGTTTTTTGTTTTGCAAGAGCAGAAGATGAGAGACGACAGGGTGAAGGAAGAGAGGATGAGGGAGGGAGGGAGGGAGGGATGAACTGGGAAGAAAAAAGAAGAAGGAAGGAAAAGGGGATGAAATGGATGTGGGGAGGGAGGGAGAGAAGTGCTACAGTAAATGCACAGGTTTTTTGTTTTGCAACATGCATTTAGCCTACAGTGAACGATAAACATTTATTTCTACAGCTTCATGTGCTGAGCGTTGTGTTTTCTATTTTTCTATGTAGTGTTTAGTGGCTGCTCAGTAGTGTTTTTAATTTTGATTGACTCGGGGCACGATTTGACAACATAGTTCAGTTTTGGGCACAGATTGAACTGTTTTGAGGTGAAAGTTTGGTTTTGCAAGAAGAGTCTAAGGTTTTGTGAATGTAGCTTGAAAATTGGGGTTTGTGTTCACAGTTTAGAGAAAATGAGAGAAGCTTTCGAGAAATGTGTCTTAGCAATCGAGAAAAACTGTAAGTTAATGCCATAGTTGCCCTTGGTTTTTTTTTTAGGGAAAGAGGCTGTGCCGGCTTCTGACAGGACACGTTACATTTAAATTTAACTTCAACAAAAACGTGTTTCCAGACATGATCTTTTCTAGAAAAATGCAGTCCTCTATCCTGCAGGTTGCGGTATACTCAGAATTATCATCAGCCTAGGCAAAACATGCTCCGGCCTCATCTGCCTGCAGCTTGAATTTCATTCTTATCTTATGGCATGTTTGCTCTTGCAGTGCTGAGGAAATGGGTTATCAGATATCGTGAGAGCAAATCTCGAAAGAAAACCTGCATTGTTATGACTTTTGTGGGTTGCACACAGTTTGTGTCTGTAATGGATGAACATGTACACACATTTATGATTTTAGTCTTGTGGGTGCATTGCTGAAATGCCATCTCACGTCACCTTATGGCTGATATCGGTGAGTGGTATGTGGTGAAATAATATTTTCCAAACTCAGGACATTTCAAGTATTTCAACCTGCAAAGTGAGTCTTTTGTCAGGAGCAAATACCACATTTCCCCAGTTAGAGGTCTAGACCTCATGTCTGCGATGCTCCTGAGGGTAATGGATGTGCTGTATTGGAGACCAGAACACTTTGAATGCAGCATTTAGGGCTTTAACGATGTTGGTAGAGTAATAACATTTGGCAGGATCAAAGTTTCCTTGTCGCCAGTCTCTGTGGTAAGAAACCTGTCTCTAGGCTGTAGTTTTATTTTTACTTTACAGATGTGAGCGTTATTTCAATCTCCTAATCTAACAAGTGCATCTCTCCAAATGTCAAACTAATCCTTTAAATCAATGGAACCTATCTATTTTCATCTGAACCTTCGTGTTTTGCCAGATAAATTATACAAGCTTCTTATCTGAATTAGGAAATATGATACAACTTATTCCATGTCTGTTAAATGCCATTGACTACACAACATCAGGGAACTGATGTGTGTTTGCTGCTTGGCAACAGACTTGATGCACATAGTTAACAGGTTTCTGGCAAAGTATGACAAAGGTCTTTATTGCACTGAATAGCTTGGATGTCTGTGTAGTAATAAACAACAAACCTATATCAAATCTACCATTTGTAATAACTGAAGAAATTGTCTGCAAGAGACAAATTTCAGTGAGGTTATCAATCTCATGACAGCACTGGAAATATTCTGGTTTAGGCCCTAAAGTCATTTGCATTCAGGCAAAATTTCAGTCCTCGTGTGACTATATCTCTGTGCTGCTTTTGACACGGTTCATACAACTGGACAAACAGTTGGTTTAGATCCTATCTTCAGAACAGGAACTACTTTACACAGTCATCTGTTTTTTTTTGTATAATTCTCAAACAGACTGGCAAACAACTGGCCTGCTGGAGAGAATATGGAGACGTCTTCGCTGATCAGGCCCATGTCTTTTGGTCTTGCCCCTACATCCAGGTTTTCTGGAGGGAAGTGGCAAAAATCATTTCAAAGGTTCTGTGTTTCAGTATCAATGTATCATTCACAACTCTCTATCCTGGAAATATGCTGGATGGATTGAGTAAAACTGATATTTATCTTCTTAGGGTCTTGCTAGGTGCAAGTAAAATGTCCCTGCTACAGATACTTTTCTTAATATTGTAAAACAATTGCATGTCCTAGAGCAAATGACTTACTCAATCCGACTCCAAAAAGATCTGGTTGGAAAACGATGGCAAAAATGGCATGCCTATTTGGCCAATGAATGAGACCGTTTATGATGTGTCGTGTATGGTATTTTTTCTTTTGAATATAGGTACAGATCAGCCCCGGGGCCTTGAATTTGTGTAATTGTTCAGTGTTTTGTATTTATGTTCTGCCTTTTCAGTCTCTGTATTAAAATATGAAAATTATATGTAAATAAAGAGGAACAAAAAAGAAATAGGAGCTATTTTGTTTTGTTTGGGAACTACACAAACAAGTTAGCGTGGCATGTGGTGTACCTCAAGGTTCAATTCCGGGACATCTCATTATGTGTATCTGCACATTGATCTAATTAGTGCATGGATATTTGACTGTCTCCTTGAAAGTGAACACAAGAGTGAGTTGTCAGTCATCGGTGTGAGAGAAGGAAGTCAGCAACTTTCAGCAGCTTATTTCATTTCCTGTTTTCCGATGCCTAAAATTTATGTGAGAAATGTCAGGGTAAGATTTCATCTAGAGAATTCCAGTAGGTTAGATTATTTTTGTATTCTTTTCTCAGGCGCTCCCAAAAAAGCCTTTGCTGCTGCAGCTGAACATATTGCAGTTTGGCAGTTCTCAGCATCGTCTCTGTGCTGTTCAGCAGTGTCTCAAATAATGGACTAAAATATAACTTGTCTTCAAATCACCTAATGGTTTAATGGCTGAGTACGTCTCTGACTTAGACCACGGACCCTCTAGACGTCTTCACTCATCAGTGCAGTGCTGCTTCGTGTTCCTATAGGATTTAAACACACGAGGTAAAGCTTCTTTAACTTATTATAATAAACAGAGAGAGAGAGATACATTTCCAGAGGAACTTACTTTTAAAAGCCTGCTTAAGACCTCATTGTTGTTGTTTATAATTCATATGAATTTACACTTATTCAGTTTTTCCCTATGCTCTGTTCTTTTACATATGAAGCAGTTACCTCTGTGTATGTAGCCTAATATAAACCTGCCTTGCCATATTCTGCCAAACCAGACAAATTTTCACATCAGTAAATCCCATGTAATGTCTGTCATATCTGACCTTTAGTTACCTTGCTTTCATCAGGTTCTGAGGCCAGGAGCCAATCCTAATTCAAGGCTATGCGTTTAAGATACAGTTATATCTTGTCCATGGGGCTTAGCTGGCACACTGACCAGGAAAGTCTGCAGCTATATTTAGGAAACCAACTTTGTTAACACAGTCATTTTGCCAAACTGCCTCTTGGGAAGTGACTGAAGATGAGGTTCATGATCATCGATGAGTTTCTGATGATACTGAATACATGAATACGCATAGGCTGATTCACAGTCATGATGCACTTTAGTAAATCTAAAAATAACAAACTGCAGGGAAAAATTGGGCTAATCATTCCACATACTGTCCATGATGGTTTCCTCATTTAAATGGATATGACTGCATATTTATTATCTTAAAATCAACCCACAGGCAGTTTCACAGCCCCCACCCCAGTTTCTTCAGTTTTAGTTAACAGATGTTGGCATCTGGTTGTGTTTTAGGCCCGTTTAAATCCTTTGTGTGAATTATTCTCCTTTATGCGTTGCCATGGAAACGGGGCAGCTGTTTGGAGAACAGCTAATCCAGGCAACATCGCATTTCAGGGTGAGGTGCCATAAATAAACATATAGGACAATTCACAGTGAGTCGAGATGAAGTGAGTTGAGAGAACAGCATTTTGATTACTTTAAACGGGCAAACACTGACACGTTCACTCATGCACCAATATCCATTGTTTAATATTTAAAGACGGGTATTCAGCGAGATGAGATTTGGTAAAACATTTAGGATTCTCAATGAGGAAACCTGGTGGCTGCACCTGCAGAGGATATACAGCATGCTGCAGGGTCAGCCCACCACAAAGAAACACAAGAAGTCATTCAAAAAATGTTTTACTGAGATTAATACAGCAGATAAATAACTACATCATCACACACTTTAAGTGATGTGTGTGGAAATCTAAATTCTGCTTCGTGTATTAAAAAAATCTTACTGTAGCTCTGAAATGATAAGCTCTGTAGCTCTGCAATGACAAGCTAGGTATTTCCCCTGGCTCTGTTTTAATCAGTCACACAACTGAAAAATCAGCTCCAATTCTGTTTTTCTGTGGAGGTTTACTGTACTGATCTCACTGTCTGTTGAACACTGACCCAGGTTCAGCCTCAGCTATCACAGTTCGCAGTGTGTCAGACGCCTCTGCGGAACAGACACCGATGAATTTCTGGCTGATGCCAGGGTTATTCTTGTCTCCAAATATCACATGTCAGATGGAGAGTACGTCAAACTAAACCATAGTGAGCTCTATGCACGCTCAGCCGCAAGTCCATTCTTTCACATGTAAACAGGTGTTTGGGTCGTAGACTGTGGAGCACATTCAGGCAACATGTTTGCACTTCCACTCTAATGAGCCCCGTGTAGCAGCTACACTCACTCTACTGCTTAGCAAGCTGTTGCTATGGGGAGGAGGGGGGTCCGTAGTTGTGTGTGTGTGTGTGTGTTAGGACTATGCACTCCTGCACTGTGTGTATGTTTCAGTGGTTTACATTTGAAAGTGTGGTAAAGTCTCCCGCCAAAACTAGGTGTGAGTCTGTTACTTTACAGTTTCAGTGAGCACTCCACTTTAAGGTTTTTTACTTTGAAACAAATCATAGCGGTCATGTAACGCTCTATTTAACTTCAAGAAACACTTTTAATTGCAACTTTTACACAAAAATAGATTGATCATCACCTTTTAGAAATTGAATGACATTTTTTTCCGACAGACTGGGACTGATCATCAGCAAGAAAGTGAATATGAGTTTTCATTATTGTTTAAACTATTTCTTCAACTCTTCAAAACTACCCGTGAGTTCTTCTCCTTTGCCACGTGGGAACAAACTCGTTCAAACTCTTCGCAATAAGAGCAGAATAATAACCTTTTCTTTTCCACTCTACTGAGCATCACATTTTTTGTCTATAAAGACATGTGCTCTTAGCACAAATCGACATAACTGTGGGAGAGCTTTTTTGTACGTATTTCACAACATTTCATGCCCCGCATTTTTCCAATATTTTTGAGAATTTAATTCCACAACAAACTGCTTCATACATCTGGGCCATAATAGGTGATGTCGAGACAATTAAAAAATATACTAGAGTCAAGCTATCAGTGAAATCGTCAACTTTTCCAGCATTTGCAAATACTATAGATGTTTCCTGAGCTTGTGTTCCCTGGCCAACAAACTGACTGCCAGTCATAATGAAGTACTTTGACAATATTTGAAAACTAACAACAGTGTAGTAGATTTTATTTTATTTAAAAAAAAACTTTCCTCTCAAATGTAATCACAAAGAAAAAAAAAAAGAAACCTCTTGCCCACACCTTGATGCCCACCGTTACTGCACAGGAGATGTTACACGTCTACTCTACTTCACTGTGAGGAATCTTGCACTTCATGACACAGAGACATTTTTAGACTGACCACGTAATGGCCTGTTTTTTTCTCCTCTTTTTTCTTTTGCATTGACTCACATGACATCTGACCATTCACACTACTTCTTCTATAAGTCATCATTTTAGAAACTCAGACTTCCTTGCGTGGCCGTCAGTGGTTTACAAAAGCTTTTAAAAAGGCGCAATTAATCCACTCTTGTGGAGAATCGGTAAGAAATAGGCAAATGTGAGGCCTTGTGTTAAGGGAGGTCTGAGAACAGGTTTGGGTGCGTCACACTCTGCTGTCAGTTCAAAGTTTTACACCAAAAAGACTAGAGGTCATCAATGTCTTGGTGACCTCACAACAACAGTAGCCTAACAGGGATAATTTGTGTGATCTTTTTGCCTCTTGCAACACAGACCACATCCTCCGGTCTTGTGACAGACATGGGTGTCCAACTAAAAGGACTGAGGTAATATTCGCAGCAATGATCCTCTTTTCATCATGATCACAGTATGACATACTCTTTGTCTCGCTGTCACACACCGACACACCTCGATAATACTACAAAAAGGCTGCTTTGCAGGGGTACGTGTTGAAATAGTAAGGTTTACAAAGGAGAGCCACTTTCACGACGGTGCAGTACACCCTGCCCATGAATCCAGAGGTCCACTGTTTCACCTGCGGGTCCGTCGCTGCCTTCCACAGGTCATAGATATCCTCAACATGACCGTGTGAGGTCATCATCTGGTCATAGATGCACATGTGGTAGGGCGCTTTGCCCTCCCCTGCGAAATAGACATGCTCATGCGGGGTCACACCAATGGCATTGGCACAGATGCCCATGAACACGTCGTCGATGTAAATAGAGGCGTTCAAGGTCAGCGTGGCCTGGTAGACTTTGTCCGCTACGTCACTAGAGATGACGTACCCGGCCCCCGCCGTGTAGTCGGGGTACGACATCCACTGGTACATCTCAAAGGGCACGTAGTACTTGCTGTCCTTGCTGCGGATGGGCGGGGCCCCTCTGTGCACCCGGCCCACCCAGAAGTGCGTGGCGCCCCTGCTGCTCACGTCCTCCAGGTAGCCCACCAGGTTGGGCATGTGGACGAAGATGTCGTCGTCAGCGGTCATGAGGAAGCGGGCGTGAGCGCAGCGGCTGTGCATCCAGTGGAACTGCAGGATCAGCTTCAGGGTCAGGTTGTGAAAGGAGTCCAGGAAGTCCTGCTGGATCAGATCACCATGGAGACGGTCCTCCTCGACGAGCTGCTGCTGGAAGCCGTCCCCGCTCCTCTTGCTCCACGAGGGCTCGTCCTTCCTGGGACGAGGCGCTCCCAAGGCGAACACCACTTTGACGGTCACTCCCAGGGCGTTCTGGATGTAAGTCTCGTTACCCCAGGTCGATCTGATGGCGTTTCGCCTCTCAATGTTCTCTGGGGACGTCTTGACGAACAGGAGGAGGAGGACGTCCTTATTGGCACATTTATCCGGATGGTCCAACAGGTAGCGGAAGTTGCTGAAGCTCCTTGCCTGCTCTCGCGGGATGGTGAGGCTCTTGTTGATGTAGATAAAGCGGTTGACCAGGTAGCGGTAGGAGTAGGACTTGACGTGGCTGACTACGCTGTTGTCCAGCTGTTCCCAGCAGACCATCACCACCGACAGCACCAGGCAGGTGGTCATCAGCTGCACGCACTGGCATCGTCGCACTCGGCGGAATCTCAAAAACATCCTGGAATCTGGTCACCCCGTGGCAGTGGTCCCTCTCTGGCGGGCGACGGGGGCAAAGCAGCCGGTTGAGTCGGCGCGCGCGGAGAAGACGAGGAGACTGAGGTTGTGGAGGTTGAGAGTGTTGTTCCAGTGCCTCAGAGCAGCACGCGGTGGGTCTTCCATCCTAGGTGATCCACATTCAGCAAGAGGCACGGGCGGCGACGGGAGTCACCGGGTCTGCTGGGAAACATCCTCCATCGCAGCATCGTCGCTCACATGCTCACCGTCAGCCAGCACATGGAGGTTCATTGTTCACCCATGACACTGTCGTCTGAGAAGACAGAACACAGGTACCAAAGTGAGAATCTGTAGTGAAACTACTGCTTCGACAACAGGAAGCGCAAACATACCACATACTCTCAATACGCGTTGGCAACTTCTTCATTTGTGAGGCCAGGAGTGACCGCTCTTCTCTAAGGTGATTCTGTGTTACAGTTTTAAAAGCGTGTGTCTCTGTGTTTTATGTGGTCTCATGCGCAGTCTGTTCACTCAGTTGTATTTTAGAGCTGCACTAATGCCGAGACGCATTAGTGAAAGAGCAAGCACGCACTCAGACAAGCTGCAGCACAACCAAAACAACCGTTGACAAAAATCTATTCTTGTGGCTAGATCTGATCTTTGCATGTCGCAGCAGCAAAACACGCATTCACTGTTTCGGAGCACGAGCCGTCACGTTCGCTGAAAAGTCAAAAGTGAGTGGGTGGGGTGGTGGGGCTGGAGGGGAGGGAAGGGAGGGAGAGGGAGAGAGGGTGGGGGGGCACTGAATGCAAAAGCCTACACAGCAAATGTTGCAATACAAGCTCGTCCATAATGGAGGGGTTTAAGGTGCAGACCCACTGAAATCGCTGAGAGTCATGGAAAGCGTTCGGACACAATGGACAGCGTCAGAATAGCTCTGCGGCACAAAGCGTTACAAGAATAGCCCGCTTCCGCCCGGGCCTGGGCTGAAACCAGGGGGGGGATCATGATGGGCCCGGGGCCTGGGACTCCCACCGCACCCCGAGAGCTTTTTAAACATCATTGGACGGCCTACGCCTAATGGGGTCACTGGCTCATAAATGGCTTTTCTTTTATCTCTCCCTGATAATGAGAAACTCGGCCTCACCTCTGGTTCACGCCGGGCCCCTTCTGCTCTCACGCAGAAAACTCAGAGCTACACCTGATTCTTAGATATCTAGAGCACGTCCCACTTCACATCCTGCTTGTCATTCAAGATAAGTCAGTTAAATATTTTTATGCGTGTCAGCAGTTTGACAAAGGTTGAGACTTTTTTTTTCCAGGGTGGTACAGAGATAAAGGCTCATACCTGGAAGATTGACACACCTAATGATGATGCAAGTATTAGGCAGGGGGGCAAGCATGTAACAGGACAAGATAACTTATCACATCCTTAAAGGGTCAGTTCACCCAAATAAAACAAAAAAAGAAAGAAACACTCACTATTTGATATATTTTTAAAAAAAATCATAATAAATCATGCAGATAATTTGGATGGTCTACATCCATGTTCTGCTTGGTGTTGTATCCAGAGCTCACTGTTCATCTGGATGTAAATATAGTCTCCAGCAAACATTGTAAATGCTTTTCCCAATGAAAACTGTCAACAGTCAGTAACAAAGACATCAACTCCTCAATAACATTAGTTCAGCTGTTTGTTTATGTCTTTAATGTTGTTTGTTTTTTAACAACAAGTTCCACTCACCTATGTTTCGTTGGATTGGAGGCAGAAATAAAACCAACACTATCTGTTTGTGTTTTAGAAATGTGACTGGGCTGTCACGTCCGGCCTCATAACACCAACACACAGACACGCAATTCCCTTATAATATATCTATATGGACACGCCTAAACACACTAAATCTATTGTGGTGGTGAAAAAAACACACATAGAGGATCACACTGGAAACAGATCATCTTGGTTGCTCAGGAGGGAAAAAAAACAATACATACAATAACCTTTGTTTGGCAGGAGATAACGTCCATAGAGACACTGGCTTACGTTACAGATCCATGGTGTCATCTGCCAACAATGTGGCTGTGACTTTACCTAGAACAAGTTGTCCATGAGAGTGAACAAACCTGCTACTCTGTCTCTCTCTTCTATAGTTTTGCAATTTCTTTTTCTCAGTGACTCTCTAGCATTTGTGTGGTCTTGTAATGGCCGCAGTGCAGACTGGTTACTTTTTGCTGGTTGTGTGTTTGTGCTCCTATTTACTGAAGGAGTTGTCACGTAAACAGGTTGTGCGAACTACTTTTCTGTCCCAATTCAGCCCCAGAGCCGACCGACGCCGGAGTATAAATACAAGTGTTGAGCCTCTCTCCTCTGACTAAGCTGCATCTAAAACAAGCGCCCCGTGAAAGTTAACCACCCCACTGACATATTTCCAAAGTCACCATTTTTATAAATAGATTAAAAATACACACAGAGAGACACACACACACACACACACACACACACAGTTGGGTGTCGGGAAAGGGGGGGGGGTCGATCACTGATCACTCACCGGTAAAATGAAGGATCACAGACAGCGGTGTTGAAGTTGTAGTGGACTCTTTCTCCAGATGACGGGAGGTGAAACTTCTGTCAAACGCAGCGATCGATCCTCACTTCAACAAAGTCTCATCCCCCCGTGGTGCAGGAGTGTGTGTCTGCCTGAGTGAGGCTTTTACCTGTGAACGTGTGGGAGAGAGAGAGAGAGAGAGAGAGAGAGAGAGAGAGAGAGAGAGAGAGAGAGTGTGTGTGTGTGTGTGTGTGTAGTGAGTGTCTGTCTCTGGTCCTCCCTCCGCCGTCGGTGTGTGTGTCTATGTGTGCGCGCGTGCGTGCGTGCGTGTGTATATATTCTAAATTGCTCGTTAATGAGTCAGTTGCCTTGGCTCCTCACCCCTCCTCCTCCTCCTCCTCCTCCTCTGTAGGAGTGGTCTCTAGAGGTGCACTGACTAACATCACGTGCTAATTCGGTTCTCATTGACTTAGTTAATTCAGTTTTGATTGTGGAGCAAAAAAAAAAAAAAAAAAAGTCAAAAATCATAATTTAGTCTCCTGTAGGACAGTGGTTCTCAACTGGTGGGTCGGGACCCAAAAGTGGGTCGTGGACCCGTTCTGGATGGGTCGCAGACAGCTGGTCCAAAAAGTAAATAATATTTAATGCACATCTGATGTTGGACATGTCTTTTATTTTGAAAAATAACTTATTTTGAAAGGCACGAGACACGTGAACACATGCAGTTGTAATGGTCCTCAGTTTCTTATTATTTGCTCCATTTGCTCTGAATGCAAAGATGTCAGTTTCTTATTAATGTGGCCTGAATGCAGTGAATCTTGTTTTGTTTTGTGGGTCTTTATTTTGTGCAATTTGATATTTATTCACTTTTGTGAACATGCTCTGAATGCAGAGATGCATTAGAAGTCAAATATATCGTTTTGTTGGTCTCCATTTTGTGCAGTTTGATATTTTTTTATTCACTTCCGTACATGCAGTTGTCATGGTAACTCCTCAGTTTCATTCATGTGCTCTGAAATGCACTTTGCTCAATAAAGAGCAAAATGAGTTTTTAAAGGCTTTAAAAAAATAATAATCTTGGTTTGAATTCTATAAAAGTGGGTCGTGACTTAATGACCATGGGAAAATATGGAGCCCAGAGTGAAACTAGTTGAGAACCCCTGCTGTAGGAGAAATTTCTCTCGGACAGAGAGCAGTGCTGCTTCACAACAAAGACAAAAACAGTACAAGAGAAAAGCAGCAGGGAAGTACTAAAAACATACAGTAAAATCATTAAAGTGCAATATGCCTCAGAAAGTACTAGTGGCAGATGTGTGGACACGCAAACATTCATACATATCATCACACAAGCTGCTGATATGTATGAATGTTTGCGTGTCCACACATCTGCCACTAGTACTTTCTGAGCAGATCTAATAAACTGAATGATCAGATCACTCCCCTCACTGGATTATCAACATGAATCCTATACGGTCAGTGGGATGGACATAACCTACACAGTAGCATGCAATTTGTATGGGTCATCTACAGAATATTGAAATGTTTACCTTTATATTGGAAGTTTTTACCTTTATATTGGGTTTCATATATAATTTGTATGCTTGTAATGGAAACTAACATTAGGCTACATTATTACATTTGCCAATCATTAGAAAAAACAAAAAAAAACATCGTGCTTCAACCCTCCAAAAGTAAATGGGTGCTGAATCCTCAAAACAAAAGTCCCCATATATAATCTCTTCAGAGGCTTTCCTTGTTTTGTAGTTGGAGGAAAACAAACAGTGGAAATGTAGCTACTCTGTCTTTAATGCCTGTGATTGAGTGTTATACTTTTTTTTTCATAATCATTTAAACAATGACAAGCTTTATAGGAGCTGAGGTCAGTCCCTAACTGGCCCACTGGGAATCCCAAAGGGGTTGCCCATCAGTGATATCTATGTACTTTAAACCTCACCTATAAAAGCAACTGCACAAATAACAAAGCAAAAGGTGGTATGGTATGGTTCTCCAAAGGCCAAATGTTTCTCTCCTTTTTAATTGTGTTAATTTATGTAGAAAATGGTGCATGTGATGCAAAGTTATGCCTTCAGTTATGCCCCGGCCGTTGACTCTGGGTGACCAGAGTTAATTTTGTGTGCAAGATAAGACATTTGAATATCTCTGACATGTTTTTGTTGCACGGAAGCAAATACACACAAAGCTTCCTTTGTAAAACTTTAACTACTTTGAATGTAGTGGTTTTTATGTTGGAGTATCCTTTCTATCTGTCAGGTAACACCACATCCTTTATTTCAGTAAATACAGAGGGGTGATAAAAGAAAAAAGGTCAGGTGTTAAGATGTGCCAGTTTTGGAGGAGTGAATGTGATTCTTCCAAAAGATCATTGGCCATTTTTAGTGTTTTACAAGTGACACATTCTCCCATGTGATTCACATCATTTTCTTGCTCATCAAACCACTCACTGACATTTCATGGCCTGAGAATGTGAGAGGTGTCATTATGTATCTATGTAATTTCAGTTCTTTTTCCATTTCGTCACCCGATGAATAACCAGTCTAAAGAGAGTTCACTGTATGTTTATTTTGTTCACAGTAGGAGGATTTATCGGTGCTCTAATTTCCTTTTAATTTCTGAGCAGGTCTGTAGGAGAAGGCTTTGAGAAAGAGTTTGTGTATATGTACTGTAATACCTTTAAAGGGATAGTTCACCCAAAATTCTAATTTCACTCATTATCTACTCACCCTCATGTCGACTAAGGGCTGGGAGAAGTTTCAGAGTCCTCCATGGCTTCTCTGAGTTACAGCGGGGCTCCGTGCAGCACTGCATGTCCATATGACGGTTGCGAATGGACCCCACTTTTCTTCGTCCAAAAAGACACACCAAAAAACCATCCAAATACCTCCATAGTGCTCGTCTGTAATGTCCCTCTTGTATTGAAGCCCCAACATGAGAAATTGTCCCGAAAAAAATTAAATAAGCATATATTTTAAGCTTGTTTGCAGCGGAAGCTCCTCTTCCTGGTCCGTCCAAATCTCGTGAGATTTGCGCCGGCGTCAGTGCGATTACTGACGCCACATTACAGACGAGCTATGTGGAAGTATTTGGATGTTTTTTTGGTGTGTCTTTTTGGACGAAGAAAAGTGGTATCCATTTGCAACCGTCATATGGACATGCAGTGCTGCACGGAGCCCCGCTGTAACCAAGGGGGCAGTTGTTGGTCTGAGAAGTGAAGTCACTTCCGCGTTCAAAAAACTGCAATCCCCTTGGCTTCCTCTGGGGGCTGGTGTCAGAAAGCAGCATTCTCCATAGACCCCCATGTTAAAATCACCGACTTTACATCCTCAATAAACATGTTAAAAGCCTGGTGTCAGAACGTTTTCTGGTCTCAATCGATAGTTTCTACCCCCGCACACACTCTGAGGGGGGTGAATTTTTTTTTAACTCTACCGTTTTACTGTTATTAGGTTAAAATTCTGGCCAATTAGGGTGCAGAAACGTTGAATGACAGGTCCGAGCAGCTCCGTGGACAGCTGCTTCGAGGCCAGTGGGCGGGTTCTCGGCCGGCCAATCCAACATGGCGCTGTTCACGCCGCCATATTTGAGTCACAAAAACGACTCCCCAAAACCAATGGGTGATGTCACGGGTCCATTCTTTTTACGGTTTATGGCTGTAACTCCGAGAAGGCACGGAGAAACTTCACCCAGCCCTTAGTCGACATGAGGGTGAGTAGATTTGAGTGAAATTTGAATTTTGGGTGAACTATCCCTTTAATGCCATTTGCACTGTCACTGTGAGCATGTTAGTTTGGTAACATTAGCCTTTAGCTCAGAAGCTGACATAGCAGCAGATTCATCATGTTTTTACATCCGTTTTAGGTCGGTTTTGTATTTTCTGCTAACCTGCTGCGCACCGACCAAAACACTTCATGGGTGAGGCTCAAAAACAACTCTAAGTCTAACAAAAAGTGCGTTCCTGTGTGACATATTTGCTTCTGCCAGTCGATGTGTTGCTGGTCTTTGTTGCATGTTTTGCATTTTGGCACATGGCTCACTGTGTGGTTTTTTGGTTATATATATAGAACCAAACTACAGAGAGAACTAGAGCTAGTTCACGACAGCAAATTGAAAAGGCAGATATTTACCTGCACTCTCATTTCATGCCATAATGAGCCTATGGATTTGTTTGTGAATTCATGTAGGAACGTTAAGTAGCTGAAGGTGCGTGAATGCACACAAAAAACACACCAAAATAAACACAATAAATGTGATCATACTGGAAAATATTTATGTATTTGTCTTGTTTTTATTACCCTAAAAATGTTGCTTCTTAGTCAAGGTTCAAGGTTCATTTATTGTCATTTTGTCTAAACATGCTTTCACAATGAAATGCGTTACTCAGGTCCGAGTAGCACAATCAAGCAACAGTAAAAACAAATGAATGAAAGACAACATGAAATCCACAGCAGCATCAGCACCAGCAGAGGCACATAGTTATTCTAACAGCAGGTTACTCCCCACTAAAAATTGACAGTCACAGAGGTAATTAGTTCGGTAAGAAAATGAACATGGGATTCATCTCCACATATTTTCATACTTACAGCATGGACTGTAAGGAAACAAGCAGCCTCAAACCTATCAGATGTCATTTTTAATAAAGTAGCTGCTCAGAAATTCACCCCAGAGTTGCACTCTGCTGAGAGTGGGTGGTGGTCTAAAAATGTACCGGATGACCTGATTAGGAAAAAAAAAATGTTTGTCAGGAGGTCACAGATGTAGAGTACAGTACAGACAGTCAGGTTCTACTATGCACATGACTAATGCATCATGGGATTTTCTTTTTCTCAGAGAAAGTGTAAAAAAAGAGGTATGCATGAACCTACATGTGCACTGACTAACTAAAAAAAAAAAAACAGATGTGTCAGAACTTGCTTCCAGGAGATGATTCCTGTCCTTTGCATAAATGAGGGGAATCTCAGACCTGCTCCGTAAAAATATTTGCATGTCCATATGTTCTCAACTCCAATTGTACAGAAAGTGACAGGAGAAAACATACACAAGGGTCTTTCTTCTTTAAAAATGCATTCTTAAGTTCATCTGTAGATAACATGAGTCAAATCAATGGGTCATTTTCTATGGTTACCATGTTTTATGTATGAAATTCCCTGTTTATGCTTCCATCAACCATGGACCATGGCCAGCATGGGAGGGAGGAATGATTACAGAAGTTAGTGACACAAATGGATCTATTTAGATTATCAGTTGTAACACCTCAATATCACACTGACTGTATCCAGGCAGCACAACTCCATACAAAGTAAGTGGAATCTGATTAAGCACAAGCACAAGATTGATGCGAATGTGGCAAGGTGAAGAGGGCCCGGGCGGGGATTGAACCCACACCTCCCGGGTAAGAGTCATGCGCGCTTGCCAGTCACCCAAAGGGACATCCCCTTGGCCAAGTAGCCAGGGCACATGATCAATTGGAGGCATAGTGACAGGACCACCACTGTCACACAAGTTATTGGCTGATAAGGTTTGAACTAAAAAGTTGTACCGATGCTAATGGTTTCTGCATTTGCGTCATAAACATGTACAAACAGGGCAAAAATGGAAATAAGGGGAGAATAAACATGCAAACATGGACGTGGTTCAAGTGTTCATCGTCAGAAGTGGCGTCAAGTCACTATTTTTTTTTTTTTTTTAATACATTTTTTGGCTTTTTTGCCTATATTTGATAGCACAGTGAGATAGACAGGAAAGGGGGAGGCAGAGAGAGGGGGAATGACATGCAGGAAAGGACTCGAACCGGGGATGCCTGCGTTGAGGACTGTAGCCTCTACATGGGGCGGCCGCTCTAACCACTGCGCCACGCACCGCCCCAAGTCACTATTTTTGATCTTGGAAACTTGCTTCACCACTCTGAGTATAGATTAATTATAGGTGACACACTCTACACACCTACACTCAGGTACAGGGCACTATAATTGTCTTCAACTGTCTGATGTATCAGGAAACGTAGCCTGGCATTCAATAGAACAGATCAGGCGGTTGATGAGGACTATACTGTACCTGAGTGTAGGTGTGGAGAGTCTGTGACCTATAATAGTTAATGTGATCTACTCAGAGTGGTGCAGCAGGTCTGTTCCCACTGAGGTTACATGCACTCAGGTACAGTGGGTATAGATGTCCAAATCCACCAGTGACGACCCTCAGTTAAGTTATAACTTCAGCAGTGGTTATTTTTCTGGACAGCATATTGATTGATTGCAAGAGATAGATAATTTATTCTATTGGGGAGTTTTATATTCAATAAATTTGCTTGATTCTCACAATTGAATTCAGAAAAAAAGTGTCCTTTTCTTTTTTCAAATTCAAAGAAACAGGAAATATTGAGAGACGCAGGATAAATTTGTTTATATAAACATCATTACTAGCTTCTGACTTGACTTGGGTGCGAAGACTTGAGACTTACTAGTGACTCAAAAAACAGTGACTTGAATCCACCTCTGCTGTCAAGTCTTTCCATATCAAAAGGATCAAGTGCAAGGTAAGTCATGAGTTATTGGTGCTCAAGTCAAAGTTGAGTCCAACTCTTTCTTGATTTTCTCAAGTCAAGTCTGAAGTTGTCAAGTTGTCCAAGTTGAGTCCAAATCATGTGACTCAAGTGCACACCTCTGTCCGTTGTTAGCTGCAGGACTTTTTGAAGGGCAATTCAAGCTACCGTGATAGATTGTTTATGTTGCGTGATTATAAAGTGTTTCGGATTCAAATATTTTATTTCAGGTATTTAAACCCTCAACAAGTAGCAGTCAAAGCATTAATCAGTTATATACTAATTATGATACAAAGGCTCAGACGTCCTTCTTCAAATGAACATCCTTTTTTTCGAGAAACCTGGTTGAATATCACACGCTTTCTAAATATAGGCCTACGATGTAGCTGCAATGAAGAACTGAAACCAGAAACAGACAGTTAACAATTAAGTCATTAGAAATACTAGTCTTGTGTTAAATAGGCTGTAGTCATATATATTGTTGAAAAAGGCACGGTATAGGCACATATGACCGACTTGAACTCAAAGATACAGAGTAAGCCTAGCCTGGAGTTTTTCTTTTTTTTTGTAATCTGTGCACTGTCCCCTTCACTACTTCATGAAAAACTTATGCTAGCATGCTTTGTAAGTTGGAAGCACACATGCGTTTTTGTGTCAACATATATTACACTGTTTTCTCTCGGTAGCCAACAACAGCAGCAGCAGTAAAAAGGCTAAGAGAGAAACCTGAGATGAAGCAGGAAACGGACTCTGTATAATTTCCCCCCTAAGTGCTTGATAATTGAAATGACATTCAAAAGGCTAAAAGCATGTTTAACCTGATGCACTTCCTCTGCAGTTTCCAGTATAATGTGGTTTCCTGTCCTACATCATTCTAACTGTCGTTTACAGCTCAAACAATTCTTTGCCACAATAGCGCCAACATGCTCGCTGCAATTCAATGTGTGATGTGTTTGATGAAGCCTCTTGGATGAGAGGTGAAACGTCTTCCTAGACAAATAACCAAGTCCAGTTGCTTTCGATTTAAATTTCCTTGAGATAACTATGGCCTGGACAAATGAGAATATTCACAGGCTTATTGCAATGTGTTTTATTTTTCATGTCCAAGGTACAGTATCTACCATGAGTTGACTAAATCTAAATTCAGCCATCATCAGTGGAGCTAGGAAACTATGAGTCACCATGGCAACAATTAAAGAGCAGTCATGGTTCAGACTAATGCATTTTACTGTGTGTGGTCGACTCACTGGAAGACTTGAATTCCCTTAATGGGTGATTGAATGCTGGACTCCTATTGTATGTTGCATTAAAAATGTATGTGTTTTTATTGTGCTGTAACCCGATATGGACAAAGTGTTGTGTGGTGGCATCACTTTATAGTGCTGTAGCCATATTGTCCAACCAAGTAATAACGATTATATTTATTCATGTGACTGTGAGTTTTAGACTTTCAAGTCACGCTCAACAATTCCTACTTCAAAGCTCATAAACTCCCCTCGCTGAACTTTATGAGGATCACCTCACCAACTCTGGGTGGGGCCTCCCCTTGTTCTCAAAACAGCAACAAGCTGTTTGAAATGTATCTTTAACTTCTGCAGATCTGTCAGCTGCACATCCATGCGGCTAATTCCCTGTTCTGCCCCATCAGGGAGGTTTCTACTGGATTTACTGGGAACACTCTGAGGAACACCGACCTCACTGTCAAGTTCATGAGAGCAGCTTGAGATGACTTTCGCTCTGCGTTACGGCGCATTATCCTGCTGGAAGTGCCCATTAGAGGGCGGTAAATCGTAGGCATGAAGCGATGCACGTGGTCAGAGGTAACACTCAGACAGGCTGTGACATTCAAACTGGGATTGATTTAAGAGCGTGTAAGAGTGTTTCACATGTCTCGAGGGTCTCGTGATGGTTTGCTCTCCAACCCAGCGGGTACCTCAGGTGACGATGTCTCAGGTGTGTGTGCAGCATCAGTCGTGCTGCCGTGTGCTGGTTTCAGGGGAAGATCTGACTGATTTTATCACCGAACCACTAGGATCAGATTTCACTGAGAACAGTTGCTGTATGTTGTTCCCAGTACTTTTTCACCGTCACCCCCTCCTTTTTTTTCATCAGGTTCCTCAGAGTGGTGGGGTTGAGCTCAGACGATGTCCTTTTTGTGCTCCACAAACTTGTTCGGGGGAGAAGTCTGTCACATTGTCTGTCATCTGCTCAGTGCATCAGCCTCTTCACTCTCTCCCTTTCCCAATAAACCATGACACTCAGACTATGAGTTGGGAGGACTGGACGTCTGTGACAGGTGTACAGCTAGTCTTTCCCGTGAGAGTAGCAGAGTGCCTACCCTCAGTTTTGGTATGTCTGACACTGGGAGGGCCTTCAGTGGTTCAGCAAGATGTTTGCTCATTTAGAGAATGTCACGCAGTCATACCACCAACGCCAATCTGCGTACAGAGATTTTTTAAATTCCAAAGATCCTCCATTGATCTTTTCAAGCACAGACTTCCAGCCACTCTTCAGGATTTCTGTTTTACTGTGTGTACACTGTCCAAACTACACAAACAACACTGTATGTGTTGTATATAACATATACTGTACTACTTTTAATTCATTTTTAAATACTTTTTCTTAAAGGGACAACGAGGAGTTTTGGAAAGTGTCTCCTCCGCGTGCATGGTGAAATTCTTGGACCGGCACAAGACACAAAACATCGAGACGATCAGATATCGTCGTAGTTCCGACCATAAACAGCGATTCAGCGACCGTTATTCCCATGACCCACCAGGCAGCGTCCGCGAAACCGAAAGTAGGAAATGCTGGGTGAGCCAATCACTAATAATAATAATAACAAAATAACGATAAAGACAAAATGATATATTTATCGAAAATGGGCCCATTAACAAGTGTGGGTAACATAGATTCATTCACATTAATATGAGACTTTTTTATAACCAAATACAAACTCCTTGTTGTCCCTTTAAGTTTTTACTCACATGGTTTCTATTTTATTCTCTTCTTATTTTTCTGTTTGCGCTGTATGTTAATGCTTGCTGTTGAAACACAGTCATTTCCCAGCCTGAGATCAATACAGTAGATCTTAATCTCAACGTCTGCAGTTCCACTGTAATGTTCTTGCTTCATTTCTTACTCAGTCAACAATGGTGTTGCTCAGTGCTCTAAGATTTTCATCTGTTTTTCTAGATTTTTATCAGATCCCTCTCTCCCTCTCTGCATTTGCCTCGAAAACAACTTGATGACTTTGATGAGGGAAACCAAGAAATCCCATTAGCCCCTGTAGTGTAGCTCTGAGCAGCTCACGGCTCTGCTCCACCGTTCTAAAAATAGCTTGCACCGACAATTAAAGGTAACAAACCTACTGCTATGACTATAGCGATTATGGCAATGGGCCAATTTGCTAAAATGTTGAACTATCCCTATATAGTAGCTCATAATGCTTAAATCCAACAAACATTCGAGTTCATACAGGTTGAAGAAAAATATGGAGTTATGAAGTTTATTTGTGGAAATCCATCAAATGTTTGGTGAAATATTTCACTGAAACTCCTGTGTCAGAAGGATTCTTCCACAAATGTATCAAAGGGTACGGAAGCCCTAAAGGGTCATACATACATACATTTTATTCCATGCGTTTTCTCATGATAACAAGATAATTTTCCTCCGTTTTCTCGTGATAACAAGATAATTAATTTGAGATCTTGAGAAAACAAAACGATAAGTATCTGCCCCAGTGTGCGAAATACGGGGCAGATCCTACCCCTGAAAGCCCCTAAAGCAAAATTTGAAGGGGGTCTCAAATTTTATCAAAAAATAAAAAATAAAAATTAATTGCACAGGATAAGACAGCAGCCGACAGATATGACGTATATCTGTTGGGCAACATAGTCACTGTTTGTCCCTTCAAATTAAAGTTTGTGACGTGTGTGATTGGATGTTTTCCCTCTCTTCAACTGTCTCGCTTCAGTTTTTGCCGGTGTCGGTCGGCAATGTGAAATGTGGTGCGCACCTGTTTCTCTCTCGCATGCTCACTCGCTCACTCTCGATCCGCATATGAAAAATAAAAACTAGTGCGGAAGAAATAGGCCTACAGACGCATACTGTAGTCACAGTAATTCAATGTCGTGGTTGCTGTGGTCACAAGGAGTTATTAGGCTTTTTTTGTTTGTTGGGCTTTGGGGGTGCGTCAGCTGTCAGAAATTTGAAAGGGGTGCGCAGCACAAAACGTTTGAGAACCACTAGTCTATTAAATCATTGCAGGAAACATCATTCAGTGTAGCAATGTCAGAGGAGCAGGAGAAAACGGAGGAAAATTATCTCGTTATCACGGGAAAACGGATGGAATAAAATGTATGTATGTATGACCTTTTAGGGCTTCCGTAAAAAGGTTATCCAAAACATTTGTTGACATGTTTAATTCTCAGACATGAGAGTACCAACCATCTGACATTGCAACCTCCAGAGCTACACAGATGGCGCACGGCTTCAGTGGATTTTGGTTTGTATACATATGATTTCCCATAAATCGATATTGCTTGTTTACATGAGAATATTTATTTTAACTCATTGAGTGCCGCGCTCCTTTCCAAAGTTTTAGTCAAGTGTACCGGCAATTTAGACCATTTTTGACTTTTTATGTAGAGCCACAGTGTATTCTATATTATTGCCACCAACACATACTGTGGCTCAATTGAAAGGTTTAACTTAATGCTTCAAGTGGCCACAAACCGTTTGTTTCTACGTGCCTCCGTTCCTGAGAAAAGTCAAGCTAAACATGGCTGGGTTTCACCAAAATCCCTCCTTTTTTTCTAGAAAAGGAGATAGAGTGTCTTTTATGAAAGGTGCGCTGTTTGTGTCTGTCGCTCTTCTGACACTCGCATTTCTGGATCAAAGGGCTCGTATAAGATAAATATATACAACAATGGTTGTTCTATTCACAAAACCACCAGCGGGGGCGGGGGGGGGGGGGGGGGGGGCGCCACTAAACAACAATAACACAGACGCACCGTGCCGTGTCACAGCTTCTCCCCGCGGAACGTGAGGGTCAGTCGGCCACCGCGGCTCGGGAAGACCGGTCCCGCCGGTGGTCGCGGTCCTTCTGTGGTTCGGGTCGGTGATGCCGGTCTGCTTTGGCCCAGAGACCATCAGATTTTACCGCGGGAGGACTTTGGGGAGGACACGGTGTTGCTCCAGCTGAAGACCGGGCGGACTGTCGGCTGAGAGCTTCCTGTTTCTGCTCCGAGCAGCTCGAGCAGCTGGAGCAGCAGCGCGGGTGAGAGCAGAGCAGCTGCGCTGCATCTGCATGCAGAACTCGTTTGCAGAAGCCGAGTTATGATAAAAACTTCCAGATCATGAGCTGTCATGTGACTTTGATCGTCATCTATTTCAGTTCTCCTCGTCGTAGAGTCCCCAAATTTACATATAATGTGTATTAAAGTGTCTATTTTCATAATTTAAAAAAAAAGCAAAAAACGTAAAATTACGTTTTTGGCACTCAACGCATGGGAACGAAAAACGAGAAATTACGTGGTTGGCACTCAATGAGTTAAAATACGTTAGTGCAGTGGTGTGAAAATTAAAGGCAGACACGATGATATTATCAAAATAGATTTTATTCTAGACCTTAAGATCTGAGTGATATTACAACAGTCAGATCAGGAGGCTGCAGACCAGCAACCATGTGAGTGAGAGAGAAAGAGAGTACAACGTAGGTGAGGGCAAAGACAACACAAAAAAAAAATCTGCAAATTGGTATTTACATGTTGTGTTATAATACATCAAGAATTAAATCCAAATTTTATAATGTTGTTCTTTTTGAGTACATGGCTACAAATAAATCAGAATTACAAAAGTTTTGAGAAGTACAAAACCTTCAAGGGCTCTCCAACATAGCAAAGATAGAGTCAACATTAGTACTTTCGGTAGGAACAAAAAATAGCAAACACACTTGAATGCAGTGTAAAAAGCTTATGATCTAAAAACAAACCATTATAAAATACCATTCCACTGTCATAGACAACATTTGAAATAGTGTCTTTGTGGTACAGTCCAATCACTGCTGACTGCGTTAAAGCAAACTTCAAAATAGTCTTTAGCTTCAGTACAAAATTCTTTTTTTTTTTTTTAAACAAGTAACATTCTGAACAAAATCTCTGAAACATCTGACGATGTGAGTGAGTGTGTGTGTGTGTGTGTGTATGTGTGAGTCAAGCCGTTAGATGTTAGTAATGGCTACGAGATGAAGTTGGCTCGGCCCATCTCACCGAGGACTCAGACGAGACGCTGTTCCCCCACCGTTCCCCACTGTGACACTGCACACTTCCTGCATCAACTCTGATTCAACTTGAAGAGCATTTGAAACATCAGGTGTGTCTATGGTGGCTGGAATAAACACACCTCCCTGTTTCTCCATTTTAGCCTAAAGTGCAGAGACAGAAAACCCTTCGATAGGCTGCTCTTTTTTTTTCCACGGCTATGACTGTTTAATAGTATTTTATAAAAAACCATTGCTCATGGTCACGACCCTGGTGATGCACAGCAACATCTCATACTATATTTCAAGCATCTTCAAAAAGTTACTTTAAAATCCACCCTTAGCACACGAGTGGCATAGAAAAAAATCCCCTGTGATAGCACAGATATATATTTATATTATATGCAGATACCATGTTACATGAAGTCATATGCTGCAAGTCTGCTCTTTAACAACAAGCACAGATATGCCTCAAAACAGCAAATCTGAACACTACAAACAAAAAGCGCCGTCTATCCGTGCATAGGCCTTAACACAGCCCGTCTCCAGAGTGTGTGTGTGTGTGTGTGTGTGTGTATGTATGTGTGTTAATGCTGGACAACAACTGCCTGACAACAGCAAACCAAAGCCAAGGACTGTAGTGTGTTACTTGGGTTAACACTGGATACGAAAGCCGCACACGTCACAGACTGATAAAGTGTTGGGGTGGCTCGCCGTCGCAACGGGCTGCTCTACATGACGCGCTGATGATTTGAAACTCATAGATGTTGATTCACTGTCAAAGAGTCGAGTGAATGTCGAGTCATGTTTACGAAGGTGCGATCCAAGACCCTGTGCCTGCAGAGGGAGTGGTATGACCAAGCAGGGGAAACAGGACACAATAGACCAACTCAGTCTGATTATCATTCAGCACTGGATGCAAGCACAATGATGACAATTAATGGTTTACGTCAGATGGACTCAAGCCATTAAGGGCTTGATTTCCCATATCTCTCTCTCTCTCTCTTTCCCCACAGATCCCAGAAGCTGCACTGATGCCAGAAAGCAACCTACTGCTGTGCCACGTTACCTCACTACTGACACAAAAAGCACAGCCGTCTACTCTTAAGCTTAGGACGCAGGTCCGGTGATGAGCTCAATGACAGGAACCTCCGGCTGACTGCGCTGTAACTGTCTTTCTGCCCAGCACACCGTTAGAACATGAGAGTGACATGGTGTTGAACAGCGACACAGATTATCTCTCAGCCTGGAGGTTTGGAATTTTTAGAGCTCTATATATTAACCTGATGAACTGTGAAAACCTGAAAACCATTTCTGAGGATAAAAATTGCAAAAAACAAAGGACAGTTCACCCTTTGATTAACTGCTTTTGACTTTGTTAAAAAAAATGGCAAAAATGGAGCAAATCTACTGGATAAAAATAGTTGACAAAATTATAAACCACTTTATCTTTTGCGCTGTACATCTGCATTTTTGAACCTTGAAGAGTGCCAAGACAAAGATGAATGGACCTCGCAATGAACAGCTTTGAGCACCCATTGTAAAAGACAAAAAACTCTCGACCCCCCCATCCCCCCCTTCTCTCCCAACCCACATGTAATATAAAACCTACAGAGATCAGAAAAATCCAAATTCAAAACAACAATGTCCACAGGACACCAAATGCTGACATATGCAATATGCACACACCAACAGAGAACAAAAATCTTTAAAAATCTGGTACAAAGGATAAAAAGAGGAAAGCAAGAAGAATCCAGGTGTTTTGGTTTGTGTGTGATGGGTCCGACAGGGTTATACTGTGTGTACAACCTGCAGCTTTCCACCTGCAGGTCTGTGAGAGCAACGCGAGTGTCCATACAGACCTGTCAGGTGCATGCGCATAACAACTGTATGTAGTGAAGGTGTGGTCCTTGTGTGTACATGAGGAGGGTGTTGGGGGGGCGAGGGTCTGTTTGGCTGTAATGGCGGGCCATGGCATCTGATGGGACTACAGCAGTGTGGCGGACAGGCAGGGACAGTCAGTCATTTTGGCTATGTACACATTCGTAGTCGGTCCATGGCTCCCGCAGATGAACGTCATTTCCTCAGGTCTAATACGCAAACCTGGAAGAACAGGAAGTGGCAGACGATAAGACACAACGCCACAGTCTCTGTGACGTGAGTGTGAGAAAGAAAACCTGTGGTCTGGGTTTTCGTTTTGAATTCATTCTTATTTCCAAAGAAACTGAAAGCCCCAAAGTTTCTGGCTCAAACACATGAATATGAGAGCTACCTGATGGGAAACGTGTTCAGAAAAAGCAGACAAACGGATCATAAAAGGCTTTATGCTGTGAGATAGGATGTTCAGAGCAAACGATTGTGTCGGCTGACTTTTTTTTTTTTTGCTTTGTTTTGTCCATAAATGTAGAAACTGTACAATGCCATGATGCATATTCACAGCTTTTATCCAGTATTTTGCAGAGGCTCCCGTGGCAGTTCATTCATTTGTCACATTAAATCCTCTCCAGCTCTGTCAGTTTGGCTGAAAAGCATCAATGAACTGAGATTTCCAGGTCTCCGAGCAGATTTCTGACTGGATTCAAAACCAGATTTTAGCTTTGCAACTTAATGACATCACTCCCAAACTTTCTTGTCCAACTGCTTTGGTGCTGCAGTGCAGACTCCGAAGCTGATTTTCTTAAAAAACTCTCTTTATTATTCTCTTATCCTTGATGTGTTTTTGAGCAGATCAGATTCTTAAATGTCCCTCTGACACTTGCCCAACAAACACACATGAATATCCTTTGAACTTAGTGGAAAATTCTGTTTTGCCACCTGCCCAGAAACGCCTGACTGATGCAGTGCTGCAGTCACCTCCCTGGTCCCAGATCTTTTTACAAGGCAACTGTGTTTGGCTGGGAGGTCCCTGCCCAGGTTGGTGCTGCAAAACAGTTCCACGTCAAAGGTTTTATTTAATGTTTCTCTGAGTTTGGTTTGCACTGACTAACGCTTAGTCGTTGTGAAGCAATAACACAGGCTCTTCGTTTCCTATAAAGATGATTCATTGATCTGACTAATCATTCAGGCCTTAGTGGCTCTATCTTGTGACTAATTGCAACATCATCTGCTTCATTTTGATTGAACTTGAAATGCTACATTTCAGAAAGTCTGCTCAGTTTAACTTCCGACTGTCACAACAGCTATGTTGAAACTCTGATCTTCAGACATGTTGCCAATACCCGCACAGACTGGAGACTGCATTAGTCAACAATCCCAATTAGTCAAGTTCCTTCTGCATTACTGAAAGACGAGAAGTTCTGTATCACAAGTCCAGCACTGACCCCAGGGATTTCCCTGGGTATTTTTTGAGATTGGCAGAGTCTCCCCTCTTTCCTCGAAAGGAGACTCCCACATGCTTTAGCTTTACACTGCTGACTTGTATAATTAGAACAGAAACGTCCTGTAATTTTTAGCCTTCAAAGATTACATTCAGACCTACAAACTCTGGAGTAGTGAAAAAGGTGACAACATACAAAACTAAAACCCTCTTCATTCACTTCTACTACCCTGGTTGACATAAAAAAGGTGACTGTAGCCAAAGGGTGACTAGTTTGCAGGTGTGTACATTACTCTTTACATTGTGACAGCTCAGAGTACTGTCAGGTATTGTCCCCCCTCTATACGGGCTTTCTTTTCCTTTTAAACGGGGCATAGCTCGGTGGGAAACAGTAGGAGAGACGCAGCCCGAGGGGGAACCGGGATCTGACACAGTGCACATGATGCGTGTCTACATTGAAAGTAATGGGTTTGTGGGCACAAAAGATGCTACATCTGAACGGCCTCCATGCACGCGCTTTAACCAAGGCGGCGGCAATAATAACCCAGGTGGCCCGCGTTTACCTCAGATAGGCGGGGACAACCCTGCTCTAACCTCAGTGCCAACCGATTCTAACCTGACACCACCACCCCATTTTATGCTGTCAACTTATCAGGGTCAAGCCTTTGAAACACAGGGCTCACCCACAGAGTTACTAGGTCAGTAGTCTGCTGTGAGGGGTGTACACAGATAGCCTGATGCATCAGCCGCTTATTTCATTACATTTCATATAGCGTCTGAACACGAGCCATAGGGATTCGTTTGCTTCCGGGAGGCGGTTGCTTACATTTGCTTCAACTAATCGCTGCTGCTTGGTTGTCACGTGTGCTATACACCGGTTAAGCTCATAGGTTAATCTTGAGCGCTTGAGTTCAACGTCATCGCCTTCACTTACCCGTCTGTTCGCTGATTGGTCCGTCCGCTCTGGCGGACGGAGCAAACCGAAACGCATTGCTAGTTCCCTGACTACATGGTTGAGGCAAATGAAATTTGCCGGAACCAGTAGGCGGCGCTAGCCTGGCTAGTACACAGAGGCCAGAGTTGCAGAAGGAGGCACAACTTACCGATCCATCTGATGCGCTGGCTCCAACTTTGTCCCCTGTGGCGTTCCAGCACACCTCGAAGATCCCTCCCGTCCCCCGGTAGCTGTGGACTAACGCGCCCGTCTGAGGAGACATGTACACACGTGTAAGGAAAAGGCAAGCAACTTTATCTTTTTGTATTTGTGTCGCTGTACATGCGGTCGTCAGTCCAGACCTGAGTGTTCCAGATGTGGACACACTTATCGAAGGAGCCACTGGCGAGGTGTCTGCCATCGGGGCTGAAGGCCACGCTGTACACGGGCTCCTGGTGGCGGGTCAGTGTGTGGATACACACCCCACGCTCTACGTCCCACAGACGCACTGTTGAGTCAAATGATGCGCTAGAGAGAGAGAGGGAGGGTCACAAAGTTAGCTTAGTGTCAAAGGTCAAGGGCGGAGCATGATAATTAAGGTCAACTGGACATGACGGCTACTAATGACCTGAAATCAAGCTATTTAATCACTTACAGCGGGGAAAATAAGTATTGAACACGTCAACATTTTTCTCAGAAAATATATTTCTAATGGAGCTATTGACATGAAATTTTCACCAGATGTCGGCATCAACCCAAGTAATGCACACATACAAAGAAATCCGAAGTTATGTGTAATAAAGTGAAATGACACAGGGAATAAGTATTGAACACATGAAGTAAAGGAGGGGCAAAAAGGTATGGAAAGCCAAGAAAGCAGCTGGAGTTTGTCAGTATTTAGAATGTAATCCTGTCTCCTATCAGTGCAAAGTAATATCTGCTGGTTTAGTCCTGATTGATGCCTTCTAAAAAGGTTTCTCACCACCAAGGTGTCAGACAATTAGTATTGCATGATTGGTAATAGCAAAGAGCTGTCTAAGAGCTGTCTAAAGACCTACGCAACCAAAGATTTCAGAGAGAAGAGTCAAAACAATAATCAGAAGGAGTCCAGGACCACTGGTGGAGAGCTTCAGAAAGACCTGGAATCAGCAGGTACAGTTGTTTCAAAGAAAACAATAACCGCCATGGCCTCCATGTCTTGCATGGTGTGCGTGCATGGAGGCCATGGCGGTTGAGTGCAATAGTTAAGAGTCAATACTTATTCCCTGTGTCATTTCACTTTATTACACATAACTTAATTTATGGACATTAATGTTCGGATTTCTTTGTATGTGTGCATTACTTGGGTTGATGCCAACATCTGGTGAAAATTTCATGTCAATAGCTCTATTAGAAATATATTTTCTGAGAAAAATGTTGACGTGTTCAATACTTATTTTCCCCGCTGTACATGCAATGTAACTCTGGCCAATGAGCCTGTAGCTTCAAACACAACTCTGGTACCAGAACTGTCTCTTTGGATGCAGGTTCCTATCAGGCCTGTATTCCTGCTACTGGATATTTTATTGATATGGATCTATCGAGGAATGAGACAGCAACCTCGAAGTCTGGTCAGAAGATGAAAAAAGTCCAGGTTATTGTGCCCTGGATTCGTCGGCTAAAGAGTACTGAACAAGTCAGATTTTCTCATAATTGTGAGAGAACATTAAGAACCCATTGTTTAGGTTCCTTATTTGAGATTATAGGACAAACTACACTCTGTGCCAATTTAGTGCTATGAATAGAAAACTACACTGCAGTAATTGAATCAAATGACACAAGAGGGAGATGTAATCTCACCTGGCCAACATGAGGTTGGCGTTGGGGTTGTTGGTCCCGGGGCCTGTAGGGCTCCACTTGATGGTATAGATTTCTTTGCTGTGGGCCTGAAGGTCATGCACACATGTATCCTGTTTCATGCTCCAGATCTATGCCAGAAAGAGAGGATGTGATCATTTTAAAAAGGCAGCTGTTAGATTGGTGGGTTACAAATCGTAAACACTTTTCTTTACAAGGTGTCCCACTTCGTGCTTTCTTTGGCTGTTATGTGACATTTACCACGTGTGTATTGTGTGGACTGACCTTGAGTGTCATGTCGTCGGAGCAGGAGGCCAGCAAGCTGCCAGTGGGATCCCACTTGATTGCGTTTACCTCGTTCTAGAGTGAGAAAGATTTAATATCACAGAAAAGAAGTTAATGTGATTTACACAGGCAGCAGTTGATTTAGATACGGCACAGCTATATGTATATTTATAGCATATATACACACACACACTCTCTTCAGACATACAATACAACATCCCAAATAGCAGAGAGGGATTTTTTCTGAATGTACCCAGAGTGGTCCCACGAAACCCTTCCTGTTACCCAACAGTGGTTGGCTTCTCATTTCCCTCCCTCTAAGAAACACACAGAAGATCCATGTCTCACCGTGTGTCCCTGGAAGGTCTTGACAGGTCTGTCCTGACCCAGCTTACACACATGGATGCACATGTCTGTGCTACAGGAGGCAAACGTGTTGTTGCTCTGCCAGTCTACGTCAAGAGCAGGTGCTGTTGGGAGGCAGAGACAGAGCTTAGAGCGGTTGCAGCAGTTGGACATGCAGGCTGGACAACAGGAATCTGATGGTCTGAATATAGATTCCTTATTACCAACCTGTATCTCTAACCATAAAGAACGACAACATAGCACTTAAAGCTTATGACTGTAACACACAATTAGCACTTTAATTCGAGGGTTTGGTCCATTATTGTCAAACTGTGAAGATGGGTAGGTTGAATATGATGACAGATATCAGTCTCAATATGTGAAAAAAAACAAAAAAACAAAACATAATGACAGAAAATAAAGCACGTATCATCATTATGGTCTGACTGCAGTTCAGTAGAAGCTAACGTCCGTCTAACAACAGACTCCTGCATTAAAAGTCATGTGGAATAATCCAGTCAACTCCTGTCACTCACCCGAGTGGAAAGGAAATTGTTGCTTTGCCTCTCCTGTGTGTGCGTCCCAAATAATCGTGGTCTGTGTGAAGGAAGAGATTTTCATTATTTACGTATAAACATCCATATCATATATTACATGCATCTCAGGCCTTCTACCTGCAAGACAGCGGCACTTGGGCATTAATTGTGTACAGTCAAGGTTAACACTGGGTGTTATTACACTTCAGTACACTAGATGGCAATGTTGAACAATGTCCTTAAACTGTTGTTTTGCAGTGGTTTGGTGACAGGATGACAGTGTCTGATGTTAGATGGGAATGTATCTGGCTCACCTGTCAGACCTTCACATTTGTGGTCTGTAAACAGACCCTGACATACAGGGTACACATGCATGCCATTCGTATGATGTGCGTCTCCCTTTTAGTACCTAATGTTTATAGGACATGTTTATCTATGATAAAGTAGCTATGGGTGTAGCTATTTATTTTGGACTGTTATTTTTTTTATCTTTTTCTTTCCTAGTTTAGTACACAAAAGTTAAACAGAGCCCAACGTGATGTCTTCAAATCACAAAGAGCAGACAAACTTTTGTCCAAGGAGTGGGAACTAATTTTTTTACATTTTTTCCTTTGCTAAAAACTTCACAATTCATCAAGTTTCTAAATAATAACCAATCATTGACTTGACTAGTAGCACTAAAAGCAAAACAGAATCCACAGCTTCATTTTAGAGTGCAGCCCTCTAGTGTGCATTATCTTTTCAAAAATACTGATAGGTTTTTCCAGCAGTCGTCAAGAGAAAACAGCAAGTCATGTTAAAGCCATTTACCACCAGGAAACTGATATTTCTTGGAAAAACCATTCCTCTTTGATGGGGATCATCTGCTTAAAAGGACCAACTTATTGTGTGGTACAAAGAAAGTGATGATTTGGCAGATATTGCAATTGGGATTTCAGCTGGAGTGATCATTTCTGTATTTCATTTTCACTGGGGGAAAATAGACAGATATGGCTCTTGGCCAAATGCAATTTCAGTTACACTTTTAGAAATTGTTGAGCCTAAGAATGAACCCTGGAATGAAAGGATCAATTATGGAAAACATTTTATTCCTCACCTCGCCATTCAAAATTAAACATGTCTGACTTCAGCTGGCTATGATGATATTTCAACAGGCTCCAGGCGGATAAAACTGACTAATAGATATTTCAAGAAATGTTTAAATTTTGGGAAAAAACTTCACTGCTCACAAACTCGGTGGGCATTTAGCCAGCTTGTTCAGGGCAAAAAATCAATCAATAAGCTTTTACCTTGTCTACGCCAGCACTGAGGATGAAGTTTCCTTTCTTATTCCACTTGAGTGCAAATATAGGACCTTTATGTTGACCCAAAGTACTGGCCAAGTTGCCTGAAAACAAAACAGAAAATAAACCCAGCACAGCTTAGAAAGAGAGCAGAAACATTTCTCCACCAATATATCCTTGTTATACAAACTGATATTCTTACCATCTTTTATCCATATTCTAGCAAAGCCGTCGTATGAGCCTGTTGCCAGCAGAGTTCCCTCACTCTGAAAGAGACATATAATTGTGATTAGTCAGCAGCAGGTGACTTTAAATCAATTTAGGCTTCATTTGCATATCCTGGTTCATAATTATGCCTTAATGAGCAGGTAAATTAAAATTTTCTTCACTAATGATACTGAGCAATAAATAGTTTATGACATAAAATATTAGCGTTGATTTGGCATTGTGCATTGACTTGTACTACTCAGGAAAAAAATTGTTTGCGGCTGAGCAGCATAAAAGGCCTGTTCCCCTGTGGGAGAGACTCGCCCCCATATATCTGGTTGGAAGGAATGCCTCTAGCAGAAGTAGTGGCCACAGGCATGCACACACACACAGCGCTAGATTAGATTACTAAAAACTGCACTCAGTGGAACAGACGCACACAATCGTGACGTTCAACTGCACACACACACACACACACACACACACACAGACACACACTCACATTCCAGTCTAGTGAGGTGACGTCTTTGTTGCTGGGTACGTCCTGGCCCCCTTCCCGTATGCAGTGCCTCAGAACCAGCTGGGTGGATCCGCCTGTGCTGTTCTCACTTAGGTTCCAGATCCGCGCTGTCGAGTCCCCGGACCTGCCCGAGTCAGCAGACACACACAGACACACAGACACACACACAGACAACCGAGCGTTATGCACCATAACTTGGCTTTGACTTTTAAAATCAGTGATGAAAATAATATCAAACTGACCATCGTTGCTCGAGTAGGGTTGGGGTTTTAAGGCATTTTATCGAACCTGAACCCAGTATCAATTCCGAAATCTTTTTAAAACCCTATTAAACCTTTTCACATCATCTGTTGAGGAAAAAGGAGAAAGAAGTTTTACAAGCACACAACTCAGTGACTTTGATTTCCTGTGCCAGATGCATTTATCTCCAATTTCCTTTAATTATGAGAGGGATAGTATCTATGATCAGGAGCTGTGATTAGGTGAACACACGGTATATGTATCTAGTTTGATGTTCACCTCTGTTTGGTTCACTACTTAAATAAATGAGCACTAAACTATGTCTTTTACACAAGACATGGTCTAATGATATTTTAGAAAGACGATTGAATCCTTGTTTTTGCTTAGTTTGGAAAACTAGAATAACTCCTCACCGATCAGGGAGGAGAGTATTAATGCTATAGCTCAGGGTAATGGCCATTTTACAGCTGGACAGAGCCTATCGTGGGACGGGTGTTTAGAGTTTCATAATCCTCAAAGTCCAGAGAATCGTGATGAGACCGGCTGGTGCATCTTCTCCAATCGTGTTTAGCTTGTTTTGAGGGATCTCCCTCAACACAAGCTGGGCAGAGCGGGCGGAGATGTAAACACATGACATCATCAAAGGCAACAGTCTATTCAACGAGAAGACTTTAGAACAACAAAGGCTGATGTGGCTCTAACAAAGCTGTGCTATAAAATGAGAACACATTATAATGCAATTAATAAATAAGAGCTGTTTGAGTTACAACTAATGAGCTCATTTGTTGTCCCTCACGGGCAACAAGCCTTGAGTGACTCATTGTTACTAGGAAATCCATCACTTCTAGCCTCACAGGAATACTCTCAAACATGTTTTGCTTTTTAATTGTTTAATTGTCAGAGATTCTGCTGCGTGACTGAAATTATCTGGACAGGGACGACAAGACTGGAAAAACAATGACTCCACTGGAAAAAGATTTCTTGTGGTGATAAATGAAGTGGAAATACTCTTCTCATCCATCACAAGTTTTCCCTGAACAAGACATGGGTAACCAGATTTTTTAAAATTGATCAAATAAGAAACATTGAATTTGTTTTTAATGTACCCAACCAAGTGTGGACCACACACGGAGCTTGTGGTAAATGTACCACCATGTATTAAAATTAAGTAGTGCGTCAGATGAATGGAGTGTCCAAGAATGACACTTTTAACATGTTGCTCTCTGCGCTGCAGTGAAAACCACGTGGTCAGAGAGAAATGATGAGATACTGACCCAGAGGCGAGGAGGTCGTTGACTGGGTTCCAGGCGCAGATAAAAACTTCAGACTCATGCCCCCTCAGGACCATGGCTTTACTCTGGGGGATCTCCACATCCCTATCAACCTCCATCATTTCTGAGTGGTGATCTACAAGGAGAAGAAACACAATCTTTAGACCAAAGGTTTACATTCAGTAAATGATCAACTACTGTCTAGCTTCAGGGAGTTTCTCATCTCCACAGAGGATCTCTGGAGTTCAGCCATCGTGACCTTCAGCTTCTTGGGTCACCTGTCACACCAAGGTCTTTTCCTCTGACTACACTGTCTCTCAGCTCCTGGAGGAGTTCAGGTTGTTCCAGACTTCTTTCATTCAGGAATAGGTAGCCCACTGGTGCTCTTGGGACCTAGCTCCAGGGCTCCAGACTAACTTTTTATTTTTTTTTACTTGGGAGCACAGTGGCCCCCATCTTAAAATTTTAGGAGCGCAAACAGAAAATTTAGGGGTGTACACCGTAAGTCGACTTGCAAAGCAAACATTCACATTTCCTTTTCATTCACAATCCTCACACACATTGGCCTGACACCTGTTATGACAGATACCAGATATTTTGGGTCGCCCCTCAGGGCTCGACAGTGCGACTGTTTTGCTCGCATTTGCACGGGATATTTGATAATATCCCGTGCAAATAAAAGATTGCATTCAGTCGCATCAGTGCGACTCCGACAGAAACTGCATGCACCGCTTTGCATGCTGTTTAAGGTGAGCAGTATTTTCCCCCCTGCCTGTTTGGTGATTTTGGCCGCCGCATTGATTAAAGCTTGTGTACATCGGGGCCGTTCAGATGTAGCCTAACGTCTTTTCCGCACATTACTTTCAAGGTAGACGCGCGTCATGCACCGTAGGAGCGCACATTCGGTGCGAAGCGCTTTTTTGTTGTGCACGTTCGACCTGCTTCTTCCTCCGGTACACGGTCTCGGGCTGTGTCTCTCCTACTGTTTCACACGGAGCTCTGCCCCGTTTGAAAGGTGAAGGAAGCCCTTAGGTGGAAAGACGTGGCCTCCGAGGCTACCGCGGAGCTATCAAAAAAAAAAAAAAAAAAAACGCTTGTCACTGTGAGAACAGCTGACATGTGGTCACAGTCTCACAGTGCAACATTCATATAAACTTCAACCTCAAAGCTCCCCGTCTGACCTGTCCCTGAACATCACACAGGGGCAACATGGAGCTGCTTGTGTGACAGGTTGTTGAGGAAAAATGTTTGGTGTTTTTACTGTTCTCAAATGTAAAAATGGGTCATGTTGGACCCTCAGCATTATTTAAGGCTTAAACAGCCTGCTACTTAAACATTTTTCATTGTGCTCCTAAAAAATCTTAGTGTAGAGCCCTGTATGTAATGTTAAACTTTTTATACTGAGGGAAATATACAGTAGGTTTACTGCTCATCAATACCCCCACCCCTGGGCCACATGCACACACATACAGCGCAAAACTAAAAACTAATATTGGTTGTAATAAATATTCTATTTTCTCACACATATTTGCATTGTTTGTCTTTCCTGATTTTTGTTAAGGCAAAGAGCCAGTTATAACATTAAAAATTAGTCTACAGGGTTAGGATTATAGGCTAAATCTACTTTATTTGTTTGAAAATGATATTTTCACCAAAACTGCAAAATTCTTATTGTGCTACTAAAAAATGTTGTGTGCTACTAAATTTTTCAGCATGGTAGCACAGTGCTACTTGGAAAAAAGCTTAGCGGCAAGCCCTGCCCCTTCCACGTCTCAACAGTATTAAAAAAAATGCGTAAATAGATGAAAGATTTACTTGTACCGTCTCAACCTTTAGGCCCCATTTAGGGGCAGTCTGGAGCGCTGAGCTCTGCAGACAGTTCCTCCAACCTTGCAGCTTGATTTTTGCTCCAATATGCAGTATGAGCTGTGGAGCTGTGTGCCTTTCCAAAACATCGGCTGAATCGACTGCAGGTGGAATCAAGTTGTAGAATCTCAAAGATGATCAAGAGTAATAGGAGGCACCTGAACTTTAAATAAATATCCTAAGTTCTGTTTACACATTGTTGCGTACCGAGCGTAGATTGATGTGGGAAATAGGATTTGTTCTGTATAAGGCTGCAACATAAGACATAAAAAATTGAAAGGGCTGTGGAGACTCTCTGAAGGCACCGCGTTTAAACAGCCAAGCAAACAAACCAGATCCTTTGAAATGTTTGACATCATCTCATTTCCGAGGAACCTCCAGTCCCACAGCAGCACATGTGCTCCATCGTCTGATGTTGGTAATTCAAACAGACCGGCGACGCCAGTGTTTTTTGGCATGTGTCGAGTAAATGGCACTGCACTGAATGAACAGCAGCTTGAACAGCTGACAGCAGTGGAATTAAAGGGCAGGATGTGCTGTTGCTGAAAGGCCAGAGGTGTTTGTACCACACACAGTTTGTCCAAAAGGTGGGCAGCGGGTGTGAAATACAAGTTTGAAGTTGCTGCCAACCGTTTCAAATAAGTAAGCAAAGTCTTGTCTTCACTGAGACCCTAAATCAAGTCCCCGGGAGCCATCTATAGTTTAATTACGAGGCCCAAGGTGTTGTCGTGATCAAAACATGTTGGGAAAAGGAGGAGGGTCTAAAGAAAAACAACCAAACTTCATTTTTGCCTCTATGCTATAACAAACGAAGACATTAGGAGAAGGTGGGCATAGACATGGAGACCCAGACAGAACAAACCCATGTGGAAACACATGCAGGTTTAAGGAAAACCAGAGTAACTTCATGTAATATCAAGTAGGTCACAAACATTTTACACCAGACAGAATCCTTAAGTTGTATCACAGCTGTTATGAGAAAGAGGGAACAAATCCTATTCACAGGCAAACTCAAACACATTTCTCCCACAGGAACGAGGGGGTTAGGTTTAACTCCTCATGTAATGAGAAGAGCCTTTCAGTCTTTCACAACATTCAAGTCATGACTTAAGCTGTTGAGTTGTTCCTTCACTTATGTGGGAGATAATTATGTACCATTATATACAACCCATTTCATTTAAAGAAGTGCACAGTGATAGAAATTTAGGTCACACCACCCAGCCATAGGCTTATTTATTTGCCAACTTTCTGCTGCGTCATCATCCAAAATAACAGCTTTTATATAAAAGTGTCAGATTGTCAAGTAAAGGGGACAGATATTCACAGTGAACCTGATAAAGAGGTAAATACCACTATATCTTTTACACTTTAATCTTCTTATTTTAAGTATTTAACCCCAAAATGACATCCTGCTGAAGACATGAACATGAAATAAATCCTGCAGTGTGATATGACCATATTTTCCACCAACACTAACACAAAAAAACACACACCCATTTGCTGAAGATCTGATTCAGAGACTGAATAACCATGAGCGAGCTTACTGGCTATGGCGTGCGATCCATTTTCCTCTCCGTTGGCAGCACCCTCTCCGTTCTTTGTGCTTCCTTGGGGTCCTGTGTTGCTGCTGCCGCTGCCGCTGCCTGCCGCCGCCTGCTGCTGCTGGGCCAGCTTGTCCCTGTAGGCCTGCTGTCTGGTCTGGACGACATCTGGCATCACGGCATCGATCAGAGACAGCGACTCAATGGGCCGCCCGTCAAATAAGGTCCCGTCCTACACAGAAACCACAGAGTTTCATAAAACCACATTTTCCTCATCTAAATACAGATTTGCTGTTAATTATTGTACCACCATCAATGTACCACATCAGTAGGGGTGTACCAAAAAATCGATTCACATAAGAATCGCAATTCTCATTTAATACAATTCAGAATCGATATAAAATGTCCCAAAATCGATTTTAAAAAATAAAACAATGAAAGAAATTCTATGGAAAATCCATTTCCTTAGAATTTAAAAGGCAGCGGTTTAACTACACTATTGTTTGTTAAAATAAATTAATTTTATGTTGTTACTTAAAGGGATAGTTCACCCTAGAATGATATTTCGCTCATTATCTACTCACCCTCATGTTGACTAAGGGCTGGAAGAATTATCAGAGTCCACCGTCCCTTCTCTTAGTTACAGGGGGTCTCGGCGTAGCAGTGAATTTCAATGCAACGGTTGCAAAGGGACACCGGAGCTCTTCGTAAAAAAACACACACAAAAAAACATCCAAATACCTCCATGATGCTCGTATGTAATGTCCGTCTTGTGCTGAAGCCCCAAATTGCGTAATTGTCCCGAAAAAAAATTAAATAAGTCTATATTTTAAGCTTGTTTGTAGCGGAAGCTTCTCGTCTTCTTCTTCTTCTCCTCTTCCTGGTCCGTCCAAATATCGCGTGATTCGCAGTAACCGCACTGACGCCGGCGCAAATCACGCGATATTTGGACGGACCAGGAAGAGGAGAAGAAGAAGAAGACGAGAAGCTTCCGCTACAAACAAGCTTAAAATATAGACTTATTTAATTTTTTTTCGGGACAATTACGCAATTTGGGGCTTCAGCACAAGACGGACATTACATACGAGCATCATGGAGGTATTTGGATGTTTTTTTGTGTGTGTTTTTTTACGAAGAGCTCCGGTGTCCCTTTGCAACCGTTGCATTGAAATTCACTGCTACGCCGAGACCCCCTGTAACTCAGAGAAGGGACGGTGGACTCTGATAATTCTTCCAGCCCTTAGTCAACATGAGGGTGAGTAGATAATGAGCGAAATATCATTCTAGGGTGAACTATCCCTTTAAGTAATATGTGATATTGCTTTTATGCAACAGTTTCAACAAATCCATCTAAGTACGGATAAATGTTTAAAACTCAATAAATGTGAAAAAGACACTTTAGTCATTCTGTCTTGCAAAGCAGACTGGAGTAGATCATGAGGATCCTTTGCACACCGGTAGACTGAAGCAAAAATATTATGAATCAAATCGTTTTGAATCGAAAATCGATTTTGAATCGAATCGTAGCCCCAAAAATCAGAATTGAATTGTATCGTGAGATAGTAAAAGATTCCCACCCCTACATATCAGTCATGAAAAACACAAAGCTCACGGTGCACTTCCTGCTTATTTATTGTGAGGTTATCCTAATTAGTATCCGACGGTGGACTCTGACCTCATTGATGCTGACTTCAGCCTCCACATACTGCAGGCCCTTCTGGATGATGGAGATGAGGGCAGCAGGGGGCACCAGGGCTCCATTGATGTTGGACTGGCTGATGTGGCTCTCTATGCCAAAGGTGAATGCTGAGTGGGAGAAGCCTGGAAGAGGCAAAATCATTTGGAAAGAAAAATAGAGTCAAAGTTCAATAGTCGGGTGTCGAGAGCTACAGGGGAAATTATGGATATTAGATTCTAAATAATTGTACACACAGCAAATTGATGACTACAAAAAGTATTTGTCACACTGACCTGACTCTTGCAGGTATCTGTAAACGAGGAAATTGACCTCATCGCTGCTTATGCTCATTTTTAGTCCTGGTGATTAAACCATTGGGTCAGCACAGGATAGGAGCCTGTAAAAGCAAACCACAGAGCATTACACATCACAGAAATGAGCTGAGAGGAGCTTTTACTCATCTCCACTAAGCATTTCCATCATTCGCATGCATTAACATCCCACAGAAGCATAAATTGATACTAACAAGTAACATGACATACAGTGGCACGGAGCCAGGTGTAAAAGACACCTGACAGACACACAGACACACACACACAGACACACACACACACACACACACACACACACACACACACACACACACACACACACACACACACACACACACACACACGGAGCGAGTGTGGTGTTACACTACGAGCAGCAGAGTCCAAACTGGCACACGCGATGAAAACCGAGAAGAGGAAGAGGTTAAAAAAGACATCACCTTGCTTGACCTAGATCTTGCAACTTTTAGAGCAGGGAAGTAGGCAAACTGTGCTTGTTCTGCAATTAGATAAACAATGATGTCTCATTCCTCTGTGTTCGGTGGCAGCAGAAACCTCCTGTCTTTAGGCAGGGCACCAGTTTCCATTCATTAACCTACAACTGGAAATAATTACCAGCCGACTTCACAGGGCAGGCGGATATTTTGGACGAAAGCGTCTGGAATAGATGGGCTTAAAACCTCAGCAATAACAGATTGTACAGTTCTTGTGTCCGGCCTCTATATTTATTCATGCAGAACCCGCACTGTTTAAACGAGACTGTGGAAATAAACAAGGGGGTCTGGACGAGGGACAGAACCTCTACTGTTTCCATCGGGCCAGCCGGCTGAAAAAGTCAACATGTCTCTCTGCCGCATCCCGGAGGCTGAGATCCAAGACCAACTGCACCGAGAGGCCTTGAATCTAGTGTAAGCCCTTCGGCAATCTCTAACAAGGTGGTCACAAGCCATGATGGCTAATGTGTGTCACAATGAAACACTACCACCAATACGCCGCAAATGGCTTAATTCAACCATAATCTTAAAATACTGACTTCTATTCAGTCCGATGCCAACAATACATGACAATCTGTCAACAGCAAACAAAACTTAGGCTACTCACTTTATAGTGGGGGCAAAAAGACTAGAACCATGTTCACATTCAAGTAGGTGTTTTTTCCGCTACCCCTCTACTTTACTCTGCCTGCTAGGGCACACTGTGTTTTCCATTGTTTTTTTTAAGGGTCTGTATGGTTAACGCACACTACAATCATGCTGATATGAAACTACTGCTTATCTGATACTAACCTGATTTCATAGGGTGGCAGCAAAATGGCCATTATTATGCAAGTGATGCAAGAGCGTTGAACAGGGTCAGAGCACAGTTACAGGAATAGGTCAGCAGCCAATTCATCTGGCTGACGTAGTGTTCAGTGTTTGAATGTTTTATGAACACCAGGACTGATCGTCAGCTTTATCAACCTGTGTCTCCTTCTCTGAGGGAGTGATGGAGCTACTTACAAGACTGTGGAGGCTGTGATGAAAGTGACCCACCCCCACCTGATTAAATTATATCACGTTGCAATATACTCAGATTAGGGTTGGGCGATGTGCGAGCAGTGGAAGATTGACGATGTGACAGCAAAACAACGCGATGGACCAACCCTAACTCAGATCAATCAGCCTAATTATCAGCTAGCTAGAGAGAAGACGATTAAAAACAACAAGCAAAGTGTTCTCTGAATCTCTTCATTATCTTTAAAGATGATTGTACCATAGAAACAAAACGTCCACCCAAGACTGTAGGCTTCCAATTAAACACATTACGCACCACAACATGGGCAGGGAACAGTGGAACCACTGTATTCAGTGGTTCCCCTACTGTTCTGTTGGCGGGGCGGCCCGCGCAAGCTCCCGCCCCCCTTGAAAAATGGGAAATATAGGAGCCAATCGCGGTCCGAGCGGACCTGTTGGTCTGACTAGTCCAAAACAGTTGGAGCCCTCCACCCGAAGCACCCAGTAAGAAGTTGCAGGCGGGTCGACCAAACATGTCATCTGATTTTTAAATACCAGCGCTCGCCCTCAAAAAACCATCACATGAATGACATGAATGTGATGCAGGCTACGGGGGCGCGGAATAGCAGATGCGCGTCTTTCAGAATAAAATCAAAGCTGAGTCGTTATTTGGAGCCTAAATCAAAATTACACTGGATCCCCAGATCTGGATTCATTCATTCCATCACTTGCTTCACTCGAAATTACAACAACAATGAATTCCATTAACATGAAGCCACAACGAAGACCTTTCCAACACTTGACTTTAGGTCACAACAAGACACGCATATTATTATTACACTGAGATAGGTGGAAAGCGCTTGATTGTTGCGAAAGCTATGTAAACACTTCAGCTATTTTTAGTATATTAAGACATTTTTGGGACATGTAACTGACTAACAGTTGGTCTTGTCATGAGTCATTCCTGCACGCCATCTTCATACTGGTTGAATAGAAAGCTCAATTGCCTTTTCTATGGAGCTCCTAACACTTTTCCATTGCAATGTGATTTTCTGGGCATTAGTAAGTGCATGCACGATAAAAAAGAGGGCCAATTAATTTCTGTACGTGGAAACAACGATTTAACATTGAAAAGTAAGATACACTACCCATGTGAGCTAGATGTCCTCAGAGGTGCATCATATCTTCTCAGCAAGAACCTTCAGTCCCTGGGAGAAAGAGAAAGGCAATTAATTGCAAGCAGTCATCATGCCATCTAGATTATATAAATGACAAAGATTATCCCATTTGACCAGGATGAAATCACTTGAAATGCTCCGACAAATGTCAATATTCTGAGTTATCACATCATTCATCTTAGTCTGTTTATTGATCATTTGGCAAACAGGAAAAATAGGTAATTAATCCCGTTTAATAGTCTGCTTTGCTTTGTGTAAGAGGTATATCCTATGATGAATTGCACTTAAGTGCATGCACAAGAATCACACTAACCCTGTCATTACATAGACAAAAGACACTGTATTTCCATTAGTGGTGCAACACATTAACTTCATTAGAAATGTAACATTTTAGCAGTGTGTCAGGGAGTGGGTGAGAGAAACAGCCAGGAAGAAGTGTTGTGTACAAAGGGGCGTGTCACCAAACAATGAGAGAAACTGGGTCAGCAACATAACAAAAAAAAAAAAAAAAGTCAAAACAGCCAGTGGATAATGTGCTATGCAGGGTTCAACTATCCTAGAAAGGACTGCAACTAAAGGGAAGTGTGCTTATCTTTCCTGTATAGTAAAAGAAACGGTGACATTTCAGATGTGTGAGATGCTTGCGACCTGCAACATCAACTTAACCAGCCGCTCACCTCTGGTAATGGATCATACACAGGTGGCTGAGGTGTTTTACTTTTTAAATTTTTTAACTTTTAAATTATGCGTTATGGATTATGGATTTCGTTTGTATCGTCGCCCGCCAGTCTTCGTGACTGCATGGCCTCCTCAACTTGGACTCACTCCTTTTAAGTAAATACACACAAGTTATGTCACCTTTACTAATCTGCCGGTAGCTAAATTGGCAAGATAGCATGGCAGGCTACTAGCGGAAATACATCCCCCATCCCCCACCGTCAGCAGGCTGAATGGGCTCAACAGACTACAGTGCGTGTCTCCCCCGACACGCTACTGGAGGCGGCAGCAACCAGACTTTGTGCCAATGAATGACTGAAACAAAAAAAAAGCACTTTGCTGCTGCGAAATGAGCGTCAATAAATGCCCCCCCTCAACTATTTATGGTAAACTGGAATATGCTGCAGCGCCGCATTAATTCACTGTGTTTGTAAATATAATCGTTTTATGTAACTCACTACAGTCAGAGGTAACAGTAGGCTGACAATTGCCCACATGTCACGGGTCGCTCAGTGCAGAGTCAACTGGCTTTGTCGGAACTTTTTTACTTCGTGACCCATGAGTAAACACGCAGTACTAGTGTCTTTTTATTTACTCCTCAAACGTGTGTAATTAGCTACTTCTAATGTGAAAAATCACTTAAACAGCCACCACTGCCGTTAGCCAGGCAGCGTTAGCTCCCGGGCTACCATGCGAGGTAACCCTCTTCATACAGCCAGACCCGTCACCACACACATGCCACTCTGCAAGGCGGTCTATCGTTAATTTGTTGCAGGTCATCAACAGTTAGCCACCAAACTGATGCACTCAAGCATATAAAGCCAAACACTTGCTACTTTAAAATACTCCATACAACGCTACAAAAATGTAACTTCAGCTCTTCTTTGATACAACAATTTGACGAGTACAGTGAGGTCGCGAGTCCGTCGCTTCATTCCCAACCTGCTAACAAGCTAGCGCGCTAGCTAACGCTGGCATGCTATGCTAATGACAGTGTTGCTGTAATCTCGTACCTACTTGAATATAACCTTTCAATTGCCGATATCTTCCACAGCTCGTGTGTTCAAGTCAGACCATGTTATCTATTTAATTGACTGCGGTATGGATGGTTTCGCACATATATTAACTATCGTTAGGTTATAATATTGAAGCTAAAGCCAGGCGGTAAGAAGCCAGCAACGGCTTCAGACATTCGACACAGTGGAGTGACCTGACATGCAAAAATGAGCTGCCTGTAACTACTGTTATTTCAAAACTCTACTCGCTTAAAGCTCAATATAACGATTAACCCGTGACGACGGCTTTGGGCAGTGTATTCACTATGTCCCCTGTCGACTACAGCAAAGTAGGACGGATAACTTATGTAAGCATAGTAGCCCAGTGATCCTTACTCATCAATAGCCTTATTTTACATTTCTGCTTAGTGGTGGCACAATATAGCCTAAATGCCATGTAGACAACTAACCTATTTTCCAAACGCGGCAAAACGACACGTCGTGGTTGGTTAAAGTTGAAAACCGTCCTCCAGCGTTGATCAAATTTTAGCTCCTGGTCCGTTTGACGTTTTCACAGCAAAATGGAGCCACATTTCCTCACTGAAACCGACCAATGAGAGGGGAACGAAAAAAAAAAAAACCTAGGCCTCTGGAAGTTTGTACCGCAGCCAAGCACCAGTCACAACAAGAGCGTCCTCGCCCATCCCCCACTACACCTCTTTTTTGCTTGTCTGGTCATCACTAGCCATGGATTAATGACACCCCACCCCCTATCCTTTGCTCAGTCATTCAGACTGAGAAAGTCAACAACAAGCTTACATCATCAGTGCAATCTGTGTTTTACACATTTTTTGAAGCTGTATACATAATCCATAATATAATTCTATTCCCCAGTTTTATCAGCGAAATTAATATCCTGAAAGCGCTCATCCTGTATAAAATATCAAGGATTCACTTGAATGAGAAATGGATGCTCACTGTGAAAATTCACAGTGCATCCTCTTTGGCTGTGATCAGTCACTGCCCCCATTTAGTGGCAACACTGCCTCAGCCTTTTCCTGTGTGAGATGATGACATATCATGAAATCCAGAATTGGGGACCATTAAATTTGTTTTACAGCACTACCAAGTGTGCAGTGTACTCCGTTAATGCTTTGTTGCAAGGGGTTTCTCTCACTGTCAAAAATATAATTATCTCTGCTGGGAACAAACAGTTTCTCATGGTTTGATGGTTTGTGCATCATCGCAAACACAAGAAAACCGAACATCACCCACAACATCAAAATAATATGTCAGTTTGTGAGACGAACATTTTAGCGTTGCAAAAATAGCTTTTCAACAGTCATTGCACTTCAGCTAGGTCTTCAGTGATAGTGCAGCAGAGATACAGAATTTGTTTGCAATCAGATGGCAAAAGTGTAAAAGGTTAGACATTATTTGCATAGCCTTTTTGATTAACTGTTGTTGAGTGATGAATTTGGCTGTTTCAGATAATGGGTGCTACTGCAGTCCACTGATTTGTTACCTTTGCTACCACCCAGTCTCTGAGCTGTTTGATCCACCCACTCAGTTATATCAGTGCTCATCTGGCCCTTTGTCAGCATCTTTACAACTTGTCCACCAGGGACCTCTCAGTCTAGTGGGTGATCGAATGTTATGTTACAATGCACTGTTATTTCTTTACACTGAGCAAAACTGCCTACTCTACGGACTCAGCTGTAAAACCCCAAGGATTGAGCTTTAAGGTCATGCACACTTCACAAAACTGTTCTGCAAAACTGGTTTCAGTTTCAGTGCTGTTTGCCTCCATTGTTCCATTCACTGGTGATTTCCCACATTCTGTCCCTTGTTTCTTTCTCCTCGAGCCAGGATAAACAGAAATATGTGCTCCATCACTCCCACTGTGCAAGGGTGTTTTGGCTGCCAGTGAATAAATGCAAAGCAAATTCCTCCTCCGATGCCAGGCTTTGCGCAATATATGATTCACTCTAGGGGCAAATATTGTGAATTAACTTACCTCATTTCTGTGTAAATTCTACTCACCTTTTTTTCTTTCTTTTTTTTACGTACAGCATGTGCACATAGTGTATTCTGTAAACTAAGAGATTCAAACGATACATGTCAGAATCTCCAAATGTGTTTGCGTTGGTAAACTAAAATATCTCCATAGAATTAGATTAGCACTGTGTCCCTCTTTAAATGTGGGGCCACGAGGGGTGTGTGAGACAGGGACCTAATCTGCAGGACAACAACACGAGGTTGCTAGGGATGATAGCACAGTGGCAACACTGATGAATATGTGCTGTACCTGTTGGCATTGTGTAATTGCTTGGATACAGCCACACAAGTGGCAGCAAGCTTTATCGAGTGCCTTAGCAACTGCAGTTTTGCCTTTTTATGTGTGTGTGTGTGGGTTTGAGATTTATGGTCAGATTTGTGACCATATCTTTTATTCTAACAAAAAGGAACAATAGCTGGAAATCAGCATTAAAAAATACAAACCTCAGTTGCAAGCGTATAGATGTAATAGCGACTCCGAAAAGTTGATGATTTCTGTTGTCCATATTTTCCCCAGAGATGTAGTTTTCCAAAATAAAATATATCAAGCACGGTGGCAAATATATATCGTGTATATTTGTGCTTTTCAACTGGGAAAATGCTTTCTTACATCACCCATCACAGTGATACACAACAGTACAGGGGACACTTCATTCAAAATATTGATAACACACTCCACCTGTATGTCAGATTGCAGTGATTCTCAAAGGACTAGACTAACCTCACCTAAATGTATCACGTCTAAGGTAAAAGTCAGCTCATATGCATCATTTACATGATGCATTATGTGCGCAAGAGGATGAGCGACAGAATGAGGAGGAAAATGGAGCATAAGAGGGGACTGCAGCTCAGCTTCACTGCCTGCTCAGCAAGAGCTATTTTTAGATCCTGAGAAACAAAGAAGCAGAATCGCCTTTCATCCCCTCTGTAACTATGTTGTTTCACCTCCAAATGTGGTACTCGAAGACATTGTGGACTTCTTTGTAGCTATGTTTAGGCCTATCCTCAAATAAATACAGATGCCTCTCCATCTGCCCTTGAGTCTTTTTTTTCATCCCACTATATTTGTGCAAGTGTTTTCCTGCCGTCCTCCTGTATGCAAAAGGGATGTTATTTTTCTTCAAGGCTGAAGGCCAGGGTATAATTAAAGGGGAACACATCTGAGCCAAGATGAGGAGAGGAGCTCTGGAGTTTGTCAAAGAGACTGGCTTTCATTATACTGTACTCTGGTCAGCACAGGATGGGTCTTGGAGAAGGTAGTTAATGTAAAGTGCCTCACAGTGCACACTTCCAGCAGGATATGATATGATACGAGGGGAAACCCACCATCTGGTTTGACTAACACTGTTGGGGAAAATCATACTTCATTTTCAAAACAAAAAACATAGTTGAAGAAGAAGAAGAAGAAGATAAGGAGAAATGGTTCTCTCTCTCACTCTCTCTCTCTCTCTCTCTCTCTCTCTCTCTCTCTCTCTCTCTCTCTCTCATATTATATATATTATATTCTGTTTGTTGGACATTTACTATTAAAGATGTATCTTCATATGTTACATAGGCTACATATATACATGTACAGTATGCATCGTTGTCCATAAAATTGGAATAATGATGTTTTCAGACACATTCCTCTTTTTTATTCCTATTATAAAGGTTAATTGTGGTTTAATATTCACAGCGATGTGTTTGGAAGAGATTGGTCAATAAAGTTTTGAGAAGATATACAATTTATCTAACAAGAATAAATCACATTGTCAAAGTCATTTCATGAGAAGAGGTAAAAAAAAAAAAAAAAAATCTTATTTGTACTTGTACTTACTGGGCAACAGTGTACATACCCAACATACTGGAAGAATTTATTTACTAAAATTGAAGCATCAACCACAAAAAAAAAAAAAAAAAATCATCAATTTGATAATCAGGTGCTAGGGGGCTGTCTGATTAGCAGAAAGCCCCCTTCTCCCTTTATTCTCTCTCCAGTTTCTGAGGCTGCAGAGACACCTTGTGGTCATGTGTTGCAGAGCTGTCTCGCCGTCTTTGAAGTCAGGACTTTCAGGTTGCCCATACATACTGTACATTTGTAACATGAAAAGGCAGAAGTCTTTGAAATGACTGCTCCTGAATTCCTCTGTGGTTGCCTGCAACAAACATAGCAGCCGGCCCTCAGCGCAACCACCCAGAGCCAGATATTTGTGGGTACAGTCGAGATTCATTGTGCTGGAGGAGCAACTCATTTTAAGCATGACGGCATTGTACAGGGAACTCATATTACGAACACAGGTATGGCAAGCATCCTGTTCACTTGGGGGTAAGAGTTTAAATAAGAGGTAGCCAGCTGCTGTCCCTGGGAGCCCAGAGCATGTCGGGGAGCCACTGCTGACAGTTGTAGCCCAAAGTCTGGATTATCATAACAACCTTTGGACAAGAGGTAGGACCTCACAGATCGGACATATTACCACCACCAATTCAACTCGGCACTCACACACAAAAGCCGGGGCTTATTGTTATTTGAATGTGCAAAGAAAGAGATTATTTCAAGCACCAGGGAGAAACACAGAGACCGTGACCACACACACACACACACACACTCATACACACAGCTCCAACCATGTGCCTAAACATGATCAAGCACACAATAGAGGGTAAACTCATAGCACATGGCTGGGATCACAGAAGAATTTCAATTTTTTTTACATGTCTCAAACTTAGAAACAACACAGATTTTGTGCAATTCTTCATCTTGATGGAATTATAATTTGATTTTTTTTTAATGGGCACATGCTATTTTTCACTCCGAAGCACAGCAAGATGGTGAAACAACTGTGAAATATGCATTATAATAAGTATTGGGTATTGACACAGCATGCGTGGAATAATAATAAACAGCATGTGCAGGAAGCTTATGACAGGCAGTTTAGTATAGGCTGTGCTTTACTCTGAGGTCAGCGTGTGCTGCCCAGGTAAGTGTTTACTGCTTTCATATACTTCCGTGGGGCGCTGTGCAGTTGTGCAGTGGAGCATGTGACCCTTTTTTTTTAAGGCACCAAACACTGGGACACCTGACAGGGAAGCAATAATCACTGGAAGGACAAGGCAGAAAATACATCCTGAGACATTCTTCTTCAAAGAGCATGCTGATAGCAGCAGGCTTTGAATTCCACACTGCTGTTAAACACGCAAGGTGAACGTAAACACCTACTAAAGCAAAAAGTGGATCAAAGCTGACTCCCCAGATTTCAGGTGAGATACAAATACAGTCAGATAAGACCTTGGATGAATTATGAGTCAATGGGACCTCCTGGCACAGACATGCAAAAGATTATTTTGTCCTCAGGTACAAAACTTCCCCAAACCATAACAGACAACATGATTGTTTTGGGTCTATTTTTGTTTTGTTGTGCCTCATTTGGGCCACGTAGCGTCTTTTTGTAACATCATTTTGTGTCTGTAGTTGTTTTTACATCTCTTTGTAGATGTCTCTGTTTTTCTGTTTGGGTAAATTTCACAATTGTCTCCTCGTGGTCATTTTGTGTTGCTTTTCAGTTTATTTTGTAGGTTGTGTTCACTGGTTTTGGTGTTTTGCGTCTTTTTGGTTGTTTTATATCCATTTACAGGCTCTTAGTGTCTATTTGTGCCCACTTTGTCACTTCATGCTTGTTTTGCATCTCATTTTGTGTCTCTGTGTACTTGTGTTGGGTCTCCTCTGATGACATTGTGCGAGTAAATCAGAACTCTCAGATGCTGCTGCTGGTTGAAAACTGAACTTCAGACTCTGATATAAGGATGAGATGAAGAGATGGCCTCGGCCTGACCCATGCAGACCCCAGGGCGCAGGCACATGTATGAGATCGACCACATGGTCGATCACATACAGTAGGCTACCATATTGGTTTATCACTCATTCAGTCACGCTTTCGGTCTCACAAGATAGGAAAGAGGCAGCTGGAAGAAATATGAACCAAGGACACACCCATAAAGGCTATACAGTAAGGTAGCTGATCCTATCTGCTTCTGGCTCAGGCTATGAAATTCATTAAACTGATAATAGGAAAATCTGAACAATATGTTCCTGCTGGGATAAGCAGTTTCACACAAGTGCCGGCTGTTGGAGCATCTCTTCAAACACACAAAGGCAGTCTGCTTCATGTGCCGACACTGCAGACTCAGGAGCTTTTTAAATAAGCAGAGATGTGAGGAAGGGCACAACTATATTTAAATTTTCAAGCTGGTGACAGTCATTCAGAACCATTTTTCATCCCGTGGCTATGATACTATTTCTGATTCCCTTGGGTTGTGGCTGTGTCACTTCAATACTTTTCTGGAGCTTCATGAGCAGATAAGGCCAGCCTATGGAAAATGGAGGCTATACGTGTTAGATTTGGAACATTTTGTTTAAATGTTTTAAATTAGCTTCCTTCATTTGAAGCTTACATGGAAGGTCATGCAAGGTCAGGCATAGTGAGACTGCCTGCCCTACATATCATTAAGGACAGCGTCACTGTCCATTCCTTATAAGTTATTATCACCTGCCACTGTAAGCCCAGCCTCCGTGGAGTGTGAGGTCTCAAAACCCTTTAAAATCCTTTGCTTGGCTGTAAAGTAGACACAAGGGGCAAGGCTCTATGTCTGAAAGTGTGTGTCTCCATGTTTAGCCGAAATCAATACAGTTATGTGTGGAACTTGAGGCACTCGATGGGGTAATGCTCAGTGTGCTTTTTACGGAAGAGAAAAGTTGGAAAGTTGTAAGACAGAGCAAAAAAAAAATTCATGTAAGTGTGACTCTTTGTTGTGGGTACGCATGCAGTGGTGTGTGGAATGTTTAAAGGAAAGCATGAATGCAGATAACATTTATGGTTTTTCTGCAGATGTCTTGTGTCATGACGGGGGTTGCCTCACAGCAAGATTTCCCCTAAGCAGCTGGGAATGTAATACAATAAGGAAATTACTCGTCTAAAAGGAACTTGTTGGCTTGTTTTTCGGCAATTTCGCTTCCAGCTCTCTGGTGAGGTCATCATCCCCCGCAAAAAACAAAAATGTTAGAGAACTGAATAATGGCTACAGTATGTCCAGAAATACAAAAATCTAAGCCTTTCTCTACTGATCATTCTGCTTCTGAAGGGGAGTCAATAAACAATAGGACTTGATTATTGACTGGCTCATGACGGAGCACATTTTTGATACCTGACATTATTTGATATGAACAAATGACCACAATAACACAGCCATGTAAGCGCATTTGTTCCAAAGTGTGCTTTTGAAAGAATCCCTGGCAATCTCTTGAGTGGGTTTGCATCGACCCTCACCTTGATTCTAACCCTTAGCCGACCCAGAGTCAATTCTTCATAATGTCTCAGTCGCCCATTCATTTGCATCTGAATTAAGGCTAATGTTATTTATGGTACCCAAAGCTGCATGTGCAGTATTGAATACAGTGCTTGTTTTCTCCCAATTGTAGGACCTGCAGAGAACCAGAGGAGGCAAATGCAAGGTGTTGACAGCTGAAGAGTTCAGGATACAGCAGGTAGGCTGTTCTCTCATCGTCATTAACATCTTTCATCTGTGGCTATCTGTCATCTTGTTTACCCTTTGTAGCATTTTCTTTGTGTTCAAAATGAGATGTTTACCCGGTGAAGTCCACCATATCATGGGTGCTTCCTGTCCCAGCACATCATAATCCTCAGATAATCAGAGACTGCTGTGTGTGGGGTTGTAAGGAGACGTAGGCTATATTATTCTTTCTTTTTGTACAAATCTGGACATCTTAACTAACAGCAAATATGCACCAAAGGTACAGTATGATTTGTCCTTCTCTTTGTTTTGTAACCCACCAGCTTGAGATTTGTGTTGCAGTCGTTTCTGATCCTTGTAGTGAAAGTTAATGTCAGTGTAAGAACTCCTTTGATTGATCACAGCTATATATACAATTGGTTGTAATTCCTCCCAGGTCTTTTCAACAATCGTTCCGTTCGTCTTCTGTGAGCAAAGGAGGACGTGGATCATCAGGAAAGATGTTTTTTGTGGCAGGGGCCAGAAATGCTGCAGGATCGGGGGGAGGAAATGAGAGGAGGTAACAGGTTTATACCATATCAGGCCTGAAAATTGACTTAAAATACTGAGGTTAAAAGGGGATTTACATGCACTTTGATTTTTATGTCTCTTAAATAATGATTCCTCCTATTATACGACTTTTCCATCATCATTCAGGTCAATCTACCAGAAATTCCGTGAGGTGGATTTATTGGATAAGAAGAAGACGGTGACAGCCCTGAAGCCTGGTGAAGATCGAGCCATTTTCCTTGGACTTGGAATGATCCTGTCATCAGTCATGATGTACTTTGTGCTGGGGATCACCATATTACGCTCATATGCAGACAGGTACAGTCCTCTTAAGTCTGTTTTTGACACCACATACGGGAGTTAACTTTGATATTCCTCTCAGGACATGTTTTATTCAGCAAATGTGCTTGTTGACAAACTGTTTTGGTGCTCTCTCATCCTGAAAATTGCAAAAAATAAATACTTCATGAAACCAGATTTTCAGGAACAAATTGTAGCCCAAACCAAGTTGATTTACTGTGAACCCCCCCCCCTTCAACCCACCTCCCCCGACACACACACATAAATGCTTTTTGTCTCGTTTTTGTTTTTCCATTAAATTTGATCTTCGTTTAAATGTCAACACAGTGTATGGACAGAGGAGGGTGTGTGTATTGTTCTCAACTCCACGGTCACAGCAGACATGAACTGTTCCTACAACTGTGGGTCAGACTGCTGGAGAGTCTCCAAATACCCCTGTCTGCAGGTCTACGTGAGCGTCAATAACACGGGCCGTGTCAGCCGTTTATCTCACAATGAAGAGACCCAGGACGCCAGCTCTGAAGTGAGTACTGCGCCAGAGGGAAAATACAGGGAATTACTGAACCGTTTCAAATGTTTACAGCGTCTGTCAGATGTTGGCCTGGTTATAGATGTTCTCTGCTCTTGATGCAGAACATTTTAGCTGATAGGATTTGGATTTTTTTTTCCTCTGGTCAAGCTAAAAGATGATATGTGAAAGTCAAGAGCCCCAATCAATCGCCAAAGCAAAAAGTAGCCTATGACTGATTGCTGTTGAGATAAACCCAGTGTCCTTCAATCCTGTCCTTGCAGTGTTTCTACGTGCCCAGGTGTCAGAAGGACACCGTTGCCATGCACACCATGATCATGAACATCTCGGAGCGACTGAAGGTGAGCCAGCAGGTCCCCTGTTACTACGACCCCGGCGAGCAGCAGGAGACGGTTCTCCTGACCCGGCTGTACGACCACCGCGTCGTCTTCCACTCGTTGCTCTGGCCCTCCTGCATGCTCACAGGGGGGGCCCTCATCATCGTGATGGTGAAGCTCACACAGTATCTCTCCAGGCTGTGTGAGGAGATAGGGAAGATCAAGAGGTGAAATGCGTGCAGCAGCTGCGAAAGCCAAACATATGGCGCTTCGGTGATGGACATATGACATGAAAGGGATTGTTTGAAAAGAACAACCTTGCTATGACCTCTTGCAAACTTTCCCCTTCAGCTAAGATATTTGGAGCAGCTGACTCTCACTCCGGGCTGAGGATGTGACTGTTTATAAAAGTGAACTGAATGTTCCGAGGCGGAACCTGTCAGACACATAACTCGCTGTTATACAGGGAAAAGTATGGTTGGATTTTTGCATGGTGTTACAGCATTGTAGACTGTTCTGAAGTTCAGTGTTTACAAGGGAGTTTTTTTCTGCCTGTAAACTGGTTAATATGAGTATGAGCTTGTTATGACACTTGTATGATAATACCAACCTATGACCGAGAATTTTCACAAACGTTCCTATTTTTTGATTATCAGATGACTAATAGCCTACACAATGACCAACACAACACACACACAAATATGAGACGATGCAAGTCAATTTTTCATATACTTGCACATGTGCAACCAGTACATTTGCTATTTTTCTTTTAACACTGGTAAAACCTGGGAGGGAGAAACTCATGAATCTGGAATCTGGCATTACAAGTGAAAGGCCAGTGTTTGAGGATGATGAATGAAAAGGTGAATAATAAGAGAAATGTGAATATTTGCTTTGCAATTTATGGTTTGTGCCCTTAAATTTTCTGCTTGTGCTCCTTAAATTTTAAGTTAGGGGCCACTGTGCTCCTAGTAAAAAAAAAGTTAGTCTGGAGCCCTGACACTTTCAGTAGGCTACAGCTATTAATGCATCCACCTTCATCCACTCCTTCTGTCATAGTGATGAGTTTACAGTTGCACTGCATCACCCACTGTGGCTCAGCAGTTGTTGACCAGTTGCCCTTAGGATATTTAGAAAGCACATGACAAGCAAGGGCTGAATAAAATGTTTTTCAATGATTTATAACAATTTAATCTGCAGTAAAACACACAGTGATATGTGATAGTGCTGAATGGATGATGGTGGGTCATAATTTTCAGAGAATATCCCTCTCCTTGTCTTGTTTGCTCAACCACTGAGCAATGGGCATTTATTACTTCTTTACTGATCATAATTCCTCTGCCTTATTTCCACTGAATTCCATTGTTGTCATGTAGTTTTATCATCACAGTAGCTGGGCTGTGTAGAAACAATAAAATGCATTAGGCTATGTCTAAATCTACATGCATGGCAGACTTCTAATCAATCCAGATTCTCTCTATTCTTCTGTGGTAGACACAGTGTGCTGTGGTAATACACCATATATCCTGTGGGGCTGCACCACGTGCTCAAGTGTTATAATATTATTGTAGTGGCCTACTCAGAGGCTTGTGTGGTATGTGACAGTTTCACAGCATCAGTGTGTAATTACCACAGGTTAATTACCTTAAAAAACACAGTGTGACGGTAAATCCATGGTGTCCCACAGGTTATATCATGTATTAACACATAATTACCCTTACCTGTGTATTGTAAGGTCATGGGATCATGTTCCAGTGATGATGACAGAAATAATTATAAAATTTAAGGGCCGGGACATCCATCCATCCAACCACGCACATGCTGCATTAAGAATTTGCTCTGGGCTCTGCGTATGACTGTAACAACACAACAACTCCGACTGTGTTTCTTTTCCCCCTCATGTGCTCTTTTAGTGGTATTTCTCAATAGGCGTTTCATCTCCCGTCGAAGAAAAACAGTGAACAAGCGGTTTCCCGTTAATTCCCCTGTCTCATCTCATGACAAACTGTCCTCCACACCAGCTAAACTCACACTGTTGTTGTGTGAGTGAGAGAGAGAGAGAGAGAGAGAGTGAGTGGGAGAGGGCGGTCCATGATGATGATGATGAGCCTGCTGCTAGCCGTCCTCGACCAGGGCAGCTAGCCGTGTGGAGCTAACGTGCTGCTGCTACCAAACTGTGTTGTGTTGGGGGTGTTTTCTGGACAGCACGATGAACAACATCATGAAGTATTGTACAGCCTTTCCACGACAGCGTATTGACAACACCACCGGGAGATAGGGACGTGTGTTCTCCCTCCAGCAGCGGGACTGTCCCGGCCCGTCAGCACCATTGTGTGGATGAAGTAAGGTGGGAGCAGCTAGCCGCCTAGCACCGCCGCTGCTCCACACTCACCGAGCGGCGGGCGCGGATGGGATTTACTCGGCTAGCCGCTGCTGCTAATGACTGTGCTGACTGGCTCCGCGGCTAACCGGTTGGCGTCAGCTAAACTGACACAGGTAGCGATATATATATTTGTTTTTCTCTCACGTTATGTTGTGTGTTCGCCTTCTGCAATGTTATTTAAAAACACCCACCACACGACAAACTTATGTGGTCGCAGCCCGACAGTGTGGCACCGTCACTCTCACAGCAGCGGCTCGTATGTGAGTCCAGGTTTTCATATTTCAAATGACATTGATCTGCTGAGTGAGCCCGGCTAGCACGGTTAGCTAGTTAGCCGACATGAATAAACAAATAACACCTCATATTACACCCACCAGGCAGTAATACAGTGTTTTGACTAGTCCAGGTCAAGCCCGGGCTAAAAGCTAAACCTTAGCCGCGTTAGCCACAGTTCAATAATGTGTGGGAAATTCCTGTTAGCTAACAAGTTTGTTTACATGAATGTTGAAGTCCTTTCATTCGTCACCGGTGGATTTGATCAGTCCGTCATCGCCCTCTGTTTTTCCTTTCTTTTTGTTACTCACTGAGCCTTAGTTTAAAAGAAAAAAAATATGAAAGTGAAAGGCTCTTATCTGCCTAATTTAGTGACAAGTGGTGCGGTCATTAGCTTCAGTGCTAACGTTGTAATAAACAAATGAACGTCATTGACATCTTGATCGGCTGTAAAATGAATCGTCACAGTTGACGTAAATGTTTTGCCATTATGTGTCAACCTGAACCAACGTATCTTTTACATTAGAGCAGTGGTGAACTCAAAACACCAAAGCAATACACAGTGGTCCTACAGTTATTGTCCTAGTTTGTAATTACAGACTGTTTAAAACTTTTGGAAACCCATCTTAACTTGGGAGTGTATTTAACATTTACATATTATGTTCATACAGATCACCATCACTGAAGTCAAATATTTACCACCCGCATTTTTGTATGGTTGTACATAAGGCAGTGGTTCTTATATCATTTTCTGTTTCCTTCTTTCTCGCAGTTGGTTGACATCGCTCATCTGATAATTACCAGACTCTGAAAAGAGCAGATTTCCTGGCACAACCATGCCTCCCAGACCCTCCTCCGGAGAACTATGGGGGATGCACTTGATGCCCCCCAGCATCCTAGTGGACTGCCTTCTGCCAAATGGCATGATTCTCACATTGGAGTGCCTCCGGGAGGCCACACTGATCACAGTCAAGCATGAGCTTTTCAAAGAAGCCAGGAAGTACCCTCTTCACCATCTGCTGCAGGAGGAGAGCTCCTACATCTTTGTCAGTGTCACCCAAGAGGCAGAGCGGGAGGAGTTTTACGATGAGACCAGGAGGTTGTGCGATCTCAGGCTCTTCCAGGCCTTTCTCAAAGTTATTGAGCCAGTAGGCAACAGGGAAGAGAAAATTCTCAACAGAGAGATAGGTATAATCCTTGACATGTTATGCAGTTACAAAACAACACACTAACTATACAGTGATGTACTTTGACAACCGTTGGCCTTGGCAATGTCATTAGCCACAGTGAGGAGGATTAACATAATACCAATGGATTTAGCCGGTCACAACATATATTATGCCATGATGTAATTGCAATGCATTATTATTTCATATGTTAATATTTCTGTTAACGCATTCAGAGGTTAAAGGATTTGCAACAATTTTTTATTTTTTATTAATCACTTGTTTCTCCTCGTAGGTTTTGCCATTGGAATGCCCATATGTGAGTTTGATTTGGTGAAAGACCCAGAAGTACAAGACTTCAGAAGGAACATTTTAAATGTTTGCAAAGAGGCTGTGGACCTCAGAGACAGTAACGGACCCCACAGTAGAGCTTTATACGTGTACCCTCCCAATGTAGAATCGTCGGTAGAACTTCCCAGGCACATCTATAACAAGCTAGATAAAGGTGAGGCATTTTACTGCACGCTCTGGCCAGCACTGCAATAAAAATATCATAATATTCTTTATAAACATTCACATTTTTTTCCATTTTATATTTTCTCGGTGGATGGAAAATGATAACCAAATGTTTTATTTTCTTTCTCTCAGGTCAAATCATTGTGGTCATCTGGGTTATAGTGTCGCCCAGCAATGACAAACAGAAGTATACCCTGAAGATCAACCATGACTATGTGCCAGAGCAGGTGATTGCAGAAGCCATCCGTAAGAAGACGCGCAGCATGTTGCTCTCCCAGGAGCAGCTGAAGATGTGTGTGCAGGAGTATCAGGGAAAGTACATCCTCAAAGTGTGCGGCTGCGATGAGTACTTACTGGAGAAATACCCTCTGAGTCAGTACAAGGTAATCTAATTTATTCTCAGCTTAGCTGCATCTGATGCTATTGTACTTCTAGGGGGAGCGATCCACTTCATGTCAAATTATCATCTAATTCAAACACGCTTGACATTTATGACATGAAATGAAATTTATGTGAAAATCTGCTGCCCGTTGAATGTGCTTCTTCAGGAACACGCCATACATATCACAGGATATAAAGAACAAAATGCTGGATGTTTCAGTTATTGCTGAGTTGTAATTGTAAAATCCAATAATATATAATATACATGTTGACAAACCTAGTAATCGTGTGAATTCCTTTTTAAAATGTCAAACAGAATGAACAGTTTCTGAAAGTCACAGTCACAGCCACTTCAAAATGTCACTTTCTCTGCCCTCGACAGTATGTGCGCAGCTGTATCATGCTGGGACGGATGCCCAACTTGATGCTAATGGCAAAAGACAGCCTGTACTCCCAGCTGCCCATGGACAACTTCACCATGCCGTCTTACGCAAGGCGAATATCCACAGCGACTCCCTACATGAATGGGGAAACAGCCACCAAGGCTCTGTGGACTATCAATGGAACGCTGAGGATCAGGATACTGTGCGCCACTTATGTCAATGTCAACATCAGAGACATTGACAAGGTATAAATGCATTAGCGCATCCGTGTGGTGCTGTGACTACCTTGTCTGTTTTCTTCTTCAAAGATTCTCTGCTTTGTTCTAGTCTGACTAAGATAGATCCTGACTGAAATCTCTCATCTCCATCACCTTGGAGCTTATCTGAAGACAATGTCCTTCATGTGATGCATCCAGAAAGACTTTAACACTCAGTGGATGAATATATTAATTTGCTGTTCTTGTGACTGCTCTAGATCTACGTTAGGACTGGGATATACCACGGTGGAGAGCAGTTGTGTGACAATGTCAACACCCAGCGGGTTCCCTGTTCGAATCCCAGGTAGTACACAAAGAAGAATGGTGTTGTATACTCGGGGATTTCACTCAGATTTGCAACAGTAATAGTATTAATCGTGGTAACGGTTGTTTCCGTGTTTATTTTCAGGTGGAATGAGTGGCTTAACTACGACATGTACATTCCAGACATCCCCCGTGCTGCCCGACTCTGTCTCTCCATCTGCTCCGTGAAAGGGAGGAAGGGAGCAAAAGAGGTTAGCAGTGAAAGGCTGAAATACTACATCGAAGCTATTAAGTTTGAGGTTGATGCGGTAACACTACTGTTTGTTTATCGGAACAGTAAATTTGGTTATCCTGCTAAGGAGTTGCTGCAGGTGCGCAGAAGAGGATGTTATGCTTGGTTGATGCATGTGACTGACACATTAAAGGTCACCCATGAATCACCAGCGGAAAGCTTTTAATGTGCATTGGCAGCCGTAGAAATTGTTTATTTATCATATAAAAAGTCATTCACAATGTTTTAATGACTGAAAAACACACAATGGCCTGTGAATTAATGAAATCTTTAAAAAATGATGGGCTGAAATGTTGCTCTAAGATCCTTGAACGTTAAGATGCAGCTTCGTCATTTGATGAGTCAAAGCGCTTAACAGTCTGTTAACGTTGGTTTCAAAGTAAACAACTTCTTGTGTTCTGCGCTGCACCTGTCTGTTTCATAGCCCAGAGCTGTTTCCTGTTTAATCATCTTCATCTGCATCATCTTGCTGGTATTTTCCTGTAGGAGCACTGTCCTCTTGCCTGGGGCAACATCAACCTGTTTGACTACACCCACACACTGGTAGCAGGGAAGATGGCTCTCAACCTGTGGCCTGTTCCACACGGCCTGGAGGACCTGCTCAACCCTATCGGCGTCACAGGCTCTAACCCCAACAAGGTGAACTGCAAATGTCAGCTTTCTGAATATAATGCTTACTCAGTGTTTGTGTTTGCAGCAGTGGATCTCTTATTTTTAAGAGCAAATATTGAGATGATTGATTGGTTCTTAATGTAATAGTACTGTCCTTGGATCTACCCTGGAGGTGTTTTTTTTGTTCTGAATATAAGATTTAATATATAATTTAAAATGTAAGTAAACAGGGACGATTTCTTTCTTAGTGATAAGGATCAGAATGGACCCTCATGAAACATTAAAGAGCAAGTTAAACTTTTCCCTGCAATTTTAAGTTGTATAAATATTATTACGCTTATGTCTGCTACGGACCTTGTGTAAGCCTCAGGGCCTGGTTTTAATCGAGTTGTAGAGTTTCAGAGCTGGATTTAAGCTGCCTAGATTTAAGCAACCAAGCTTCTTATCCCGCTTAATTAATTTATCATTGTTCTTTGAATGCAATAAACACTTTGCATGTCCTTTCCCTTTCCAACTCTCTTTCTCAACATGTAGGAAACTCCCTGTCTTGAGCTCGAGTTCGACCATTTCAGTTGCCCTGTCAAGTTTCCTGATATGGCTACCGTTGAAGACCATGCAAACTGGAATATATCCAGAGAGCTTGGCTTTAATTACTGCCACACCGGTTTGGTAAGTTGACAGGCATTTTTCATTATGTCTTCTGCTTCACTTAACATATTGGTCATGATATTTGATTTTCATAGTGAGCTGCTGTCACATCTTAGTGCACTCGCCTAACAGAGAGGGACGTCCTGTCATTGTTTTATTCACATATAGGTTTCTAGTGACATAGCACAAGTCCCTGTACACGTCAATGTGGGGTCAACATTGTTTAGTAATTTTTTTATGAAACTGTGTTTCATAGAGTAACAGACTGGCACGTGACAACCCCCTGACTGACAGTGACAATGAGCAGCTACGGCAGGTGGGCACCAGAGACCCGCTGTCTGAGATCACTGAGCAGGAGAAAGACTTTCTGTGGAGGCACAGGTAATGTGTTTGTGTTAGTAAACGGTTATATATGGGTGTGAGGCTTTATTAGGGGTCTTTTCGGTTCAAATCTTAGCATCCTGTTATCAAAAAACCATTTGATTACACAAAAGTCCTTCTGCTTTCATAATCACCTAGATATTATGAAACCAATTTATTTTTATCTCCAAATTGCTTCCAGACAAGACTGTGTCAATATGCCCGAGATCCTTCCCAAGATCCTCTTGGCTGTGAAATGGAACTCCAGAGATGAGGTTGCACAGGTAAGCTCGGGTTTCTGTGGCTGACACGCCTTTGTTTTGAAGGACATCACGTGGTGTAGTGGATATGTGCTCCACTTGGTTGTTGTACTAATGCAGGTCAGCTGATCTTTGTACCGATAGTGCACAATAACACACTGTGTCATGCACTGTAGGGTTGTTTGAATTGAAAATGACTATCTTTCATTACAGATGTATTGCCTTCTGAAGGACTGGCCTGCTATCAAGCCAGAACAAGCCATGGAGTTGCTGGATTGTAACTTCCCTGATCCAATGATCAGAGACTTTGCCGTTAAGTGCCTTGATAAATATCTAACTGATGACAAACTTTCTCAGTACCTCATTCAACTAGTTCAGGTGCGTTTCATCTTTATTTTTCCATGAATATGTCAGTGAATATAGTGAATTATAGCGAGTTCTTCTGCAAAGATGTTTTTAAACAAATAACAATGTTTTTGTGTTTTCTATGTTTACAGGTCCTTAAGTATGAACAGTACCTTGATAACCCACTTGCACGCTTCCTGCTGAAAAAGGCACTAACCAATCAGAGGATAGGACATTTCTTCTTCTGGCATTTAAAGTGAGTTGTTTTTTGTTTTTTAAAGGGGCATCATTTAGTAAGTTAGAGCTGTGTGTGTGTGTGTGTGTAACTTAAAGGTTAAATTCTTGTTTGAATGTCACTTAATTATCTTGTCCCAAATTATGTTGAAAGTTCTCTAAAAACATGTCAGTCAGTGTTTAGGATACTGAGAGTCTGAGTACGGTATCTGTGGAGGCTCGCAGACATTTTCCTGTGGGGTACAAACAACCTTTTAATGTGTTTTTCTTTTCTTTTTTTTTTCTTTTTTGCAGGTCAGAGATGCACAACAAGACAGTGAGCCAGCGGTTCGGCCTGCTGCTGGAGTCGTACTGCCGGGCCTGTGGCATGTATCTGAAGCACTTGAGCAGGCAGGTGGAGGCCATGGAGAAGCTCATCAATCTCACTGACCTCCTCAAACAGGAGAAAAAAGATGAGGCACAGAAGGTAATCCAACAGCTGTTAATTTTGATCCAGTGAATCGTTGAGGTTAATCTTGACAACATCTGGACCAATCTGGCCAGAGCAGTGCCACAACGAAGTAGAGCTGCCTTCAGTGTGTTTTCCAGCTAAAAATAGTTAAACTAAACCAGGGTAATACGTGCTGAAAAAATGGAGCCATCCCAACTGTAATAGCCAAAGATTAATGCAGAAAATAAATACAGAAATGAAATGAAAGCTGGCACTTAATTAAAGCATAGTTCCCAATATGGCCAGGGGTGAAAATAAGTGAATTATTGCTACCTGTGCTTTAATGTTGGGATGGTACATTTAACAAAATCTTAATTTCCACAGAATTACCATTGGCATCAGCTCCCCTTGGACTTTTCTGTTAAACAGGAATGCAGTTTTCATGTACTGTTTTATTCTAACCGGCTGCACTGTGCTGTGCCCTCTTGATGTTAAACTGCTGTTAATGAAGGTAGACACTTGTTATAGATGCTTCACAGTAAAAGCCTTTTAGTGAAGTGAAATATTATGCGATCTGAGCTACCGGAACTGTCACGAAGAGAGGATATGTTGAGTTTAGTTAAACATTACAGCAAGTGCACATTAATGCAGAACCAGAAGACAGGACATTAGTTACTAAAATATTAGAGTGAACTCATAAATCGAGGTAAAATAGGAAAGGAAAACGACAGAAAACTAAATGCACTGGACACTTTTGCAGACTTGCAGACTAATAATACAAAAAGCTTATAATTTTATACATCAGACAAAGTAAATAATGTTAATCATCATCTCCAGTTTTGGGCTACAGAAGGTTTTAGCCGCTAACTAATTTGCTAATTGTCCAAGATGATATATTAGTTAGCTAGTGAACAAGCTAACTGACTTAATGTATCCCAACTCAATATTATCTGATAACTAACAGTTGACCATCAAAACTGATAAATATCTACTCTGCTTTCTAGATCAGCCATAGGTTTCTCTCGATTTCTCTCGAGCTATTATCACTGGTTTATGCCAAGAGCTCTGACATGGCCACTAGAGGGTGCATGCATTTACCCCAAAGCCCTCCTTGAAGCAGCATTACCTCACTGTGATAGGTTAATGATTTTGCTGAAGAAAAGCAGCAGTAAGGTGTCTTCACTTGCTGCATATTCACCAGCAGCTCCAGCAGCTCCATGTCGACTAACTGATACTTGTGTTTATCTTCTCCAAGGTTCAAATGAAGTTTCTGGTGGAGCAGATGAGAAGACCTGACTACATGGATGCACTGCAGAACTTCACCTCCCCACTGAACCCGGCACATCAGCTGGGAAACCTCCGGTACATCTATACTCTCTTGTCTAACTCTGTCCTCTTAGATGCTTGGCATTTAATGTTTATTTCCTCTGCAGGTGGTGCTCTTGCCTTTCCCTCTTCAAGGCCAAAAACACTATCAGTTATATAAAATATGTGTTTGATTTTGTGTGTATAAGTACATTTGGGACATGATGTACTCGCTTCGCTGCTCTGAGAACACAGCCTCATTTGACACTAAGCCCAGTCCACATGACTGGGTGAGGATGAAGTAACGTATGTACTGTGAGGCATAAGTGCAGTCAGAATTAATGAGAACTTTAACGTCCTCCTTTCTGTAGTTTTTGCTCCTTTTAAAACACATCCCTGTGTTTTTCAGCCTCGAAGAATGCAGGATGATGTCATCAGCCAAGAGACCTCTGTGGCTTAACTGGGAAAACCCAGATATGATGTCAGAGTTGCTCTTTCAAAACAACGAAATCATCTTCAAAAATGGAGATGGTGAGTTCTGCCTGTGTCTTCTCTCCTACTTCTCTCTCCACTTCTCTGCTTCACTACCCCTCTCTGTCCATCCTTGCCTCTGCATCTCTCTCTCCCCCCTCTCACACACTCCCTCTCTCTTTCTCTCTCTCACACTCACACACACACAAAGAGCATGTAGCATAATTCAGTCTAAGCCTGCAGGGCGGCCCGTGGTACACAAACACAGCCTCATCTGTGCTTTTTAGACAGAATTCCGAGTCACGTTATTTGAATCACACTTTCCCGCAGCTGCTCGTGCACTTTGCTGCACCATCTTTGACCAAACTGACTTTGACAGCTCTGCACCATACTGCATCATGGAGTTGATCAAAGAGCAGCTAAGCAGCTAATATTCACTTCACTGTCATCCACCTCCTTGTCTCTCTCTGCCTCCGCAGATCTGAGGCAGGACATGCTGACGCTGCAGATCATTAGGATAATGGAGAACATCTGGCAGAACCAAGGCCTTGATCTCAGGTAGGCCCTTCACTTCACCATGACAGCAGGATGCAAGCGCACATTAACAGGCGCTGGACCTTTCATGTTCTGCTCTCCATGCTCAAATGCAGATTAGTGGCAACCCTTTGCCAGCCACCTCAGGTCATTTAACATAAAGTCCATCACTGCTGCCCTCATTTTCTTGCCTCTCTGGATTGTTTTCTGTCCCTCCTTTCACAGGATGCTGCCGTATGGCTGCCTGTCTATCGGTGACTGTGTGGGCTTGATCGAGGTGGTGAGGAACTCGCACACCATCATGCAGATCCAGTGCAAAGGAGGCCTGAAGGGGGCGCTGCAGTTCAACAGCCACACACTGCATCAGTGGCTCAAAGATAAGAACAAGGGAGAGATGTGAGTAATTCACTGCTTTTCTATAAGGAGTACAGATGGTTGTGGTGATACATAATGACTAATATGAGCACTAACACAGCTTTTCCTTTGTTTTTGTTTTTTGGAGTAAAGGTAAAGTCTCTCTCAGACTAAATAATTTACCTTTTGTTTGACTCTCAGGTACGACCAGGCCATAGATCTGTTTACACGGTCGTGTGCAGGCTACTGTGTAGCAACATTTATCCTGGGCATAGGAGACAGACACAATAGCAACATCATGGTCAAAGATGACGGACAGGTAAAGATAACATGTGGCATTTTTTCCATGTTATGTAGACACTTTCTTTTTGTGGCGTTTATAATGATTTCATTTTGTATTTTCTCTTGTTTTTGCAGCTGTTCCACATAGACTTTGGCCATTTCCTTGATCACAAAAAGAAGAAGTTCGGGTACAAGAGAGAACGTGTTCCCTTCGTGCTCACACAGGACTTCTTGATCGTTATCAGCAAAGGAACTCAAGAGTGCACCAAAACGAGGGAGTTTGAAAGGTAACACCAGCAGTCGATTTGAGTTTGTTATCATGGGATGGAAAGAAAAATGATCAGCGAGTTCGTAAAAACACACAAAGCTTAAATCTGGTTATTTTTCTATGGCTTTTTGAGATTTCATAATGGCAGAATTTCCCACTTGACCGTACTGGTCTGTTATTGTTTTCTCTCTGTCTCTACATATCCTCACCGCCTCCGTCCTGTTCCCTCTGCTCCTCAGGTTCCAGGAGATGTGCTACAAAGCGTACCTGGCAATCCGGCAGCATGCCAACCTATTCATCAACCTCTTCTCCATGATGCTGGGCTCGGGGATGCCCGAGCTGCAGTCATTCGATGACATCGCTTACATCAGGAAGACCTTGGCCCTGGACAAGACGGAGCAAGAAGCCCTCGACTACTTCATGAAGCAAATGAACGACGCTCACCACGGCGGCTGGACTACCAAGATGGACTGGATCTTTCACACAATCCGCCAGCACGCCATGAACTAAACTTGCAACTAAGGAAAGAGAGGAGCAAAGGACTAGTAGCAACGATGGCACACTAATAACCAAAAGAAAATGAGAAGCAAGAGGTATTTTTCCCCAAACACAGCAAGGCCTGGTTAATATTTCTGCCAGCATATGACTCTGAAACATAACCTGCCAGCGCACCACACAGCAAGGGTGCTCAGAAGGGCGTATTTCAGGGACATGATGCCTAAATGCTCCTGTTCCTACAGGGGTCTGAATTTCTTCTCCCTGCACTACGAACCCAAGAAGGCAGGGTGGAGTTAGACTTCATCTGTCTTCTTCATAGGAACTGAACAAGTGTAATGGACCTCGACTATTGGCCTTCTTCATGCGAACCTGATGTGGGCAAATTTTTATTTTATTATTTTTCTTTAATTCCTTTCAATACATCTACAGTCATCAGCATTAAGAAAGGAACATCATGAAGTGGTTATACCATGAGCACAGCTGGCATTTTCTAAATATAAACAGACTTATTTCCACTAGCTATTTTGAACTGATGAAGACGGGGGGAGTTATCGGTGCGCACAACCCAGGCCAGCTGAGACACGGTGACGGAGGCCTGGCAGGTGCGCACAGAATCACAGAAAGAGTTCTCTTTGCATCGTACAAACAATCACCAATACTCTAAGTGCAGGTCTGACAGAGGACACGTTGCTGAACACACTTACACACTTTTAACACTTTCAAAGAAACTGAAATAACTTGGTTATCTGTAGCCGACAGACGACATGTCCTTAGTTTAGAAATCACACCACGCCAGGTAACTGACTTTTGTACAGCGGTATATCCATAGACTTGTATGCATTCAGTGCACATATTCCTTTTTTTGAGTCTATTTTCTACTGAGCCAAAGTACTAGATGTGTAACCCCACTACTCAGCAGTCTTATTGTAAAAAAAAAAAAAAAAATAGTCACTACTATTCCAAGTCTCATGTGTACTCATAGCACTGATCTCTGCAGTATTTGTGTTTGTTTTTGTTTTGTCTATCAGTATTATTCTGTGTCAGCTGTAGAGGCACAAATGTTCGTCATCGACCCCATGCAGTTGAAACACAGATGGACTGCAGAAAAGCCCTCCGATGGCTGGCTGCATGACTTATCATGGATTGCTCTTTCATTATTCAGCTGACTAAGGTGAGAAACGCAGTGGAAAAGGATGCGTAGTGTTCCTTTTGTATGCTGTGCTGTTACACTATGCAAGTTGTGATCCTAATATGTACTGTATACTGCAAAAAAGAAAAAAAAAAAAGAAAGAAAGTGAGAAGTCGATGTCGAGGCAGAGAGCAGAACGCATCTCCCCTGACATGCTCACACAGAGAAGTGTGTCTGTGAACTTTGTACAGACAGTACATGGAAGAAAAAACAAACAAACTGCACAGTGCTGCACTGTAACAGTATGGTCTACTTCTTCCCAGCAAAAAGAACTGTGAGAAACGCCTTTCCACCCTGCCTTTTGCTTCTCCTTACCAGGTTTCTATGTGGAGTTTCGATCTAAGCCATCCGTAAAATGTTTGAGATGTTTGAGCTTTGCTAGCGTCTCCTTGTTCTCAATCACACACGACATGATTATTTAAGACAGACTCTCTCCTCACATTCGCCACACGGTCCCAGATCGCCACTTTAAGGTAAAGAAAAGAAACCGAAGTGAATTTTTTTGAAACCTTCCAAGTGTCTTCTTCCCTTACTCTTTCCTATGATTGTCACCCTTATGTGTGAAAGAATAGTCTTTGCAATTTCGCTCACTGCACAGACACATAAGAGGTCAGTAAATGTCCTAGCTTTACCAAATGATACCCAACGGGGCGGTTTCCTGGACACTTTAGTCAGTCTGAAAGTAGATTTTTTTTGTTGTTGTTGTTGATTTCTGTTCATGGTTTAAAAACTGCTCAGGAAACCGATCCTACCAACATGCATGTGCTTCTGTACAGGATACAGAGCAGTGGGCCGGACCCAAACTCCCATCGACCCCATAAACTTTTATGGACGAATTAGCTAAATGATGCTTTTTTTCCCCTTTGTACTTGTACTGGTTGTTTTCTGTTTCTCACACTGCATTATGCATGAGGTCCTCGAATATCTACTTTTTTTTTTGTTTGACCTAATGTTGTTTACTTGAATTTCATGTATAGAAATGACCTTGTTACTTGCGTGGGGTACAACAAAGTCACAATGAAGGTTACAGATACTGATACTGCTACTATGTGTGCAAATGCTTTCCTTGAATAACTACAGAGGTAATATATTTTTGTATTTTTAAATGTACGCAAACTCATATATGTAACTGCTAACCAAAAAAAAAAAAAAAAAAGGAGGAATCAGTTATAACGTGCGCCATCCTCATATGAACCCAGTAGACAGCTTCTAGTTGTTGAATCGATATGAATGACAAAGCAGAGTTGATTTGTTGAATGAAGGACAAGGACTTGATGCTGTTGTCAGAGTCTGGTCTTCATGTCAAATGGAGATCCGGTGCCCTAAGTAGACGTCTGTAAGCACAATAAGGAGGAAGAAGCTACCCTGCATGTTTTAAAAAAAGAACCAAATTCATATGTTAGTTATCTATCCATCTGTATATATCATAAAACCCTCTTCAGATATTTGTTTTAGTCATCCTCATATGACCATGTCTGATGATAAACTGTATGCATCCATTTATTGTACTGTTGAATAAAAACATTTCCCCCTGTCTAAATAGATTATTTTATTACGTTGTTCGGTTTGTACATTGTACATTATCAGGCTGTCTGCTATTTACAAGGCACGTTTTACATTGTTTTGCTTCATAATAAAAATTGACAGTAGGCTATGGGACAAAGCTTGAGTCGGTATGTAAACAATCCTTCATAGGCTTTTTTCCCCCCCGCAATCTAGTATTTACAAACAAGTTTCAGCAGGTGAACTATGTAGGTGTGTATAAACCAGTGTTTTTCAACCTTGGGGTCGGGACCCTATGTGGGATCGCCTGAAATTCAAATGGGGTCGCCTGAAATGTCTAATTGATAAAAAAAGAAAAATTACTGATCAACTTCACTAATTATTATTCTTTTTAAAATTATAATAAAAAACACCACACACAATCTCAAACAACTGTATTCTATACTGTCACTTTATCGAATATAAATTGACAGGGTTCCTACGCAAGTATGGAAAGTATGGAAAAGTATGGGATTTGATTTTATACATTTCCAGGTCTGGAAAAGTATGGAAAATGGAAACTATTGTATGGAAATAATAATAATCTTAATATTTATCTGGGTTTGGTCTCATCTGAAGTTATTTGGGTTAATTATTTTGTATGCGCTATTGTACCTAGCTACAATCTCCAGGAAATTATTTGGTGTTTTAATGAAAACAAACGATAAATTGCATGCTTTTTTTTATATTATGCACATCTATTTACTCAAATATTACAAATAACTTGAATTGTTTTACCGGGAAGTCTGGAAAAAGTATGGAATTTGGAAATTTCAAATGTGTAGGAACCCTGAATTGAGTTCCTATAAAATGCAGCATATAAAAATAGCTGGCACATCTCGATTGACAGGGTCACTCAAAATTTGTGATGTCAAAATGGGGTCACAAGCCAAAAAAGGTTGGGAACCACTGGTATAAAAGCTGATAACTTAAAGGTCTACACTGTAAAATAAACACCAACTTGAACTACTTATTACAACTTTATTTTGATCTTTAGCAGAAGTAAGCAATCCGTCAGCCGATGGAGTTAGCAGTCCCCGCCCTCGTCCCTACGTCACCACATTCACGCGCATCCCGTAATTGGCTGCACACACAGAGAAGACCGCCCCTTTATGCCGTTCTCTCTCCTCATTGGATAAAGGTTGTAGGATACAAGGAAAGTTTTCTCCTCGGCTTGCAGCAGAGCAGAGTGACTGACAGACCCGTGTTTCAGACCAAACACTCTATATAAGTGATTGCCGTCGGAAGATATAACTATTTAAGACTTATATTAACTTAATATTAGCTTACTTCTGCTTTAAGTACTGCAGTGATTTAACATTGCAGTCTCGTATCATTGGTGCCCACTCTCCCTACAGTGGAGCTCAGCCGCTGACAGTCAGGTCGGAGATACAGGCTGGAGACTCTAGCCTCAAGCGAGGTGAGGAGCAGGTGAAGGAGGTGCGGTGAGGTTGTCTCCTTCTAACTCCACACCTCCACATTTCTATATAGGCTTATATATTTATATTTTTCTTATTTGTGTTTTTCAGTGACATCAGTTGAGGCAATTTATCAGACCTCTCATAGGTCACTCTGGAAAGAAAAGTCTTAATACAACTTTTTCACTCTCCTCTTAAAAAGCGGCCAGTAATTGTTGTCATGGTGATCCAAACTGGCTTTCCCCAGCATACATTATTCTGATTGTAACTATGCACTATGTCCAACATTATAGCTGAGTGTAGCATGAAACAAACACATCTTGTATAGTACAGTATTTGTTATTTAGGCTATTGATGAAGCTGATCGGTTTCAAGGGATGTGATTCTGGATCAGAAATGTCTGTAGCCCTTGTGAAGAATATTTTGGACTTATTTTCTCAACACTTCAAGGTTTTCTTGTGCTATAGACCTACTCAATCTTGTAAGAATAAGCTCTGATCAGTTTTCTTGATAGCGGCCCCAATTCACCCTGTTAACCAGTTAGCAACAGATGTTCAGGGACACACCATCGGTTGTGTACCTCAGTGTGTTTCAGGCTTTATATCCACAATACACCCTCTGCTGGGACAGTCACCGGCTGCGGCCTGATCAGACTGGTGTGTCCCGATCTTCTTGATGACCTGCTGTGGTCTTTCTTTCTAATCTGCAGCCCCTGGTGTTTCCTTGAGGGTCTGCCCAACGACTCCTTCAGCTGCCTGATGGTGGATGTTGCTACGATGCCCTCCACTGGATGCACTATTGCTCTCCAGCATTAGTGCTCTCCATCAGTTGGCCTAAATCAGCCAGCTTTTCCCAATCCCAGGCTCCTTCCAGTCGTCCACCACCAGTCGGTTGAGGAGCCTTTCTCTGTCCTTGTCCTTCTTCTCTGATAAACCCTGAATACATCAAGAGGGCGACTGCACGCTGGCTCGCCGAAGGAGTCTGTACAGTTTTCCCTGGGTGGATCTTGACGTCAATCTGTTCCCTGCAGTTTCACTGTGCACCTTGGAGGACATACAAGCCAGAAACTGTGTCAGCTTCACAAGGCCCACCATCAGAGCTCCACCGCACAGCATCAGACACGGCCACAGCAGTGCAAACAGGGTCTTCTTCAACGTGTACTTCTTGCATAGGATGGCATTCCTGGGGTTGCCCGTGGAATCGGTGATGCACGATGAGTGGTTTTTCATCTGATCGTCCAAGGCCTTCTTGACTCTCTGCACTTCATCCAGGAGATCAACTCTTTCCATCTGACATTTGGGTAGGTAGAAACACTGTAGGAAAATAAATGACAGCGCTGTATTTTCCATCATTGACCTGGTTGATACAGTCGATTCTGCTGATTACAATCAGATGAGATGCAAGGTCTTTTTTAATTGAGGTTGTTAAAAAAGGAATAGCCCTCCCTGGCCTCTATTTGCTGCACAGGTACTGAAAAATATTCAATACAATCTCTTTGGGGAGCAGCACCTCCTAATAATGTCTGCCTGCTTATTCACAAGGGCACAGGAGTGTGCTGCTAGTTTTCCATCCTGTCAGCTTGTTCAGTTTTTTGCTGCTTTTTTATGTCCTTGCTTAGATGGCTAATATGAAAACCAGCATTATCCTGTGAAACAAGGTCCTACATGAAGCTTTAATGCTCAAATCCACTCCTCCTGGGTCTGGGTCTCCATCCTGCCACCTGACACATCACATCTGGTGCGAAACAGATTCAAGCCTGAGTCTCATAAAAATAAAAGGTGTGTAACGGATGTGCACTCACTCCACCCATGAAAGACGTGCTAACCAACCTGCCAGGCGGTTGTCAGTCTCTTGGCGAAGAGGTTAGCATCGTCGCCTCCGGTGCGGGAGGTCGTGGGATCGAAACCCACCTAGGGCAGGCCGTGAGAATCACAACGCAGAGGGCCAGATATGACATCGGCTACAGGTGCACTCTAAAAGTTTGATAAATCCTTACCTCCGGAGTGAGGAGGACAGATTCTTCATCGAAGTGAAGGAAAGCGCTTTGGTTGGAGCCTGTGAGGTTAACCATCGCCCTGAGGCATGGCACTGTGCTCACACCTCTGCAGTCCACCCAGTCTTTCAGGATGTCGGTCCGCACCAACACACAGCTGGTTTCCTCCACCCAGTTACTGGAAAACAAGAGTCTGGACAGGTTGGAGGTGTCCCCTAACACCTTTAAACTCAAACCACAGATGCACTAATTGTATTTTACCCATGGCAACATCAGTCTATCCCTCGGTCCAGTCACCATTTTTGGATATTCTAGCAACTATTGGATGGTTGCCATGCCATTTTGCACATACCCCACTGACTTTTCACTTACTGCAAAATATCTCAACATCTGAAGTCTTCTGACTTTTAAAGTCTCATCTAACACCATCATCAGATTTCCTGTACTTTAGGGAATGACTGTGTTTACGATACTAATGACTCTCTCACCATCTTTGTCTGTGCTTTGCATTCAGTGCCAATTAATTATGTGTAAGCATGCTAGGTAGACATTAATCCTCCCGAACATCGCCATGACAGCACTGTCATTGTGGCCATGCTGGTGTTACTACCTCATATTGCTCATGGTTAATGTTTAAGGAAAGTTTCCTTGTTGATCTAGAGAGTACATTCTCTTAAATGTGTTAATTATCTAAGGACTTTGCAATTAATTAGTTGATAAAAAAGAAAATCAGCAGTTTTGATAATCAATTATTTGTTGATTGATTACGTCATTTATCATGCAGAAAATGTTTCATCAAAATATAATGAATTAATGATTAAAACACAAAATTAGTTTCAACTGGATTTTCATGATATTTGCCGGAGTAATAATTCATATTATTGTTTAATATCATGTACAAGTTAAAACTAGTCATGTACCTTTTAAAAAAGGGTTTGACCAAAGTGATGCCAACCACGAAGAACATGAGCACAGAGAAGGCCATCATGGCGAAGCCCAGCAGGACGGCTCTGTCTTCCCCAACACTTGAAACCGGCATCTGGGACCGAGCTTGCTGTCCTCCACGTCCGTCCCCCCCTCTGCTCCACTCCCACTCCTGTCCCGCTGCAGAGTGGAAGAGATCCCCGTGTCTCTCATTCATAAGGAGGAGACACAGACACACACATATGAATACGTACACAGCTACCAGGGATATCATGATTTAATTCAGCAGCAATTCACATTCAATTTTTTTTTTGATTAAGTGCATCAATAAATTTCATTGTCGACTCAAGATGATTTGGTTCATTTGATTCATTTTTCACTCTTTTGAACAGCATGAGATTTCAGGAGGACAGGGTATCTGAGCAGTTAATGAAGATTCAGGTGAAGACATATGATTCAGTCCAAAGATTGAGACTTATTTTCTAATTTAAACTGGAGGCAGCGCTATGTAATATTTAAAAAAATAACCTTCCTCCCCAAGGATTTTCTCTTTTTACTCAGCTTTGCACAACAGAGAGCTCATAAAAAATTAACCAGTCAAAACTAGTGCTTTAACTGCATTTCTAAGCTATAAACAGAAATCTCACTGTGTTTCAGTGACAAGATACACCTCCCCGGCGGTTTAGTATTGCACTTCCATGTGAATTATAAGCAACAGATTTACAAAAAATGAAAATGAAGGCCAAGATATCCTTTGTCATAACACAGGGTTTTAGAGAACATTTTAAATATTAACATGTAACCTAAAAATTAAATCTCCCATACAGGTGAGATTTCATATCAATGTCTTTTTGATTATAAAACAGATCTCGATTATGTGGCCCAAAGTGCTCAGTCCACAGAGACATTGACACTTATACTTAAATTCAGAAACAGTACCTTAAAATGAGCTGTCAGGACTTCTATGACTTTGTGATGTCACAAGAAAGCAGACACAGCCAGAAGCCCCACCCACCAATACCTACCATCTGACCTTCAGGATTTTGTTTCTTTGAGTGTTTACCTGAAATCTGCTATAATATGTTATTTGATCAATCAGAAACCAGTCAACAGCCAATCAGAGGAGAGAATCAGAGCCTCCTTTCTTCTGACTGAGAGAGGGGGAAGTCAGATGACACTGAGATGGTCTTTGCTTAAACAATACACAATATTTCAAATAAAACAAGAGTGTAAAATTCGGGACCTCTAAATGTTTTGAATGTATTTCCTTTGTCATAAAACATCAGATAGGTTGTGTATTATGTAACCAACACAAAACCAAACCCACTCATATGGCACCTCTGTTACTACACAAGGGACCTTTAACTGATGAGACCGACGAGTAATTTCCTTCAAAAGTTTCTCCAGGGACAGAAAACGTATTGCTTTCTACCAGCTAATAATCTTCATGACAATGGTGGGATGCAATATTGACTGAGTCAATATAGTCAAAGTCAATACAAACCTGTCAGTTCTATCCATTGGTCTTATTTAATTATTTAACTCTCATAATTCTTTCACACCCCTAACGGGCAAATAAAGTATGGATAATCATACATACTGATATCTACCGAAGAGTAGGAAATCTGCATCTAAAACTTGTTGAACTTCACCAGTGTTTTTCCTTCATAATGAACTCCCAACAGTGTTTTCAAAGCCCGGCTGCCTGGCCCAGTCGATTGTCCTCTCTTACCGTGTCTGCCGCCTGCGAGCACCCTGCAGGTTGATGTTAATGGGGATGCTGAGCGACCTCCGGGGAGAAGCTGTGCTCAAGAACATGCCCACTCCTATCGCTGCCACCTCCCAGCACCAAGTAAGTATGGCCACCTAACAAGCGCCTCTCTATCTGAAAGTCAAATGTCCTCCTGTCAACAACTCACACATCATCTTGTGTCTTCAACAGGCTCCGATGCAGCGTGCTGCTGACTGACTGAGACGACTAGATTGCAGTTTATTCACCGGGGAACTCCCTGTTGTTTACCAAGGCTCAAAGGTGAGTGCAACAACACCTTCCTCTCTCATGTGTGTTTCTATAGAAACCGCCACAGGTAAGGCAGGTAGGATGCTAATGGCCTCTCAGTGGGCCCCGTGCGACTCGGCTGCATGCGGCAGTTTGTCATGGAAAACCTGAATCGCCTCTTGATTATTAACTTTTTGAACAGGATGAAACAACAAAGCCAGCTTGAAGAACAGGCAGTGAGCAGAAGACAAGAGGAAGGAGGTGTGAAGTGGCCGCCGTGGGTCAGATCAACCATCCTCACACACAATTCACACACTCATTCAGTTAATACTAACCCAAACACGTGTGTCCTGCGACGTCTCATTATCCCATTGGGTTGTTGAGCTGGAGACCTGTCAGATTATCCCAACACCTTGTGAGTGTGTGAGAGTGTGAGTGCAACACACTGAGTTTATATGTGTTATTCAAACAATCGAAACTCCCTGTATTATTCATGGATTGCTGGAAAAACATATGGAGGTATTAACTTGGTGACAGTTCTGTTTAATATAACAAGCCCAAGGCAAGGAACACCACAGCAGCTTGGAAATGGAGCCAACCATTCAATATAACAGACAGCGATGTCATACCTAATTTATTCAGTATTGAATACAATAGAGTGTTATTTTGAGTATTTTCTCTTATCACATGCACTCGTGGTAAAGCTCCATATTCTGGGAAATGTTTTCATGTTTTATCTGATATTATTTATTACCTTTATAGCTTAATGACTATATGTGATTGAATGTGTTTGTAAACTGGTAAAATGAGCCCCCTCCCCCCACCCCACTCCTCTCTCTTTTTTCTCTTTATTCAAAAACAGAGTTATTCATATCTGTAGCCTACAAAGGAGAGGACACAGGCCCTGCACTTTTCTTCACAGGGTTGTTGGAGAACCAAGTGCTTTTGATGAAACTGAAGAAAACAAGATTAAAAATGTATAAAGCTCAGTGTACTTTTACCTCACCTAGTAACCTGAGACATTGCCTTTCCCGTGATGCTCGCTGCATGGTGCCGCACTGTGTACGCGTCTCAAACAGAATTTCATCTTTAACATAAATGCGTGATGAAAATGGATTACTCGTTTCATACTGGACTGCACTGTCTCCACCGCTGACTCGATGCGCTCTAAGCTGTGTTTCAGCTCTCACCCTCGCTCAGCCTCTTCAGTTGCAGGAGCTTTATACGATCTGTTTGCTATCTGTGTGAGGGTCTGAAATGGCCTTGTACAATGGTGCAACAAATTCCTGATTACCCGGGCCAGCAGTGGTAATTGGACGCACAGTGTCTCCTGTTATCTGATTAAGTCTCTGAACAACATTTCTCAACAACATGTACAGTCAGAGGTCGGTGTATAAAAGGCAGTAAGCCACTGAGCACAATGGATAATCACCAAAAGAGGAATCTAACTTTTCTAACCATTGGACTGATATTCATGCTGAGCGGCATTGAGTATGGTAAGTTCACTATGAAAGCTTTATAGACTTCAAGACATGTGATAATGATCTCATTAAAGCAGGCTGGAACAAAAAAATTGCTTGGCATTTTGGCTGCATGCTCACTTCACTGAGGATCTGACATCTGATGTAATTCAAATACATTTTGCCGTGGGTAAACAAAGCTTGTCATTTACATATCCCATTGTTTTTTTTGTCTCTGTGCTTTTCCTCCATCATTTGTCTCAGCCGTCATTCTGCCTACAATATGGAGGTACCTGCAGATTTTGGAGGCCCCTCCTTATTTCCTGGGTTTGGGTCTGTCTGCTTTCAGTCTGAGCGGGCTGCTCACAGGCCCGCTTTTTGGGCTCTGGTCAGACCGGTCCAAAACTACAAAGTCCATCATTCTTTTTTCGAATCTTTTTGAGATTGCGGGTGAGTTGTCGTGCCACAAGACAAATCACATGACAGAAATTTAGACCATGCTTTCAGTTGTTGCGTGAAACTCTGTATTTGGGGTCTGTATATAAAATCATTTTTATATTAACCACTCACCACACACTGCAATGTGATCCATGTAGAAACCTTTAATGTGCTCAGATGAAAATAAATACAGGTCTAAGGTCATTTCTTTTAATTAGTTCCTTTTTTCACACTGCCTGTGTGGTACATAATTGCATAAAGTTACTTCTCAGTTTGTGAGCACATATCGTAGACTGCTCTTTACAATGCATTATGGAGACCAATTAACTTTAATATGTTGATTATAATGCAGAGTAGCCATTCAAAGAAAAGGGAAAACACACGCACACACATCCATACAACAATGTTTATGATGTCACCATAGATGTTAGCAGATTGTTTTAGGTTATCAATTTCACATCCTATCCTGGATTTATGTTCATATGACTTTATATTTATTTATTTTTGTATAGCCTATTCCATTCATTGAAATTCAATGATGTGCATATATTACATAAAGTGGTAAAAAGGTAAAGATATACTGTATATGAGAATAGTCAGCACCAGTACTGCTACTACTACTGTTACATACCACTATTTAATGAATAGCTAAAAGCTAAAGTTAGCATTCTCACATGACAATGCTTAAAGGTGAATGTGTAGTAGCTGTAGTGTTTACAATGCTCACCATCTTAATTTGCTAACATTTGCTAATCATAGCCTATTCAAATTCAAACTGCAGCTGAAACACATTAGTTTTACAGGTTGATCATAAACCTACATAATGGCAAAAATAGCATTTGAAATTTGTAGTTGTCGTGTTGTTGAGGTGTTTCATTTAAAATCCTAAATGTTTATCTGAAATCTAGAGAAATTAGGATTCATTATCTGGTCATCATGAATGTTTGTATGAATTTGGAGATATAGGAGAGATTCATGTGGTGGCAGCATTTATCCTAAATGTAAATTTTCTGCCATTTCTATTTGTCCTCAGGTAATTTCATGTATTTTATTGGATATTCAAAGTGGCTGTTACTATGGAGTCGACTTGTAGCAGGTACACACATACACATGCAAATAACAAACAGAGCATGCACTGTATTAGCTTGATGCAGACCCTGTGGTGGTGTAACAGCAGGGTTTTCTTCCTCTCAGGTGTCGGGGCAGGAGCGGGCTCCTGCATCTTCGGTTTCCTGACCCGCAGCACTCGGCCAGAGGAGCGCGCCGGTATCTTCGCTGCCATCATGGCCTGTCGACAGGCTGGCCTCCTTGTCGGTCCGTCCCCCCCTCCAACCCTTTCCCCTACACCCCTGCCCTTCATCTTACCACAGAGAGTGGTGTCATCTCAACCCTCCACCTTCCCTGTCCTCTGAGAAATATCAGACAGAGATAGATTTTGTGATGTCTTCTTTGATGTGCAGTTTCAACTGTGAGAAGAAGACATTCAATAAAATCACCAAGGTGGAGGCTGCGCTGTCTCCACACA